>NC_064626.1:1201515488-1202140488 GCF_023864275.1 Schistocerca cancellata
TTTGTGAGAGCACGTTGGTTTGGAAACATGGACGGAACGCTCTAGCCAATCACAGCGCTCGTTACTAAGAGAGACGTATGGAGGTTGGGTAGTAGCATCGTTTCCGAAAAGGACACGAGGTGGTTCTGAGCAGTGTGGCAGTTCTCGACAGTACGGCACAGGACACGGGAAATTCTGGACGCGACGGCGCGACGGACGCAGATTCGCGGGAAAGACTTTAAGAGTGGAGCAGTTTTGTGCGTGGTCGCGGGAGGTAGCTATATTTCGTACTGCCGATTGTGCACTTGTGAGACTTCCGTGGCTTTTGCAGTGAAGACGTAGTATGCGTTTAGAAGTGAATATCCTGCGAGCTAGGTTGTTGTTCGTAACTAATTACGTGAAGTACGAATCTATTGCTTCCCTGTTATTCAACTTACATTTTATTTAATTGCTGGACCATCGACGAAAAAATGGCTCTGAGCACTAATGGACTTTACTGCTGAGGTCATCAGTCTCCTAGAACTTAGAACTACTTAAACCTGACTAACCTAAGGACATCACACACATCCATGCCCGAGGCAGGATTCGAACCTGGGACCATAGCAGTCGCGCGGTTCCAGACTGTAGTGCCTCGAACCGCTCGACCACTCCGGCCGGCACCATCGACACCAATAAGTGTTTTGTAGTAATAAACGGCATTCTTATAGGTATGTCTACTATCGTACTCATCATTTAAAGTCCTTAAGAATAGCACCTGCAGATTTTATTTACTTGCAATCTTTCATTTATAAATGTGTATTCATCCAAAATTGGCGACTGCCGAGTGATAGGCATATTCATATTGTATACTGTAGACTTGGAAGTATTTGGCCTTTAATGCGGCAACTAAATATCCCAGCAACGAAACCAGCCAAAAATTTTAACATTTCAGCTCTGAGTTTGTGGGTGCATAGTTGAGGACCACCTCAACTCACCATTTGATTTATTATTGTTTGAAAGCCCGCAAACGGATTCTTTGATAATGGACTCCCAAAAAGTTGTTGCTGTGGCCAAAATCGAAGTTTTGTCGTACTACATCGAATTTCCGTTGGAAATACAATGCTCCGCAACTGCCGACTTACTGGGTTACAGTAGGCGAGTGCAATGCTGATGTTCCGTACAACGCTCTTCCTCTGTAGATTAGATTAGAATAGATTAGATTTACTTTCATTCCAATTGATCCGTAGTGAGGAGGTCCTCCAGGATGTGGAACATGTCAGAAAAACAACAATACATGACAAATATTTACAACTAAAGCAAATAAGCTAATGTACCATTCCACAGGTCCCAAGTGGAATGATCGTCATTTTTTAATGAACACTAAGAGTCATTTTACAAATACTAATGCACTGAATTTAAAATAAAAAGGTTTTTATTTATTTATAAGGTAATAAACATGTAATATAACTACTGTAATACTTATTTACAATGAACACATTACTGCACTGAAATGGTGGGATTATACTTACACACACACACACACACACACACACACACACACACACACACAGACACACAAATTTTCAGTGAACACATTACTGCACTGAAATTGTGCAGAAGTTATGTTGTACTTATATACAAATCAGTTGGTTTTACTAAGAAATTCATCAATGGAGTAGAAGGAGTTGGCCACCAATAAATCCTTTAGGCTTCTCTTAAACTGAATTTCATTGGTTGTTAAGCTTTTTATGGCTGCTGGCAAGTTATTGAAAATGTGTGTTCCTGAATAATGCACACCTTTTTGTACAAGACTAAGTGACTTTAAATCCTTGTGAAGATTATTCTTATTTCTAGTATTGATTCCATGAATTGAGCTGTTGGTTTGAAAAAGTGATATATTTTTAATGACAAATTTCATTAAGGAATAAATATATTGGGAAGCTGTAGTTAGTATCCCTAGTTCCCTAAACAGGCTTCTGCAGGATGTTCTTGAGTTCACACCACACGTTTTTGTGCCCGGAAAACTTTAGCTTGGCTTGATGAATTACCCCAAAAAATAATCCCATATGACATTATGGAATGAAAGTAAGCATAGTATGCCAGCTTTTTCATTTTTATATCCCCTATGTCTGACAAAATTCGCATTGCAAACAGAGATTTGTTAAGACGCTTCAGCAGTTCTGTGGTGTGCTCCTCCCAGTTGAATTTATTATCAAGCTGTAATCCCAAGAATTTAACACTGTCCACTTCTTCTATCTTCTTGTCATCGTATGTTAGACATATACTCTTGGGACACCCCTTACAAATTCTGAACTGCATGTAGGGTGTTTTTTTTCAAAGTTTAGTGACAAAGAATTGGCTAGGAATCAGTGATTAATGTCCACAAATATTTTATTGGCTGATCTTTCTAAGACTACACTTGATTTGCTATTTATTGCAATGTTTGTAGGCGTCATCTGTCCTATATAGGCCATACAACACTGACACGGTATTTTGCAAATTCCCGCCTTTCGCAGTAACAAATCATCCTTCACCGATCACAGCAAATCCCACTGTCGCATGTAAACTATTAAGAATCCTCGCTCTTTTGAAGGAGATATTTCCAACGAAGGGAAGAAAACCTAAAGGACTTGGCTCGCGCGTCCTCCTCATTGCACACTTCCTGGCTCTAGTTGAGGAGGCTCTGTTAATTTGCCGGGTCGAGTGTCCAATGTCTCTGAACACCGTCCTCAAATGTGCAACTTCCTTAGGCAAATTGTCTGCGTCCGATACCGTATGTGACGTGTGCACAAGGTTTTTACTAAGTACACTCATGGTTTGGGATGGGTGATGGCAACTCTAAGAATGCAAGTACAAAGCAGTGTTAGTGGGCTTGCGATAAACAGAATGCCCCACCGAGCCGCCACTCTAACGTTTAACCAAAACCTCCTATACATAGTATCACTAAGTGGACTATACACCTTCTCCAAGTACGACCCAAGAGGTATCAAAACGGTAGAATTACCTTTATCAGCTTTCAGCACCAGTATTTCCGGATTTTCTCGAAGGTTCCGCAGTGCAGCCCTTTCTTGAGCTGTTATATTATTGCGTTGGGATCGAGATCCAACAGAACCTGTGCAACGGAAGACGTGTGCTCTTCTGAACTCTTCCTCATTAGCTCCAGAGACTGTCTTGCGGTTAAGATAACACAGCAGCGTACCACCGAGACTATAGTACATAAAGTACATTAAGAGCGTCTGCCTTTCCAGCCTATAGTGAGTAATATTGACGCACCCACATATGATTTAGCCAAACATCTAGCTTTTTTGCTGAGACCATTTGTTGTCAAATGTTCACGTCGTAACCGGAACTCTGCTGATTTTATCAACAGGCTAAGTAGTTCGGATCTTCTAGTGATGTAGTTTCCCTTTTCACAAAAGTACCTCTTGCGCATTCCTTGACGCTAATTGGTCAACAGTTTGAATCGGACATCACTGCTTTGTTTCGACATTCTCTTTCCACAACTTAGTCTATGTTTAACGAGGAATATTCTGAACAGTCTGACGGTGCCACCATGGGCAGTCCTCTGTCTCCTCTGGCGGCTAATCTTTTTATGGAGGATTTTGAAGAGAGAGCTGTTGAATCAGCTGTTTGTAAACCAACTGTCTTTTGGTGATACGTCGATGATACTTTCATAGTGTGGTCTCACAGAGAAGAAAAGTTTATGGAGTTTTTTCATCATCCTAACTCCATCCATGAGAATATTCGATTTACTATGGAACTAGAGAAAGATGGTTGCCTTCCGTTTCTGTCTGTTTTGGGTAGACGGAAGAGTGATGGCTCGGTGGGACATTCTGTTTATCGTAAGCCCACTCACACTGTTGTGTACTTGCATTCTTCAAGTTGCCATCACCTGTCCCAAACCATGAGTGTACTTAAAACCCTTGTGCACAGGGCACATACGGTGACGGATGCAGAGAATTTGCCTAAGGAACTTGCACATTTAAGGACGGTGTTCAGAGACATTGGATACTGGATCCGGCAAATTAATAGGGCCTCCTCAACTAGAGCCAGGAACTGGGAAGTGGATAAAGAGGAGACCGCGCCAGCCACGTCCCTAGCTTTTCTTCGCTTCGTTGGAAATATCTCCTTCAAAAGAGCGAGGATTCTTAATAGTTTTCATGTGAAAGTGGTTTTTCGTCCACCTTCTAAGACTTCGGATTTGCTGGAATCGGTGAAGGAAGATTTGTTTCTGCGGAAGGGCGGAATTTACAAAATACCGTGTCAGTGTGGTATGGCCAAAATAGGACAGACAATGCCTACAGTGGAAGACAGTTGTATGGAACATCAACGTAGCACTCGCATACTGCAATCCAGTAAGTCTGAAGTTGCTGAACATTGTATTTCCTACGGGAATTTGACAGAACTTCAATTTTGGCCACAGAAACAACTTTTTGGAACCCCCCCCCCAATCAAAGAATTCGTTGAAATACGCATCGCGGGAAATGTGATGACCGTGACAGTGGTTACCAATTGAATAACGCGTGGAATCCCGTCATCTCCGAAATTTGCTCGAGACGTAGACGCCAGAAGACTGCGATAGCTGCGGCCTCGTTCGGCTCACCTGAAGATGGCTGGCAGTTGTCCAGCTGAAATATCGTGCAATGAAGTTTACGAAGGACCGGGTGCAAGCCCGAAATCTTTTTGGTCAGTAAACTCGCCATGAAAATTTCAAATTTTACTTTGCACAACCTTCATCAGCCACGCCTCCCATGTCAGTCCAAACAACACCGTATGATGACAAACTGCCTATTAGCTTCTGTCTCGGGTTCTTCGGCCGACGTTCATCTAATGATTTTTCTGACGTTTCGCCAGCACGAGTGGCTGGCATTGTCAAAGCTTCACCCTCCACTGTCGGTGGTGAACTGGAACCGAGCTCGCGGCCGCAGACTATATGTACCTGGCGCGCCAACGTCCGAGGGCTTCTCCGCGGTCATTTCCGGTGCGGTTCTCCTCTTGCTACCTGCGACGGTCGTTCGCTGCAGTACGGGAAGCCAGGATCCGTTTACCTGTACTGCAGCGAACGACCGTCGCAGGTAGCAAGAGGAGAACTGCACCGGAAATGACGGCGGAGAAGCCCTCGGACGTTGGCGCGCCAGGTACATATAGTCTGCGGCCGCGAGCTCGGCTCCAGTTCACCACCGGCAATGGAGGGTGAAGCTTTGACAATGCCAGCCACTCGTGCTGGCGAAACGTCAGAAAAATCATTAGATGAACGTCGGCCGAAGAACCCGAGACAGAAGCCAATAAGCAGTTTGTCAACAAGCGAAAGCCTTAACAATTTTGTAACACCGTATGATGTCGGCTGTGGAAAATTCGCCCCTAACCAGCGGCTGAATGCGACTCCTTCATGCTCCATGTGTCACTTGGTCGACGATGTTGCCATCGCCTAGCCTGTTGTGGCGTTCCTGAAGTCTGGGCGGCAAATAGCCGCCTTTGTCTCTGCGCCTCAAACTGCACACTTTTATTTGCCCAGAGGATGTGCGTTTCCCTGCAGCCAAGACTAATGTGCTAGTCTGGGTGAAAGGATGGATGGTCACCTACCTTTATGGCAACGGAGTTAGATCGTGGCTAAGACTTTATACCCTTCTACAGAATTCACATACAGTGATGAACGACGCCACCTCTACCGCGCCTATTTCGCCAATTGCTCTGTAGGGTTTTGTGCGATCCCCCACTCAGCTGGAACGTCACTTCAAGCCTTCGACAGGCACAGTGCCTGCTACTGCATTGTCTTTGTATTCCGTTTCCAATCATCCCTATCTGCCACTGATAGACACGCGATGGAATTTTAGGGTTAGAACTGAATACCTCCTTCCTTAACTGCCCCTCCTCGTCGACTCCCCATTGGTTGGTGGTGTTGGCCATGCCTCGTATAATCGACCCCTGCTTACATGATCCCCAGTCCTGTCATCAACAGGAAGCAACCCACAGCTGCTCATCTACCATCGTCCCTACTTTCTGTTCGCGTACAGGGAACGGTAAGTTTTCCCCATTTGCATTTTCTGACGTTATTGCAGGCTTACTGTATCTTTTAAAAATAAATTTTATAAAAGGGGCTAGCGTCTTTAATTAGTAATCTAAACGTCCTGTGTCCCTGGTTTGAACCTCGTCGCAGCTTAAATCTACAACAAACGTCATCATCAGTGATGACTGAAGTCCTCTAGCATAAGAACACTGTCAATGGCATCGTCAAAGAGGACAGAGGACCGGACTAAGGCTCAGGGGACTCTCTTGCCCCTAAAAGGTGTAAACATTAGCAATTATAAACGGCATGAGGATCCAGAAGGCAACGGAAGCCACTGCATTGAAGTTACATAGTGTGTATCAACAGGACATGTGACCTGTGATTGAAAAAGTATTGGCAAAAGATTCCAGGTGAAACATCCCCTTTGAAAAAGTAATGAATTACTGTGCTGGTAAACCTCTTATGCTATTTGGTTTTCAAACAGCTGAGCAAAACTGAACGTTTTCTGACATTTCCCTCTTTACTTATTCTGATCATCACTAAACTGACATACAATGTTTTTTTTAGCGCAACGCAGTCTGACTTTCAATAATCCCTACAAAAGAATGGCCCTGACTAACAATAACTTATACCTTTCATGAATCACTTACCTAACAAAAATCCTCGTTACACAACCTACTGCAATACAGCGTGCGCAAATACTGCGAGCTGAATAAAAGATTCTAACTACTGATAGGCATACTTAGCAAATGAGAAATTTTGATAGAGAACAAACAATGTATTTACCTTAATAGTGTTCAAAAGTCATTATATATATATATATATATATATATATATATATATATATATATATATATATATCAGTTTATGACATCCAGTCTTACAAATTTACTCTCTTTGATGGACACACGTCCAGATCATCCGCTCTCTAAATTCCGCCATCTCTCTCCCCACATCCACCACTGCTGGCGGCTCACCTCCAACTGCGCAACGCTACGCGCTGTTAACAGCCAACTGCCCAACACTACAACAGCGAAATTCCAACAATGCAAACCAGCCACAGACTGCACACAGCACGCTCAGTGATTTTCATACAGAGCGCTTTCCGGGAAGTTCAGGACTACATATTACTTCCTCCCTCATACATCTCGTGAAGTGGCCACTACGAAAAAATTCCGGAAGTTATAGTTAATTCAGAGGCTTACCAACGAACGTACTTCTGACGCGCCATTCACGAGTGGAAACGGAAAGGGAGATCAGTTTGTGGTACCAGAACTACCTTCAGCCACACACATTTAGGTGGCATGCGGAATATGATGTAGATGTAGTAGTATTGGATGTATTTGTGACAAACTTATTTTATTCTGTTCATGAATTTGTAAGCAGACTAAATGTTAACAGAATCTCCCGTCGTTTCTTGGTAGAAAAACGTTATAATAAATGAAAAGCACCAGTTTGCTTTTGTTGTACAATATTACTTTTATTGTTAACCGGTTTTCGGCTTACAAGGCCATCTTCAGACATCTACTGAGTATTATCACCAAAGAAGTTACAATGTTCTCAACCAAAATTGGAAGAGAAGTAACACGTCTAAACTGAAGTAGAAACATACAGATAAGTAACATCTTTGTCAGTGTGGTGGTAATGCAATGAAAAAGTAAAAATTGAACACAATGGAGTAAGCCGAAAACCGGTTAACAATAAAAGTAATATTGTAGAAGAAAAAGGAACTGGTGCTTTTCATTTATTGAGACGAAATAAACTTACATCTTCAGAAAAGTGATGCAGTATGTGTAAGTGGGCCTTGCAAATTGTTTGAATGTGTGGAGGTGCTTTGCTAATATATTACAAGAATCCTATTATAGACTTTTTTAGTTTACACGTGGGTAAGTGACTGTGGTAAGTTTCGGAATTAATGTGTAAATGAAAAAGATTTTAAAATGTTGGTTTATTTCTGCATTTTTTTGGTAAAAACATATAATGTTTTCTTGTTTTCCTGAAGTGGTCGACATCGATGTTGACTTCATTGCTGTGGGTAGCTTGATATAAAGAATGTTGTCCTCTAGTGGTAACATAAAAAGAAACTTCTTTCTTGTTTGTAAACGAGATGAGAGAACAAGAGGGAATTGCAGGACGATTTTAATCAAATTGTTAATAATAATTCAAGTTTCACTGAGAGAGACTGTGATGTAAAAAATGATTTAGCAGATATGGCATACTGTATCATCAGCGTACATAATACATGGAACATTTTTTTCTCTTAACTACGGTGAAACTGTTCATTTACTTTGTGTCTAATAAATTGACTAAGAAATCTCTTATAACGATTTTAAACATGGCTGTGAGCCAAAAACTGTACAATAACATGTTGTATGTAATAAATCCAACCAGTTTCAATAACATATTACTTTACCTGGCTTCGACACTGACAATCGATGTCCTCGTCAAAAAGTAAAAACAATTACAAATGTAGTAACAGTTGAAAACAGACATACGAGCAAAATACGGTCGTTATACAAAATTAAAATTAAATTTAAAAAAACGTAAAGACTACAGGTACTGGAACGGGAATAACAGTGGTACTTACCAGTAAAAATTACAGTTATATGACGCAGCACGCTGTACGCCGCGTCTAGTGCAAATAATCGGTGTGTCGTCGAACACCTTAACATCTCTGGACTGCATGAAAATAGATGCAAGGCAAACCTGGTATTTTCATGGTCTCTTTGACCTCTTGAGAATTTATTTACGTGTAACTACAGAGAATCGAGACGTAAAGCTTTTAACACTTTCGTTTTGCCTACGTTTCCCCTATAATTTTCTTGTGTCAGGGGTCACTTGTGAAGAACCGACTCTCACAAAGCAGGCCAGCAAGAAGTGAAGCTTTGCGCCGGCTTAACCAAGAGAAAGTGCTCGCATTTGGCTGGCGAAAAGAGCAAACGCAAACAGGCCGTATGTTCTCTGTATTCATGCGTAAAGTTCGCCACGCTGTAGGATTACGGAAGACAGGAAATAAAGAAAAGCAACAAAGCAGATGCAAAATGTGCGTCATGCACAAAATCCGACGGTAGAAGTTCTGAGGTAAAAGAGGAGTCATAAAGGGCTTTCTTTAAAAAAATTAAACGCGTTAAAGGTTAATTGAAATACTCAAGGAAGGAAACGGAGCGAGAATTAGGATGTGAAAGGCACGATTGGTCTCGAAATGCAATATGATTTTTTAGAAATATTAGAAATATGGTTGTTCATTGCATTACCTGCTTAATGTCACCAAAACAGATAAATATCGAGGCAGAAACCAACTGATGATTGGGTGTGTAGATCTGATAACGAATGAGGAGGGACGTAATCGAATCAGTCGGGGCACAACTTGACTAAATGATTGGGTAGGTTCCAGAGGCGTCAAGTAATAGGAGGAAGACTTGCGGAGGTAGTAACAATTGTAGAGAGAGACCAATAGATGTCTATATTAAGCAGTTTCAGTGGATGTAGTTAGAGAGAGATTAAGAGCTGGGGCAGGAGAGACTAGCGTGGAGAAGTTCATTACATCTATTTTTCGAACAGAAGTCCACAACGGAAACAATAACTTGTCTAACGTACCATCTTATTAAACTATTCTTGTGAATCAGTTAAAAGTGTATATGGATGTTTGGCAGCTTCTTCAAACTAGGTGTAACGCATTAATCACAACTTCACCTCACTCGGCGAGCAGGTAGGCTAGTACAAACAAATTGCTTGCTGTGATTTTCTGCAATCTGCACTTATTGGACGCATCTTCAGACTCTACGCTTATAACGGATCCTTTACGTTTTTATAAATTTATTTTAGTTTTTTATTAGATGTTTTCGTTAAATAGCTGAATAAATTGTAGTTAGGAATAATTTGATTTAGCAGGGTAGAGAAGATAAAGTCAAAGAGATGTTCATTGGGCGGACATTGTCGTAATGTAACGTCATTGCGCTGTTTGGTTGTTAAAACAAGTCGTTTGTGTTCCGTTCTGCTGTTCGGTCGTATCTGAAAGGAATTAATTCGGGGACTATAATAAACTTTCACATGATAGTTCCGACAAAATGGGTTAACGTCAGTGTTAATTTGAATTGTGGGCGACAGGATTAGTTTTGACAGATACGTGAAAACGGACGTGACGAAACTTGTTCGCATATCATCCTTGAACGTGACTTTATATTTAATTAACGATTGAGGGCTCATTAAAAGCTATTATCTCATGATTAAGATCAATCCCCCTTTCCTCCTAGATAGTGATCATTCATTAACATTTACGTCACAAGAAAAAGGATTATTAATAAAAGTGATGTTAAATGACAATTACGTGTTATTCCGTTAGTGTGGAATCTCTCTGAAATGACATTGATATATAATTTGTGTTAAATACTGAACTGAGATAGGAAGTAAATTGAAATTAGTGAACATTTGATACTGAGACTATAGAAGCAGAAGCGCTTAAGGTTTCTCTTCTCTAAAATGGCAAAATAGGTACGAACTTTAACTCAATAGTCGACATTATGTATTGCAAAGACATTAGCATTTCATACTTATTTTGACGACGCGCTGTTAAACAAAGGAACGTTGAGTCTCTGTACGAGTAATAAAATTAAATCTAAAATCATAATTAATAACGGCGAACTCCGCTTTAACAAACTGTATTGCGTGTCGTCATCGGGCAATAACTGCTCAACCCTGGAGACTTGTGTGGTCAAATTAGAAGACAGGCATATAAAACAAACTTAAAAATCCATTCAAGCTACGGTGGAGTCGGCACAACACGACGTGGGCAGTTATACGCTGTAAATATAGGTGAATAAACCAACATTTGAAATCCGGACTGATGAATACGGCAGCCGCTGTAGGAAAGAAACCGTAGCGCGGGCAGAGCGGGACGTCAGTGGGCAGATGGGGATGTTCTCCGCTCTAGCCTTGAGACAATGGTCCTGGATCGGACGCCATTTTAATGAAGCGTGTAATTCCAGATCGAGATGGAGCCCAAAGCTAATGGTGTGCTGTCCCTGGGGCGGGGAGGGAGGGGGGGGGGGGGCGTACCAATCCCCGCTTCCATGGACGACCATCCCTTTTGTCGGCGGCGGATTCCAGCTCTCGCAAAAACCGACCTGCTGCGTGTTCGCCAGGTCCGGCGCAGGTACAATTAGAAACCCACACCTGTGCTCCTGCTCTTATCGCTGTTCCCTCGTTTGAAATTCTCCGATCCACCCTCACTGCTACGTCCGCATTGTGGCTTAACGGCTGTTCTGGCGAGTACGACTCCCGCCTCTGTTGCTTACGATTCGTTCTCGTTGGTCGTCCTCTCATACTTTATTCTACCTCCTTGCTCTTCAGTTCATAGGGAGCCTAAGACAATTTCAGAAGTTTATCTTTATCATCATCATCATCATTCATTTTTATTTCTTTTTGGTCGATTGATGTAGCCCTTCGCGACTTCTTTGATGTATCTCTTCCCGACTTCTTTTTACGAGGTACATTCAAGTTCTAAGGCCTCCGATTTTTTTTGTAATTAACTACTCACCCGAAATCGATCAAACTGGCGTTACTTCTCGACGTAATCGCCCTCCAGACATACACATTTTTCACAACGCTGACGCCATGATTCCATGGCAGCGGCGAAGGCTTCTTTAGGAGTCTGTTTTGACCACTGGAAAATCGCTGAAGCAATAGCAGCACGGCTGGTGAATGTGCGGCCACGGAGAGTGTCTTTCATTGTTGGAAAAAGCCAAAAGTCACTAGGCGCCAGGTCAGGTGAGTAGGGAGCATGAGGAATCACTTCAAAGTTGTTATCACGAAGAAACTGTTGCGTAACGTTAGCTCGATGTGCGGGTGCGTTGTCTTGGTGAAACAGCACACGCGCAGCCCTTCCCGGGCGTTTTTGTTGCAGTGCAGGAAGGAATTTGTTCTTCAGAACATTTTCGTAGGATGCACCTGTTACCGTAGTGCCCTTTGGAATGCAATGGGTAAGGATCACGCCCTCGCTGTCCCAGAACATGGACACCATCATTTTTTCAGCACTGGCGGTTACCGGAAATTTTTGGTGGCGGTGAATCTGTGTGCTTCCATTGAGCTGACTGGCACTTTGTTTCTGGATTGAAAAATGGCATCCACGTCTCATCCATTGTCACAACCGACGAAAAGAAAGTCCCATTCGTGCTGTCATTGCGAGTCAACATTGCTTGGCAACATGCCACACGGGCAGCCGTGTGGTCGTCGGTCAGCATTCGTGGCACCCACCTGGATGACACTTTTCGCATTTTCAGGTCGTCATGCAGGATTGTGTGCACAGAACCCACAGAAATGCCAACTCTGGACGCGATCTGTTCAACAATCATTCGGCGATCCCCCAAAACAATTCTCTCCACTTTCTCGATCATGTCGTCAGACCGGCTTGTGCGAGCCCGAGGTTGTTTCGGTTTGTTGTCACATGATGTTCTGCCTTCATTAAACTGTCACACCCACGAATGCACTTTCGACACATCCATAACTCCATCACCACATGTCTCCTTCAACTGTCGATGAATTTCAATTGGTTTCACACCACGCAAATTCAAAAAACGAATGACTGCACACTGTTCAAGTAAGGAAAACGTCGCCATTTTAAGTATTTAAAACAGGTCTCATTCTCGCCGCTGGCGGTAAAATTCCATCTGCTGTACGGTGCTGCCATCTCTGAGACGTATTGACAATGAACCCGGCCTCATTTTAAATTAATGCGCATGTTTCTATCTGTTTCCAGACCGGAGAAAAAAAAATCGGAGGCCTTAGAACTTGAATGCATCTCGTACATACCACAGTGACACATGCTCAGAATATCCTCATTTATCGGTGTTGGATACATTCCAGTCTCTGTCTTCACATAGGATTCTTACCCTCTAAAGCTAACAGATATCTTAACACATGTCCTGTCATCCTAGCCCTTTTTTCGCCAGTGTTTTTCGCATACTTCTTTCCTCGCCGATTCAGTGGGAAACGTCTTCACTTCTTATCTTTGCAACATCTTTCTGTAGCACCACATGTCAAACGCTTCTATTCTCTCCTTTCGGGATATCTCCCATTGCGTGATACATTTTCATACAATGCTGTCCAGAAGTATCCATTGTCAGAAAATTCTTTCCCAACTTATGACCAATTTGGGCAGAAATTCGCTTTTTGCCTTTTCCATCTCGATTTTTATGTTCATCTTGCTACATCTGTTGCTTATCACGTAGCGTCCAAGACAGCAGAAGTCCCTTAATTCCTGTATTTTGTGCTCCTGTATTTCGATGTTATAGCCTGCCACCAAACACTTATCCGCTACTCAAATAGCTCTAAGCACTATAGGACTTAACATCTGAGGTCATAGGTCCCATAGACTTTACTTAAACCTAGCTAATCTTAGGACATCACACACTTCCATACCCGAGGCAGGATTCGAACCTGCGACCGTAACAGCAGCGCGGTTCCGGAATGAAGCACCAAGTACCGCTCGGCCACATCGGCCGGCGTCCGCTACTCCTCATTACTTTCATCATCTTGTCGTAGATGAAAAAAAACATTCCTACTACCTGCAGTGGTAATTTGTACCCTTTGAATAACTTCAGACACTCAGGAGAGAACATTTCAAAATAATCATAAGCAGGCGAAGCCTAAAATCACGTACACAATACTTAACTTTATCTTTGAATCACTCACATGACAGTAGATGCCAATGAGCCGATAGATTTGATCTTCATAGATTTCTGAAAGGCGTTAGAGTCGACTGTCAAGAGCGGAGCGTGACTCTTGTCAGCATTTGTCGACTGCTGTGAAATGGTTTGCAAAACTTGAACGGACAGGACGCGGTGCGAGAACATTTCTGCATAGAAGTTTGGATAACTGCTGTGAATGCTGCAGCCATGCAACTGGTACAGATAAAAAAACAAGAAAAGAAATAAGTGAGGCAACGTTGTCTGTCATCGTTAATATACCACAGCAAGTTTCAAAATTTCTCACTTTCCCTTATGAAATTCTACACATTCGTGTCCAGAAAAAGGTTCCATATGTTGAAATTTGCCCTTCTTCGTCACTCCCGCAAGTTTACATAAACATAAAACTACCCCATACGTAAAAATTAACTGGTTTACATTTTACAGGTTTTTCCCATAGATAATGTAAAACAACGCTTCTGTGTAACTTGTGATATCATTTTATATTCACAACCTGAAAAACCCTGTACTTACGTGTCTAATTTACGATATGTACATCTTCCAATTCCTGTTTGTAATGTGCGTCGTACCCGCCGCGAGCGGAAGCAACATTGGTTTCCCACAGGAAATTCAGTATCTGGTTAACATTGCGGCTTTCAGAGTGCCATTGGCAGGCACGCGAACGTGTAAACTAGCTAGTTAATATCGTAACTTGCTTATTCCCCTTCCAATATTATTTCACTATTAGCCATTGCGCTCGTCGCTACACTTAATAATCAAGCCCAGATTTTGATATCAACTCAAGTTATTTATTGTTCACCTCTCGTTAACTCAAGATTTCGCACGACAGGTAGCAAAAAGAACACTAACTCTGTGAAAAAGCATTGCTTTTCCACTGTCCTTGCCATGTGCACATCCATCTCAACTCCACTCTCGTCTGTTACAACATTTAGGCCATTGACAACTTCCCGGGTTTGATTCCCGGCGGGATCAGGGATTTTCTCTGCCTCGTGATGGCTGGGTGTTGTGTGCTGTCCTTAGGTTAGTTAGGTTTAAGCAGTTCTAAGTTCTAGGGGACTGATGACCATAGATGTTAAGTCCCATAGTGCTCAGAGCCATTTGAACCACTGACAACTGCAATGCTGAATGCGTGGGAAGTCACTCTCTAAACTTATCGCCTAGCTTCATAAATTTTACAAAACCTCACAAAGTAGTTATAGTACCATTACAACCACAGATCGTGCTAGGGTCAGTCTCCTGCAAACGTTTCCCTAGACGGACGCAGAGTGAACATATTTAGACAGTGCGAACCAGCTAGTAGGTGGAAAGTTATGTAATCTGAGCCCTGTCTCGGGGCATGGATACTCGTCTCCCGACGAACCGATGTTGTGATACGTCGGTATGTTAAAGCAGCACGTTAATGAAAGCTTTTCGGTTTGTTATACGGGTGAGATTTTTCGGTGTCTTTAGCTTTACCTCCCCCTGTCTGTTGAAAGTTAAGCCCACTGGGTTTCCTGGAAGAACCCAAGAATCAACTTCCCGCTTGCAAGTTTACTCCAAATCCTGTCTCTGCACCACGCCAATATACGCACACAAGAAGCGACCTGTGACAGCAGAATCTGCCAAGGTAACATTCTGCCCGCAGCCGTGTCTGTCCAACAGTTCGTTGTTTTCCTGTCTTGCTCGATTTGAAGTCATTACTGCGAGTTGTTCAATTTAATTATTCAACATCTTTTTTCTGTTCACGTGACTTTTTTGTCGTCAGTTTTCTAATTGGTTTAATTTGACCCGTTACCAATTTTTCTCTTGCGGCATCCTATCTTTTTAAATAAAACTTATTAACATTCTACTTCACTTTTATTCTTCGTGGCTACATATTTGCAGCTCTCTACCACTAGACGGCTCCGAAATGTAGTATGTGACGTGGCGGTGTGTAACGTAATTACGTCGGTGAGGGAGCTGCAATCGAGTTTCGAATTTGAAGAATTCGTCCACACAAGAAACATCCCCTCCTTCTGCAGGTGTCCAGGAGGCGGCTACACGGGCAGCAGGGGCTGTGTGGCTTGGACTGGACGGTTTTTTAGGTTAGAGGCTCCCGGGAAAACACAAAAAGGGCTCCAGTCACAAATTGTGCAGGCCGAACACACGAAAAACATAGATACAGAAACCATCGGTATAACAGTTCTAAATTGTCATAGCTGTATTGGAAAAGTACCAGAGCTCCAAGCGCTAATAGAGAGCACCGATGTTCAAATCGCTATAGGGGCTGGAAGCTGGCTAAAGCCGGAGATGAGTTCAGCCGAAATTTTTACGAAGAACCTAACGGGGTTCCGAAAGGATAGACTAAACACGGTTGGCGGTGGCGTGTTTTTGCTGTAAGAAGTAGTTTAACTTGTCGTGAAATTAAAAACGATACTTCCTGTGAGTTAGTATGGACAGAGGTCACTGTTGGCAACAGGGATAAAATAATAATTGAATCCTTTTACCGACCTCCCAATTCAGAATATAAAATTGCTGAAAAGTTCCAAGAAAACTTGCGTTTGATTTCAGACACGTGCCCGACTCATACGATAACAGTTGGTGGTGACTTTAATTTGGCCGGCCGAAGTGGCCGTGCGGTTAAAGGCGCTGCAGTCTGGAACCGCAAGACCGCTACGCTCGCAGGTTCGAATCCTGCCTCGGACATGGATGTTTGTGATGTCCTTAGGTTAGTTAGGTTTAACTAGTTCTAAGTTCTAGGGGACTAATGACCTCAGCAGTTGAGTCCCATAGTGCTCAGAGCCATTTGAACCACTTTTTTGACTTTAATTTACCCTCAATATGTTGCCGAAATACATGTTTAATTCCGGCGGTACGCATAAAATATCATACGAAATTGTGCTAAACGCATTCTCTGAAAATAATTTCGAGCAGTTAGTTCATGAGCCCACGCGAACAGTAAACGGTTCTGAAAACACACTTGACCTCTTAGCAACAAATAATCCTGAGATAATAACGAGCATCAAAATGGATACAGGGATTAGTGAACACAGGGTTGTCGTAGCGAGACTGAATATTGTAGCCCCCAAATCCTCCAAAAATAAAAGAAAAATATAACTATACAAAAATGTAGATAAAAATTCACTTGACGCCTTCCTGAGGGACAATCACCACTCCTTCCAAATTAATATAAGTGTAGACCAGATATGGTTTGAATTCAAAGAAATAGTATTGGCAGCAATTGAGAGATTTATACCAAATAAATTAACAAACGGCGGAGCTTATCCTCCTTGGCACACAAAACGGGTCAGAACTCTGTTCCAGAAACAATGAAAAAGAACTTGCCAAATTTAAACACACGCAAAATTCCCAAGGTTGGCTATCATTTACAGGAGCTCGAAATTTAGTGCCGTCTTCAATGCGAGATGCTTATAATAGTTTCCACAGCGAAACGTTGAAACCTGGCAGAAAATCCAAAGAGATTCTGGTCCTATGTGAAATTTGTTAGCGGCAAGAAACAATCAATGCCATCTCTGCGCGATAGCAATGGGGATACTATCGAAGAAAGTACTGCCAAAACAGAGTTACTAAACACAGCCTATGGAAATGCCCTCACAGAAGAAGACGAAGTAAATATTCCAGAATTAGAATCAAGAACAGCTGCCAACTTCAGTTATGTAGAAGTAAATATCCTCGGAGTAGTGAAGCAACTCAAATCACTTAATAAAAGCAAGTCTTCTGGTCCAGACTGTAGACCTATACCAATTAGGTTCCTTTCGGAGTATGCTGATGCATTAGCTCCATACTTAACAATCATATAAAACCGTTCGCGCGACGAAAGATCCGTACCCAAAGACTGGAAAGCTGCACAGGTCACGCCAATATTCAAGAAAGGTAGTAGGAGTGATTCACAAAATTACAGGCCCATATCGTTAACGTCGATATGCAGCAGGATTTTAGAACATATGTTGTGTTTGAATATTATGAATTACCTCGAAGAAAACGGTCTACTGACACACACTCAACACGACTTTAGAAAACATCATTCTTGTGAAACACAACTAGCCCTTTACTCGCGTGAGGTGTTGAGTGCTATTGACAAGGGATTTAAAATTGATTGCGTGTTTCTGGATTTCCGGAAGGCTGTTGACATTGTACCACACAAGCGGCTTGTAGCGAAATTGCGTGTTTATGGAATATCGTCTCAGTTACGTGACTGGATTCGCGATTTCCTGTCAGAGAGGTCACAGTTCGAAGTAACTGCGGAATGTCTCCGAGTAAAACAGAAGTGATTTCTTGCGTTCCTCAAGGTAGTATTAAAGGACCTTTGCTGTTACTTATCTATGTAAACGATTTGGGAGATAATCTGAGAATCGCCTTAGATTGTTTGCAGTCGTTTATCGACTAGTAAAGTCATCAGAAGACCAAAACAGCTTGCATAACTACTTAAAAAAGACAGCTGTATGGGCGGAAAATTGGCAGTTAACCCTAAATAACCAAAAGTGTGAGGTTATACACACGAGTGGTAAAAGGAATCCGTTAAACGTCGCTTACACGATAAGTCAGTCATATCCAAAGGACGCAAATTCAACTAAATACCTAGGAATTATAATTACGAACAATTAAAATTGAAAGGAACACGTAGAAAATGTTGTGGGGAAGGCTAACCAAAGACTGCGTTTTATTGGTAGAGGACACTAAGAATATGTAACAGATCTACTAAGGAGACGGCCTACACTGCTCTTGTCCTTCCTCTTTTAGAATACTGCTGCGCCGTGTGGGATCCTTACCAGATAGGATCGACGGAGTACATCGAAAAACTTCGAAGAAGGGCAGCACGTTTTGTATTATCGCGAAATAGGGGAGAGAGTGTCACTCAAATCATACAGGATTTGGAAAGGACATCATTAAGACAAAGGCGTTTTTTTATTGCGGAGCATTAGTCTCACGAAATTCTAATCACCAAGTTTCTCCTCCGAATGCGAAAATATTTTGTTGACTCCGAGCTACAGAGAGAGAAACGATCACCATGATAAAGTAAGGGAGAACAGAGCTCGTACGGAAAGATATAAAGGTGTTCGTTCTTTTCGCGCACTATAGTGGTTGGAATGATAGGGAATTGTGAAGGTGGTTCGAGGAACCTCCTGCCAGACACTTAAATGTGATTTGCGAAGTATCCATGTAGATGTAGCATGCCAATGCCACGCCACACACGAGCGTTGCGATGTTTGCGACGCAGCTGGGTTCACATTCGTCTATCATCCTCCATACAGTCCCGACTTGGCCGCATCAGATTTTTATGTGCTTCGGTAACTTAAAGGACATCTTTGAGGAATTCACATTAAGCTACGGAAGAATGTGAGTCAATCATTCTACAGTGAGGGTACAAAGAAACTGGTCTCTCTTTGAGACAATTGTATTCGTCGCCAGGATGACTGTGTTGATAAATAAATTCATAGACATGAATAATAAATATGTAGAACGTTAATAATGTGGACAAAAATATAAAAAAAAAACAAAAATGCAACACATTACCATGCATAAGACGATGTAGGAAATCCAAGTCCTGGATGGTTTTCAAGGGAATGGTATACCATTGTCCTACTAAATAGGGGCATGTACAAGTAACGACGGAGGCTGATAGCTATCATTCACCGTTCTCTGCAAAGTAATCAACAAAGGCTCAATAATATCGTGATAAATAATATGGTGATCTTGTGACTGAGCTGACCTGGGAAGATGCGGCAAGTCATTCTTGTGCTCATTAAAGCAGTTCTGGTCGAAGTGAGCTGGAGAAATACATCATCAAAATTAGGGAACAAACATTGTACCAAGGGTTGGACCTGATCTGCGAAAATGCTCACGTAGACCTCGGCAATAAGGTGACCTTGCACAGTAAACATGGATATGCCTGCCCAAATCATCAGCGAATCCCCACGTGTTTCACACTTGTGATGAGAAGTCAGCCGAGCTGGAAATAGCGTGAAACAAGACTTATCCGACCAAATGACTTTCTTTCATTGCTCCATAAACAACTTTATGTGGAGTCGGCGCAATGGTTGCATTTGCGTCACTGATGTGTGGTTTTCAGAACCAGCTCTTCAATTACCGTGTTTATGGAGCTCCCTTCACGTTATTTTGGTACTGACGGTGGTCCCTAGTGCGAAATTCAGTTCTGCAGTGACTTTTGCAAATATCGTCTCTTATTTTTCGTCACTCTTCAATGACTATTTGTCACGAACACTATACATTTTCGGTCACATTGTGACTTACAGGATGTTGTTATTCCAATTTCCCCACATGCGCTATAAATCATCGATATGTTGCCGCTTGAAACACCAAAACCATGGGCTATTTTGGTTACGGAAGCATCCACCATACGGTCGCCAAAACAATTTGCCCATATTGGAATTCTCTTCGCTCTGACATAATGGACTCATATTACACGGAATGCATAGGAAAAAAGGTAGCCGTGCGGGATTAGCCGAGCGGTCTAGGGCGCTGCAGTCACGGGCTCTGGGCTGGTCCCGGCTGAGGTTCGAGTCCTCTTTCGGGCACAGGTGTGTGTGTTTGTCCTGAGGATAAATTAGGTTAAGTAGTGTGTAAGCTTAGGGAGTGACGACCTCAGCAGTTAAGGCCCATAAGATTTCACGCACATTTTGAAAAAATGTAATAGCCACGGTCTCATAAATTAATCTTTGTTGCTAACAACCGGTTTCGACAGAAGGGACTGTTATATTCCGATCTTCAAAAAAAAAATTTGTTATTAAAGGCGTTCCACCGTAAATTAGTACCGCATGACATGCTGAGGTACTAACACATAATGGAAAACGTTTTATAAAAATGGTTCAAATGGCTCTGAGCACTATGGGACTTAACTTCTGAGGTCATCAGTCCCCTAGAACTTAGAACTACTTTAAACGTAACTAACCTAAAGACATCACACAGATCCATGCCAGGATTCGAACCTGCGACCGTAGCGGTAGCGCGGTTCCAGACCGTAGCGCCTAGAACCGCTCGGCCACCGTGGCCGGCAAAACGTTTCATAATTGATGGCTTTTGAAGATCAGAAGCTGTCTAAGTAGGTTGTTAACAATAAGGATTGATTTATACGATCCTGGTTATTGAAAATTTTTTCCTATGTAAAACATAGATCGCTCCTTCTACGTTCTTAGTATGAGAAAATTCACACTGGATTCTGTTCTGACAACGACTAACAATCGCAACGTATTGAGGAAGTGAGGTCCGTGGTCAAATACATCAACGCAACTTCCAGGCTTGGCAAGCATCTGCATTTACACTAAAGTGACTGAAGTCATAGGTTATCGATGTGCATATATACAGATGGCAGTAGTATCGCGTACACGAAGTGTACAAGGGCAGTGCATTGGCGGAGCTGTCATTTGTACTCAGGTAATTCATGTGAAAAATTTTCCAACGTGATCATGAACGCGCAACGGGAGTTACCAGACTTTGAGGCTTTGAACGCGGAATGGTAGTTGGAGCTAGACGCACGGGTCGTTCCATTTCGGCAGTGGTTAGAGAGTTCAGTATTCCGACTCACTGAGTCAAGAGTCTGCCGTGTATACCAAATCTCAGCTACTACCTTTCACCGCGAAAAACACAGTGGCCTACGGCCTTCACTTAACGACCGAGAGCGGCGTCATTTGCGTAGAGTTGTCAGTGCTAACAGACAAGCAACACAGTGTGAAGTAACATCAGAAATCAATGTGGGGCGTACGACGAACGCATCCGTTTTGACAGTGTGGCGAAATCTGGCGTAAATGGGCAATGGCAGCAGACGACAGACGCGAAACCCTTTACTAATAGTACTACATCGGCTCCAGCGCCTCTCCTCCCTTGTGGTTCGAATCCTGCCTCGGACATGGATGTGTGTGTGTGATGTCCTTGGGTTTAAGTAGTTCTAAGATCTAGGGGACTGACTGATGACCTTAGAAGTTAAGTCCCATAGTGCTCAGAGCCACCTCTCCTGCCTTGTGACCAAATCGGTTGGACCCTAACCTACTGGAAACCCGTGGTCTGGTCAGACGAGTCCCAATTTCAGTTGGTAAGAGCTGATGGCAGACTTCGAGTGTGGCACAGGCTCTACGAATCCGTTGACCCAGGTTGTCAACAAAGCACTGCTGCGCTAGCTGGCGGTGGCTCCATAATGGTGTGGGCTGTGTTTACATGGAATGGACTGGATCGTCTGCTCCAACTGAAAATGGTTATGCTCTGCACAGTATGTCAACCGGGCCACAAGTTGGACAATTCGAGCTAATGATTTAGCCGCCCAGACCGCCCGACGTGAATCCAGCCGAGCATTTATGGGACATAAGGGACAGGTATTAAAATCCATGGAGAAGAAATAAAAACTTTGAGGTACGCCGATGACATTTTAATTCTGTCAGAGACAGCAAAGGACTTGTAAGAGCAGTTGAACTGTATGGACAGTGTCTTGAAAGGAAGGTATAAGATGAACATCAACAAAAGCAAAACGAGGATAATGGAATGTAGTCGAATTAAGTCGGGTGATGCTAAGGGAATTAGATTAGGAAATGAGACACTTAAAGTAGCAAAGGAGTTTTGCGTTTTGGGGAGCAAAATAACGAATGATGGCCGAAGTAGAGAGGATATAAAATGTAGACTGGCAATGGCAAGGAAAGCGTTTCTGAAGAAGAGAAATTTGTTAACATCGAGTACTGATTTGTCAGGAAGTCGTTTCTGAAAGTATTTGTATGGAGTGTAGCCCTGTATGGAAGTGAAACATGGACGATAAATAGTTTGGAAAAGAAGAGAATAGAAGCTATCGACATGTGGTGCTACAGAAGAATGCTGAAGATTAGATGGGTAGATCACATAAGTAATGGGGATGAATTTGAATAGAACTGGAAAGGAGTTTGTGGCACAACTTGACTAGAAGAAGGGACTGGTTTGTAGGACATGTTCTGAGGCATCAAGGGACCACAAATTTAGTACTGGAGGGCATCGTGGAGGGTAAAAATCGTAGAGGGAGATCAAGAGATGAATACACTAAGCAGATTCAGAAGGATGTAGTCTGCAGTAGGTAGTGGGAGATGAAGAAGCTTGCACAGGATAGAGTAGCATGGAGAGCTGCGTCAAACCAGTCTCAGGACTGAAGACCATAACAACAACAACAACAAGGGCAGGTCAATTCGTGAACAAAATCCTGCACAGGCAACACTTTGCCAATCATGGACGGCTATAGATACAGCCTGGGTCAATATTCCTGCAGGGGTGCAGGGTTCTCCCAACGACTTGTTGAGTCCATACCACGTCCAGAAGCTGCACTGTGCCAGGCAAAAGGAGGTCATCATCATCATCATCATCATCATCATCATCATCATTTAAGACTGATTATGCCTTTCAGCGTTCAGTCTGGAGCATAGCCCCCCTTATACAGTTCCTCCATGATCCCCTATTCAGTGCTAACATTGGTGCCTCTTCTGATGTTAAACCTATTACTTCAAAATCATTCTTAACCGAATCCAGGTACCTTCTCCTCGGTCTGCCCCGACTCCTCCTAACCTCTACTGCTGAATCCATGAGTCTCTTGGGTAGCCTTGCTTCTCCCATGCGTGTAACATGACCCCACCATCTAAGCCTGTTCGCTCTGACTGCTACATCTATAGAGTTCATTCCCAGTTTTCTTTGATTTCCTCATTGTGGACACCCTCCTGCCATTGTTCCCATCTACTACTATCTGCAATCATCCTAGCTACTTTCATATCCGTAACCTCAACCTTGTTGATAAGGTAACCTGAATCCACTCAGCTTTCGCTCCCATACAACAAAGTTGGTCGAAAGATTGAACGGTGCACAGATAACTTAGTCTTGGTACTGACTTCCTTCTTGCAGAAGAGAGTAGATCGTAGCTGAGCGCTCACTGCATTAGCTTTGCTACACCTCGCTTCCAGTTCTTTCACTATGTTGCCATCCTGTGAGAATATGCATCCTAAGTACTTGAAACCGTCCACCTGTTCTAACTTTGTTCCTCCTATTTGGCACTCAATCCGTTTATATTTCTTTCCCACTAACATTACTTTCGTTTTGGAGATGCTAATCTTCATACCATAGTCCTTACATTTCTGATCTAGCTCTGAAATATTACTTTGCAAACTTTCAATCGAATCTGCCATCGCAACTAAGTCATCCGCATATGCAAGACTGCTTATTTTGTGTTCACATATCTTAATCTCACCCAGCCAGTCTATTGTTTTCAACATATGATCCATAAATAATATGAACAACCGTGGAGACAGGTTGCAGCCTTGTCTTACCCCTGAAAGTACTCTGAACCATGAACTCAATTTACCGTCAACTCTAACTGCTGCCTGACTATCCATGTAAAGACCTGTAATTGCTTGCAAAAGTTTGCCTCCTATTCCATAATCTTGTAGAACAGACAATAACTTCCTCCTAGGAACCCGGTCATATGCCTTTTCTAGATCTATAAAGCATAGATACAATTCCCTGTTCCACTCATAACACTTCTCCATTATTTGCCGTAAGCTAAAGATCTGGTCCTGAGAACCTCTAAGAGGCCTAAACCCACACTGATTTTCATCCAATTGGTCCTCAACTAATACTCGCACTTTCATTTCAACAATACCTGAGAAGATTTTACCCACAACGCTGATTAAAGAGATACCTCTGTAGTTGTTACAATCTTTTCTGTTTCCATGTTTAAAGATTGGCGTGATTACTGCTTTTGTCCAGGCAAAAGGAGGTCAGACACGATATTAGCAGGTACCCGATGATTTTCGTCACCTCAGTGTATGTTCGAGCATGGATTTCTCGCAGAATTTGCGAATTTTTGTCCAACTTCTGTACATAGCAGTTAACAAATTATTAGAATCACGAAAGTGTACACTGTCATGGTAATATTTTTGAGCCGTGCTGACCGCGGCGTATGTGCTGCCTTAAAACTTAGCTGTTACTCTGCCTTTGGTTTCCCGCAGTTATTGCGGTTATGCTGTGGTTACTCCTCATTCTACGTGTGGCAGCAGCGGTGTGTATCGACATTTGCACCGTATACCATCTTTGGTCTGGTGCTTATAGTTACTGCTTGGCGGTGTGCAGCCAGTCGGTCGGTTGCAGCGGGTCAGCAAGTTGTCTCCGCGCGGTGCATTCGGCTTGGAACGCTGGCGGTCTCTACACAGTGTCGGAGCGTTTGGGGGCTGTTCCGAGTGCTCCGAGGCTCGTGGCTCACCGACCCAGGACATGAAAGTTGGGTGGTGATTTAATTATCGAATCCACGTCTGTTCACGATGTCTCGTTGGTTGGTGGTTCGCTGTCGGTGGTATTCCTGGGAGCAACAGCGAGTGTTCGAGTTGTTGAAGATTTAGTCGCCATGTGGTTGAATTAACTATATTTGTCGATATGGAATTCAAGTGCACCAGCGGAATTTTCTGCCTTGTGGCCGTTAGTGTTCCAGTTACCTGCCCCGGTCGCTGAAGTAAATTCAGGCGGTGTTCTTTCCTCACCTTTTGTTGCTTCCTCACCTGTTGTCGATCTTACTTATCAAGTATTACCTTTCGGAAGATAGAGCTGTAGGCTTTCTGACTGCTGGAAATTTATTGTCGTTGTATTGTTTTTAAAAGGCATGGGCCTGCAGCCCCTTTAAGTTTTGAAGTTCTTCGTTATCAAGTATTACATTCTTTCAAGATAGAGCTGTGGGCCTTCTGCCTGTTGAAAATTTATTGTAGTTGTGTTGTTCTTAAAAACATGGTCCTTCAGCCGCTTTAAAGTTTTGGATTGTTGCTTATCAGGTCTTACATCACTTGGGCTTAACTACTACTTAAGGTTAAAAGTTTGGGCCTTCTACCTTGGAAAATTGGTTGCTGTTTTCTTAAATAAAGGCCTTCAGCCGTTTGAAGTAAGGTTTCTTATTGGTCATAAAGCTTGGGCCTTCTGCCTATTGAAAGATTATTGTAGTTATGTTGCTTTAAATTTATGGGCCTTCAGTCGTTTTAAAAATTAAATTGTCTGACTAGTCAAGTCTTACGTCACTTGGCCTTAAATACTATTTAAGGTTAACGCCTAGAGCCTTCTCTCTAAAAAAAAAAAGAAAAGTAATTATAGCAGCTGTATTTAGTTCATGGGCCTTCAGCCGTTTTAGAATTAAAGACGTTTTCTGTCGATAGTCAAACTTAGAAGCTGCGCTCTAATGATTGGACAACTAAATAAATTATTGTGTTTGGAGTGTAACTAACAGCCACTCATTCTGAGCCTCTTCCACAATTCCTACTACTTGTCCTGTCCTGCCGGTTTAGCAGAGCATCTCAGTTTTTTTCACTTTTGGTTTTCCCCAAATGATTAGCATCACAAAAGTCTACACGGTTATTGTAATATTTCTTCTAGTTTAGTTTTCCCTAATTGATTAGAACGACAAAAGTGTACAAGGTTATGGTAATTTTTTTTAGTTTAGTTTTTCACCTCCCTTACAAATTTTCTATTCAGTTTCTAAGTAATTGTATTGTATATAAGTCGGAGCCGAAATTCGTAGCAAGTTTCATCTTTAGTTTTAAAAGCAGTTCCATCACACTGGCAAAACAATGGTCAAGATACTCAGCTCGCCAAATATTTTGAGCCCTTGATTTACTTACCCAGGCGTAAACTTTACTGTTGATGCTGAAGTATAAGAACTGTGCTACATGCACAAGTATGTGGCACACTGCTAGAAACTTTTTTATATTTTTTTCAAATGTCTACAGCGAGAAGCAACATTGACGTAGAAGTTGGTGTAGTTCGTGTCAGTAGAGAAAGAAGTATTACCGTGGTACTGAAGACCGTATGTACAATAGATAGTAACATTTCCTTAACTACATACGTAATTATATAACAAAAGTTTGAGTTTAGCTTAAGATGCGTTATAATGTGACAGGACACCAGAAAATCGTAGATGTAGATGTTGGTACACTGAATCATAAACGTCACCAAGGGGCAGTGGTGGGGGGGGGGGGGGGGATGGGCAAGAAGCAGTTTGAGATTTGAGTACAGACGTTTTATTCCATACAGAATTATCTCTAACTTCTTTGGTGTGGTGGCAGTTTAGATACTATTTTGCAGTCAAGATGGATGCGAACCTTTTAATATTAGTGCTGAAATCTGCAACGACGAATTTGAGTGACTAAAGAAGACACGCCCTCTCTCTTAGCACTGCAGCACATTAGCATGGAGGATAGAACTGAGCGTGGAAGCTCCGTTGCAGTTCGTGACCTCAGCTGAAGCAGTCGGCGTCATTGAGTAGGATTAAAGTGCTATTTAGGTACTTTTGTAAATACCGAACGTTGTAGTTCAAGAGAATAGTTTGTTAATTAGTGTGTCAAGTGATACTTTAATAGTCAATTACAGTTGTAAACTATGAAGCACTCCTATGGCAAAGGAAATGTGTCAAGTTAAGTAAATCTTTTTATTTATTTATATAATAAAGCCTTACTCTGGCAGAGAGTTCATAGAACCGCCTTCACAATTCTCTATTATTCCAATCTCGTATAGCGCGCGGAAACAACGAACACCTGTAACTTTCCTTATGAACTCTGATTTCCCTTATTTTATCGTGGTGGTCGTTTCTCCCTGTGTAAGTAGATGTCAGCAAAATATTTTTGCATTCGAAGGAGAAAGTTGGTGATCGGAATTTCGTGACAAGATTCCATCGCAACGATTTTATATGTACACTACTGGCCATTAAAATTGCTACACCACGGAGATGACGTGCTACAGAGACGAAATTTAAGCAACAGGAAGTAGATGCTATGATATGCAAATGATTAGCTCTGGTGAAACGTTGTTGTGATGCCTCGTGTAAGGAGGAGAAATGCGTACCATCACGTTTCCGACTTTGATAAAGGTCGGATTGTAGCCTAACGCGATTGCGGTTTATCGTATCGCGACATTGCTCCTCGCGTTGGTCGAGATCCAATGACTGTTAGGAGAATATGGAATCGGTGGGTTCAGGAGGGTAATACCAACGCTGTGCTGGATCCCAACGGCCTCGTATCACTAGCAGTCGAGATGACAGGCATCATATCCGCATGACTGTAACGGATCGTGCAGCCACGTCTCGATCCCTGAGTCAACAGATGGGGACGTTTGCGAGACAACAGCCATCTGCACGAACAGTTCGACGACTTTTACAGCAGTATGGATTATCAGCTCGGAGACCATGGCTGTGGTTCCCCTTGACGCTGCATCACAGACGGGAGCGCCTGCGATGGTGTACTGATAGACGAACCTGGGTGCACGAACGGTAAAACTTTTTTTTTCGGATGAATACAGGTTCTGCTTACAGCATCATGATGTTCACATCCGTGTTTGGCGAAATTGCGGTGAACGGACATTGAAGACGTGTATTCGTCATCGCCATACTGGCGTATCACCCGGCGTCATGGTATGGGGTGCCATTGGTTACACGTCTCGGTCACCTCTTGTTCGCATTGACGGCACTTTGAACAGTGTACGTTACATTTCAGATGTGTTCAAATGGCTCTGAGCACTATGCGACTTAACTTCTGAGGCCATCAGTCGCCTAGAACTTAGAACTAATTAAACCTAACTAACCTAAAGACATCACACACATCCATGCCCGAGGCAGGTTTCGAACCTGCGACCGTAGCGGTCGCCCGGTTCCAGACTGTAGCGCCTAGAACCGCACGGCCAGTCCGGTCGGCTTCAGATGTGTCACGACCCCTGGCTCTACCCTTGATTCGACCCTTGCGAAACCCTACATTTCAGCAGGGTAATGCACGACAGCATGTTGCAGGTCTCGTACGGGCCTTTCTGGATACAGAAAATGTTCGATGTTGTCCTGGCCAGCACATTCTCCAGATCCCTCACCAATTGAAAATGTTCTGGGTACTGATTTCTCAGGTTCTGTGCACCCTAATTGTGTGAAAATGTAATCACATGTCAGTTCAAGGATAATATATTTGTCCAATGAATACCCGTTTGTCATCTACATTTCTTCTTGGTGTAGCAGTTTTAATGGCCAGTAGTGTTGTAATTCCATTGAGCCATATCCAGAGCATCAGAACACACAGTTATGACAAGACTTGTAGTTTCGTCTGGTCATAACAACTTACATCACATTAAAATAAGACTCATTACACTGAGCGCTATATGAAAGTAAACGAAGAAAGAAACCTTGTTTAAACTTCAAAAGCTGAATCAGTAGAAAAATATTCGTATGTGGGTCGTTGCTATCTAGTGGTTTTCATAATGGTTCAAAGAAATTCCAGTTTATTTCCTAAAACATCTGCAAATGTAAGTTGTGCAAGTCACAATCATAGCGATGGTAGGCATGAAACCCTCGTTACTCCATCTGTCTGAAAACTTGTAATGCCAGTAACCATAATCAAAGAGAGCTTTGGAAGTGAACGGTTTTGTATAATTTGACAATACAAGGCTTCTACTATACTGTTAAAGATGTGGCAACATTCTGTATCACCTTATATCATTTTTCATTAACTGTTTTTGCTTCACCTGAAAAATTTAACGAAATGGAGTATGGGGTTTTCATTGCTTACGATGCATAGCATTATTTTGGAGGATACGATGAGTTGATGGATTCCTTCAAGTACTCGTCCGCCTGTTTTTTACAATTCCCTCAAGAAATATTATTACTATACCTTGTGATTCAGCGTTATTGTGGTTGAAAAGAAACTTATGAAAGTACGTAAGTGGTCTCAAAATAAGTTACGCACTTTGTAATTTTCTGACGCTTTATTTTCGTTTGTCGTGATGATAATAGCAATAAGATATTATTCTCCTACGTGATAATTGTTCCTACGAATGTCAAATGGTAGCGAGCTGCAAATTACAGAGATTTATAGACACAGCTTTGTTACCAGTTCCAAACGTCATGGCAGTGAAATGAATATTGATGGGTGCACCTTAAATAAAACATTGGACATCAGGCAGCTATACAATCATAAATGTGAGATGAGATGTGTGGATCCAAAATTGAAGCACACATGAGAATTTCAAACCCAGATATCCATAAAATACATTGCGTGCGGGGCTCAAACATGTTGACGACATTCTTCCTATAAAATAATACTTACCTGGTTCTGGGCTGCACTTTTCTTACTAAAAAAGAAAACATAACGAAGGGACCCACTGTTTATGCTGTCGGTATCGACGTGGCGATGAGGCTGTGAACATGTTCCAATTGAACACTCAGAGAGGGAGAGAAATCGGCCGAGTCCTCCTTAATGAGTCAATAAAGCGTTTGCACAAGTGACGGGATGGGATTAGAATTCCGCTTCTAATAGTGTCAAATCCATTGTCTTCCCACTTCGAATCTCGCTCACTGAGAATGTACTTAACCAGCTCCTTCTTTAGACGAACCTCACTCAATATCTAACTACGTTTTAAACTGAATAACGTAAACAGATATTCAGTTCACGACATTTACTCGTAACTGTACCACTTGTAAAGCCTTAGCGTTCGATAAAGACCATGAAAACTGATCTGGCCGGAGGGTTAGAACCACAGTATAAAATATGGTTTGCGTAAATTGTGCAGGGTCACGTCAGGGGCACGCAGTAGCTAAATTAAATGAGCTGTGGAATCAAAGTATCGAAGAACGAGTTATTTAAATCTCACGTCTACCCTTCAGAAACTTCAGTTTCTAGAGTCTCATACTTCCCAGTAATAGTGTAGAATCTGAATGTACATTTGAAATCTCTAAAGCTTATTTTATGTCCTGTGAATAAGAAAGAAGGGAAGAAAATCCGAACAATCAATACAGAAAATTTGGGACTACTGAAATAATTATATTTTTAGACACTTCCCTAACCCTGCAAAAACTAAATGCTCATTGCTTCACTAACCTTGTTGTTGGTTTACAAATACTTCATTAGATAACCACTGTCATAAATAATCAAGTGCCACAATACCCAAGATGGTATGAAAACATTATACATACACTGAATGCAGCAACAAAAAACTAATTTACACTGTACTGTGAACATGGTCACGGATTTACATGGAAGCACTTTTCAGTTTATGTACATTGTGGTTCGAGTTTGCAAAAATCATGCTGTCTTTAGGAAAATTTGGATTGAAACAGACTACTATTTAAAATGATTCCTCTGTACGTATGCTGCATACGTCGAGAGTTACTCTTACTTAATTCATGTTTTCATGGTATTATAACTTTCACTCAAAATTGTGAGTTACCACGGAGTACGACTCTGTAGGAGATTACTGAATGAAATTAACTGAAGTTGTCTCATATTAAGGAAACAGTAATTCTGAAAGTTTCACATGACATTAGTTGGAGATAAATTCGCATTAACCGAATTATTATTCGAATTTGTGATCTTAAGCTTTCCCGGCGAATCTACTGTTGTACTGCTCTCTCTAATATTTTTATTGCGGTCTGTTGAAGCAATGCACTTAATAAAATACAATAGAAAATGTCATTTAATTACTCAAAAATGTAAATTTTTGGTGCTGCATAAGCTCGAAACTACGAAATAAACATTTGTTCTGAAGAGATGAGGAAGTAACTCAGATAAAGCTTGGTTTAAAATTGAACTGTGCTGTCTGAGAAACAAAAGTAGGTCAATAGTTATGCCAGCAGTGTCATTGTTGTCGTTATGAGGTAAGCTCAATTACAATGAAGAAAGGTGAACGTCAGTTTCCTTCTTCTCATTATGCAACTATAGACGTTATTGTTTATTATGGATTGTAACGTGGTCGCTGAGATCTGGAAGTTTGAACACTTGTCTACAGGATGATGATGGGTGAACGCCGCAAATTTTTCTTAACCTTCATTTTCGTGGTACTTATTCAGACCACCGCAATACCAAGAAACGAAGAATACGCCACAGTCCTCTAAGTATCGATCCCGAGAAGACGAGAATATACTAATTACAGCTCGTAGCGAGATACGGAAGCAGTCCTTCTATCCGCGTTCCATAGGCGACCGGTACAGGAGGAGACTCTAGTATTATATGAGGTCTGTTCAAACAATTCCGAAACTTCGTCCAAAAAATCTTTCTGCTCTTATCTGTTACTTACTGTGCATGGTCTACTTCAGAATGCTCTCCTCCACAATTGATACACCACTCCAAGCGCCCTTTCTACTTCCGAAAGCAGTCTTCGTTCGCCTACGCTATGAACAGATGCATGATCGTGTTGAAAGATGCAACCGTCATCCCCGAATTGCTCTTCAACAGTGCGAAGCAAGAAGGAGCTTAAAACATCAGTGTAAGCCTGTGGCTGTGATAGTGCCACGCAAAACAACAAGGGGTGCAAGCTCCTCCATGAAAAACACGACCACACCATAACACCACCGCTTCCGAATTTTACTGTTGGCACTACACACGCTGGCAGATGACGTTCGCCCGACATTCGCCATACCCACACCCTACCATCGGATTGCCACGTTGTGTACCGTGATTCCTCACTCCACACAACGTTTTTACACTGTCCAATCGTCCATTGTTTACGCTCCTTACATCAAGCGCGGCGTCGTTTGGCATTTAACGGCGTGATGTGTGGTTTGTGAGAAGTCGCTCAACCATGAAATCCAAGTTTTCTCACCTCCCGCCTAACAGTCATAGTACTTGCAGTGGATCCTGGTGCAGTTTGGAATTCTTGTGTGGTGGTGTGCATAGATGTCTGCCTGTTACACACTACGACCCTCTTCAACTGTCGGCGGTCTTTGACAGTCGACAGACGAGCTCGACCTGTACGCTTTTGTGCTGTATGTGTCCCTTCACGTTTCCACTTCGCTATAACATCCGAAACAGTGGAGCTAGCGATGTTTACGAGTGTGGTAATCTCGCCTGCAGACATATCACCTGAGTACGTTCGAAGTCCGTGAGTTCCACGGTGCGCTCCGTTCTGATCTTCCATTACGTCTAATGACCTCAGAGGTCGGTGATGTGGAGTACCTGGCAGTAGGTGGCAGTACACGATGCTCCTAGTATGAAAAACGTATGTTTTAGAGGGTGTCCGGTTACTTTTGATCACTTTGTGTTGTGGATTGGCAAGACAGCCAACCCACTATGACAGGACGCCGAAAGGCACGCGTTTAAGCTCACGCAGGCTGGCGTGAGGTCTGGAACACGACAAGGAATTGAGACTAGCAATAATAGTACGTATCTGTTGGAATACTTAACTTTAATCCATAATTGGTGAACGTCGCTCTTGACGGTACATGTTTTACAGCATCAATAGTAACTGGAAATGGCGCCTTGCTAGGTCGTAGCAAATGACGTAGCTGAAGGCTATGCTAACTATCGTCTCGGCAAATGAGAGCGTAATTTGTCAGTGACCCATCTCTAGCAAAGTCGGCTGTACAACTGGGGCGAGTGCTAGGAAGTCTCTCTAGACCTGCCGTGTGGCGGTGCTTGGTCTGCAATTACTGATAGTGGCGACACGCAAGTCCGACGTATACTAACGGACCGCGACCGATTTAAAGGCTACCACCTAGCAAGTGTGGTGTCTGGCGGTGACACCACACTTTGTGTATTTTATTCCTTTTATTAACTCGAAAAACAGAAGTCTTGCCTCTGTTTGGAGGGTTGAACGCAAAGAAGCAGGCAAGAAGGCCTCTCATCAAAGAGTGACACCCTGCACCGAGAGACAGTGGGAGACAATGAAATCATAAACAGTGTCACATAAGCAGTAAGGTGTACTTTTTCAAACTTTCATTTACTATTCATTTATTTTTTATCGGTCGTCTGACTGCGTTTGGTGCCGCGTGCCAATTCATCTCCTGATCCAAACTCTTCATCTCAGATTAGCACCTGCATCGAAATTTCAGTTACAGTTAGTTCTACAAGAAAATGTACACCATTATTTTAATGTAAAGTCCACAGAGTCATCTCTGGTAGTGGTCTCAAGTCCGTACTGAATGCGCATTCGTACAATGTACAGATAAACAGAGGATAAACACAGAATAAACAGGAAAAGGAAGAGGATGTAGATGAAGATGAAATGGGAGATACGACACTGCGTGAAGAGTTTGACAGAGCACTGAAAGACCTGAGTCGAAACAAGGGGCCGGGAGTAGACAACATTCCATTAGAACTACTGACGGCCTTGGGAGAGCCAATCCAGAGAAAACTCTACCATCTGGTGAGCAAGATGTACGAGACAGGCGAAATACCCTCAGACTTCAAGAAGAATATAAGCATTCCAATCCCAAAGAGAGCAGGTGTTGACAGATGTGAAAATTCTCGAACTATCAGTTTAATAAGTCACGGCTGCAAAATACTAACGCGAATTACTTACAGACTAATGGATAAACTGGTAGAAGCCGACCTCGGGGAAGATCAGTTTGTATTCCGTAGAAATGTTGGAACACGTGAGGCAATACTGACCTTATGACTTATCTTAGAAGAAAGATTAAGGAAAGGCAAACCTACGTTTCTAGCATTTGTAGACTTAGAGAAAGCTTTTGACAATGTTGACTGGAATACTCTTTTTCAAATTCTAAAGGTAGCAGGGGTAAAATACAAGGAGCGAAAGGCTATTTACAATTTGTACAGAAACCAGATGGCAGTTATAAGAGTCGAGGGGCATGAAAGGGAAGCAGTAGTTGGGAAGGGAGTAAGACAGGGTTGTAGCCTCTTCCCGATATTATTCAATCTGAATATTGAGCAAGCAGTAAAGGAAACAAATGAAAAATTTGGAGTAGGTATTAAAATCCATGGAGAAGAAATAAAAACATTGAGGTTCGCTGATGACATTGTAATTCTGTCAGAGACAGCAAAGGATTTGGAAGAGCAGTTGAACGGATTGGACAGTGTCTTGAAAGGAGGATATAAGATGAACATCAACAAAAGCAAAACGAGGATAATGGAATGTAGTCGAATTAAGTCGAGTGATGCTGAGGGAATTAGATTAGGAAATGAGACACTTAAAGTAATAAAGGAGTTCTGCTATTTGGGGAGCAAAATAAATGGTCGAAGTAGAGAGGATATAAAATGTAGACTGGCAAAGGCAAGGAAATCGTTTCTGAAGAAGAGAAATTTGTTAACATCGAGTATAGATTTAAGTGTCAGAAAGTCGTTTCTGAAAGTATTTGTATGGAGTGTAGTCATGTATGGAAGTGAAACAGCCGTCTGAAGTGGCCGTGCGGTTATAAGCGCTGCAGTCTGGAACCGCGAGGCCGCTACGGTCGCAGGTTCGAATCCTGCTTCGGGCATGGATGTGTGGGATGTCCTTAGGTTGGTTAGGTATAACTAGTTCTAAGTTCGAGGGGACTAATGACCTCAGAAGTTGAGTCCCATAGTGCTCAGAGCCATTTGAACCATTTTTGAAGTGAAACATGGACAATAAATAGTTTGGGCGAGAAGAGAATAGAAGATTTCGAAATGTGGTGCTACAGAAGAATGTTGAAGATTAGGTGGGTAGATCACATAACTAATGAGGAGGTATTGAATAGGATTGGGGAGAAGAGAAGTTTGTGGCACGACTGGGAGGAGGGATCGGTTGGTAGGACACGTCCTAAGGCAACAAGGGATCACAAATTTAAATTGGAGGGCAGCGTGGAGGGTAAAAATCGTAGAGGGAGACCAAGAGATGAATACACTAACCGCATTCAGAAGGATGTAGGCAGCAGTAGGCACTGGGAGATGAAGGAATTTGCTCAGGATAGATTAGCATTAAGAGCTGCATCAAACCAGTCTCAGGACTGAACACCACAACAACAACATAGATAAACAGGGTACGATTTGTTCCACGAAATTTCGGGCCGACCGTAGCGGCCGTGCGGTTCTAGGCGTTACAGTCTGGAACCGAGCGACCGTTACGGTCGAATCCTGCCACGGGCATGGATGTGTGTTATGTCCTTAAGTTAGTTAGGTTTAAGTAGTTCTAAGTTATAGGCGACTGATGACCTCAGAAGTTAAGTCGCATAGTGCTCAGAGCCATTTGAACTATTTGAGCCAAATTTCGGGAGAACTGCCGGATGTTTGTAACTTCCTGCCACAAGATTTCCGCGCAGAACCTTCTGGCCATCTTCAGGTGATACTGGCGAAAACCCCTGAGCTCTGCTATTTAAGGCCCCGCTGGCACATGCGTTATGAATTCACTTGTCGTTGCGCGTGCGCTACTAGAGCGCGTTCGATTCTGCTGCGCTGCGCGCCATCCGCGGTGAAAGCTCCCGGCATCGATATCAATTCGTTTGTCCTCCTGCGGTTCCATCACAGAACTACGCTGGCTACGGAGGACTCGAAGTTCTTCGACAATTGGATTCGATGGCGAATTCAAGCGGAAACCGCCGTCACGATTAATAAGAGACTCACTGTCAGACAGCCGTATTTCAACGGACTCATTAATAATAACAATTCATTAATAATTAATAAGATAATAATTATTAATAGTAATAATTGATTAATAATTAATAATAATTCATTAATAATAATAAATTCCAAAATTTAGACGTATGGGCCAAAATTTTTGTCTCATTGTAATTCATGACATAACCAGTGGAAATACAGCGTTCGGCGATGCCGCTCATTTTCTACAAAGCGATCCTGTGCACTATGCGTCGTTTTCCCTATATAAGATTTGCCGCATTCAAGCGGAATACTGTAAACACCTGCCTTGCGTAGCTCTAGGTAGTCTTTGACAGATCCAAAAAGCGACGATATTTTTGCAGGAGGGCGATAGATTGCTTTCGATTTACATTTTCTTAGTATTCAGCATATTTGCGCTGAAATATTATCAATATATGGTAAATAGGCAGTCGTTTTAAATGCCTGTTCCTCTTCTCTGCTCCGTCGTTCACAGGTCTGCAGCCCTCTCTCCACTTGCTGGGACGAATACACATTCTACAGAAATACAGAGTGCTCGTGCTTCAGTTCCATTTGCAAACTATCGGTGTCAGAGATGGCGTGGGCTCGGTGAATCAATGTCTTCAAAACACCCATCGTTTGTACCGGATGGTGGCAACTAGCGGCCTGTATGTAAGGATCGGTGTGAGTGGGCTTTCTATATACCGAATGACCAAGGGTGCAATCGCTCATACGTCGCACCAAGACGTCTAAAAACGACGGGCAACCCTCCTTCTACGACTTCATAGATTTCGCCAGTACCACCTGAAAATGGTCGGAGGATTCTGCGCGGAAATATTGCGGCAGGAAGTTACAAACTTCCTGCAGTTTTCCCGAAATTTTGTGGAACAGTGTGTACGCCGGGAAAGTTTTAAATTTCACAGGATTAGATTTAATTGTTTTGTTTTGGTGGTTGCAGTTTAAAATGATTCCAAATTGTCTGAAGCGTCACGAGGCAGCGTTCCTTGTAAATCATCCAAAGAGACTGAAGCTTTCAAATGGAGCTGCTGTTAAATTTCTTTCAAAGTCAAAGACGTTAGTTGCGAAGTGCATCAAGACAATATGCTGTCCACTATGGATTGGGCTGCAATGTCTCCGGATGGAAATCCGATCGCAAACGTTTGAAGCGAAGATGAAGCTTAAAGGAAAGTCAATATATGCTTTGAAGCAGCTGTGATATAAAAGCAGGACGATATGGAGACCTTTATCGAGAGAATATGCAGAAAATCTTGTGAAAAGCATGCCAAAAAGGTGCCAAGCTCTAATCTAAAGCGTCGGCGCTTGGGTGAACTATTACGTAATTGAGCAGTTAGTAATAACACGCATTTTCGCATGAACAGTGTCTTTCATTACAACAGAAAACGGCGTACACTTTCTTATTGAACCGACCGTATTTGTTGCATGTATTCCGGTGTCTGTCTCCCCGTACAGTTGTCACCCTTTACAGCTCCGTCAAGTTCCATGGAAGGTGTACCGTGAAGTCTCAGCAAGGGTCAGCCAGGACGTACAAAAATGCCCACGTGCACGACGTGATGCTCTTGTGTGGTCCGAGGCTCGGCCTGACTCGGGAGTACTCGCTACGTTTAGGCTTTGCTCGGTTCTTCTCGGAAGTATTCGGTACAGCGCGATGTTTCATTTAACAAGGCGATGCAGCATTTTCCGGTCGGCTCGAATATTTCAGTTCGGCAGAACCGCGGTGTCGACGCTCTTTATCCTGCGCCATTTGTTCGTAATATTAAGGACGTTGTCGGGTCCAGCGGCTGATTGCAGATAAAGAGGCAGCCTTTAAAGGCGAATGACAGAACAAAGAGAGTTCACAGTACCTAATATGCAGTCGCCTAATCGACGTGTACAGCAAATTTATTATGGAACGACATTACAACACCACACAGAAACAATTTAAACATGTAGTTGACGATGAAAGAGAAAGAAAAGCTTACAAGCGTCAACACATGATTTCTATGGCGTTCATTCTTCTGTACATCACAAAGGAATAGTAAGTTTTCTGAAGTCTCTGTCGTTATTAGCGGTCACTTGCAAAAGCTTACAGCAAAACTGAACGGAGAGTACGGATACTTTATGAGCCGTGCGTGGCTCGTCTCCGTGCCATCTCTTATTTAACATCCTGTTTCTGCCGCACTGCCACCTCGTGATGTTAGTTTCAATTACTTGTGACACTCAGTTGCTGCTTTGCCTGCCAGTGAGCGGCAGCAGCAGCGCTTGTCGATATAAGTCCTGCTGTATTATCTTTGCCGGTTCCTTTGTTACGCCCATCCAGCCTGGATCTCCGGCCCCCCCGAACTTTTATAAATCCCTCCAAATCCTTGAACGCCATGCTCTCCGCCTTGCCTATCGCATCCGTCTCCCCTCCCCCACGCGGATCCTGTATGATCTCATCCCCTTCCCCCACCTCCTCCTTTTCCTTGAAAGGATACGGATCCTGTACACCTCCCATAAACTTGATCTCCCTCACCCACTCGTGTCCCCGATCCTCTCTCACCCCCGCCCGCTGCCGCGCCTGTATTCCCACGTCCCACCCGGTCTCCATCTCTCCACCCTCCTTACCCTCTCCCAAGGTGGCTTCCGCCAGCTCCCCGTCCCTGATGATGTCCTCGTCCCCTCCATCTACCCCTCCTATCAACTTTGACCCTGCCCCACCCCCCACTTCTGGTGTCCTTTCCTTTCGGCACCCTCCCTCCCTTCTCTTCTCTTCCCTTCTCTTTCCTTTTCCCCCATCCCCTCCCCCCACCCCTCTTCCCCCGGGCTTCCCCTCCCCCTTCCTCCCTCCCCCCTATCTCCCCTGCCCGTGGCATCTCTGCTCTCCCCTGTCGCTCTCCCACTCCCCTTCCTCCTCCTCCTCTCTTGGCAGGTCCCCGGACTCGCACACGCATAGTGAACACTCGCTTGCCGGAGAGCATCGCCATCTGTGTCCCGTGTGTGTGACGTCGGTTTGTGTTTTTAGTGTCCGCCGTCCCGCTACTACGTTCACTTGTGCCGTCGGATTCATCAGTGTTCTGTGCGCCGTGTCAACCTGTTTTCAGTGTTGTTATTGTCGCGTGTGAACGGCTCCGTGTTTTTTGTGTCTATGTGACCTCTATCTTTTGCCCGTCACTATGTTCATTATAATTCTCGATTCTTGTACTATTGTCAACACTATGGCTGAAGAGCGGCGTAGTGTGCCGCTGACAGCCTACCTGATTGTTCAGTTATTAAAATTACAATAAAGTAAAAAAAAAACAACTTTGCCGAAGTGCTGTTTCTTCCCGGTCGTCATGTTTCGACCAGTCAGTTAGAACGTGTCAGCAGTTAGTTCGGACCTGGCAGTGTTGTAGTTGATACGCGGCACGAGTTCAGTCGGGGCGCGGCAGCAGTGAGGTCCGGACCGCCATGACTCGCCCGACATGATTGGAGTGGGGACGACTTTGGTCGGTCGTCGATCGGTCGTCTTGCCGGACGACATGTATTTGGCCGGCGATCGCTTATGGTTTGGCTATGTGTGCCGACACGTGATTCGTCCCTGCTATTTTACAGTCACTGCCATTAGCATTGTCTAGTTCTTCGTGCAAGTGTTCGTGAAACTGTGTGTTGTTTGTGTGATTTTGACTGACAAGTTATTTTAAATGTTGTCGGCATACTGGCTCTGAGGAGTAGGTCGGTTGGCGTGGAGCAGTGAGGATTTCTCGGCGGGGCGTACTTTGGCCGGGTTCCCGCTGGCGGTAGCTACGCGGTGTCGCAGGGTGTGCTGCTGTTCCCGTTGCTACGAGGTCCGTAGCTCACCGACCCTGGACACGAAAGTTGAGTTTTACCTACCAGCAAGTCAAGACTGCTCACATTGTGTTGTTTGGAGTTCGTGGTCGGCTGTTGGGATACTCCCGCGAGCAACAACGTGGTTTTCAAATTGGAAAATTCTAGCCACTCTCCGGTGGAGTTTCACTGTATTTGGTTATTTGAATTGAAGTGCACCAGCGAAACCGTCTGTCTTGTGGCCCTTAACGTTCCGGTTACCTGTCCTGGGCGTTGACGTAAATTTCAGGCACTGTAGTTTCATCATCGTGTTGTTGCTGTCCAGCATGGTGTGTAGTTTGACAGCTCCGTGTATGATTGGTTGCGGGCGCCAATATCTTCTACGTTGCTCCGTTGATCTCCCTGTTGTGTCCTGGTCGGGTGAAGTGGAAGTTATCTTATCGGTGGGTCCGGTGGCTGTCGGTCGGTTCGGTTGTCGTCGGATCGTGAATGGTTGGCACGACTGCCTGTCTCACCTAAGCGAGCGTTAGTGTTTGATGCACTGCCTATTTTTTTGTTTAATTTGTTCTTGTTGTTATTACTTGTATGGTTTCTAGCCGGTTTTTGCGTTTTAAGTTAGAGATGTTTTACTCTTAAGGCCTTCGGCCTGGTATAAAGTGCCGGCCAGAGTATCCGAGCGGTTCTAGGCGCAACAGTCCAGCACCGCGCGACCGCTACGGTCGCAGGTTCGAATCCCTCGGGCATGGATGTGTGTGATGTCCTTAGGTTAGTTAGGTTTAAGTAGTTCCAAGTCTAGGGAACTGATGACCTCAGATGTTAAGTCCCATAGTGCTCAGAGCCATCTGAACCATTTGAATCTAGTGTAAAGTAGTTTCACGTAAACCCTTTGGCATTTAAAAAATTTTGCATTTTTAAGTCATCGGCCTTCAGCCGATTGAATTTGGCATTTTTACTTTAACCTATTGAATTTTTAAGTCTTTGACCTTCAGCCAATTTCAATTTACTTCAGCCTAATAAAAGAACTGTTTTAAGATAAGGATTGCCTTTTAAATTTCTGATTATGCTTGCGTCTTAAGTTATTGGCCTCAAGCGGTTTTTTTTTATTTTTATTAAAGAGGCTTTGAGCCACTAATTAAGTCTCAAGGATTAAAGCTGTGCGTTTAAAATATTTTTTTGGGCTCTTGTAATGTTTGATCAAATAATAAAGTTGTATGTTCGAGTGTAACTGAACATTTCCTTGGCTGTTTGAACTACCTTCCTTAGTTTACTTTACAATGGAAACAACTTATTTGCGATTACAGTATACAGGCAGTCGTAAGTCAGTAATTCCGTCACATACAAATAAAAATGTAAAATGTAAATGTAAGACTGTCATTACTACTGTGTACTAGTCTTACTGCGTATGAATTAATCTCCGAAGATCATTTCAAAAATGATTCAAATGGCTCTGAGCACTATAGGACTTGACATCTGAGGTCATCAGTCCCCTATAACCTAGAACTACTTAAACCTATCTAACCTAAGGACATTATACACATCCATGCCTGAGGCAGGATTCGAACCTGCGATCGCGCGGTTCCAGACTGAAGTGCCTAGAACCGCTCGGCCACACCAGCCGGCGAAGATCATTTACTGGTCTACGTTGTCCGATGCCTAATGATGCTAGTGTATCGCAGATAACTCTGCTGCATTGAGTCAATCACTGACTCCCTCGAATCACACGAAATTGCTGAAAAAATATTCAGTCAAAATATGCTGTCAGTCAACATTACGAAGCACTTCGGAAGTCCATTTGCCTGTAAACAGTAGACAAGTTGAGTTACTACGTACACGATAGTCTTATACCTAAGCGCGAAAGTCGTTGTATGCCAAACGCAATAACAAATGTGTACTTTTACTGAAATGTTGTTGTTTACTTAACTCCTTTTTGCAATGTATACTTTTAACATAATTTTCCGTTCTTGTTCGGTGTGAGTTAAGGAAATAAATGAATACGTCCTTATATCGGAATGACTAAATTGCGTTCATCTTAAGCTGTGTTCTAGATCACTGTAGCACAATTTCGTCGTTATAAAAGCACCTAGGAAGTTATTATCTATCTTTTGCAGCTCATTAGCCGGTATAGTAAGATTGCAGCTTAGTTTTTCCCGTTTTTTTTTTCTTTCATCTGTAATAATAACATGGCCTCGTTGCAGTGGTAACATCGGTTCCCGTCAGATCACCGATGTTAAGCGCTTTCTGGCTGGGCTAGCACTTAGATGGGTGACCATCCTGCGTGAGTTGGGTTGTTTGGGAGAGGAGGTCAGCGAGGTCATCGGTCTCATCGGATTAGGGAAGGACGGGAATAGAAGTCGGCCGTGCGCTCTCAAAGGAACCATCCCGGCATTTGCCTGGAGTGATTCAGGGAAATCACGGAAAACCTAAATCAGGATGGCCGGACGCGAGATTGAACCGTCGCCCTCCCGAGGGCGAGTCCAGTGTGCTAGCCACTGCGCATCCTGTGTGCCAAGTGCTCTTGGCAATCGGGGTGCACTCAGCCCTTGTGAGGCAAACTGAGGAGCTACTTGATTGAGAAGTGGCGGTTCCGGTCTCGGAAACTGACATACCTCCAGGAGAGCGGTATGCTGACCACATGCCCCTCCATATCCGCATCCAGACACACCAATGGTCTGAGGGTGACACGGCAGCCGATCGATAGCGTAGGGCCTTCATGGCCTGTTCACGGAGAAGTTTGTGATAATAACAAATGGGTAGATATTTTGATAGTGCTTGGAACTGTACTTTCAGTAGAGAGTGTTACGGGAAAAAGCTGCACAGTAACAAAACGTATGGCCGCCATCAGTCACATCACTTGAGAGTTATGCTGTCTGCGGAACTGAGTGTTCAGACACTTGGTCAGTAGTAAACGATTTAGATCGCCAACCTGTCGGTTTCTTTTGAGTCGCTCCCTGTGTTGGGTCCATAACCATTAATTGGTTTTCTTATTCAGAGGGCGTCAAAATTAATAGTTTCATCTCTTGTACTAGCCTTTTGACCTTGAAAAAAGTAGCACATAGGTACTTATTTCAGGTCTTTGTATATGAATATGATGTTACACGTTCTTCCTGGGACTTTTGTCGGAGAGGACCCTTTATATAGTCTTTTCCACGTTTATATCTACGTTAACTGTGGAATATGAATCTGTTTAGCGTACCTGTGATAGCAGCAAGTTGATGCTTTCGTGTTTTTTATTTGTATTTCAGTGTAATATTTATATATATCTGAGCTGTCGCCATACGCCGTCCAGTCTCTTTTTCATGCCGTGTGGTACCGCCTGTTGTTACGAGAGCTGTCAAGTTTTCCATACCGACTGCTTTTGTTGCCGCTCTGGGACTCATTATCAGCGTAGCTGTTGTTTTCGCAGATTTTTACTTTCAGTGAACTGTCACTATAGCGGAGGCTTCTTTATCTGTGGCACGCGTGTATCCGTTGCGAACGGTATACATGAAAGGCAGTATGGGCAGTGAGTACAAGTTGAACGTAGGAGAGTCTTTTGTACTCTCGTATCAGTCACATCATATCTTCAACCTGTGACAGCCCCTGTCACACGACAGGTGTTTTGTTTTTATTTCACTGTCACATTTTATTGTTCGAGCCATAACAATAAAGGCGACATTTATTTTCAGCCGCGATGCTAGAAGATCTTTCGAAAGGAAGTCGACTGTAGCAAGCTGTTCGAACGTCGAGACGATGTAAAACAACTTCACAACGAAGCATCTTTCGGAAGAAACTGTTATTCAGTAAATAGTTTTATGTAACAGTTATAAGAGTCAAAATTATCCCAAAATACTTAATGCCATATGCACACAAGTTTTCTATCAACATTAAATAACATTATTTATATTCAAACGAATTAAAAGTTCTCTTTACGAATCTGAACCATAATAACTTGTTCTACAAAAAAAGAATCTACATGCCAAAATTCGAAAATGGAATTTGGATGGAAAAGAAATCACAGAAAGTCTTTCAAAAAATACCACAGTTACCATCAGGAAACGGTGATTACAACTTTACGTTCGCCTATATAGAATGGACAACAACAGGCTTACTAAAAATTCTTAATTTAGTCACATCTATGAATAACTATGACAACTGACTATGTAAAATAATGACGACCTAAAATAAATTGGCATTCATGGAGAAATCATTCAGGATAGAACGAAATTTACAACCGTAAGTCACAAATACAAATTTCTTGAAATCTCCCCGACAAATTTTAACACTGATAAGAGAACGTTAAACGAAACATAGTGAACGAATAAAGAGACTGGGTGGAAAAGAAGCAAAAGTCTGATTGGTTACAATTAATACCGGTATTTTAGTTCTGAATAATCGGTATTTTTCGGTATTTGCTTGGCCTCAGTTATAATAGCTGTTTTTTTGTTTTTTGCTAATAACCGGGTAAAAAACGAAATATCAATTAGCCATACCAACAGTGCTAACATTTTTGCTGTCTAAATAAACCTTTTTCTTAAAAGGAAGAAAGAAAGAAAGAAAGAAAGAGTAACTTTTATTCTTAAAATTTCAATTCGTTTGAAATATGGCACTATAATACAAAATGAGAAAAGCGACCAGTGTTATTTTAATGACAATGCCGACAGAAACCAATAACAAACAACTGTCACCATATGGCGCAGCCTGTTAGATGGTACTCGTGTGCGTGCAGTACGCAAGACTGACCAATCTGGTCTGTATGGTAATTTCTCACTGTTACCATCGGACGTCAGTAGTACAATACTCCATTTTCTGTAAAGGGGAAGAGCCACAACAAACTTATGACATAACGCGAGGAGAAAATTTAAAACTTAACGATTTAGTCATAGTTTACTTTAAATATAAATGTAACTTATCCGTTGCCTATTTCTACGTGATATGCCTTTATCAGTTTTCAACCCTTGAAAATGGACAAATTAACGTGAATAACACAGTTCTGCAACTTCAGTTTTTGTCATTTAGCACTGACTATGCTACAGAAGAATGCTGAAGATTAGATGAGTAGATCACATAACTAATGAGGAGGTATTGAATAGAATTGGGGAGAAGAGGACTTTGTGGCACAACTTGACTAGAAGAAGGGATCGGCTGGTAGGACATGTTCTGAGGCATCAAGGGATCAGCAGTTTAGTACTAGAGGGGAACGTGGAGGGTAAAAATCGTAGAGGGAGACCAAGAGATGACTACACTAAGCAGATTCAGAAGGATGTAGGCTGCATTAGGTAATGGGAGATGAAGAAGCTTGCACAGGATAGAGTAGCATGGAGAGCTGCATCAAACCAGTCTCAGGACTGAAGACCACAACAACAACAACAACAACGTTTGTAATGCCCAAACCATGGTATGATCCGTGATTACAACATGACTTTTGAGCAGAATTTCAAAAAATTAAATCTGTAGGAAAATACTGGTAATATTCAGTCACTTATTCCCTTTCCAGAAAAGCAGCGAATAGTGGACGGACTCACTTTCCTTTTATTTGCCTACTTAATTTAATATTATGGTTGTCTATCTTGAAAGTGATGTAGTAAAAGTTTTTCAACCTTTCGTCAATTTCTGCGCTTATTACAGGAAATTATAGGAACAAAAAAATCTAAAATCGGCTATTTCAGAAACCGGTTGTTTTGAGTTGCGCGGTATTACCTAGATTTCTGTACTCGGACGATTGCAAAATCACTTGATGAGTAACACAACAGTCACTGAGCAATACATTGCACCTTATGTAATACTACTTAGCATTTGTTCGAAGCAACAACATGTCATTCTGATCAGTGTCTCAATTTATTTATCATTCAATAGATATTTCGGTGTATGTGCAGTTTTCATGCGATTACTTTAATTGCATAAAATTACCTGCAGAAAACCAATTACAAATATATAAGTTTCACAACTTTAAAACGAAATTATGATGAATGAAAATGAGACTTCCTACCTCAACATGAAGTGCTGTTAGATTTGCAGCAAAAAGTGTGTATTGCCTCACTGAATGTAACTTTGACGTCATAGATAAAATGTATTCTCTTGTAACATGCAGTATTTATTTAGATTAAATTTACCAAGCATGAATGAGTTTCAAAAAGACCAACAGGATAAGAAACATTGGTAAGAAGTTATGGTTACTAACTTTTTTATGTTTATTATACGTTTTGCTGCCTCGGGTAAATTACGTTTAAATTAAAACTGGTGAAATGCTGCGCTTTGGAGGTCTTGGAATTTTTTTATGTATAGGAATCATACAGAGCAGGGACAGCTTTCGACGAACCAAAAAATTTGGAATACTTAATATACTCTTCAGAAGAAGAATTTTATTAGAAGTTTTTAAAGCGAGAGTGTTATAGTTATCCTTGTAAAATATTGTTATGTGATTTTTTTGTATTTCTCAGTAATAGCAATTTGTGTAACAATCACCTTACATATTTAACGAAAATTCAATTATGTACAGACGACATTGCTTTTGTAAAACTTGATGTTCTTTTCTGTTTCGTAGGTAAGCCCCGGAACTGCACTCAGCTGCTCTCCTAACTGCTGCCTGTTGTAGCAGGTAATACCGCGACTATAGAAAACCATAAATAAGGATTTTATTGACTATTATTAATTTATTCTCTTGTCATCATTGAGAAATATGTCATGGCTCATAATGCTTGCTAAGGACATTTTCTAAGGATTCTTAACTGTTTGACAATGAGCTGGAATATCGAAATGGTAGAGAACGTGAAAGCCTTGAAACCGATTTCGTCGCCTCCTTCAAGTTTGAATTGCTTGCTAACTTTAAATCACACTGCTGAAATATTTTCGTACCTCATTTACTTGGTATTGGTTCCATCGCATGTTATAACATTACTGAAATATTTGTCCTATTTAAATAGATCTGTGTGTAAATTATTCATTGTCGTTCATCAATAAGACATATGATAGATGTTTAAATGAGTTTTAGCTTCCGTCAATAGCGCACAAAGATGTTAATGGTTGTCTTTCACTGAATAATAAGAAGTTTTCGGTCGTGGATGAGTATTACTAACGTCGCTTCAGGAAACGTAAGTGATTTTGCCGGGAAACGACAGTGGGCTGTAAAATCATGAAATATTCTCAGTAGACCCGTCATCTAAACCATCCACAAGACGGATAATTACAGTTTCAAGAAGTTGAATCCATTATCGCGTTCAACGCAGACACGTTGTACTCGAGAGTAATGTAGCAGTAAAACAGACAAAAAATCGTTCCAGAGGTTGAAATCATACGCCTCTGGATTACAATGTGCTTGATCTATTACACTCAGTTATACCGTCGAACGTGGGCGATAAGCAGAAAAACTCAACCATTCAATTCTGCGAGCATACTGAAGTATTGCAGGGAACATGTTAATTACAAGAAGTATAAGGGTTGCTTTCCGTACATCTTTCTTTCTTAATTTATGCAAAGCTGAGTATATGTTATGATCGACCAAAAATATACTGTCTCATAACTGTTTCAAGTTTTTCACGTTTGCAAGTGTACTATTGTTTCCATTTATTTAGTGAAAGCATATACATACTTGGTTTATGCGCTCTGGTACCTGGATAGTGTTTGTCGCAATCGAAAATACCCTGACTAGGACGAAGTCCTGCTTTCCTAATTTTTTTAAGCTTTTCGTTTCATTCGTCACAGTTCACGACTTGTTTACGTTAATGTGTATTTTTGCTGCGATATGAGCTGTTTACATTAGTGTGAAAATACACGGTATTTTGCATTTCCTGCTACAGGCGTCTAGGGTATTGTGGAAGGTTTTGGTGGGGGGGGGGGGGACTGCTTGGTTCCTTATTTTGCTCTTTTCAGAGAAGGTACACCGCGCATTTAACATGTCAGTCTTTCAACAAGTAAGTTTACACTGTGATGCAGCTAACAGCTTTTTGTTTTGAGAAGGTTGAGTCTCCGTCCTTCTCGTATCAAGGCTTAAATGGGTTACTGACGTGTGAGTATTTCATATTGGTTGTCATAGATTATTAGGATAGGTATTGTTCTTAATCAAAATTTCGATGTACGTTTCCTTTCATGTAGATGAACACCTGAAGATCTTGTCTGAAAGCACGAAGCCGGCCGTGTTCCTGTAAAAGTTCATATGTACCTGAAAGCGGTTTATTTCAGAAACGTGGATTACTTCACCTTCTGTTGCCCTCAACAGAAAACGATTTGTACAGAATAAACGCTTGATTGAGAACCCATGTCCGAATATGTACTGTTTTGATTGAATTTTCTCATTTTGAGCGAAATGAAGGGCGTTCTGTTTAATTGTTAAATACTATTTAACAGCCAAGAACGGATAAAATATTTTTTTATTTAAGACAACCGGTTTCAAAAGGCTATGCTTTCATCTTCGGGTCTTAAAATCTTTTTTTGTAGCACATATTCATTTTACGCTGACTTCACGCACTAGATGTCAAGTGGGTAAAAGTAGCACATTATAAAAGGTTTGTCATTTCATAATATTTAGAAACGTAAAGCAACATGTGCAACAGGCTATGACTATATGCACTGAAGCGCTAAAGAAACTGGTATAGGCATCCGTATTCAAATTCAGAAATATGTAAACAGACAGTATATGGCGCTGCGTTCGTCAACAAGTGTCTGGCGCAGTTGTTAGATCAGTTACTGCCGGTACAATGGCAAGTTATCTCGATTTAAGTGAGTTTGAACGTGCTCTTATAATCGGTGTACGAGCGATGAGACACAGCATCTCCGAGGTAGCGATGAAGTGGGGATTTTTCCGTACGAGCATTTCACGAGTGTACCTTGAATACCAGGAATCCGCTAAAACATCAAATCTCCGACATCGCTGCGGCCAGAAAAAAATCCTTTGAGAAAGGGACCGCCGACAATTGAAGAGAATGTTTCAATGTGACACAAGTCCAACTCTTCCGCAAATTACTGCAGATTTCAGTGCTGGGCCATCATCAACTGACAGCACCCGAACCATTCATCGATATGGGTTTTCGGAGCTGAAGGCCCACTCGTGTTCCTTGATGAGTGCACGACACAAAGCTTCACGCCTCGCCCGTCAACACCAACATTAAACTGTTGATGAACTGGAAACATGTTACCTGGTCGGACAAGTCTCGTTTCAAATTGTATCGAGCAGATGCACGTGCACGGGTGTGGAGACAACCTCGTGAATCCATGAACCCTGCATGTCAGCAGGTGACTGTTCAAGCTGGATCAAATGTTGAGATGTATGTGAAATCTTATGGGACTTAACTGCTAAGGTCATCAATCCCTAAGCTTACACACTAGTTAACCTAAACTATCCCAAGGACAAACACACACACCCATGCCCGAGGGAGGACTCGAACCTCCGCCGGGAAGAGCCGCACAGTCCATGACTACAGCGCTTAAGCTGGTGGACTCTCTGTAATGGTGTGAGGAGTGTGCGGATAGAGTGATATGGGACACCTGATACGTCTAGATACGACTCTGACAGGTGACACCTATGGTACCATTCTGTCTCATCGGCTGCATCCATTCATGTCCATTGTGCATTTTGACGGACCTGGGCAATTCCAGCAGGACAATGCGACGTGCCACACGTCCAGAATTGCTCAGAGTGGCTCCAGGAACACTCTTCTTATTTTAAACACTTCCAGCCACCAAACTCCCCAGACGTTATTGAACACATCTGGGGTGCCTTGCAACGTGCTGTTCAGAAGAGATCTCCACCCCATGGTACTCTTACGGATTTATGGACAGCCCTGCAGGCTTCATGGTGTCAGTTCCCTCCAGCGCTACTTCAGACATTAATCGAGTCCATTCCACGTCGTGTTGCGGCAGTTCTGTGTGCTCGCGGGGACCCTACACGATATTGAGCAGGTGTACCAGTTTCTTTGGCTCGTCAGTGAACATATTTCTGACAGCTGCTTGTTGCATCACTCACACACTCTACTAATAACACAACCGTTTACATATATCGGACGTATTCTAAACAGTGAGCATCCACTTTGATACAAAATAAATTTGATGAACGAAGCACTTTGAAAGCTCCCACTTCATGGCACGCACACTGACTGAGAACAGGGCTCCGTCATCAGTCCCCGTTGTAATTATGACATCAACAGCGATTGCGAAAAACTGGTAGTTCGCAACTGGGAGGGTTGACTACGGTGCTACACGGACCTGCCGCACTCTCGACTTTGAAATGGACGTCCTTCATCACGTAGAAGACGATCAGGCAGCGAGTACTCAAAACATTGCCCGTGTCATGGCTGCATGCATAGTACACAGGCCAGAGTAAATTGCCTCCGCTCGGTGTGCGTATCGTGAGGCGGGAGATTCCAAAATGATCGCATATTCAAACTTATTTTACGTAAAAACGATACGTTTCCGTGCAAAAGTCCGATTTACTTCCCACAGAAAGAACTGTAAAACGCGCTGTGTATTCAGTTATCCACTCTCCAAAACCTCCCCAATTGGAAAGTCATTAGCTAGCTGAGATCTGGCCGAACAGAACGGTGTTCTACACTTTCCTGACCTCTGCAGAAGAGAATGGCAGTTGGGAAAAGCACCACTGTATTTAATGGGACACGAGTAGTCTGTGTGAGTCCCTCTCATACTCATTTCGTGTATGACGCAACGGAAAAAGTTGTTGTTTATAATCCTACTATTCCCACATGCCTCAGTTTCTTGTTCCCTGCGCGATATATTCTGTGCGCGCATAAAAACTGTTACACATTCCACCTTACTTTCGATCTGTAATTTATGACTGTAGCATCGTGTCTTAAAGAAACCTTCTCATTCTGTTGTTCAGATCAACTTGTTAACAGACGCAAGCAATGGAGTGCCCTAGATTCCTATAGAAGGTCACAGTAATGAGTTGTATGCGATTTCCTTGACAGATGCAATACGGTAACCACCATCCTCCAAAAAATTTCAAATGTTGCACTACCCTGACTTCCCGCGCTCATTCTAAATCTAAAACTACATTTACGCCCTAAAATTAAAAAAAAGACGCATCACGAAGGAATTATCCGAATTGGACAGATATCCGTAAATGCGATGTACATGTACAAACGAGCCTGTGATTACTGTTTCTTCCATGCCTGATTCGGCGGAAAATTTCAGGTTTTAAGTCCACGCCGATATCAACTAACTGTTCAGCTAATCATATTCGTTAATATTTTTAGAAAGCTGTTATTCAGTATTGTTTGTCTTGTACTGACCAACTTGTTGTGTATAGCGTTTCTGTTGGACACAGCTATTTCAAGGCTCACATTTTGGATACTATCTGATGAAACCTATATTGAGAACTGCAGTTCTATGATAGGACGGCTGTATGAACTACAAATATCGAGTTAATAAGTCATTCCCCTTTTACTCTAATTTCCCTTTCATACCAAATAATGTTGCACATAGTCATCTCAGAGACTGTCATACACTTCTTGACGTTGCTAAGAATCAACTAACACTTGCTAAGGAACAAGCGCCAACAGTTACGAATCTACCAACAATTGCTACGGAACACCGGACAAACGATAGTGAAAGGAAATGTCGAGGGCAGGTTGACTTGATAACCCCAAAGAATCCTGTCCACAAACTCTGTGTATGCAAAAATGGTTCAAATGGCTCTGAGCACTACGGTACTTAACATATGAGGTCATCAGTCCCCTAGAACTTCGAACTTCTTAAACCTAACTAACCTAAGGACATCACACACATCCCTGCCCCAGGCAGGATTCGAACCTGCGTCCGTAGCGGCCGCGCGGTTCCAGACTGAAGCGCCTAGAACCGTTCGGCCAGATCAGGCGGCTCTGTGTATGCATTCGGCAGTTCATGCAGTAGGTATTTGACGAAGGTTCTTGTGGAACCGAATAGTGCGACTATCCGTGAGGTAGACCAACGTGTCTTCAAGCCATCATTTTAATGCTTATGATCGTGGACGAGCAGTTGGACTGCTGGAAGCCGGTTAAGGTGTCAATACTTTATTATTTCCGAAATCATCTTACGCGTTTCGACATTCTGCAATTTTTGACAAAAGTGGTATCAAACAATATATTCACCACTGTTAGAGACATGCGAAAATGAGTACAATATGGCTTTCTAGCTTACCAGTGTTATGTCTATCATATAAAATCATTCCTTAAGTACATTGTATCTCGCCAACATTCTATACCACGAGTCAAGTGCAAATTGCTACCATGGGACAAATTGGCGACCAAGTGGACTAATCCGCTACGCGGCGCTGGATATGTGAAAAATGTTGTATTTGTTTGTTTACAACTACATTTTCATAGTTATATCGTATAAAACAATTTTATCAGTGAACGCAGTGATTTGTCAAAAACTGTTAAACAGACAGCTCGTCTCATGTACCCTCTCACTACTCAGCTGGCTCTTCCAATTTATTACATTAGATCACTCAAAAGATCTGTTACACACTGTTTCGTAAAGAAATATCCTTTCGTAAAAGACTGTAAAGTGGTTTCCATGAACTTTTTACGGTTGAAATTGTTTCACACTATGTAGTTTTAAACAAACAAAAGCAACATGATCATGTATTCAATGTATTCAACGCCATCTAGAGGTTTAGTCTACTTAGTTAACAATTTGTCCCTTGATATCAGATCGAACTAGCATCGTGGTTAGAAATTGACGAGATGCAATGTCTTCGATCAACAATGAAATGTGAAATATATGAAATATTTTCATATCCTTTGATACCAGTTTTTGTTGTATTTTACAGCCTTTCAGTATGACGATATCTCGACATGCATGCGGCGATTTTTGAAATAATGAAAAGCATGTTCATAATATCGGAAAGTTATTCAAGTTTCTGACAAAACCATTTCGTGGCGACTAAACCAGGCTGGTTCGTACACTCAGAAGTTCGTCATATGCTTCCCACTTCAACCACGCCATCGTCGAAAAAATAGTTCGTTGCTCTAGGGAGCACGTTAGAGAGATCAGCAATACTTGTCTAGGGAGATGTTCCCAGGCGAATCTTACTTCACTGTTGCAAGTGATTCCGGTCACTGGTGTTGGGATTTTCATGCAGTCTCCACTAATAGACTGTTCCATGGGGAATGTCTGTATAGGTGACGGGTTATTAATCCCATTCCTACCCCTGATTCAGTAAAGAATCCCAAATATAGAATGTCATGCCTCCTGAACTATATGTCATACAATTACATAATTTTGCTAGTACATTCAGTAGTATTTGTGGATACTGTCTGCAAAATGTGTTGCAAATGTAGTTAACAGTAAAAAGGTAATAAATTAAAATGTCGGGCTTGATGCTGAAGTTTTACTGTATGAACAGCGAATATGTAGCAAGCACTTAACTCATAAACTCCTTTAATTGCGTCATTAATTTGTGGGTGGATGTCAGCAGGAGAAAGTTTGTAAAAGGTTTGAAATTATGTGTAAAGCTTTTTTGCAAACCGCTGAGTTCTCTCATTGTCAAGTACGCAGCGAATACAGTCTGGGTGACTTGCATGCTGCTAATTATGCTACCTAAATATATGCACACAATGTGTAGCTTTAATACTTTAATTATTGTATTAAACCTTTGTGGCGCGGCATGTTACTTTTTACCGCCCTGCCAGTGTCCAGCAATGTTCATTTGTCTAGCTAAAAGCTGTGGTAGAAAATACTAGACAACTACTGTCTATTGCAGGTCGCAACATACATAGAATTGTCCGGTAAACGGGATGTGGATAGCTACTGAAATAAAAGTTTTAACTTGGCAATGTAAATTTTCAAGTGTATTTTTACGATAAAAATCACAGTTAATACTGCCGAGTCCGTACTAAGTGGCAACACAATGTAAAGTTCACACGCACACCACAATCACACACGTAGCCAGTTTATGGTATTTACACCCGTTATTGAAGTTAGAGTTCACCGGATCGTTCAGTTGTGAAAATGCTCGCTCAGATGTTGTGCACTCTGCTCTACACGTAATACCTGTTCCAGTCTTACATCACACAACTTGCCACACGGTTTTAACTAACACTCAAACGCAATAATTTTGATATTCTGTCCGAAATTCCACACGACTTACACTATGCCGTTCATTTAAATACACTTTGTACTACTTCGCAAACTCGTAATTATCATTTTTCCGCGATTTTACAGTACTTTCGTCGGAGCTGCTTTCAATGAGATGTTGCTAGTTCGAACCCTCAGCTCCAACCCCCCTAGATCACACCAAAGGCTTTGTTCCCCGCATAGATTGGCGCGAGCCTGCGTTTTTCTGATTGGCTGATATCACAAACAGCAAATCAGATTGCAGTATTATCCCGCGCTAACCCGCGCTTTACTTGAATGACCAAGCACAGTAAAACGTTTCTTTCTATGGCAATTGCTAAATAAATAAACTTAGAAAAGTATGAAATATAAAATTTCTCCTTCTGAAATTACCGATTAGTTTGTGTTCTACTCACGATTTATTAGTACCATAAACTGACTGCACATTTAATTATAGTAAATCCCCTGTATAGTTTAACTGGTACTTCGTGAATAAACGAAACAATTTTCATTTATTTCTGTTCATCTTCTCTCATACAACACTCACACTGCTAATTACTACACATATAAAATAATTATAACCATGCAAATACATTAAATAGTAATCAAACACAACTTTACAACATTGTTTTGACAACGACTGCTAGCACTGTTCGTCAACTGCTGACCTCTGTCGCCAACTAGTACAACTACGTGAAGCTCTGTAACTCAGGTCCATGTCAGCTGGTGACATCTGTCGATGACTCATGCCTATAACGATACGTCCTAACAAGTGACAGGAGCGATGCGAAGGCGCTACGCCTCACCTTTAATGTAAGATTATAACTCGTAATGAGTAGATTGTAAATGTATTTCAAATTCTTAAATTCAGTCGATATACTGCATTCTAAAAATCAAATATTTGTTACCCTGGGAGCAGTTTCAATGGCAACAACGCAGTCGACGACTAGATAAGCCAGTGACAGCCATCTAGTTAGATATCATCCTCGTCCTTCATGACCTCACAGCCCACTAAAACCCATAGTGGATGTAATCCCTTGACACGTATTCTTTTCGGCTTATTGCATGACAAAGTACTTGTTTATGAAATATAAACAAATCTTTGTTGCATAAAGTACTACATTTATCGAGTTAGATAGGACCTCTTACGCATCATTACAGTACGATTCTTCTTGTTCGCACATAACCCCATGATTAGTCTTGATGAATCAAAATAATATATCACAGGTTCATTCGCTCTAGCACTATCGTGTGCTGTGTGATGTGGCTACAAATATTGATATCTCTTTCTACATCTATATGACTACTCTGCTATTCGTAATTTATTGCCTGGCAGAGGATTCATCAAATCTGCATGAAGGTACTTCTCTACCATTGCGTGCTCCTAGAGTGCACTGGAAAAACACAGAGAAGGTAAGTCACTTTCTGGCTTATTTTCATATTCAAGGCCACTTGCGGTGGGTCACGGTTTAATTTCTCGTGTCCATTCATCGTTGTCACTGTGCAGACTGCAAATTAAAATTCACCTACCTCAGAACAGTGTCTCCTCAATGTCCCTTCACTCGGCAACGTAGATACTTACAAGATGATGTAAAAGCAGCGTTGATAAAAAACACCACCTAATATCTACAATTACTGAGGCCGCACAACTCTGGTTATGAAAGAAAGTTCTTTAGAAATACTGTCATCCAATTTTATTGGGCAATAGGTAAATGGATTGGCTTCTGAAAAATTAATGTCCGAAATTTCCACACAATATTATTTGTGTCCTTGATAACCAAAGAAAAGGTACTATTCTGTCCACATTTAAACTACTGGCTATTTATTTCCAGTTCACGATTAGTAGCCGGCCGGAGTGGCCGAGCGGTTAAAGGCGCTACGGTCGCAGGTTCGAATCCTGCCTCAGGCATGGATGTGTGTGATGTCCTTAGGTTAGTTAGGTTTAAGTAGTTCTATGTTCTAGGGGACTTATGACCACAGCAGTTGAGTCCCATAGTGCTCAGAGCCATTTGATTTTTGAACCACGATTAGTACACACATTTCACACGCACAGCAGCCAGAAATGTGTCCAAACCCGACCCAAACTAAACAACATTTTTACAGTCATTAATTTCACCACTAGTATGAGTTATTTCTAAACAAAAAACTGCTCGCCAAAAATGCTCAATAGTGGAATACAGAAACATGCCACACGGATTCTATGAAGGCCAATATTTCATGCGCAAATACCTGTCCAACAAATTTGGTCGAAACCTCAGAAATTTCGTCAAGCAGTCCTTAACAACAACTGCTGTCGACTTAGCTCACCAATAACTCAAACACAAAGTAATTCTTCATCTTTCACATTATTTTTACTGGCACTTCTAACATGACCGTCCAAGTTTAAGGCTAGCGAGTGACTTCCTTCTTCCAGCCTCACTCCCAGCATAACTGTCAGGTAACAAGCGGGAACCGTCTCAATTCTGATTGGCAGACCATACTGACGGTCAATCAGAATACTCGCTCATGACCATACTCGCGCCAGAACTGGCCTGCACCAATCCTTATTCACAGTCACATTTGCATCAATCTGACATGCATATATTTAAGTAATGTTTAATAAACGAAAACAGAAAGACAATAATTCTGGAAATATTCTTTAGATACAGATTTTACTCCAGCTGACTTTCTGGCTGCTGTATTACAGTAGCAATCGCACCTAGACATACGTCATCAGCAAAGTGGCTAAATCCCCTAGGATCATTTTCCCACGACAGGCTTGTGTAACTCTTGCAGGTTACTTAAGGCGGTATACAATATTGAAATTTGCCGAATGTCCACATACACACTCTCATTTACTCACAGGCTCACATAACACATAATGAAATAAATACTGTTTTTATTAGTTTGTTCTGAAGTTATTCTAGATTTGATACTACGAAAATTGTAAGATATTTGCAATTTTTTAAATTAAATTTCAGTTAAATAATTCTATACCCTGATACTTCAGGTGAGTATTTCAACTGAAAACCAAAAACAACTCATAAATGTTCCCAGGTGAATTTCCTTCCTTAAGTGTAGTTTTTATAACTTTAAAGTAAATTTTTCTATCTTCTACAATATGACCGCTAGAAAGATCAAATTTTCACACAACCTTTTATTAATAGCAAAGAGCAGTATACAAATTTTGAAAGCGATTAAAAATAAATTACTAACCTTTATTTAAATTCTTATAGGTTGTGAATGTACGCATTCCGTAAGAGACATTGAATAACTTTCCCACGGCAGGTAGTGACAGATACACGTGTGTCTCCCGGGTAGACCGCTAGACGTCAGCCCCCGAAGTTATCTACAGCAAGCTATCCTAAAACAAACGTTCGCTCGGAACAACTTGCGACGCTTCACACTCCTTAATGTTGTTATTACACCCTAGACATAATTTTTGTGAGACGACAGGAAGTTTTCAACATGAGCAGGGACTAATGGGAATATGTACATTGTTGAAGCATATGGGATCTTTATGGAAGCTCTTCTTAGAATAGTATTTTCTGGAGTCGAGAGCAAGCAAGCAGTTTGATTATTTAACTGTAAACCTTGCAGTGGACATTTGGGGCTTCGAAGCCGTGTGTATCTGTTAGGGAGAGGATCATCACTAACTGGGGACAGGTCGCTGGTCCCAAGAATTTATCGCACCTGTATGCAAACATTGCTTTTGGCCAAAGAGGCGAAAAACTGCCTGCCTGGGTCTACCTCTTAGGCGTTTCTGGCCACAGCAGGGACAGAAACACAGGAAAGAAGTGTGGTGCCTGGCCAAGGCGCTACGACAGTGTGTAAAGGGAGAAGCGTCTATAAAAATTCACGACTTTCCATTTTCACCTAGGACCGGATGCTATTGATGGAACTGTAAGGTGGTCTAGTCCCTCTAGCTGCCGAATCTTTTGGGACGCCTCAGGACTTAAGAAGAATTTCAGGATGGAATGCGACATCTATGGCGGCTCTGGATTGGTCTGTGTTGGGACACAGAGGCCCCTGGTCGACGTGCTGTAATGTTTGGCCTGTCCAGATAATGATCCCTCTGATAAATGTTTCTGAACCGTGGTACTACTCAATTCTTTAGAAAATCAAAAATTACAATCTTACCACAGTTATTTAAAGGAAATAGGAAGCCCGGGATCACTGGTGATGGACAAGCTTGTGATTGTTTTACTATTTTAATTTGACTCAAAACAGACTTTATTATTAAATTTCAATTCGGACGTTTGCCCTCTTACTGATGCAATACACAATTCTTCACTTTAACTGAATTACATAAACACGAATAAGAATCATATTTTGCGTCCGCAACCAAAATCATAGACAGCAGGCGCGGTGAATAATCAATCATAAAACAGTCGTCGTTGTTGAACCATATCTCAAAAGACTAGTTACACTATACTCTCGGAACCCAAAGTTACACAGCCACATAATACCACAACTTCATTAAAAAAAATCTTAAAGCTTAATAAACTGAACTGCCCACATAAAGGTCCACAGTGAAACATGCTTATACTAAAACTGCAAAGTGGGCCAACCAAGATTGCAAAACCGACACACAGGAAAAATAACAAGTTGCACGTTCATTAAAGATACACAAATGATTAGCATAAGTGTCATCTTTTATCGTGATTAAATAAGAATGACTAGTAATAACTCAACCAAAAAATGACTCACAGAAACGCTAATATTAACAAAGTGGCCTCAACTAACGGACATAATGACTCAGAATAATTCCCAAATTGCAATTAACTTCAGAGATCAGTGTTAAGGTCCACAGCAGTATTTGGAAGCAATAACGCTACGGCCAGCAGGCAATACGAGCGTTCACTCCCCACGGCTTGTGCACAGGCTTATGAGCAGGCGGTATATATTTATATATATAGTCCGACCGGCCTCACAATAAGTGTCCTGACAAGAACCCATTACCGCACCGACGCTAGGAAACGAGCAGAATTAACAAACGGCCTGAAGTACAAATAGATTGCAATGAAAACAAGGTCAGATCAAAGCAGCACTGGATTATGTAATAAGTATGCTCCCAAATTCTTACGGAGCATTACTCTGACATCACCCGTCTCCAAGTAAATTAACAGGAAACTTAGAGATCACTTCCAGTTGCCTTAAGGGGCTCCGGAACGCCCTATACTTGCAATGTTAAAATAACGCTTATAAATTACATCTTTCCTCACAAAGTATTTCAGGTCGGAAGTTGAACTTTTTACAGATTATTTATTGGAATATTGGCTACAACTTAACACAGGGATTTTACAAAATTTTAGTTCAGTTATTAAAGATGATTTTTTTTTCAATTGTAATGAAAATTCACAACATTTTTTTGCAATTTTTTATTTATATATTCAGAAATATACAGTTTTTTCGAAAAAGGCTGTGTTAAATTATGCAGAAGGTACTGTGTAACATTTACTGAAAGTTTGAAACAAATATGTTTGGAAGATCCTTAGAAAACATGTAATTAGTATGAGAAAATAAAAGTTTTGGGAATCGAGCGACAAAGATTGGATTAACTTTTTAGTGCATTCCAGGTCCATAGGATGGATTATCTTCATCCTCTGCAAACTCCTCCTCCAGCTTCCTCTTGTTCTTCCTCCTGTTTACTCTTGCTTGTATTTCTAGACTCTTTACAGCCCTGTCTGCAGCCCGAAGGCGTTCCTTGTCTAAAGCAAGCATCGCTCGTACCATGTTAGAACCTATCTTCATTCCCATATTTCTAAATACCTTGCACCTTACAATGTTGCCATCATTGAAAGTCGCAACAGCATCATACACACCAAAGTGAAGTGTTTCTATTCCAACAAATACAGTCTTGGGGATTCTCGACCATATAACACTATTTACACTTTAATTGGGGTTTTGAGTTTTTCCGTGAATACACTTTTTCAACAGTTCAGGTGCTGCTAAGTCTCTGAAAATAGGTTTTATCACCTCCATTATTGCATGAGGCAGACTATGCTTATGAGTGTACACTTCACCAGTTAGCAATCCTTTGTTATATTTACACCAACTGTCTTCTTCTTTGGGACACAAGCTATGTTGGGGATTTTCATCGGTTGAAGAAGTATGAAAAAAAAAGAGCCCAAACAGCCTTCTTCATTTCGTCGACACTTTGTGTATTCTGCCTAATAGCCATTCCATAATAGTTCTGTATTTTGTCAATTACACTGTCAGTTAACCTTCCCTTCCCATCCAACCCTTTACCATCACTGAGTTTTTGTTTTTTGTACGAAGCTTTCAGTCGCCAAAGTCTTGTTCCCATTCGCTTCTGTACGTGTCCAATACACTCAAATTTCTGCACTACAACATCATCACCATAGGGCTTCAGTCCTTGAACATGTTTGAAACTTTTAGAATCACCGTCACCAAGGTAATTAACATATCGCACTGCGCCATTGTGGGTCACGCCCATGTAGAACACATTTCAAAAAATTTTTAAAAATAGTTGTAGTCTTCGGAATTGAATAAATTATGTATCTATTAAAAGGTAATAGTCTGCAGATTCAGAAAACGCAAAAGAGTAAAAATTGAACTTTTCATGATTTTGAGCCTTTCCGGAGCCCCTTAAGGCACTCTCAACATTAAATAAACATGTGAAACCCTGGCGTGGCAAATGATTAAACCATTACCTCTACGGCTGCCGGGCGCGCACACAACCGTAACCACTTCCAAAGCGGTCAGTATATCCTAAAACAAGTTAAAATTTGCTTGAAAACCACTTACACCACACACTCCACAGGTAATGTGAAACGAAAAGAGGAACATCAGCCTCCTTAAAATAGCCACTGTGGAACCAGGTACAGAATAAAAGTCATACAGAACTTGGAGCTTGCATATTACGAGCTGGGAAGCTGTTCACCGTAAGACGACGAACCCACCATAATTTTTCTCGTCAGGGCGCCCAATGATCTGCACCGTATATCCAGTGCGCGCCAAAAGGCAGGGGCGGCGAGCACGCCGAGGCCCATGCACCGCATTCGGGGAGGCAGGATTGTTTTCAACACCAGCTGGCTCGTTGAACGCCGACCGGAAACTCCCGTCACACGTTCACCGGGGAAACCCGCTGGGGAAGGGGGGGGGGAGCAGTCAAAGATAGCACGACAGCCGAATATCGATATCAGCGATGCAAGTAGAACACCCTAGCGCCAGCCGCCTCGGCTCAGTTTTGTTAACTTCAGTTTTAAACGAAAACTCAAAACACACTGCATAAAGTGACGGTGGGAAAAACAAATCAGCGCATAATGCCTTCTCCTTGCTGTGCGGGAATTTATGAGCTGGAGGTAGGCTGCCTCTTGTAATGGTCTCCTGGTCGTAGATATTGCTAATTGCTATAATCGCACTATTTCACTCCCATTTACGGAGCTTGTTAGCACTTGATGTTAGGTTGGCGCCATTACAATGCATTGTAGTAATCACTGCTGCTTGCTGGATCGCTGCTGTGTCTCGATGTTGATGCTGGCTCAAAATCTGGTTGTCTAGGGTTAAAAACATGAGGTCCCGTGTTTTGTTTTATGTGCTTTTGATGATAAAGGATGAACGAAAACAACAAATAAGTAAACTTCAAATATTTATTTCTCTGGTGGCCATCTTAATTCCACTGTCCACCAAAGACTATGACACAACACAACTTCCTTTACATGTTCTTTGCATTGTTTATCCACCTCAAACAATAACACACAAACACACTGTACCAAAGTGACATTCCGACTGCTTTTCGACCCTTCTTGCTGCTCGTATTTATAACATTGTCAAAGAACTACTAAAAAGAGATATAGTTTACAAGTCACATGTACATCTGTTATCATAATTTGTGCAGAAAAGTTAATTTGCATCGAGTGACATAATTTAACATGTTATTAAAATGACAGACAGATTTGTTGACTTGACAGAATAATTCTTTGTTACAAAAAGTCAGTTTTCTAGAAGTTTGTCAATTGACTTCTCTAATTTGCATAAATAAGTAATTAACATGAATTATTAAGAAATACATTGGTTTTCGTCTAAAACAGGATTGATTTCGTGAATACTAAGTGAAACCGCTCCTAGTGAACAAATAGGTTTCACTGGGTGATTTTTATTTAAGGAGATCCAAAATACCTAAGTTGTACACTATTTTTCGTACTTCATATTAATTATTTAAGATGAACTCAGTGTTTTTACATGATGACATTTGCTGTATCAGTGATCAAGTGATATTAACTTTTGTGTGGGTTAGTTATTCAGTATAATTTAATGGGTTGACTGTTTATGGAGACATGTTACGCAATCATTGTTAACATACACAATAACTTTTCTATTATCATAAATACTCGTTAAACTGGTTGAATTTGGAGGGTATCGCATACTTCGGTACAGTAAAGCCTTTAATATGTTCCGTTACACTCTCCAGTAGCGAAATGAATATTATTAACTATGGCTAGGATTTACAGGAGGGTAGAGCAGACGAGCTGGAGGAAGACATTGCGCTCGTGGAGTCTCGTGATTCTCATGAAACACTTGTAGGGGCAGTTGTGTGGGTGCCCTCTTCAAGTTTACCGGAATTCGAGAGGCGGAGAAATGTGGCTTCTGAATCAGACTCAAGTCTGGAGAGGAGGTTCTGGTCTTGGCTGTTGTTATGAGTGGGTTGCACTTGGCACACTCGTCCTTAACATGACTTTGCACTGGCAGTAGTCTTGATTGGGGCCCCTGCAATGAAGTCCTAGCTGTACTGACAGTTTAGACCTGAGTCACTTCGGCAACTCGCTGTGCCGAGGACAACCTTATTCATTTGACGTCTGCTTCCTTGACGTTTGATGACCTTGTGTGCGCTGCCATATAAGTGAGTCAAATTGATCCATGGTATGGCCAGCAAAAAGATGTGTCACATGCTAGACCCTGCAGAGATTTTTCACCTGAGACAGCGCTACGCATCGAGGAAGGCGTGTAGTATTGCTGCTCTTGCTTGTTAGGGCAAACAGAATCACAGTCTCATCACTCGTTCCCAGCTGTACCAGCGTAGTGTGACTTCTGTGTTGAACAAACCTCTCAAAATACACTCCTGGAAATTGAAATAAGAAGACCGTGAATTCATTGTCACAGGAAGGGGAAACTTTATTGACACATTCCTGGGGTCAGATACATCACATGATCACACTGACAGAACCACAGGCACATAGACACAGGCAACAGAGCATGCACAATGTCGGCACTAGTACAGTGTATATCCACCTTTCGCAGCAATGCAGGCTGCTATTCTCCCATGGGGACGATCGTAGAGATGCTGGATGTAGTCCTGTGGAACGGCTTGCCATGCCATTTCCACCTGGCGCCTCAGTTGGACCAGCGTTCGTGCTGGACGTGCAGACCGCGTGAGACGACGCTTCATCCAGTCCCAAACATGCTCAATGGGGGACAGATCCGGAGATCTTGCTGGCCAGGGTAGTTGACTTACACCTTGTAGAGCACGTTGGGTGGCACGGGATACATGCGGACGTGCATTGTCCTGTTGGAACAGCAAGTTCCCTTGCCGGTCTATTCAGTGTCCCCTCGTCGATCACCAGTGGTGTGCGGCCAGTGTAAGAGATCGCTCCCCACACCATGATGCCGGGTGTTGGCCCGGTGTGCCTCGGTCGTATGCAGTCCTGATTGTGGCGCTCACCTGCACGGCGCCAAACACGCATACGACCATCATTGGCACCAAGGCAGAAGCGACTCTCATCGCTGAAGACGACACGTCTCCATTCGTCCCTCCATTCACGCCTGTCGCGACACCACTGGAGGCGGGCTGCACGATGTTGGGGCGTGAGCGGAAGACGGCCTAACGGTGTGCGGGACCGTAGCCCAGCTTCATGGAGACGGTTGCGAATGGTCCTCGCCGATACCCCAGGAGCAACAGTGTCCCTAATTTGCTGGGAAGTGGCGGTGCGGTCCCCTACGGCACTGCGTAGGATCCTACGGTCTTGGCGTGCATCCGTGGGTCGCTGCGGTCCGGTCCCAGGTCGACGGGCACGTGCACCTTCCGCCGACCACTGGCGACAACATCGATGTACTGTGGAGACCTCACGCCCCACGTGTTGAGCAATTCGGCGGTACGTCCACCCGGCCTCCCGCATGCCCACTATACGCCCTCGCTCAAAGTCCGTCAACTGCACATACGGTTCACGTCCACGCTGTCGCGGCATGCTACCAGTGTTAAAGACTGCGATGGAGCTCCGTATGCCACGGCAAACTGGCTGACACTGACGGCGGCGGTGCACAAATGCTGCGCAGCTAGCGCCATTCGACGGCCAACACCGCGGTTCCTGGTGTGTCTGCTGTGCCGTGCGTGTGATCATTGCTTGTACAGCCCTCTCGCAGTGTCCGGAGCAAGTATGGTGGGTCTGACACACCGGTGTCAATGTGTTCTTTTTTCCATTTCCAGGAGTGTATATTCAGCGTTAGATAATTTCAGATTCCATTACCCATGTTTTGAGCCAGGGCACATAGATTAAGCAAATAAACCTTAGTCTTTGCTAACAAAACCCCACCCAGTGTAGTGCTAGTTACTTTTTGCTTGTATTAGTGATGTCAGTTGTTCATGATTAGCGTGTCATCTCTCTTAATTTGTGTTGCTCGTCCTATTTTATGATCGACAAACTTCTGCCATATTTTATAAAAGGTTAAATCACTCGTTGGTATATTAATCACTCTTCAATAATTGACTACAATATACCATGGACAGCAGTCCATTAAATTACTTCAATATTCAAGCTTTGTTTAAGGTTCTGACGAAAGTGATAACCTCCAATGCAGGCTAGCAACAGCAGCTACTGTCGGGAGGGCAGAATCAATTTAGCAGATGCATGGCCAGGTAGACATGTGGAAGGCTTACAGGTTAAAGTGATTGCTGTCAGTGTGTAAACTGACAGTTGCGTGTAGCCTTTCAAATATAACAACAAGACCAGAGTAGTCTTGCAAAAATAAATCTTAAATCTTTCCGTGCAAGCTCTGTTTTCTGTTACTGTATTGTTATAATCATTTCCCCCTATGTAGGTAATCTCTAACAAAATATTTTCACACTTTGAGGAGAACATTGGTGAGTGAAATTTCATGAGAAGGTCCTGCCTCAGCGAAAACTGCCTTTGTTTTAAGGACTGTCACCTCAGTCGCTGTATCGTATCTGTGTCAGTCTCTCCCTATATTTGCGATAGTACAAAAGGAGCTGCTCTTCTTTGAACTCTTTCGATGTCTTCCGTCCATCCTATCTGATGCAGAACCCAAACCGTACAGGAGTACTCCAGAAGAGGGCAGACAAGCGTAGAGTAAGCAGTCTTTTTAATAGACATTTTGCATTGTTCTGACAGTAAGTCGCAGTCTTTGATTTGCGTTTCCCACGAAATTATCTTGACCATCTAAGTCATTCATAATTGTAATCCCTAAGTATTTATTCGAGTTTACAGCCTTTAGTTTTGGGTGATTTATTATGTAACTGAAATTTAGCCGATTCCTCTTAGTGCTCATGTGGATAACCTCATACATTTCATTTTTTAGAGTTCACTGCCACTTTTCACACCATGCCGATATCTTGTCTAGATCATTTTCCAATGGTTTCTGATCATTTTATGTCTCTACGAGACGATAATTGACAGCATCATCTGCAAACGTTGCAAAGGGACTTCTCAGACTGTCTCCTGAATCGTTTACGTAGATGGGAAGGCTAGAGGACCTATAGTACTTCCTTAGGAACGCCGTACATCATTTGCGTTCGACAGGATGATTACGGACTGAGATCTTTCTGACACCAAAACGCAAATCCATACACCCCACTGATACAGCACTCTGTAGGCATGCAATTTGATTAAAAGTCGCTTGTGAGGAACGGTGTCAAAAGCCTTCTGAAAATATAAGCATATGGCGTCAGTTTGACATTCCCTGCCCCTAGCACTGATTAGTTCATGTAATTGAAGAGCTAGTTGTGTTTTAACAGAACGATATTTTTTGAATCTGTGCTACTTGTCGAAATATCGATATTTCCTGAATTTGTGTGATTTGTCAATAAATCATTCTCTGTTAGGTAATTCATAATTTTCGATAACTGTGTGTGATCCTAAAGGCTACAGCAAATCGACGTTAGTGCTATACGCCTGTAATTTAGCGGATTACTCCTGTTGTTCTCAATGGAGAGACATCTACAGACGTTAAAGTAACCTCTGGCGTGCCACAGGGGAGTGTTATGGGACCATTGCTTTTCACAATATATATAAATGACCTAGTAGATAGTGTCGGAAGTTCCATGCGGCTTTTCGCGGATGATGCTGTAGTATACAGAGAAGTTGCAGCATTAGAAAATTGTAGCGAAATGCAGGAAGATCTGCAGCGGATAGGCACTTGGTGCAGGGAGTGGCAACTGACCCTTAACATAGACAAATGTAATGTATTGCGAATACATAGAAAGAAGGATCCCTTATTGTATGATTATATGATAGCGGAACAAACACTGGTAGCAGTTACTTCTGTAAAATATCTGGGAGTATGCGTGCGGAACGATTTGAAGTGGAATGATCATATAAAATTAATTGTTGGTAAGGCGGGTACCAGGTTGAGATTCATTGGGAGAGTCCTTAGAAAATGTAGTCCATCAACAAAGGAGGTGGCTTACAAAACACTCGTTCGACCTATACTTGAGTATTGCTCATCAGTGTGGGATCCGTACCAGACCGGGTTGACGGAGGAGATAGAGAAGATCCAAAGAAGAGCGGCGCGTTTCGTCACAGGGTTATTTGGTAACCGTGATAGCGTTACGGAGATGTTTAACAAACTCAAGTGGCAGACTCTGCAAGAGAGGCGCTCTGCATCGCGGTGTAGCTTGCTCGCCAGGTTTCGAGAGGGTGCGTTTCTGGATGAGGTATCGAATATATTGCTTCCCCCTACTTATACCTCCCGAGGAGATCACGAATGTAAAATTAGAGAGATTAGAGCGCGCACAGAGGCTTTCAGACAGTCGTTCTTCCCGCGAACCATACGCGACTGGAACAGGAAAGGGAGATAATGACAGTGGCACGTAAAGTGCCCTCCGCCACACACCGTTGGGTGGCTTGCGGAGTATAAATGTAGATGTAGATGTAGATGTAGATGTTTCTTTCTTTGGGCACTGGTGTATCCTGTGTAATTTTCCTGTCTTTAGGTACCGATCTTTCGTCAAGAGAGCAGTTGCATGTGATTGCGAGGTACTCTGAGAGGAACCTAACTGGTATACGATCTGCACTGGAGGATCTGAATTTATGAAATAATTTAAGGTTCTTTGACATGCCAAGGATATCTACTTCTACGTTACTCATGTTTGGATCTGTTTTTCATTCTCATTTCGGTATATTTACTTCGTCTTCTTTGGTGAACTTCGGTAAATAGTGTTTAGTAGCTCCGGTTTAGTGGTAACATTGCCACTGGTTTTACATTCTTTGTTTTCCATTTGTTAGGGGACGGCCTCTTGAGTGTACCGTCACGAAGTCTATACTAATTCGCAGTTCGCCGCTTTACCTCCGAGGATGTCTCCCGCAGTCGGAGACGACACGCCAGGAGAGAGTTTTACACTTCGACCACCGCCTATCAGCCCGGAAGTTTTAAGTGAATACAATACCGGGTGTGAAAGCTTACATTGTATAGCTGGAATGTCCGATTTCCACGTGCTCAAAAGAAACCATAATTTGACATTTTTTTAATGCACACATGCGACGACAGTGTTCCAGGCTACAACACCTGCATGTAACGTGTGCCACGTGCGGCAGAATTTCGCCTCGACCGGGACGAGCGCAGCTCAACGTCAGAGCACGGCAGTCCCCTGCAGCACACACTCCGGTGCTCGTAACGTGCCGCGGCGGGCCTTTGTTCTCCTGTTGTCTTTCTTTCTTCCTTTCTGTGACGCACGCTCAGCCGCAGCTATGCAGCTAATATCGCTGGCGCACACACGCGGAGCAGCCAGCCCTGCCGCCGCCGGCCGACGTCAGGGTAGTTGCGACATCCGCCGGCAGCGGCAGTAGCGTCGCCGGCTGCGGGTTTTAATTTTCTGCTCTCCGGCCGCGCAGCCGCAATGCCGCGGCTCGGTCATCGCTCATCGCCGCCAGCCCCCTCGCGGGAATAACAGCAATTACTGCGGCCGCGGAGGCAGTCCCGAGTGCCCTGAATGGCTCCGATTCCGATTGCTGTCCGCTGCCTTGGAGAGCGTTTCCAGGAAAAGTCCATAATTACCCTTATACCCACGCTCTCTTTGATAGTGGCCAGCTGAGGCTGCCGTTTCACACTCGTTTCAATAGTGACATTTAAGCCACGAAAGTAATGATGCCTGCTTTTTCAACTGACTCCGGTGTGTTTGAGTTGCACACAGAACCACAAAGATCTGGAGAATATTAAATTTGTCTTACTATGTCACAGAAGAGCGAAACTCCTTAATAAACGTATCGTTTCCCCTACAGCCAAGACTCTTTTCAATTCGAAATTCGAAGTAACGAAATTTACACTACTGGCCATTAAAATTGATACACCACGAAGATGACGTGGTACAGACGCGAAATTTAACCAACAGGAACAAGATGCTGTGATATGCAAATGATTAGCTTTTCAGTATATTGACACTAGGTTGGCGCCGGTGGCGACACCTACAACGTGCTGACACGAGGAAAGTTTCCAACCGCTTTCTCATACACAAACAGCAGTAGACCGGCGTTGCCTGGTGAAACGTTGTTCTGATGCCTCGTGTAAGGAGGAGAAATGCGTAGCATCACGTTTCCGACTTTGAGAAAGGTCGGATTGTAGCCTATCGCGATTGTGGTTTATTGTATCAAGACATAGCTGTTCGCGTTGGTCGATATCCAAGGACTGTTAGCAGAATATGGAATCGGTGGGTTCAGGAGGGTAATACGGAACGCCGTACTGGATCCCAACGGCCTCGTATCACTAGCAGTCGAGATGACAGGCATCTTATCCGCATGGCTGTAACGGATCGTGCAGCCACGTCTCGATCCCTGAATCAACAGATGGGGACGTTTGCAAGACAACAGCCATCTACACGAACAGTTCGACGACTTTTGCAGCAGCATTGACTATCAGCTCCCAGACCATGGCTGCGGTTACCTTTGACGCTGCAGCACAGAGAAGATTGCCAGCGATGGTGTACTCATCACCAACCTGGGTGCACGAATGGCAGAACATCATGTTTTCGGATGAATCCAGGTTCAGTTTACAGCATCATGATGGTCACATCCGGTTTTGGCGACATCGCGGTGAACGCACATTGGAAGCGTGTATTCGTCATCGCCATACTGGCGTATCACCAGGCGTGACGGTATGGGGTGCCATTGATTACACGTCTCGGTCACCTCTTGTCCGCATTGACGGCACTTTGATCAGTGGAGGTTACATTTCAGATGTGTTACGACCCGTGGCTCTACCTATCATTCGATCCCTGCGAAACCCTACATTTCAGCGGGATAATGCACGACCGCATGTTGCAGGTCCTGTACGGGCCTTTCTGGATAAAGAAAATGTTTGGCTGCTGCCCTGGCCAGCACATTCTCCAGATCTCTCACCAATTGAATACGTCTGATCAATGGTGGCCGAGCAACTGGCTCGTCACAATACGCCAGTCATTACTCTTGATGAACTGTGGTATCGTGTTGAAGCTGCATGGGCAGCTTACCTGTACACGCCATCCAAGCTCTCTTTGACTCAATGCCCAGGCGTATCAAGGCCGTTATTACGGCCAGAGTTGGTTGTTCTCGGTACTGATTTCTCAGGATGTATGCATCCCAATTGCGTGAAAATGTAATCACATGTCAGTTCTAGTGTAAAATATTTGTGCAATGAATACCTGTTTATCATCTACATTTCTACTTGGTGTAGCAATTTTAATGGCCAGTAGTGTATATAAATTTCAAAATGCGCGTTCTTCTGCGTTTGCTTGCTCTAGTTTGTTGTACGAGGCTGACATCGTTGTATGGGTTGAGATAATGACAATCAGGGGTTAAACTTCATGGCAGATTAAAGCTGTATGTCGGACGGACACTCACACTCAGGATCCGTTGCTTTTCGCGGGCAATTGTTTCACCGACTGAGCAACCCAAGCACGACTCACGACTCATCCTCATAGCTTCATTTCCGCCAGTATCTCGTCTTCTACCTTCAAAACGTCACTGAAGCACTCCTGCGAAATTTGCAAAACTAGCACTCCAGGAAGAAAGGCTTTCGCCATTGAAAGGAAAACATTCCTCTGTCACTATTTTTAACGAATTAACCGGGTTTCAACACTGCTGGGAGTGTCTTCCTCAGAATTTAAATCAAAGAATGGTCTATATTCTATAGCATGGTCAGAAAATTATGACTAAAACCGTATGATAGAGTATAAGTACGGAATCATCGTGGAAGACTGGCAGCACTTATATGTTATTTATAAAATAATAAATGACATATAAGTACTGCAGTCTTTTACGATGATTCCGTACTTACACTCTATCATACTAAAAACGTAGTCATAATTCTGTGACCATGCTATAGAATATAGACCATTCTTTGATTTAAATTCTGACGAAGATACTCCTAGCAGTGTTGAAACTCGGTTAATTCGTTAAAAATAGTGACAGAAGAATGTTTTTCTTTTAATTGTAACTATTCACGGGCTGTGAACGTGCAGCCATGTACAAAATTTTGTGAAAGGTTTTTGCGTTCAAATGACTCTGAGCACTATGGGACTTAACGTCTGAGGTCATCAGTCCCCTACAACTTAGAACAACTTAAGGACATCACACACATCCATGCCCGAGGCAGGATTCGAACCTGCGTCCGTAGCGGTCGCGAGGTTCCAGACTGAAGCGCCTAGAACCGCTCGGCCTCATCGGCCGGCAAAGGCTATTGCGGAGACATAGCTTAGCTACAGCCTGTGGAATGTTTCTAGAATGAAATTTTCACTCTGCAGCGGAGTGTGCGCTGATATGAAACTTCCTGGAAGGTAGGACGACCGACTTTGTCTTACTGTTCTTCAGGTGATGTACCTGTTCTCGCTCCCTGGATTGCAGACTGTGATTACTGTTGGTGTCACACCGGCATTTAAAACCGAGTTCGATTCCCGGCCCCCGGTACTCCCTTTGATGCTCGTTTGTTTTCCACAGCTGGTGAAACGCAAATTCTCTCGGCATTTCCCACCTACAGTGGATGTGAAGACCAGCAACATTTTAATGAACTCAGTGCCAGAGTCAAAAGCGTTACTGAAATTGAAACCACCGCCCTGTTTATTAGGTTTTCTGATATTTTTATTTTGACAGCCTCCTTAATTATGCTTCTCTAGAAACTTCACAAATCTGCTCTGCGACATTGATCTCATCGTATTTCGTTTCCTGATTATATTCGAGAAAATGCTTGGAGACAGCTGATTTGTCTGCTTGTTTTAGTCCGGTCTGTCACTTCATCTCTCCTCTACTGCTCTCATTGCGCAACATAAGATGTGCCACATCTTTGTGGCATGCGATGTACATCCGGCTTTTTAACATTACCAAGAATACTTTGTATCTTGTCTCTGTAATGCCATCTTGTGTTAAAAGAATGCGAATGCGGCTGGTCGAAGAGTTGAAGAAAATAGATAACAACAGGATAAATTTTATTCAACGACTTTATTTAGGTATTAGTTCAGATTCCTCGTTGGCATCATCTTCAGTCACCTATACACGTAGCGAGTAATTCATCTGAATGTTTGTGCTATTACAGGGACCACTGAATCCAACTGGTCTCCATAGATTTCTTCTTGCCACACGTGGACTCTTCACCCCTCTGACGACGCTTTAGAGCTCTTGGCTATCCAGGCGGGTGCGAAATCTAAAATACATTATTAGCCACGTGACTTAAATGCCACAATATTTTATCCCCTCCCCACTCCTCTTTTAAACTTTTAGTTAACATGAGAATTTTAAATAGAGTATTTTAAATGATGATTAAGCGCATGACACGCGCATGTACTAGATAGTCAGCGACTCCCAAATTGGATATGTTTCAATAAAATTATTTGTAAATACCTCCTGCAATTTTTTATTGCGATGATACCATATCTGTTTTGTACATGAAGTCGTAATAATTCGTAACAGATAGAATTTCTTGTGAAGAAGACAGCTTTAAAACTGTCGGAAGCCTGGTGAGTGTTTAATAAACTGTATTTTGAAGCTGGTTGGCTATTAGCCCATTAAAGCACATAGTGTAGCTTAAACGCAAATGTACAAAGTGATTTTGCGCATTAACATCAGTGTCAGCAGAAAATGTGATTATTCCATCCAGCACTAAGACGAAAACACCGAAGTGTTCAAGGGTTTACTGAAATTCATTTCATGTGGTACTGATTTTTTTAATACATTCCAGTTCACTGATTATTGTGGCCACTGCCTGCCGCACGACTGAATGCCACCTGGTGACACGTGAAACAGTAAAAAAAAGTATGTGAGAGGAGCAAAGGTGAGCGGGGAATCATTCTATCAACGTTATAGGGTACAGTTGGAAAAATCCACTGACGTAAGCGAGTTTGACGAAGGATGGATTGAGGGTTGAATAGCACTTACGCGGTTTTTTGTTCTACAGAATTTAAATTGTATGAACTAGATTTCGGCTTATTAGGCCATCTTCAGATAACTACTGGCTATTGTTTACAAGGAGCTTGTGTTCTTACGAACCAAACATTTTGGACTAAGATAGAACGCACTTGCATACGATCTTTAGTTGTGGTATTTTCTCTTGAATTGTCAAACGGGTCTTTGGACTTTTTGTTCTGGAATACTGTTTTTAACATACTAGATATGTAGATGATGTACTGTGTATGTGGACAGGTACCAGCAGACAACTGAACACATTCCTAGAACATCTAAATTCACAACACAAAAACCTACAATTCACCATGGAGCTAGGTGAAAAATCCATTATCTTTTTAGACCTTAACAATAATATGACCACAAATACAAACACTCAAAATTTACAGAAAACCCACAACAACAGACACAGTAATACCATCTTCACAACACCCAGTAACACACGAACATGCAGCCTTCCATTCCATGGTACATCGCCTCAAATTTACAACAATGTCAAAAGAGAATTTCCAAACAGAAGTATACACCATTAAGTATATTGCATATAACAATGGCTATAGCCCTAATTTAGTTGACAAAATCCTGCCCAGGAGACAAAGAAGGAAAATCTTGTCCTACATTTTACCACCTCTGCAATAACAACCACACCAAAAACCAACTGGTGTACTATTCCCTATTTAGGTAAGCTATCAGACAAACTAGCCAAAACACTGACATCCCAAAACTGTAAAACATCATTTTATGTAAGTGGCGCTACAGCCAATCTCCTATTCAACAGCAAGGACAAAACAGATAAACTGAGTAACAGTAGGGTCTGCAAATTAACCTGCACTGACTGCAATAAACGGTACATTGGTCAAACGGGCCGGGCTGACTGAACATGAAAGCAACTGGAGATTAAATAAATCAGACTCCACCTTTGCTGAACATGTGCTCAAAGAATGACGCAAATATCCAACACACACAGAAGTGCTACATATAGCCAACAAAGGCAGAAATCTCAGCCTACTGGAAGCACTTGAAATTAACAATCACTTAGCCGTAAATCCCCAGCTGATCCTAAATGACCAATTGCAACTGAGCACTTCATCAGTCTTAAACCTTACACAATACACTTAAACTGCTACTAATAACAAACTGTCCCAATAGTAAACAATTCACACCCCAATATAATGTAATATACCTTATGTGTTTACATTCCTAACTGTAACTCAACTGTAACAATGTAATATTTGTTATATATTAATGCACAATTTTTCTAATAACAAAATGTAACCCCCAAAGAAATTATCACTGTTGTACCACCAACAATTAGTGTCCAGTGCAACTGTTAACAATAAATACCAAAAAATTGTAATTTTGTAATGTGCATCCTAAACAGTTCTAATTGTTGTCATACATGGTACTGACAAACCATAAAATGTGATTTATTATGTTAAAGAAAAGTTTTACAGAACAAAAAGTCAAAAGGCCCGTTCGACAATTCCAGAGACAATACCACAACTAAAGATCGTATTTAAGTGCGTTGTATCTTAGTCCAGAATGTTTGGTTCGTAAGAACACAAGCTCCTTCTTACAATAGCCAGTAGTTATCTGAAGATGGCCTAATAAGCCGAAAACATATCATACTTTACTTCACTTTCGCATTATATACTTTTAAAACATACGCAAAGACTTTTATTTTATATTAGGCATCATCATTATCATCGACAGCCTCTTCTCGTTTCAAACTTAAGTCTTCCCCTACATCCATCTTGTTTCTCTGCGTTTTGTGATGTTTAGTCAGGTAGTCGTCAGTCTTTTCTTATCTCGTGGAATTTTCATTGCCATCTTAATTACGTCTTCAATTCTAAAATGTTCACTCATTTATCTGGCTATTTATTTTAATTTTATTTACTTTTTAATTTTTTTTTTTTTTTTGCTTCTCCCACCAATTACCGACGTACATCTCTGCGTTTCTTGCTGGGCAGTCCCTAAATTATTAATACTCGCTGGTTGTAAACTTCCCGTGTCAGACGCATCAGAAGACTAGTTTTGGCAACAATATATAGTTATCAAAGCCATTCCAGGCCACTTTTAGTAATCTGTTAATTATTTTGAGTACATATATACACAGCCACCTCTAGTTTGTTGGCTACTGAAGAACTGTAATGGTATAACATTTTTTCTGCTACACAACTCTGTCGCGAACACATCTCAAGGCGTCCCTAAGAAACCTGTCATACGACTATGGTAGTGTCGGGGAAAGCTATCAAAAACAAAACAAAAATAAACAATCGGCCCTTATGCCATTGTGCCCGCGTGCAACGCATAATAATACGTTAGCTTCACGTTTCAAATGAAATTACTCATGGCGTGGTAAACGTCTTAAATTCAAAATACAACAAGACAGTAATAACATGGTGGTTAACGTCAGTTTTATCTTTCTATTCTTAATTTATGGCTCCATAACATATGATATGAATATGTAAACCGATACGTAATTACGTCAAAGATATTCAGACTATGCGTTTGTGCTCGGGGTCGGATCAAGCTATTATAAGATGACCATTATTTGACTATGAACACGTACCGGCGTTCGTTCGCCACTGCATCAGTCTGTTGAGATCTGAAGCGGAGAGCTGCGCTGTACGGTGCAGCCTAAGGACGGCTATTTCGGGTAGCTAGTCTGTATTGAAACTGAGTCGATTTACTGATAAATCCGATGAATGAATGCAGCAGCGACATACTTCATTAGATTTGTATGAAATGGAAACACTGCAGTGCTGCTAAAGCTATTCAAACGGTCACATAGAGAGTCTGAAACCCTGACAGCCTCTAAAAATAAGAATGAATAATTATGCGTCTCTAATGTATTATTGGGTCATAGTAATTGTTCAATTCGTAACTGCTACTGGAGGTGGAAGTTTTAAATTGTATATGTAAGAATAATTATTACTACAGTGGTAGGTTGCACCTATACCGACGAAAAAAATGTCGTAACTCAAAAAAATAATTAATGTAAAGTAATGAAATTTTGGAAATACATTTTACTAGGTAACATATTTAAGTGATTAGCATTGCAAGTTGGTTAATGTAAGCGTGAGATAAATGATTGCTAATGTAAAATGCTGATACATTAATAACCAACGTAACTGACAGATGTTGAATCCAAGCATGAAACGTACATGCATGGTGTTTTCCAGATGCCGTCTGTCAGTTTGTGGGCTGCAGGTCCGTGCCTGTTGCTCTTGGTCGGTCATAAAGGGAAGGTTAATGCTATTTGTGGAAGAAATTGGAGATGTCGTCCGATGATGTTCCTTATGTGCCCGACTAGTGACATATCTAGTGATCGAGCAGGCCATGGCAATATGTCACCAGTCTGTCGAGCATGTTGTGTTACGGAAGCAGAATCTGGGCGAGCGTTATCCTGCTGGAAAACACCACGTTGAACTCTGCTCATGCTGGCCGGAGTGGCCGTGCGGTTCTGGGCGCTTCAGTCTGGAACCGCACTGCAGCTACGGTCGCAGGTTCGAATCCTGCCTCGGGCATGGATGTGTGTGATGTCCGTAGGTTAGTTAGGTTTAAGTAGTTCTACGTTCTAGGCGACTGATGACCTCAGAAGTGAAGACTCATAGTGCTCAGAGCCATTTGAACCATTTTTTGAACTCTGCTCACCCAAAATCGATGAAACTGGCGTTACTTCTCGACGTAATCGCCCTGCAGACATACACATTTTTCACAACGCTGACGCCATGATAGCCATGGCAGCGGCGAAGGCTTCCTTAGGAGTCTGTTTTGACCACTGGAAAATCGCTGAGGCAATAGCAGCACGGCTGGTGAATGTACGGCCACGGAGAGTGTCTTTCATTGTCGGAAAAATCCAAAAGTCACTAGGAGCCAGGTCAGGTGAGTAGGGAGCATGAGGAATCACTTCAAAGTTGTTATCACGAAGAAACTGTAGCGTAACGTTAGCTCGATGTGCGGGTGCGTTGTCTTGGTGAAACAGCACACGCGCAGCCCTTCCCGGACGTTTTTGTTGCATTGCAGGAAGGAATTTGTTCTTCAAAACATTTTCGTAGGATGCACCTGTTACCGTAGTGGACACCGTCATTTTTTCAGCACTGGTGGTTACCCGAAATTTTTTTGGTGGCAGTGGATCTGTGTGCTTCCATTGAGCTGACTGGCGCTTTGTTTCTGGATTCATAAATGGCATCCACGTCTCATCCATTGTCACAACCGACGAAAAGAAAGTCCCGTTCATGCTGTCGTTGCGCGTCAACATTGCTTGGCAACATGCCACACGGGCAGCCGTGTGGTCGTCCGTCAGCATTCGTGGCACCCACCTGGATGACACTTTTCGCATTTTCAGGTCGTCATGCAGGATTGTGTGCAGAGAACCCACAGAAATGCCAACTCTGGAGGCGATCTGTTCAACAGTCATTCGGCGATCCCCCAAAATAATTCTCTTCACTTTCCCGATCATGTCATCAGACTGGCTTGTGCGAGCCCAAGGTTGTTTCGGTTTGTTGTCACACGATGTTCTGCCTTCATTAAACTGACGTACCCACGAACGCACTTTAGACACATCCATAACTCCATCACCACATGTCTCCTGCAACTGTCGATGAATTTCAATTGGTTTCACACCAAGCAAATTCAGAAAACGAATGATTGCATGCTGTTCAAGTAAGGAAAACGTCGCCATTTTAAGTACTTAAAACAGTTCTCATTCTCGCCGCTGGCGGTAAAATTCCATCTGCCGTATGGTGTTGCCATCTCTAGGACGTATTGACAATGAACACGGCCTCATTTTAAAACAATGCGCATGTTTCTATCTGTTTCCAGACCGGAGAAAAAAAATCGGAGGCCTTAGAACTTGAATCCACCTCGTACGATATCACATCCTAGATCTTAACTCCACCTGCAATTCCAGTGTGTCTAGCACGCACACAGGTTGGTTGCAGGCCCTCAACTGGCCTAAGCAACACTTGATCATCACTTCCAACGAGACAGAATCAGCTTTCATCAGAAAACGCAACATACCTCCACCCTACCCTCTAATGAGCTCTCGCTTGACACCATTGAAGTCGCAAATGGCTGTGCTTTGGGGTATGTGGAATATACAGGGTGACTGGCTCGAAGCTGTCCCTCAGGCAACCGATTTGTAACCGTTCGCTGTATTACTTGAAATGTCCCCTTAGAGCAATTTCAGAATTACTGTGCTGATAAACCTCTTACATTATTTGCTTTTCAAACAGCTGAGCAAAACTGAACGTACTCAAACATTCACTAAAGTGACACACAATATTTTTTAGCGCAACGCAATCTGACTTTCAAAAATCCCTACAAAAGAATGGCCCTGACTAACATTAACCTATACCTTTCACAAATCACTTACCTCACAAAAATCTTCGTTACTGCGAGCGCCACTACTGCCAGCTAAATAACAGATTCAAACTACGGAAGGCACTAACTACTGATAGGCATAGTTAGCAAATGAAAGATTTTAATAGAGAACAAACAACGTATTTACCTCAATAGTGTTCAAAAGTCATAATGTATATAGCAGTTCATGATATCCAGTATTACAAATTTCAAAACTCCACCATCTCTCTCCTCACATCGACCACTGCTGGCGGCTCACCTCCAACTGCGCAACGCTACGCACTGTTAACATCCAGCTGCCCTACACTACAATTGCAGACAACAATGCAAACCAGCCACAGACTGCACACAGCACAGCCAGTGATTTTCGTACAGTAACGTTGCCAATAAGAAAACATAAACAGCCTACTTACATAACAGCCTACTTGCACGCTGCGATGCAGACTGCTGCTCAAATGGCTGCTGCAGCTGCAATATGATTCTCCACAGCCATACGCCTAACACCATGGTCTTCCCTCATGGTAGTGCCATGCTGCCGTCTGGAGTCCGGTCTTCTCGTGACAGTACATTCTCATGAACACCGTTGCCGGCAGTCATGAACAGTGGCTACGTTCCTGTTATGTCTTTCTGCCGTATCGCAGAAGGAACATGCAGCTTCTCGTACATCTATCACACGACATCGTTAATAGTGAGGTGGTGATAGTCCTTGTCGCCATAAACGCACTCTTGACCAGCGTCAACTCCCCACATCCAATCTCAAAGGGAACTAACGCTGAGACCGTTATAGCGTGTAATCAAAGCAAGCTTGATTTGCATCTCCATAGAAGCTGTACTACCGCCACTCTCGACTGAAGCCGAAATTGTATACACATCATCTTTCAGATGTAGAAACATGCCTTGCGTTAATATCGCACGACTGCTTCTTGGTGTTGCGGTTTCTGTGCCGTCAGTGTATTCCATATAACTCTAAAAATTTTATAACTAGATCAATTTATTACGAAAACACTTTGATGAAGTCGTTGAGAATTATGTACCGTATTCATAAATCCAACCAGAAAACTCTATCACACTGAAAAACCATCCACCAGCACTATAAGCAAATATGTCTGCTTTATTTTTACTTCTTAAACTGCAGGACGAGAAGGACAAAAGTGGTACCGGTGTAACCATGAATGAGTCGTCTTCCAGCATCATTTTTATTTTCATCTACACTGCTGGCCATTAAAACTGCTACACCACGAAGGTGACGTGCTAGAGACGCGAAATTTACCGACAGGAAGAAGATGCTGAGATATGCAAATGATTAGCTTTTCAGAGCATCACACAAGGTTGGCGCCGGTGGCGACGCCTACAACGTGCTGACATGAGGAAAGTTTCCAACCGATTTCTCATACACAAACATCAGTTGACCGGCGTTGCCTGCTGAAACGTTGTTGTGATGCCTCGTGTAAGGAGGAGAAATGCGTACCATCACGTTTCCGACTTTGATAAAGGCCGGATTGTAGCCTATCGCGATTGCGGTTTATCGTATCGCGACATTTCTGCTCGCGTTGGTCGACATTCAATGACTGTTAGCAGAATATGGAATCGGTGGGTTCAGTAGGGTAATACGGAACGCCGTGCTGGATCCCAACTGCCTCGTATCACTAGCAGTAGAGATGACAGGTATCTTATCCGCAACGGATCGTGCAGCCACGTCTCGATCCTTGAGTCAACAGATATGGACGTTTGCAAGACAACAACCATCTGCACCAACAGTTCGACGACGTTTGCAGCAGCATCGACTATCAGGTCGGAGACCACGGCTGCGGTTACCCTTGACGCTGCATCACAGACAGGAGCGCCTGCGATAGTGTGTTCAACGACGAACCTGGGTGCTCGAATGGCAAAACGTCACTTTTTCGGATGATCCCCGTTCTGTTTACAGCATCATGATGGTCGCATCCGTGTTAAGTTACCTCGCGGTGAAAGCACATTAAAAGCGTGTATTCGTCATCGCCATACTGGCGTATCACCCGGTGTGATGGTATGGGGTGCCATTGGTTACACTTCTCCGTCACCTCTTGTTCGCACTGACGGCACTTTGAACAGTGGACGTTACATTTCAGATCTGTTACGACCCTTCATTTGATCCCTGCGAAACCCTATATTTCAGCAGGATAATGCACGACCTCATGTTGCAGGTCCTGTACGGGCCTTTCTGGAGACAGAAAATGTTCGACTGCTGCCCTGGCCAGCACATTCTCCAGATCTCTCACCAACTGAAAACGTCTCGTCAAAGGTGGCCGAGCAACTGTCTCGTCACAATACGCCAGTCACTATTGTTGGTGAACTGTGGTATCGTGTTGAAGCTGCATGGCCAGCTGTACCTGTACATGCCATCCAAGCTCTGTTTGACTCAATGCCCAGGCGTATCAAGGCCGTTATTATGGCCAGAGGTGGTTGTTCTGCGCACTGATGTCTCAGGATCTATGCACCTTAATTGCGTGAAAATGTAGTGACATGTCAGTTCTAGTATAATATATTTGTCCAATGAATACCCGTTTCTCATCTGCATTTCTTCTTGGTGTTGCAATTTTAATGGCCAGTAGTGTATCAACTTTCATTAATATCGCACAACTGCTTCTTCGTGTTGCGGTTTCTGTGCCGTCAGTGTATTCCACATCACTGTAAAAAATTTTATAACTTGATTAATTTACTACCAAATGTCTTTAACGCAAACGTTGAGAATTATGTACCGTATTTATAAATCCAACTGGAAAAGTCTATGACACTGCACAACCGTCCACCAGCACTATAATTAAATCGGCTTGCTTTACTTTTACGTCTTGAATTGCAGGACGAGAAGGACTAAGGTGGTAGGGGCGTGAGCATGAGAGGTTCGTTTTGTCCAGCTCATTTTTATTTTCATCTATTAGGTCACCGGCCAACATTATTTCGTTACTGTGTCCACGAATGATTTAGAAAACACCAAGGCCCCGACTGGGCTCCCGACTCGTTATACGCAATGTTGATTCAGTTGAAGTGTTTGTAACTGAAGTTGGCAATAGCTCCGAAACCATCATCACTAAACCCTGGTTTACTTGCTAGCTGCTATCCTGGTATTTTGCGTTGTGCACTGTTGTGGTTGTGGGATCATGGTTGTGATTGTGGATAGACGAATGTTCTAAAAGGTCGCCATCACATCGTGGTGGTCACCACTTTCTCTTGACTTTAACTTAAAGGGAAATACTAGTAATGCTCATATAATGTTCTGGAGCCTTTATGAATATTTTCTAATGTTAATGAATGTTTTCGAATCTTCTGTAACATTTTAAAGTGATCTAGAATACAATTTGGAAAGTGCACTTATCACTCAGTTCTTCACCCCTACGAAATCGGAACAAAAAGTCAATAGAAGAGGGAACAGTTCTGTCAACGAACAATGATATTGCTTAGCGAAAAAATCAGTGAATATAGATTGTGAAACCAGGAGCAGAAAATTATATAAATCTAGTGATACAGTTCTGGACCAAGACGGAAGCATAAACTTCTCAACGTAATTCTCAGACTCACTGTATGCTACAGGTATGCCCTCTCAAAAACGTCTAAGCATTGCCATGAAAGGGTAAATATGAACGAAGGAAGAAAGAATCACTTAAGTTCTGATATCGAAAATCCCTTTCATGAACCATGGACCTTGCCGTTGGTGGGGAGGCTTGCGTGCCTCAGCGATACAGATAGCCGTACCGTAGGTGCAACCGCAACGGACGGGTATCTGTTGAGAGGCCAGACAAACGTGTGGTTCCTGAAGAGGGGCAGCAGCCTTTTCAGTAGTTGCAGGGGCAACAGTCTGGATGATTGACTGATCTGGCCTTGTAACACTAACCAAAACGGCCTTGCTGTACTGGTACTGCGAACGGTTGAAAGCAAGGGGAAACTACAGCCGTAATTTTTCCCGAGGGCATGCAGCTTTACTGTATGGTTAATGGCGATGGCGTCCTCTTGGGTAAAATATTCCGGAGGTAAAATAGTCCCCCATTCGGATCTCCGGGCGGGGACTATTCAAGAGAACGTCGTTATCAGGAGATAGAAAACTGGCGTTCTACGGATCGGAGCGTGGAATGTCAGATCCCTTAATCGGGCAGGTAGGTCAGAAAATTTAAAAAGGAAAATGGATAGGTTAATGTTAGGCATAGTGGGAATTAGTGAAGTTCAGTGGCAGGAGGAACAAGACTTCTGGTCAGGCGAATACAGGGTTATAAATACAAAGTCAAATAGGGGTAATGCAGAAGTAGGTTTAATAGTGAATAAAAAAATAGAAATGCGGGTAAGCTACTACAAACAGCATAGTGAACGCATAATTGTGGCCAAGAAAGACATGAAGCCCACGCCTACTACAGTAGTACAAGTTTATATACCGACTAGTTCTGCTGATGACGAAGAAATTGAAGAAATGTATGATGAAATAAATGAAATTATTCAGATAGTGAAGGGAGACGAAAATTTAATAGTCATGGGTGACTGGAATTCGGTAGTAGGAAAAGTGAGAGAAGGAAACGTAGTAGGTGAATATGGTTTGGGGGTAAGAAATGAAAGAGGAAGCCGCCTGGTAGAATTTTGCACAGAGCACAACTTAATCATAGCTAACACTTGGTTCAAGATTCATAAAAGAAGGTTGTATACATGAAAGAAGCCTGGACATACTGACAGGTTTCAGATAAATTATATAATGGTAAGACAGAGATTCAGGATCCAGGTTTTAATTTGTAATATATTTCCAGGGGCAGATGTGGACTCTCACCACAATCTGTTGGTTATGATCTGTTTGTATCAGTTCCAATGCCATTTTGACGGTGTTCTTGAATCAATTTCAAAACGTCATCTTCTACTTTAGGCCATTTTGCATTTAGTCTAATATTTGCACATTTAGTCTTCGTGGTTATGAACTGTACATTAAAACTGAAGAAACTGCAAAAAGGTGGTAATTTAAGGAGATGGGACCTGGATAAACTGACTAAACCAGAGGTTGTACAGAGTTTCAGGGAGAGCATAAGCGAACAGTTGACAGGAATGGGGGAAAGAAATACAGTAGAAGAAGAATGGGTAGCTCTGAGGGATGAAGCAGTGTAGGCAGCAGAGGGTCAAGTAGGTAAAAGGACGAGGCCTAGTAGAAATCCTTGGGTAACAGAAAAAATATTGAATTTAATTGATGAAAGGCGGAAATATAAAAATGCAGTATATGAAGCAGGCAAAAAGGAATACAAACGTTTCAAAAATGAGATCGACAGGAAGTGCAAAATGGCTAAGCAGGGATGGCTAGAGGATAAATGTAAGGATGTAGAGGCTTATCTCACTAGGGGTAAGATAGATACTGCCTACAGGAAAATTAAAGATACCTTTGGAGATAAGAGAACCACATGTATGGACATCAAAAGCTCAGATGGAAACCCAGTTGTAAGCAAAGAAGGGAAAGCAGAAAGGTGGAAGGAGTACTACTGACAGCCTTGGGAGAGCCAGCCCTGACAAAACCCTACCATCTGGTGAGCAAGATGTATGAGACGGGCGAAATACCCTCAGACTTCAAGAAGAATATAATAATCCCAATCCCAAAGAAAGGAGGTGTTGACAGATGTGAAAATTACCGAACTATCAGTTTAATAAGTCACGGCTGCAAAATACTAACGCGAATTCTTTACAGACGAATGGAAAAACTGGTAGAAGCCGACCTCGGAGAAGATCAGTTTGGATTCCGTATAAATATTGGAACACGTGAGGCAATACTGACCCTACGACTTATCTTAGAAGCTAGATTAAAGAAAGGCAAACCTACGTTTCTAGCATTTGTAGACTTGGAGAAAGCTTTTGACAATGTTGACTGGAATACTCTCTTTCAAATTCTGAAAGTGGCCGGGGTAAAATACAGAGAGCGAAAGGCTATTTACGATTTGTACAGAAACCAAATGGCAGATATAAGAGTTGAGGGGCATGAAAGGGAAGCAGTGGTTGGGAAGGGAGTTAGACAGGGTTGCGCAAGCAGTGAAGGAGACAAAAGAAAGATAGCGGAGACATGGCTAAGCCATGTCTCCGCTATATCCTTTCTTTCAGGAGTGCTAGTTCTGCAAGGTTCGCAGGAGAGCTTCTGTAAAGTTTGGAAGGCAGGAGACGAGATACTGGCAGAAATAAAGCTGTGGGGACCGGGCGTGAGTCGTGCTTCGGTAGCTCAGATGGTAGAGCACTTGCCCACGAAAGGCAATGTCCCGAGTTTGAGTCTCGGTCGGGCACACAGTTTTAATCTGCCAAGAAGTTTCAAGAATTTAATTAGTTCAAAATGGCTCTGAGCACTGTGGGACTTAACATCTGAAGTCATCAGTCCCCTAGAACTTAGAATTACTTAAACCTAACTAACCTAAGGACATCACAAACATCCATGCCCGAGGGAGGAGTCGAACTTGCAACCGTAGCGGTCGTGCGGTTCCAGACATAAGCGCCTAGAACCGCTCGGCCACTTCGGCCGACATTTAATTAGTGAAAAAGAGGATTCTGTTAGCGCATAATATAGATTTTAGTTTTAGAAAGGCTTGTCTGAAGATATTTGGAGTGTAGCCTTGTCAGGAAGTGAAAAGTGGGCCATAAGCACTCCGTACAAGACGAGAACAGAAGCTTTGGAAAGAATGCATAAGATTAGACTGGTAGATCGTATAAATAATTAGGAGGTACTGAACTGAATTATGGAAAACGGAAATTTAAAGCCCAACTTGACTAAAAGAAGGGACGGTTGATAGGACATTTTTTGAGGCTTTAAGAACTCATCAGTTCTGTAATGGTGCAAATTATATATATCTACATCTACATCTACATCCAAACTCCGCAAGCCACATGACGGTGTGTGGCGGAGGGTACCTTGAGTACCTCTATCGGTTCTGCCTTCTATTCCAGTCTCGTATTGTTCGTGGAAAGAAGGATTGTCGGTATGCCTCTGTGTGGGCTCTAATCTCTCTGATTTTATCCTCATGGTCTCTACGCGAGATATACGTAGGAGGGAGCAATATACTGCTTGACTCTTCGGTGAAGGTATGTTCTCGAAACTTTGACAAAAGCCCGTACCGAGCTACTGAGCGTCTCTCCTGCAGTCTTCCTCTGGAGTTTATCTATCATCTCCGTAACGCTTCGCGATTACTAAATGATCCAGTAACGAAGCGCGCTGCTCTCCGTTGGATCTTCTCTATATCTTCTTTCAACCCTATCTGGTACGGATCCCACACTGCTGAGCAGTATTCAAGCAGTGGGCGAACAAGCGTACTGTACCCTACTTCCTTTGTTTTCGGATTGCATTTCCTTAGGATTCTTCCAATGAATCTCAGTCTGGCATCTGCTTTACCGACGATCAACATTATATGATCATTCAATTTTAAATCACTCCTAATGCGTACTCCCAGATAATTTATGGAATTAACTGCTTCCAGTTGCTGACCTGCTATTTTGTAGCTAAATGATAGGGGAACTATCTTTCTATGTATTCGCAGCACATTACACTTGTCTACATTGAGATTCAATTGCCATTCCCTGCATCATGCGTCAATTCGCTGCAGATCCTCCTGCATTTCAGGACAATTTTCCATTGTTACAACCTCTCGATACACCACAGCATCATCTGCAAAAAGCCTCAGTGAACTTCCGACGTCATCCACCAGGTCATTTATGTATATTGTGAATAGCAACGGTCCTATGACACTCCCCTGCGGCACACCTGAAATCACTCTTACTTCGGAAGACTTCTCTCCATTGAGAATGACATGCTGCGTCCTGTTATCTAGGAACTCATCAATCCAATCACACAATTGGTCTGATAGTCCATATGCTCTTACTTTGTTCATTAAACGACTGTGGGGAACTGTATCGAACGCCTTGCGGAAATCAAGAAACATGGCATCTACCTGTGAACCCGTGTGTATGGCCCTCTGAGTCTCGTGGACAAATAGCGCGATCTGGGTTTCACATGACCGTCGTTTTCGAAACACATGCTGAATCCTACAGAGTAGATTTCTATTCTCCAGAAAAGTCTTTATACTCGAACACAATACGTGTTGCAAAATTCTACAACTGATCGACGTTAGAGATATAGGTCTCTAGTTCTGCATATCTGTTCGACGTCCCTTCTTGAAAACGGGGATGACCTGTGCCCTTTTCCAATCCTTTGGAACGCTACGCTCTTCTAGAGACCTACGGTACACCACTGCAAGAAGGGGGGCAAGTTCCTTCGCGTACTCTGTGTAAAATTGAACTGGTATCCCATCAGGTCCAGAGGCCTTTCCTCTTTTGAGCGATTTTAATTGTTTCTCTATCCCTCTGTCGTCTATTTCGATATCTACCATTTTGTCATCTGTGCGACAATCTAGAGAAGGAACTACAGTGCAATCTTCCTCTGTGAAACAACTTTGGAAAAAGACATTTAGTATTTCGGCCTTTAGTCTGTCATCCTCTGTTTCAGTACCATTTTGGTCACAGAGTGTCTGGACATTTTGTTTTGATCCACCTACCGCTTTGACATAAGACCAAAATTTTTTAGGATTTTCTGCCAAGTCAGTACATAGAACTTTACTTTCGAATTCATTGAACGCCTGTCGAATAGCCCTCTTCACACTACATTTCGCTTCGCGTAATTTTTGTTTGTCTGCAATGCTTTGGCTACGTTTATGCTTGCTGTGAAGTTCCCTTTGCTTCCGCAGCAGTTTTCTAACTCGGTTGTTGTGCCACGGTGGCTCTTTTCCATCTCTTACGATCTTGCTTGGCACATACTCATCTAACGCATTATGTACGACGGCTTTGAACTTTTTCCACTGATCCTCAACACTATCTGTACTTGAGACAAAACTTTTGTGTTGAACCAGTTCCTTCGCGTACTTTGTGTAAAATCGAACTGGTATCCCATCAGGTCCAGCGGCCTTTCCTCTTTTGAGCGATTTTAATTGTTTCTCTATCCCTCAGCCGTCTATTTCGATATCTACCAATTTGTCATCTGCGCGACAATCTAGAGAAGGAACTACAGTGCTGTGTGTGTGTGTGTGTGTGTGTGTGTGTGTGTGTGTGTGTGAGGGAGGGGTTAGTTGAAGGAGGAGACCTAGGCATGTATAATATAAGCAGGTTGAAATGGATGTAGGCTGCAGTACGTTATTCAGATTTGAAGAAATTTGTGCAGAATGGACTAGGGTGGAGAGGTGAAATAAACCAGTCTTCGAACTGAAGACCACAATAACAACGAGACAATAACAGATAAGTAGAACGCAGAGCTGGAGTGGTGGACTCAGCTTTTTAATGGAATGTTCTTCTTTCGTCGCGCAGGTTACCTGGACGAGTAAGGAGTCTTCCAAGCACCACGAAGTTTGCGACCAGCCGTTATCCTTTTCTCCCAGCCGAGTGCCTCACAAAGAGCTACTTTAAACGCCTTACCTATTTCTGAACTAGCATTTTTGGTTTGAGAACAACCACAGCAGCCTACCTCAAAACGTGATGTCTCTTCTGTAACTGTCCAGTTCCACTACAGCTTTCGACCCCTTGTGGGAAGGGAAGCCTCAGGAAGTCGCCACTGTGCCCGGCCCTCCCGTTCTGCCCGGGCAGAGCCGGCGCCGCCCCCAGCGGCCAGCAGCGGCCGTCAAATAAGGGCGCGGAATCATGGCCGGCGAGGATTAGTGCGGCCGCTGCGGTCGCGCTGCGCCTGACAGCCAAAGCTCCGGCGCTTCTTTTAATTAACTGCGTCCCTCTGTGGCCGCCACGCGTGGCAGCGGTCGCCTGGAGCCCAACGCAGAGGGGCGGCCATTGCGTGACTGCTGGGGGTACTCGATAATTCTTCACCGGCAAATCTATTCAGCAGTCTCACATAAGCTGTCCGCCGATGTCAGTTAGGAACTTTTTCTTCTTTATTGTTATTTTAAAACCTGTACCACAGGCCGGCTGTCAGCAGCATTCTACGCTGCTCTTCAGCGATAGAATAGACAATGAGAAAATAACAGAAAGAATACACATAAGTTACATAACGGTGGGTAATAAAACAGTAGACACATAAAGACAAACACGGAGCCGTTCACACTCGACGATAATCCACACTACAAACTGTTGTCACGACGCACTAACACTGAAGATAGCGATGGCACAGGTGAACGAGGGAGTGTGACGGGAACACTGAACACTTAACATGACGGCACACACGAGACACTGATGGCGATGACCTCCGGCGCTTAGATGTCCACTTAGCGTGTGCGAGTCCGGGGACCTGCCAAGAGGGGAAGAAGGGGGAGGTGGGGGAGAGGGGAGAACAAAGATGACAATGGCTGAGGAGATGGGGGGAGGAGGAGAGGGACAAGGGAGGGGAAGCCCAGGCGAGGAGTGGGTAGAAATGGAGGAGGGAGGGAAGAGGGAGAGAAGGGTAGGAGGGTGCCCAAAGGAGCAAAAACAGAAAGAGGGAGGGAGGATCAAAGTTGGTAGGAGGGTAGATGGAGGGGAGGAGGGCATCATCACGGAGAGGGAGCTGGCGGAAGCCACCTTGGGAGAGGGTAAGGAGGGCGGAGAGATGGAGACCGGGTGGGACGTGGGAATACAGGCGCGGCAGCGGGCGGGGGTGGGAGAGGATGGGTGAGACAATCGGGTGAGGAGGATCGAGTTTCCGGGAGGTGTACAGGATCCATATCCTTTCAAGGAAAAGGAGGAGGTGGGGGAGGGGATGAGATCGTACAGGATACGCGTGGGGGAGGGGAGACGGATGCGATAGGCGAGGAGGACAGCATGGCGTTCAAGGATTTGGAGGGATTTATAAAAGGTATGGGGGGGGGGGGCGGAGATCCAGGCCGGATGGGCGTAACAAAGGATAGGGTGGATGAGGGATTTATTGGTGTGGAGGGTGGTGGAGGGGTCCAGATCCCACGTACGGCCGGAAAGGAGCTTGAGGAAACGGAGTCGGGAGCGTGCCTTGGCTTGGATTGTCCGGAGATGTCAGTTAGGAACATTTTTGGTTAGGCTTTACCGTGACTGTTGGTGTTATCAAATGAAAAAGTAAGTTTACAGTTACCAGAATGATACATGTTGGGGTAAAAACAAAGTAAGTTCAGTTACGATGTAGTGACCACTCTGAAATACAATTTTTTGAAAATAACCAGCAATATCACTGTGGTGTCACCGCCAGACACCACACTTGCTAGGTGGTAGCCTTTAAATCGGTCGCGGTCCGTTAGTATACGTCGGACCCACGTGTCGCCACTATCAGTGATTGCAGACCGAGTGCCGCCACACGGCAGGTCTAGTCTAGAGAGACTCCCTAGCACTCGCCCCAGTTGTACAGCCGACTTTGCTAGCGATGGTTCACTGTCTACATACGCTCTCATTTGCAGAGACGACAGTTTAGCATAGCCTTCAGCTACGTCATTTGCTACGACCTAGTAAGACGCCCTATTCAGTTACTATAATTACTAGCTTCAAGAATGTATTCTGGACAGATAATATTGTGAATCATGTACCGTCAAGATCGACGTTCATTATTAATGGATTAAAGTTAGGCATCAAACTAATTACGTCCGCTTTCTGAATTCTCATTCTTTGTCATGTTCCAGACCTCACGTCAGTATAGTTCTTCCCTCCTCACGCCAGCCTGCGTGAGCCAAAACGCGTGCATTTCGGCCTCCACTCGTAACACGGTGTTGGCTCTTCTGCTAACACAAAAATCACTACTGTGCTAGACTCTAATATACACTCTAAGACAAGTGCTGCAAGCACGAAGGCATGTCTGCAGCTCGTGGTCTAGCGGCTACTGTTGCTACCTCTGGAGCACGGAGTCTCGGGTTCGATTCCCGGCCTCGTCGGTAATTTTCTCCGCCCAGGAACTGGGTGTTTCTGTTGTCCTTATCATCTCATCATCATTCGGGAAGTGGCGAGATTGGAACTGGAAAGTTTGGGAACTTGTACGGGCACTAATGACCACGATGTTGAGCGACCCACAAACCAATATCATCATCATCATCATCATCACTATGAAGACAAGCAGTAGTAACTGTTTCCATGTATGGGCGAGCAAGATCTTGGTGAAATGTAAGCCCAGGATGGCTTGCCATGAAGGGCAACTAAGGTGCGTAGAATATCGTCAATGTATCAATGTGCTGTAAGGATGCCTTGGATGACAACCGAAGGTGTCTTCGCGCTGGAATCTCGTTGACTGGATTAGAATTGTGTTCAGTGATGCACAGCAAGCCATCCTGGGTTTACATTTCAGCAAGCAGTTTCTCCTGCTTGTCTTCGTGCTTGCCACATCCTACATTGGCCAGCGAGGACGCTGGATCCCTCCCAAACCGGGATAGTCTCGAAGATTACAGGCAGGGCCCCTCCAACCAGGTCCGGGTTTTAATGATCTTACTCTCCAGTTGTATTGAATTTGGCATAGTATCCGTCAGGAAGACATCCAACAACACTGTCAATCAATGCCAAGCCGAATAGCTGCTTGTATAACGGCCAGAGAAGGACCAATGGTTTATTGACTTGCTCAGTTTCTGAAGTTGTTTCTTTTGAATCAACCATTCATTTTTTTCTAAAACTATAATAATTGTACATCAGATCTGTCGATTGCCGTTAATTTTGGATAATTCCTTCGTGGTGTGGCGTATTTTTGTTTTAAGAGTGTGTAATTAATTATCATTGTTAACGATTTGACATCCACTGCTAGATAAGAGCTACCTCTAGATATTTCCATACACTGCACTCTTCAGCGATTCGAATTCTTGTCGCTCCTGCATATATTTTTATATCATCTGCGTACATTACGTTAGTTTGTCTTCTCAGTCTTCTATTATTTCTTGGAATCCATAAAAGAATTTCCTTCATGTACCATTCGTCTTCCTGGCTACTTGTTTTCATTCCTATCGTACATACCTCTTCCTTTCTAATCTGTACGCTAATTCATTTATCTGCTTTCCTGTCCCTCCTGGTTATTTGCAACATGAATCTCTCCGCTACCCACTGTATCATCCCCAAAATTTGAATGCTTTTCAAGTTAAAAGACCACGTCTCAATGTCATGTGTAAAAATTGGTTACACAAATTATCTCTTTTCTCACACGAAAAACTGACGAGTAAAAATATGGTTTCTAAGAGTAGCTTCAGTGCATTAACACATTGGATGCCACGTATACCAAATAGACACACAGGGTCACTTTTCTTGCAGACTCTATGCATCAAATTGATAAAATATTTTAGGCTGTTTGTATCGTTCGCATACACGGTTACATTCAGTTCAAAAGGATTAAAATTTCTGCAGGCCTTCAGGACTGGCTGTGCACTTCTCGTTCCGAAATTCGTTGACAGCCCCCTCCATATTTGTCATGTGATCAACCTCTTCTCAAGGTTGGAAGGCATGGGGAAGGGTTGCCCGAAGAAAAATTGATGTGCTTGAAAAGGTTTTCCCTTATACACTCTTGTAAAGCACCGAGTGCAGTGGTTAGCACACAGTACTCGCGTTCATGAGGACGACTGTTCAAAACTGCACCCGACCATTCTGATTTATGTTTTCCCTGATTTCCCTAATTCCGGGCCGACCGTTGTGGCCGAATGGTTCTAGGCACTTCACTCTGGAACCGCGGGACCGCTACGGTTCTAGGGGACTGATGACCTCAGATGTTAAGTCCCATTGTGCTCACAGCCATTTGAACTATCTGAGCAAATGCCGGGCTGGTTCCTTTGAAAGATCAAGACCGGCTTCCTTCCCCAAGTAAAATATATTGTTATATATGCTCTGAATTTTTAAACCAACCTGTTCAAGTATTATAAAATCAGCATTTATGTTACTTTTGATTTATTCCTCAAAAAAAATGCCATTCGTCTGGCATTCTGAAAGGAATCTTGATTTATTATTATGTATTGTGCACAATTCCTATCTATATACATGACGTAGCAGGTATGATACTGAAGAAATTAACTGCACAGGCCATGTACTAACAATTATACCCACCTGAACAAGGGTTTGGCCTGGTACATAACATTGTGCGATTCAGATCCGGCACCCAATATGAAAAAGAATATTTTGAGATACTGAAATTCGAGGTGAACCACAGTTCATTGTATCTCGAGAAGAAAAGCACTATAAATAGACTTTCATGTAACAGAACCGGCATAGTTTTTGAGAAGTCACTGTGGTTAGTGTCTATTGTATTGGATGAACTCTTTAGATAACAGATCCCATTCGCCACATCAAGGGTATGAGAATAGACGTTCGATTATGGTAGCAATGGAAATTAAGGCGAAGAACTGAATGAACTTGGAGCATGAGTTACTAGGTGCGATGGCCGACACCAACCCAATATAAAAAAAATGTTGTTGGAAATAAGCAGAACCAGACATCCATCGACTCTTTATTTTAATTTTCTTTATTCCGTAAAATCGTGCAAAATGCGTGTCAGTTACTTGAAAGTGAACTATGTTATAAATGGTATGTCATTTTAAAAGTAGCTGTGTTTACTTTTTACAGCCTAAAGTTTAGATTCCATACCTCGCTCAGGTTATTGGATGGCATCTGATGTCGTTCAGGGGTACAGGTCGCGGAAAGGCTGGGAACCGCTGCACTATTGCCTGCAATATTTCTTTGAAACTTGCTCCGGAATAGCTACTGTTCCCTGCACATATTACACCGAAGTCGCCATCTTTTCCTGCAAAATGTGATAATGTATGTTATGTAGCACGACAGGAAAAGGACCCTGTAATCAATGCAGCTATTTGTATTTTTATTTTCATATTTGTATTTTCATTCATCCCTTCAATCTAAGGCCTCAGAAAACTACAACTATGTACTGAAGTAGCGTTTTCCTTGTTCTCCCTGTTGGACAGTGCCATATGTTACCCACAACACGTACAAGTCATATTATTGCACACAAATCCACCTGATGATGCAGGTTTTAACCACCGAGACGCGTCGTGAAAATAAATGGTGACTGGTAATAATAGTAAATTTGTTATTTCACTTGGATTTATACTCGAAGTCGAAGGGCTGTTGTGCTCACCCAGAAGAAATCAATCGATAATAATATATTAAGGTACTGCAAGTATGCACTTCACTGTATTGTCACAGAACCATATTAGCTTGTAGTTGTCGGCTACCTGTTTGTCGCAGTTTCGGAGGAACTCTGTGCATTGCTAGCATGATGCTTCTATTCGTCTACAATTACAATGATAGTTTGAGAATCACAGTAATGTACACAGCAGATAATACTCTCTAGTATATCTGTTTCCTGTATATTCTTAGGTTATAGAGCGGGCTTCCTAGATTCTCTCTTACAGAAGAAGAACGAAAGCTCAAAAGTAGCTTACGAAGTCAACGAAAATTCTCAATATACGTGAATAATATATCAAATAGGTTATTTATCATGCAGTAATCTAACTCTATAGCCCAAAAGTAACGAAATTAATTCTAGTCCATCACTCCTGTGCCGGAAGTGTTTTCTTTAAGTAGTTCACGGCAGAAAATGTTTTATACGATTAACGCTATCTTCATTACTGCACATTGAATATGCCAGGTAGTTAGCATACAATCAGTCAGAAAGATATGCACCACTAATAAACCTATTAACCAGATACTTCTCGTGCTGTATTGGAGGTCTGGTAAACAACGTTGTTCATGGAAGCCCATAAGAAAATAAAGGAGACAGATTAGTGCACCTAAGAGAAGAAGTGCAATGTACATTTCGTCTTCCAGAATGAATGTTCATCCTGCAGAGGATTGTGCGCTGATCTGAAGTTTCCTGACACACTAAAACCGTGAGTCACATCGGGACTCGAACCGGGAAACTTTGACTTTCGCGGGCAATTGCGCTGCCGACAGAGCTCTCACGCCACGCCTCAGAACCGCCCCTCGCAGCATTATTTCCATCACCGTAATACCTCTCTCCCACTTTTCGATCAACACAGAAGTGTAGGAAACCGGTTAGATAGCTGTGGGGGAGCACCGAAATAAGCAGACCGTACCTTTCTCACGCTCCGTATACAAATGAATTAACTCAACAGTTTGCTATTATTTGTACGATGTTATCTCCGACATGAACTGTACAGTGTCTTGTGCGGTACATGTGTAGGGGACAGTGTTGTTCCTGTAAGATAGTGTACCTAGGAACAGACAACGTTTTCTGGAGGGCTCTTCAGTTTGGTGACTGATTTTATAGTCACATGAATGAATGAATGAGCACTAGAGACCGCCATAAGCACTTTACGTCGCTTTCTACAGTTTTTTTGCAGTAGGTAGACATGAGGTTGTGTTTTGAGCAGCATTTGTAAGTATTTCGAGTTCTATACATTTCACAGCTGCGCGACATATTACAGCTCTTTGTATCATATTGTTAATCCTTTACATACAGATTTTTATCACAAGTAAAATTCAATGTATTTTTAAAACTAGGTATATTATGTCAGGACGGTTAAGTTACACTTCTTCGGTAGTATGAAACAGATGATCTTGCAAGGGACATATGAATACAAATTAACTGAATTTCGTTAATTCCTGAAATACTTCATCTACCTCGAAAATGGGTATTTGTATTAGTTTCCAATAGCTTTAATTTCAACATGAATCTAAGTTGTAACTGATTTTGAAAATACTTGTGTTCAATTTGATTTCACTTACTGATTATTGGTGTATAGTAGAGTAATAATGTAACAGACTGAAAACTAAAAACAGTTATGTCAAAATTTTCTCGACTTCAACACATTTAAATTTAAGTAGAATATTGTTTCCTAGGTTCATGACCATGTTGCACCTTGCAAAACATTTTCACTATTGGGAAAAAACGAATTTTCCAGAGCATTTTTTGCAATTTCGGAAAAAGACTGAAACGCACAAAAACTGAATGATTACGTTTGAAAAGGGAATCAGAAAAGATATTAAACTTCTACTACAAAGCTGGATAGAGGAGAAAGTCTGTAAAGAGTTCGCAGATGTACACTCTTCCCTCGATATGAGTTGTTACTGTCGTAGGCAGAGAGGAGATGAGTTACCGCTGAGTTATTAATAAACGTGACAGTACTCAAGTCTGCAAGATTTCATGGCCGCTATATTTGATGCATTGATGGTAAAATCTTCTTAGTAGTAAGCCGCGTTTATATTTCTCTTCAAACTTCTTCCGTGCTCGGTATTTCGATTCCTCCATTGACATCTTCTTCAGGGTTTCACTGGTGTCCCAGGATTACTCAAGACTGTCGAAATACAGTGCGGCGGTTAATCACAAAGGACTGTTTTCCTGTTTTTCTCCCGGAGATATGGAGTTAGTAAAAAAAACAACAAGAAAAGTAAACCTGTGGGCTGCTATTAGTGGGTCGATGTCACTGGTAAATACATGAATGCACATACTGAGAGATGGGCGAAGTCCAAATAATATTGTTGTTGTGGCGCCTGGATTGTTCCATGGTAGCTGTTTATGTTCCTCGTTCGCGGTGGCTGGGTGTTTATTTCTGTGACAGAGGGTAGCCCCGAAAACGGAAGCTTGTAGCCATATTCTCTATTGAATCTGTGCGCATTTTTTGACATTTAGACTGCTTCACGGACTTTCGTTCCATAAATATTACTACCTTGGGACCACGCTTATGTTCACAAACCTTGTTACGTTCCTGTTACTCCGCCACCGCTTATTTTAACTTTTGTCTTAAACATGTGTGGTGTTCGTGCCCTTTAAGGCGAACTTTTACGTCTTTTCAGATTAGCACAAAGACGCTTTATACACATCCGCTGTATGGAGGCGGTCAAGCAAGACTGCTTTAGGTCAGAAGAATTTTATCTTGTGTTTACTGAAAACCGTAGTCCTTGAACTATTCTTATAAATGATTATATCCACGCGATCGTAGTCACAAACGGTAACCTCAGACAATGTACAGGCGATTCTGCGTCCTTCTTGATTGCATTTTTATTATTACCCCTTCGTTTAAATATCCTACGTATGGAAAGATCGTCATAGGCCAACGGTGGAAATCTAGCTCTTACTGTCACTGACACGGAACGGATGCTCAGGATGAGTGTCCAGAGTCTCTCGCTTCTGGGTTGCATGGTGGTGAAAAGGGCGTCTAATAGCAGTTTGTGTTAGTAGATTTCCAATAAACTTTGTGCCCAATAGTGCTGTCAGGTCTTTTGTAAGTCAACAGATATAAAGATCGTAGGTCATCCTCACTCTTCACTTCCATGGGGAGGCTGACGTTGTGCAGAAAATCACGAAATTTACATAGTTCTTCGTATTGCGTAGCCATACAACAAACGGGCCTTTGATTCGAAGTGCTCCATAAAAATGTCAGCAGCTATAGGCGACACAGATGTACCTGTAACAACAGCGTTTCACTCATCATCATCATCATCATCATCATCTAAGACTGATTATGCCTTTCAGCGTTCAGTCTGGAGCATAGCCCCCCTTATACAGTTCCTCCATGATCCCCTATTCAGTGCTAACATTGGTGCCTCTTCTGATGTTAAACCTATTACTTCAAAATCATTCTTAACCGAATACAGGTACCTTCTCCTCGGTCTGCCCCGACTCCTCCTACCCTCTACTGCTGAATCCATGAGTCTCTTTGGTAACCTTGCTTCTCCCATGCGTGTAACATGACCCCACCATCTAACCCTGTTCGCCCTGACTGCTACATCTATAGAGTTCATTCCCAGTTTTTCTTTGATTTCCTCATTGTGGACACCCTCCTGCCATTGTTCCCATCTACTAGTACCTGCAATCATCCTAGCTACTTTCATATCCGTAACCTCAACCTTGTTGATACGGTAACCTGAATCCACCCAGCTTTCGCTCCCATACAACAAAGTTGGTCGAAAGATTGAACGGTGCACAGATAACTTAGTCTTGGTACTGACTTCCTTCTTGCAGAAGAGAGTAGATCGTAGCTGAGCGCTCACTGCATTAGCTTTGCTAGACCTCGCTTCCAGTTCTTTCACTATGTTGCCATCCTGTGAGAATATGCGTCCTAAGTACTTGAAACCGTCCATCTGTTCCAACTTTGTTCCTCCTATTTGGCACTCAATCCGTTTATATTTCTTTCCCACTGACATTACTTTCGTTTTGGAGATGCTAATCTTCATACCATAGTCCTTACATTTCTGATCTAGCTCTGAAATAGTACTTTGCAACATTTCAATCGAATCTGCCATCACAACTAAGTCATCCGCATATGCAAGACTGCTTATTTTGTGTTCACATATCTTAATCTCACTCAGCCAGTCTATTGTTTTCAACATATGATCCATAAATAATATGAACAACAGTGGAGACAGGTTGCAGCCTTGTCTTACCCCTGAAACTACTCTGAACCATGAACTCAATTTACCGTCAACTCTAACTGCTGCCTGACTATCCATGTAAAGACCTTTAATTGCTTGCAAAAGTTTGCCTCCTATTCCATAATCTTGTAGAACAGACAATAACTTTCTCCTAGGAACCCGGTCATATGCCTTTTCTACATCTATAAAGCATAGATACAATTCCCTGTTCCACTCTTAACACTTCTCCATTATTTGCCGTAAGCTAAAGATCTGGTCCTGACAACCTCTAAGAGGCCTAAACCCACACTGATTTTCATCCAATTGGTCCTCAACTAATACTCGCACTTTCCTTTCAACAATACCTGAGAAGATTTTACCCACAACGCTGATTAAAGAGATACCTCTGTAGTTGTTACAATCTTTTCTGTTCCCATGTTTAAGGATTGGTGTGATTACTGCTTTTGTCCAGTGTGATGGAACCTGTCCCGACTCCCAGGCCATTTCAATTATCCTGTGTAGCCATTTAAGACCTGACATTCCACTATATTTGATGAGTTCCGACTTAATTTCATCCACCCCAGCCGCTTTATTGCACTGCAATCTATTGACCATTTTTTCCACTTCCTCAAATGTGATCCTATTTCCATCATCATTCCTATCCCATTCTACCTCGAAATCTGCAACATTACTGATCGCATTTTCACCTACATTGAGCAACTCTTCAAAATATTCCCTCCATCTGACCAAGGCATCCACAGGATTCACCAGCAGTTTTCCTGACCTGTCCAAAATACTTGTCATTTCCTTCTTACCTCCCTTTCGAAGACTGCTAATTACACTCCAGAATGGTTTTCCAGCAGCTTGACCCATAGTCTCCAACCTGTTTCCAAAGTCTTCCCATGATTTCTTCTTGGATGCTGCAATTATCTGTTTGGCTTTGTTTCTTTCTTCAACATAACTTTCTCTGTCTACCTGGGTTCTGGTATGTAGCCATTTTTGATACGCCTTCTTTTTCCTTTTACAGGCTGCCTTGACTGTATCATTCCACCAAGCTGTTTGCTTCATCCTACTTTTACACACTACTGTTCCAAGACATTCTTTAGCCACTTCTAGTACTGTGTCCCTGTACCTTGTCCATTCTTTTTCCAATGACTGTAATTGACTACATTCAAGTTCATAAAATTTCCCTTCATATTTAAAATAGCTCTATCGCAATATAATTCAATCACGGCACATACATCTGGAGCAATTGTACTTCAGTGATCTCCATGGTATCTGCTACTGGGATGTTACTAAATAAAGATTAGACATCGAAGTTTACCAGTATGTCAGTTACTGTTCGTAATATTTCCAAAAAATGTTTTAGTTCCTTAACGAAAGATTTTATTTTTCCTGCAAGACGCTTTAGCTTCCTCGATTAATGTTTAGCTAAAAAGTGAGTTGGACAATTAATTTCACTCACTCCAAGTCCCAGTAGACATTCTTCCTAAAGAACCTGTTGTAGACTACATACAATGGGTGTCACAGGTGGACATGACTTTGTTCCACTTTGTCTGTCAAGAGCTTTACAGGCCAATTACAAAGTAATGAACTTCTTGAACGAATCTATATTCTCCTGTAGCTGTGGGTGAAGTACGGAACTGCAATCTTGTCGATTATCTGGAAAGACAGCGATCCTGTTACCTTTATTATTCGCTCTTTCGAATTTTGTGAATCAAAGACCACGGGTTTCACACAGCAGGAGTGTTCTGAATCCTCCTTTTTTCCAAGGAGAAGGTCATATTATTCCAGAGAGATCAGTAACACACACGGTTTTTATTTTAGTCGTTCTCCACAGTTGTAAGGAACTTTTTCAAAGTTCTGTTGACTGAACCACTGGGCTGTGATACCAGTGTAGATGTATATCATCATCATAATCATCAGGTATATATGTACAGGGAGAACTTGAATCTCTCCGTCAGACTGTCGGAGTTCGTTCAAATAAATTTTCTATGGATTTCTGTGCAAGGAACCCGTGGTTCCGGTGGTTCGTTTCAATGCAAAAATGTGATTCACACTTACTCGGTTTGTTATTTCAGTCGTCTTTATTTCTCTGAAAATACCCGCACAACACCAAAAGAGCCTGTAATACTCATGCATCAAAACATACAAAACGGAACACAGAGTATCGTACATAGTGTTTTAAGGCGATGGTTTGTAGTCTCGTCATGTCAATGTAACCTGAAAGCGGTAGCACAACGGAGAGAATCACTTAGCGGTTGTCGTTGTGTTTGTGAATATAAATATTACACAAAAATCACTCTGTATTTCGGAACATTGGGAGATACCATTTTACAGAGAGAGGCAGCCTCCTTAGCGTAGATATAACGCGAGATGTACGTCAAATTCAAATTTTAATGAAGTAGCTACATAGATCAGCTTTTTTGCTAGAATTATAGCAGTGCTTGCTGAATGTTATCTACCAAGATAGAAAACTTCTTCGCTTAACACGCCGATGCCAATTTAACAATCCCCAATGGAAGCGTTAATTAGTATTACGTCGAGACGGTCTCCGCCCGTTCGGGGCTTGTTACAAGCTTCTAATTAATTTAATTCGACTTTCCGGAACAGAATTAAGAAAATTAACAAGAATCGAGTACTGTTTTTCTTAGAGATTAACGCCTGTAGCGACGGATTTAAGAGGCCAGTATCTTTCATTAAAGTTTATACTACCGGAAACATAGCCTCGTTCTCACGTCAGCTGTGAAACAAATAAGGCAGTGACGTCGTGACGTACACGTGTAGAAAAACCGTGATTAGCAGTCTTACAATTCTTTATTCATGTCTCTGAAGAAAGCACTTCGTCTTTCAGCTTAATAATTACGTATACACAGTGATAAATTTTAAACGTGGTAGTGAAATACTGCATTTTCTTTCAGGTAATGAAATTTAATTTCCGAGTGGATTGCGAACACGTCATAAGATTTTAGGCAGTTGATAAAATCAGAAGGCTGTTCTAACCTCTTCATTGCACTCAGATTATTTCTGTCAGAATGTTTTCATACAGAACTCTAGCTGAAACATCGAACAATACCATCTTGTGAATGGAGTGAGTGTCCTAGCAAGCTATGCTTAACTACCATCGAATTCAGACGATTTCCAATCGCAAAAGGACACCCCTCTGCGTTTCTCATTACGTTAAGTGGTCATTTCTTTATGCAATTGTGGTTATGGTCTGCTACGTATTTCTCATGCAGGTTGTCTAGAAGACTTTCGAAGTATTTTCTGGTCCCTGTGTTATCGACCCCCAGATCCCCCACCTCCATATTCGGTGATCAAAATGTCATTCACCAGGAGATAAAGTTTCAACAATTCTATAGCCTTGATGTCAACAACAAATGGACTATCGAAAGCAAGTCTACGGCAGTATTAATACGACAGTTGGAACTTTAATAGTGGGCGCAATTTTTTTACAGCTCGTATAAAATAGATACGTGTTACAAAGTTTTACTGACCAGCATTGTGTATAACCCGTTGGCAGCGATGTGGAAGTATTAGGATACTCTTAGCAGTGCCAGTTGTGTAGACAGTTCGAGCGGCGCAGTGTATTGCCCGATGAATTTGTACCAGCTCTGAAGTGAATGCCATGAAGTGTTTCCTTCAGTTTAGAAATGTCGTTTAACTTACGAGGGCTTGTCAGGGGAGTGCAGTAGGTGGTATAGCACTTAGCAGCCCCATCAGTCAAACAAATCAGCAACGGTTTGCACTGTACGTGCTTGAGCATTATCTTGCAACATGATGGTCTGGTCCTGCAGAAAGTGTCATCATTTCTGTCTCTAAGCTGGTCGTAGGTTGTGTTCCAAAAATGAACAGCATAGAGACATAAGTGATGACACTTTCTGTAGTACCTCACCATCATTTTGCAGAACAATGCTCAAGCACGTACAATATAAGCTGTTACTGATTCGTTTGACAGATGGGGCTGCTAAGTGCTATACCACCTCCTGCAATCCCCTGACATAAGCCCTCCTAAGTTCAACTAGATTTCTAAACTGAAGGAAACACTTCACGGCATTCGCTTCAGAACTGCTACAAATTCGTCGGGCAATAGACCGGGGCGCTTCGTACTGTCAACATAACTGGTTCTGCTAAGAGTATCCTACGACTTCCACATCGCTGGCAACGGGTTATACACAATGCTGGTAACTACGTCGAAGGTCAGTAAAACTTTGAAACACGCATCATTTTTGTATGAGTTGTAAATAAATAGTTGCCACTATTAAAGTTCCAACCCTCGTAGAATCGCGGTCTGAAGCCAGCAGGTGTCGAGGCGGAAAATACATTCTAATGTAGGTGAAATTTTGCTAGACTATGGATTACTCCATTGCTAACGAGCGCGTGGTGACTCTCCTGGCGAAGACAATCCCTAGATGGCAATATAATCTCCATGTGATACGTGATATCTAATGGAGTATCTCAGATTGTAACACTTTATTCCGCACTGCGCCAGTTCGCTGCAGACCGTATTCCTCCATGGCACCGCAGAATCACTCTTGACAGTCTATGTACGAGGGTGTGCGTGAAATAATGTCTTCAAATTTTTTATGTCAATATTCAAAAAACTTTTCAAATGATACGGACTTGATTAACATTCTATATCTTTATTCTTCATGTCTACATATTTATTCCTCAGTATAGTCAGCCTGACCATGAACACATTTGTCCCAACGAAAGACCTGTTTTTGATATCGTCACCGTATACTATTTGTTATTGTATTTAGAGTTCCGCCCACCGGTAGCTGAGTCGTCAATGTGACACAATGTCAGTCCTACTGGCCCAGGTTCGATTCCCGGCTGGGCCGGAGATTTTCTACGCTTAGGGACTGGGTGTTGTGTTGTCCTAATCATCATCATTTCTTCCCCATCGACGCTCACATCGCCAACGTGGCGTCAAATGGAAAGACATGCACCTGGCGAATGGTCTACCTGACGGTAGGTCCGTGCTACACTACATTTACATTTGTTTATTGTTTTTTGACGGAGCCACAAACTCACCTCTGCATGCACCGCTTCACCATTATGAATGTATAGTCCTCGAAGAGGTTCTTTACTACTGTGTCCAGACTAAGCGCCTGCAACTCACGCTTCCCGCGAAGCAGACCGGTACAGCGGGCCCCGGACCGAGTAGGGGTCAGCCTGGCTGGTCGTCCCGGAAACACAGACGTTTCCCAGATACCACTAGGAGGCGTCCACGGCGCCGCAAGAAGTCGCTACAGCCGCGAACCTCTTCCCTCCCGCTCGACACGTGACTGCAAATAGAGCCAGCCATATCCATGCGCCAAGCAGTATTTAAGCTGGCGCGGTTCACGCCGAGCGAGCCCACTGGTGTCATCGTAGCCGCCGCGTCATCGTCCACCGCCGCCAGCGTACCGGAGCCATCCTCGCAGGACCTCTACTCGTCCTCGGACTCAGGTGACGGCAACGTGGACTCCGCGCCACTCTTCACGAGACGCCCGGGGCTTGGTTTGGTGAAGTCGTATGGTTACTAAAGACAGTTTATGTTTTGAAGAAGCTCTGATCTAGTTGTTGCTAGGCTTGGAGGATCAGTCCTACCTCTCGAATATTGTTTTGTAAATTTTGAAGAAAGACTTTAGTTTAAATAAAAACGCTACAACCCACACTCTGAGATTTTCCTATCCGCGGACGGCGGATATATTATTTACGTTTTGGAAATAGATGGAAATCGTATCGTGCCTAGTTGCGACTGTAAGGAGGATGAGCGACGACAATGAACCCAAGGCACCGAATTTTTCCAGATATATCAGCGCTCATGTGTGGTCTGGCCTTGTGACGATGAAGGAGAGGATACTCCACGCCTGACGAACTCTTCAAATTCGTTTTTTTTTTCAGTTTTATGAGGGTCTCGCAGTACCTTGCAGAGTTTGCGGTGGTGCGTTTAGGCAAATGCAATCAACCTTCAACATTCCAGATCATTGTGAGGTTGACTTTGCCTGCTGCTGGGATGGTCTTGAGCTTTTCTGAATTCGATGATCGTTTGTGCCGGTACTCTATTGATGCTCTCTTATTTTTGGGATCAAAATGGTGAACCTAGCTTTCATCACTCTTTCACAAAGCTCGAAAAAGCAAAAGAAATTGTTGATAAATGTCCAGTCTACTCTGTTCCGACCCGGGAGTGAGCAGTTTTCTGTATCACAGTTCTGAAATTATAACCTGTATCCGCTCGCGTGATAAGCCTCACTTACCTTAGAGCCGTGTCTGTGTTATCCACAATTTTCTCTGATGAGTTCACCAACCCGATTCCGACGAGTCCCGCCAATTGTCGAACGTGCTCGTCCACTCCGAGCTCTGCCGCACACGTTGAGGTTAAGACGCCTTTTCCTTCATTAAGAGCACGAACAACCCAATTTCACACATTACCGATGTCGATACAATCGTTACCATACATGGTTTTCATTCTTCTATGGATTTCAATTGGAGGCCCGTTGTCTGCGGTTAGAAACTCGATTACGACACGCTGTTTTTAAAGCATCGACATACTCAGTTACTTTACACAACACTGTTTAAATGTCTATAATTCGGAGCCCTCTAATGGCAGAGGGGTGGCAGCTTCCACCAGCGAAGCGAGGTAGTTAACCGAGTAATATTCATGTCGTTTAATATCTCAACCGATATTTAGAACGGAATGAAAAACTCGTAGGCATTACTTTTCAGCACACGCTCGTATTCGTGACATCTACGGACTATCTAATTAAATTGCTGAAAAGTTTTCCGTTTTTATAAGATGTATCGAGCTGTGAAAAGCAGAATTTAAAGTTTCGTTCTGACCTTTAGGAAAGTCCGTCACAGCACATTAAACGTCGTCCAGTCCCTCCTCGGTTCCACTATTCTTTTCGTAGCTTCGTACGATACATTTATCTCGATACCGTCAATTAGTTGCATCCTCTGGACCTCTTTCCTGTCGCCATTGCTTCTAATGCATCTTTTGTTACACAGTCTCTTGTCAGCAAATGCCAAATTTTTCCTCCTCTTAACTGTTTCCAGTATTTATCTTCCCTCACGTCTGTGCATTCCACACCTTGATTCTTCTGGAAAATATATCTCAAACGTCCCGAAGCATTTTCCTTCTCTCTGTCGCTATGTTCACTACCAGGCATACAGAACCCTAGTGAAATCTTTTCTTTAATAATTTATCTAATGAAGCACAGAAAATACATCTCTACCTGTAAAATGTTCCGTTGAAATAGATATACGTTTCTTTTCTTTCCACGATAGTTTGTATGTTGCATCCTACGTGGCTGCACTTATCAACTTGTTGCACCAGCACATTGCAACCACTTTCACCTTCCTCGTGTACATTTTGAAAATCATTGCTTTAGTATTTTCCATAGTTATTTTGATTCCATAGTCCTAATATCCGGTGACGCATCAGGTTAGCCGATAGCGCTTATGTACTGCGTCCTGGACACTGATAGGCGCGCCGACCCCAATCGAATCTGCCTGGCAGATTAACGACGAGGGCCGGTGTGCCGGCCAGCCTGGGTGAGGTTTTTAGCGGTTTTCCACATCCCCCTAGGTGAATACCAGGATGGTCCCCAGGTCCCACCTCAGTTACACGCACTATTTCATGGTTTACACTAGATGCAGACAGCTGGGGTACACTCATTCCGTCCCGGGCGTAGGGGGGGGGGGGATTAGGGGGATTATGGGGTGGCAACAGGAAGGGCATCCGGCCACCCCTTAATATTAACCATGCCACATCCGACCTTAACCATGCCGACCCTGCACAAAATGCGGGACAAAGGCACTAGCGAAAGAAGAAAAGAGGAAACAAGTCCTAACATTTGGTATTCAGTACTTTTAATGTATTGATGATTATATTTTCATTCTATCTTAATAATAGCATGTTACCATCATTAGCATGGATACCGGCGTATCTGTACACCACCATCAACGTGGTTCATCAACAAACGAAATTCCTCATATGAGCGACACGTTTCCATTGGTCCACAGTCCAGTCTCTGTGATTCTGTGCCCACTGCAGTCTTAACTAATAGGACGTTGAGGTCGCTTTCATAGAAGATAACAGCGTCATCTGTCAATCTGACCTTCGGTATCCCTCCATCCTGAATTTTTGTACCAATTGTGTAGCTTTCTGTTCCAAAAAACACATAAAAACACAAAGATGGACTGTACAATGTTTATAGTATGCGGACTCCCTACGGAATGTGGCAGATATGCTGCTTCCGCGATCGTTTAATGAGTTACAAACCATCGTTTGAGAGTGTTAGATAATGTTGTGTTTGACTTGAGGAAATCGTTGCTGGTTATGAAGAAGGTATTCGACAAGTAATTGCGAAAAGATTAGTTACTTTCATGTTGCATGGATCGTTTGTATGATAAATCGTAATGATGATAAACCAGTGATTTTACATTCTTGTCACAGATTAATCTGTAAATATGCATATCCTGAACATTTATATATATTTCTAAATATACAGATGTGTGTTAGTAATTAACACCCACGACCTTCCATACATATAAATGTTACAATAACATTAATTCTTCTGCAGAATAGAAGTTGGCAAGGAAAAACTTTCTCAGTTTCTTTTCAAATTTTATTGTTTGTCAACATTTTATATCACTGAATAAGTGACAAAAATTTTAGATGCTGCATTATGTGCCCCTTTTCGTGCTAAACACAATCTTGATGTGAAGTGATGCGTGAGTGAAATAAAAACATTGTACAATACAATAGTGACTATTCACTGTCGGTGCATTGTTTTGAGCATTGTTATCGTTACCTGTTGTAACATTAGGAACATGATCTAAGTGCAGAATTTATTGAAATCTGGTATCTTCATCAGATTATCTCCCCGATTTACACCAACTAATAGTGGAGCGAAAACGAGTGGCCATTGCGTTCTACCTTGTAGTACTCACAAACGTTCCTACAAGCGAAAAAAGAGCAGGTGAACGACTCTCATAACCGCAAAACAGGTCCGCGGCAGTTTTCTTTTATATCCTGTAGATGGATCATAACTTGTGCCCAACAAGTTTTCAGTACGGTTCCGCTGTGCGTCTGAGTATGACATTAATGTTCCTCTATAGTTTCTATAGTTTCTATGCTATTCGTACTTGTAGAACATAGTACAAAGTTATTTTTTCTGAATTTATAATACTTATACCAATAAGAATGCGGTCTCTCCCGTCGGAATAAATTGAAGTAAAACAAATTATTTTTAACTTTTTAAATAATAGTAATTACTTTTCACTTTCATTTGCAGTTAAAGTACTCCGCTGGTGGTCTAGGACATCTGAGAGTGATAACAACGATCCTTTTTTCTTAGCTCATTGGAATCGTGTACAATTTATAGAGAAATCTTGAATATTACTTAGGACGAGAATTTGTAAGGAATACCCACTGACACGTAGTGAACTTTTCTCTGACATACTTTTACGCTTAGAATATACATTAACTACAGAACGCCTATTTCTCTTGTATGAATTCCAGTTTGTACACTGAAAACATTGCGTATCTTTTTCAAACAGAAGGTCAGTTATTTTCCATCAACTCTTGCTCTTCAATGTACGCTTATTTACATACTTTTCAGTCGTTATTCTTTCAATTATTGACTAAATATTTCTAAGTTTAAACTTAACGCACTTAATTATTACATTTTTCAATATGTTTCTATAAATAACAGTTCATCGTTTATTTTATAAAAAAGCAACACATGAATTTGTGCATTTCTTCATCAAAATGAATCTTCCGGTAGATACAGACTAGCTGAACTGTAACGAACTGCGGAAACATATTTTGCAGATATTATAATTGATATAATTAACAATATAATTACTTTCTTTGCGTTTTGATTGAAAGATGGCTGGTAAGGATTCAAATAAAATGTAATATGAAGAATCAGGGCTTTCGTTGAAAAGTAATCTTGCTGCCTGTCCGAAATAGCCAAATTTTCATTACATGCGTTTGATTCCGGAGTTAGAAATTGGAGGGAGAATAAGAGAAATATGTGTTTCGTAATTGATGGTTACTCTAAGCTTAAAATAACACTTGCACCAGAAATTTTCAAAGTTACAGAAAATGGGAACAAAACGTTGAGGCTCAATACTACATTTTTCCTGAGAGTACAGCTATCACCGCAGTGTTATTTATAACATAAAGTGATCATAAAGCAGACAGTCAAAACCTTCAAAGGACGAAGAGTTTAAACCTTTAGAATAAGTGTGTCTAACTTTTTTTAACAGCAAGTCCACTCTCACGGGGCAAACTATTTTTTCCGTAGTTTCCATAAACCTTCAATAAAAGCGTCGTTATAATAGTAAACAGGAAAATTTTGTAGATCATCAAAAAATTTTTCCGTGTTTAATACAGATGTCATGTTCTGAAAAGGGCCCACGGAAAATAAGTGAATTCCATTGTTATACGATGATAATACGAAACTTATTGTGGCCACCGACGCTTTTATTTTTGTTATTCCTAGGAAAGTAGTATGTATTACCTTTGACATTGAGGTTCAAGTAATATGTGTGGCGTCCTTAACTTTAAAGATCGAAATGATTAAGATGGTAGAAGATACTAAAGTGGCTACTATACGGTAATGAACTAATGACAGATAATGAAAATTTTGTTTACCAAAGGAATTTCCACTCTATAGCATCAGATTGGGCTCATTGTCAATATCCAACGTGACGACTACTACACTTAATACATTATTACGTGATTCATTGCATAATTGAACGCCACTACTTGAAAACATTCTTTACCAAATGCATGTAATTGCTAATCGACCATTGCCAACGAAACCGTGTTCCTTGAAGCGTAGCCTTTCTTTTTCTTTTTCTTTTTGTTGAGAATTTGCTTGAATGACCCTGTGATTTGTACGTTTCCATCAATGATGATAAATTTCTTCTAATTGGGCCTCGGTTGGAATGGTGCTTCATGTCCCTTTATTTGAACGATAATACTAGTTAGATGTGTAGAACAGACTGAAGGTTCAGCTCGCAACACTGCATGTCCGGGAAAAAAGTCAAAGCCTTCCGTACTGCTATGAGAAAACCAACCAGAGGCAAACTCCAAATACGGTCCAAGCTCACAGCATAGATAGTCAACAAGATCTGTTCTGAAAGAAACAATCCGTTGGAAATCATTGCCATGGCTATGAATGTTTTTTAATATAAGAGGTGAAATGCTTTTGATAAAAAATGGCTCTGAGACTATGGGACTTAACTTCTGAGATCATCAGTCCCCTAGAACTTAGAACTACTTAAACTTAACTAACCTAAGGACATCACACACATCCATCCCCGAGGAAGGATTCGAACCTGCGACCGTAGCGGTGGCGCGGTTCCAGACTGTAGCGCCTAGAACAGCTCGGCCACCCGACCGGCAGCGTGCTGGTATACCCCTTGGGAGCAGTACAGTGGCAGCTCATCATTACATGGATTCATCAGTCGTTGGTACGTTTAGGCACATCTCAAGTAGTTCTGGTTACTTATAGGTTGGTATTATGTGGGCATGGACCCAACCCCAATAGCGTCCCAAACCTGTTCCCTTAGACGTAGGATCAGGTGAATTTTGTAGCCAATAAACCAACGTTAGTTCACTATCATGCTCTTCAAAGTAGCATAGCACGATTATGATACCCTCATTTATCCTGCTGGAATATGCCAACAACTTTGGGAAGATATCAGACACCAAATGATGTCCCGAAATAATGTTCACGTAATCCACAGCTGTCACGATGCCTTCGATTACTACCACAGTGACCATGGAAGTCCTGGTGAATGTTCCCGATAGCATAATAGAGCCCCCGCTGGTGCTCCTGGGGCAGTGCATGTTTCGAGCAGGTGTTCGCCTAGTTAACGGTGTAACCTGCCTCGATCATCGACCTGAGGTAGCAAAAAACGTGATTCATCCAACCACGTGACGCATTTAGATTGATCCCGTGCCCATTGAAATCGAAATTGACGATGAAGTTGGGTGAAGACGGTAACATAGGGGCAATCTGCTGCGGAGCCCCATATTCAGCAATGTACAGTGAACGGCGCACCTAGGAACTTTTTTGGATGCACCAGTGTTGTAGTTTGTTGTCCGTTCTGCCACAGTTCACCATCTATACGGCTAAACAGAACGGAAATGCCTTCGACAAGGTTCTGTAGCGGCATGAACGTCTAATACCTTGTGGCGTATTCCTGGATTCACCGTCCTTCACTTTCCGTGGATGATTACGACAGTAGCGCATGAGGAACCGACTAGGCTATAGTATTCTGCCTGGCTATAGTATTCTGCCATTTTATAAAAGTAACTTATGACGGTGAATTTCCCAATTTGCGGCCCGTATCATACTAGTACCGTATCATACTAGTACCTACTGCAACCTACATCCTTTTGAATCTGCTTAGTGTATTCATCTCTTGGTCTCCCTCTACGATTTTTACCTTCCACGCTGCCCTCCAATACTAAATTGGTGATCCCTTCATGCCTCAGAACATGTCCTACCAACCGATCCCTTCTTCTAGTCAGGTTGTGCCACAAACTTCTCTTCTCCCCAATCCTATTCAATACCTCCTCATTAGTTATGTGATCTACCCATCCAATCTTCAGCATTCTTCTGTAGCACCACATTTCGAAAGCTTCAATTCCCTTCTTGTCCAAACTATTTATCGTCCATGTTTCACTTCCATACATGGCCACACTCCATACAAATACTTTCAGGAACGACTTCCTGACACTTAAATCTATATTCCATGTCAACAAATTTCTCTTCTTCAGAAACACGTTCCTCTCCATTGCCAGTCTACATTTTATATCCCCTCTACTTCGACCATCATTAGTTATTTTGCTCCCCAAGTAGCAAAACTCCTTTACTACTTTAAGTGTCTCATTTCCTAATCTAATTCCCTCAGCATCACCCGACTTAATTCGACTACATTCCATTATCCTCGTTTTGCTTTTGTTGATGTTCATCTTATATCCTCCTTTCAAAACACTATCCATTCCGTTCAACTGCTCTTCCAAGTCCTTTGCTGTCTCTGACAGAATTATACATTTCTGAAATACAATAATTGCGGACAAGCCACATTAACGATGTGAAAATTATTTTCCGGGTGGGGTGGCCGAGCGGTTCTAGGCACTACAGTCTGGAAACGCGCGACTGCTACGGTCGCAGGTTCGAATCCTGCCTCGGGCATGGATGTGTGTGATGTCCTTAGGTTAGTTAGGTTTAAGTAGTTCTAAGTTCTAGCGGACTGATGACCTCAGGTGTTCAGTCCCATAGTGTTCAGAGCCATTTGAACCATCTGAAGATATGAGAAATACACAGACCTGAGTATACACAGATACAAGGTATATATGCCAACACGATATTTGGTATACTGCGTGTGCTCATATTCTGTTCGCCTTGTCAGCGAAGCGGTGCGGACATAGTTCTTCATATCCTCGCCGCGTCGTGTGCTTCGCCGTTGTTTACTTAGACAGCAATATTCTCGCGTGTTTAGAATCAAAGATAGAATGGCGAATTCCTACCGCAAAACCGATAGAGGTACTCAAGGTACCCTCCGCACTCACCGCCAGGTGGCTTGCAGAGTATGGATATACACTCCTGGAAATGGAAAAAAGAACACATTGACACCGGTGTGTCAGACCCACCATACTTGCTCCGGACACTGCGAGAGGGCTGTACAAGCAATGATCACACGCACGGCACAGCGGACACACCAGGAACCGCGGTGTTGGCCGTCGAATGGCGCTAGCTGCGCAGCATTTGTGCACCGCCGCCGTCAGTGTCAGCCAGTTTGCCGTGGCATACGGAGCTCCATCGCAGTCTTTAACACTGGTAGCATGCCGCGACAGCGTGGACGTGAACCGTATGTGCAGTTGACGGACTTTGAGCGAGGGCGTATAGTGGGCATGCGGGAGGCCGGGTGGACGTATCGCCGAATTGCTCAACACGTGGGGCGTGAGGTCTCCGCAGTACATCGATGTTGTCGCCAGTAGTCGGCGGAAGGTGCACGTGCCCGTCGACCTGGGACCGGACCGCAGCGACGCACGGATGCACGCCAAGACCGTAGGATCCTACGCAGTGCCGTAGGGGACCGCACCGACACTTCCCAGCAAATTAGGGACACTGTTGCTCCTGGGGTATCGGCGAGGACCATTCGCAACCGTCTCCATGAAGCTGGGCTACGGTCCCGCACACCGTTAGGCCGTCTTCCGCTCACGCCCCAACATCGTGCAGCCCGCCTCCAGTGGTGTCGCGACGGACGTGAATGGAGGGACGAATGGAGACGTGTCGTCTTCAGCGATGAGACTCGCTTCTGCCTTGGTGCCAATGATGGTCGTATGCGTGTTTGGCGCCCTGCAGGTGAGCGCCACAATCAGGACTGCATACGACCGAGGCACACAGGGCCAACACCCGGCATCATGGTGTGGGGAGCGATCTCCTACACTAGCCGTACACCACTGGTGATCGTCGATGGGACACTGAATAGTGCACGGTACATCCAAACCGTCATCGAACCCATCGTTCTACCATTCCTAGACCGGCAAGGGAACTTGCTGTTCCAACAGGACAATGCACGTCCGCATGTATCCCGTGCCACCCAACGTGCTCTAGAAGGTGTAAGTCAACTACCCTGGCCAGCAAGATCTCCGGATCTGACCCCATTGAGCATGTTTGGGACTGGATGAAGCGTCGTCTCACGCGGTCTGCACGTCCAGCACGAACGCTGGTCCAACTGAGGCGCCAGGTGGAAATGGCATGGCAAGCCGTTCCACAGGACTACATCCAGCATCTCTACGATCGTCTCCATGGGAGAATAGCAGCCTGCATTGCTGCGAAAGGTGGATATACACTGTACTAGTGCCGACATTGTGCATGCTCTGTTGCCTGTGTCTATGTGCCTGTGGTTCAGTCAGTGTGATCATGTGATGTATCTGACCCCAGGAATGTGTCAATAAAGTTTCCCCTTCCTGGGACAATGAATTCACGGTGTTCTTATTTCAATTTCCGGGAGTGTAGATGCAGAAAACATATCGAAGTCCACCTTTTCGAACGAATATGCGCTGTCGAACAATTTCTAAGTGACAAAGCCAAGATCCGCAGTGATGATCGGAATACACCTGCCCATCGTGTGTAGCGTAGTTTACGTCAAACTGCCAAACGACGCAGCTTGCGACAAGAGCTTAGCGAGGATGGAAGAGCGCGTCAAATTCCGGCCTTCGGACGACCGTGCCGGCTCAGTAGTCACTGAACATGTCAGCCTGGGATTATGCACCATCAATATCTTCGAACTTCCTTTAGAGACGTCGGCAGAAAATCTTATGGAGCAGAGAAATGGGGACACTTCATTACGTACCCAGTGCTGAACTGAGTGCGGCAAGTCTGCATTAAGGAAGGAAGCATGTCCCGTCCTACGTCTTTATTGGCGGTTTCCATGCCATAGTCATATAATATGGACAGAAAAGACTTGTTCTGGACGTGATAGAGAAGGACGTGTACGAAACGAATGCCTCCAAAAATTACGCAGCTGCGAGATTACGCAGCTGAGGACAGACGACACGTGGCCCTCTCTGGCTACGACATCCCTTCCACAAACTTACGTGATGGCACTGAGAAATAGTGCCCTCCAGACGCCTTAAGGGATTCCGGACAGGCTCAAAAATCATGAAAAGTTCAATTTTAACTTTTTTGCGTTTTCTGAAACTGCAGACTATTACCTTTTAATAGATATATAATTTATTCAATTCCGAAGACTACAACTATTTTTAAATTTTTTTTTGAAATGTGTTCTACATGGGCGTGACCCATTGTGGCGCTGTTAAACTGCTGTCAAATGGTGTTATTATTAACGTCCGTGTTCATCAGGTACATTTTAGTGATGTGAGATAAAGTATGTGTTGTGGCTAACCTGTGATGGTTCAATATATATCGCTGGTGTGATTGTCGATTGTTTCATGTTTATTTACTCTGTCGTTATCTCGAAAATATTCGTAATTAATTCTGTTTCTTGAGTCTCTATTTTGTTGAAGTATAATAATGAGTAAAAGTAAAGTTATTAGAAATCCTCTGAAGGCTTTTAAGAAAAGGAGAAATGTTGGAAAGCCAAAGGTATGTGTTGTTACTGTAAACAATAAAGACGATAGGTTCTAACATGGTACGAGCGATGCTTGCTTTAGACAAGGAACGCCTTCGGGCTGCAGACAGGGCTGTAAAGAGTCTAGAAATACAAGCAAGAGTAAACAGGAGGAGGAACAAGAGGAAGCTGGAGGAGGAGTTTGCAGAGGATGAAGATAATCCATCCTATGGACCTGGAATGCACTAAAAAGTTAATCCAATCTTTGTCGCTCGATTCCCAAAACTTTTATTTTCTCATACTAATTACATGTTTTCTAAGGATCTTCCAAACATATTTGTTTCAAACTTTCAGTAAATGTTACACAGTACCTTCTGCATAATTTAACACAGTCTTTTTCCAAAAAAACGGAATATTTTTGAATATATAAATAAAAAATTGCAAAAAATGTTGTGAATTTTCATTACAATTGAAAAAAAATCATCTTTAATAACTGAACTAAAATTTTGTAAAATCCCTGTGTTAAGTTGTAGCCCATATTCCAATAAATAATCTGTAAAAAATTCAACTCCCTACCTCAAATACTTTGTGAGGAAAGATGTAATTTATAAGCGTTATTTTAACATTGCAAGTATAGGGCGTTCCGGAGCCCCTTAACTAGCTCTTTCACAACCTGCAGAGACCGGAAGATACGAAGCAGACGGTCTACAACAGTGACCGGCTCCTCGGCCGGTGATCCCAGTGCAAGATGAAGACATCGACATACATGAAGGTGATGTGCATCTCGATGTCATGGTTGTTCCCATAGCCGCCTTCGTTCCTGAACGTCGCAACTCCATCCCGTCGTCTGTCTCGCAACCACATCTCGGCAAACACAGGTCACCAAAATGACACACGAGGAGGAGGAGGATGACATCGATCGCGGAGTCGTGCTTCCAGGATGAGTCCGTCACGCGCTCACCAGATGATTCCCAAGAGGACTCATTCTCAGTTAAAGTTACCCACCCATATCACGGAGAGGACAATTTTACTCTGGAACATGTTTACTCTGGAACATGTTTCTCATGCCGCAAAGTTTCTCATGCCGCCAGGATGGATACGATGATGACAACTGTTCTTCCTGCATCAGTGCTGATCGGATGTGACGGCCCCATTTCGTCGGCGGATGACGTTGTTCCCGAGCCACCATTAGACGAAGAAATGCCCAAGGCATCCACGGTGAACCCTGCATGATCATGAGACAGACAATGCTTAAGACCCTGCGACTTTCTTTCTTACTGATGTGATTGCGTACAGCGACGTGCTGTCGATGCAGTCGTACAGAATTGCCACCATCAGTTTAAATATGATCGGTTTCTATGTTAAACTTCAGTTGTTACGTGACACGTTATGAGCAGGGGACGCCGACATTGCCCCGATGCAAGAGCTACGGACAGAGACTTGGTCAGACTTCTATGATTTTGCTGCATACGCCTCCCCAGCCTCCAACTGAGATAGTGGAGCAGCGATTATCGTGCATGATGGCATTGCACTACAATGCGTCACTTACCTGCAGCCAGCACGATAACCATCACTGTCAGTATACGGGATCAGACTAGTGAATGTCTATGCGCTATCCACCACAGGCCAACGACGAGAGCGCCCACAGTTTTATTCCGAAGCAATCATGCCGCGATTATCCGCAGAGGTTTCAGCTGTGTTCTTGCGAGGAAGGACCATTATCGAAATTTTACCACCTGTCCCGAACTCCGTTACTTAGTACGTCGACTAAATTCCGTAGACACCTGGGAAGTGGTGCACGACGATCGCCTGGGATGTATGTACGTCACGAGTCAGTTGACTGGATTACGTCCACGTGACTTTCCCGCCCGCTACGAGCGTTCTGCACGAGGAAGGTGGCCTTTGGCCTTCTCAGACCACACTTTTTATGTGAGTACCAAAGGCTGAAGTATTGTCTGTTTGTTGGCACTCAATAAAAACGAAATTTCGGAATGACAATAAAAGTGATGGCAGGTAATAAGAGAGGGCGGGTAGGGGGGGGGGGGACAATAATGATTTAACTATGTCAAAACGATCGAATATTTCCGCTCGGAACTAGATGCGCCAGGAATCAGGGGACTCCAATTAGCGCTTGCTTTCATTCCATTCCTCCCACAGTATTATTCGGAAGAAATTAATGAATAAATAATCCGACCGGTACGTAAAACTACAATCGAAAGAGTCGATTGTTTTGCAATAACAGCCTGAATCGATTGCTTCCATGTGGTAGTTACCATCACTACACAAAAATACTCCCGCAAAACGGTTAAAAAATCTCACTGCCAGGAATCGAAGCTGTTAATACTGGTCGATTAATACATTTCAGTTTCAGACGCCTTGGAAACTTCGTTTTCAGACTTTATATAGATTACTAACAACACTTGACGATATTTACTCTCCGGTCTATTTCTTGTCTTTTCCATTCGACATTCTCTCTAGCTAACCTCTTAATGTAGCATGGCTCCATTATTAATTAGTTTGTCGGTGTGGCTGAATGGTCGGCTCGACTGCCTGCTGTGCGCGTGCCCCTTGTTCGATTCCCGGTTGGGTCGGAGATTTAATCCGCTCAGGGACTGGATATGCGACGTCATCACTATTTCATCATCATCGACGCACAAGTCGCCGAAGTGGCGTCAACTAGGAAGACTGCACTAGGCGGCCGAATAATCCCAGATGGGGTCTCACAGTCAATAACGCCATACTATCGTTTCATTTCATTACTATTTTGTACTATATTTGAAATATTTTAGTTTAGTTTTTAGACCTATTGCAAATGCTACTGAAATCTACTTTCCACCTCATTCTTTCAAAACATTTTCTGAAGTGGTACGATTTCCAAGACAAAAGAGGACAGAGTGTTCGGGAAGTTGCTGTGGTCGGGAATGACGTTCCCCGACGATTTTACAAGGAATCGATAATTTTATTGGAAAACACTTTCCGCAGATCTGATTATGAAATACTTCTCACGTACGCAGCTACTTCAGTTTTTAAATAACAAACTGTGCGTGGGAGATTGCAGTTACTACATATGTTGCTGTTCCTCAAAGAAAAACATCTGGTGAAGTAACGTCCGGCGACCGAGGGGGCCACAGTTTTTTTGAGATGACGCGTTCCCCAAAAATGCTCTTTGAGAATACGCATAGTATTGTTAGTTATGCGCCCAATAGGGGCCATTTTGTTGAAACCGTTAGTAGTTGATTTCGTCTTCGCTTAGTTTCCCAATGAAATCATGGATGATCGTTCATTGTTCACGGTTTCTTCACAATAATAATAATGCACCTTCCGCATATTGCTAACCACACTCCTGTTTTCTGCTCATGCAATGCCATTTCAAGCACAGCACAACGATTCACCGTTGACCATAATACATTGTTTCGTGCAATAACATAATCATAGAGGCTCAGTCAGACCTCGTCTTTAGCCGGCCGCTGTGGTCGAGCGGTTCTAGGCTCTTCAGTCCGGAATCGGGCTGCTGCTACGGTCGCAGGTTCGAATCCTGCCTTGGGCATGAATGTGTGTTATGTCCTTAGGTTAGTTAGGTGTAAGTAGTTGTAATTCTAGGGGACTGATGACCTTAGACGTTAAGTCCCATAGTGCTTAGAGCCCTTTGAACCATTTGAACCTCGTCTTTATAGAAGGTGATATCTAGGATATCAATGGTGTTACTCACTATAAAAGATGAGAAACAGTTTGCGGTAACGGATTAGCTCTTCGTGATCAACTTGCACTGTTGCCACTTTATACGGGAAGAATTTCTTACTGCCTTAGGCGCAACTGCAAGCCCGAATCTTTTTCTTAGGCTAGCTCGCGCTGTGAACTTGCTGGGCTCTGCTGCATAGAGTCAGAAACTTCCCACAAATTATTTTCGTTTATTTAGGTGGTCTTGCAGTTCGTTCGGCATCTGCCACTGACACTGCTCTCCAAATTTCTCAATACGCCGATGATCTGAATTAGTATGAGGCGCACTTGTTTCCGGTATTTTTCAGCCACTATCTTCTGCACAAATCCGCGTATTTATCGCCATTTCGAAACACATTTCCAACAAGACAATTGCGTTCCTCAGTTGAATGCACCATAATTTAAAACAAATTTTACAGTAAACGCTATTCATCATATTCAACAGCTATCAAAGCCAAACCAAATAATTCAATGTTAAGAAACAATTCAAAGAATTAAGAAACAATCGTTTATCTATGAAACAACGTTTCTGGCAACTTACTTTGTGTCAACTTGGTTCCGAATTTCCCATGAAACTCACATCCGTTGTCTGTAGACCAACACAAAGCGATCTTCCGAACGCACTGTAGTATGCATTCTTAACTCCATTATACGCCTTGCGATCAGTCGGCTATTATGTATACACTATTGAGCTAGTTTTTAAAGGCCTTACTTTCAGATACTCGCGCAGTACAGTACGCATAGCTACAGCCGCATATAATCTCAAGACAGTAATTTTTAAGGAAACTTTACTGAGAGGCATATTATTATTAGAATACGGAATTGCGTTATAAGAACTTCTGTTGAGGATAGTACCGAATTTTACGGACTATTACACGCTACGGGCTATAAGATGCACCTTAATTTTCAATAATTTTTTAACATCATTTTTACTATTTTTGTTATGAGATCGGTGAGCCAGACTAAAAAAAAAGAAAATGTTTTAGCTTGTAAAACCTAAGTGACCTTTAAAATCCCTGAAAATCATCATCTGGACTTTCTTCTTCTTCTTCTTCTTCTTCTTCTTCTTCATTTTCTTCGTCATCGTTGTCCTCTTCATACATAAGATGGTCTTCACTGCCATGGAGAGCGTTCTTGTGCCGCACTTCTTGAAAGATTTAACAATTTATTCTCTCACTCTAGATCAGTAATGTTTTAGTCACTGACACACTTGTTTGATTGTAGTTCGTTGTAAAGCTTTCTTCGGTGTGGATTCCATGTTGGTTTCATCGATCTACCATTTGTTCCATTTCAATTGGTTTATTTAACTTGATATCAAAGGGTTGTCATTGTGAAGTAAGTTCTCTCGGAATAACAACGAATTCTATAATTGCCTTTTTCTATTTATCTTTCACACACTTTTACACATGCCTATTATACTAAGATATAACAAGAAAAGAGCTCTTCTTCAATAAAGCATCTTTCCTTTTCTACCACACTCTTTTAATACATAGTATCTTACCAACCCCGTCCATCCAACCTTTGTCATGTACGTGAACAACACTTGGCGGTATTTAAGAAGGTTTTGGCGTTGTTTTGCACTTGAAAATGTTATTGGTTTAAGTTCAGTACCGTCAGCACAACACGAAAGGACAACAATGCAGTGCATTTTTTCATGTCCATTTGTTTTATAGTTACAGTTTTAGCACGTTTCATGGCGACGATTCTTTTACTCAGCACATAAAACGTCAGAGGAGTTTCGTCCATATTCGCTATTTGGCCTAGTTTCACATTGGTTTTCTTTCGATGTTAAATAATAAAGCAATGAAAGGACAATATTTTACCTCCCTACTCTGGCATTTTCTACGATGTTTTGGTTTTGGTTCGTATGTGAAATCCATAACGCTTCATAAACCTATAGTATCAACGAACTCAATCTTAAAGTCTGTATGTTCCCCTGTAGCACTGGCTTACGAGAGTCTATTTGAATAATTTTTGTATTAATTCCAATGCCATTTTGATGGTGTTCTTGAATCAATTTCAAAACGTCGTCTTCTAGTTTAGGCCATTTTCTATTTAGTCTAATATTTGCACATATATTCTTCCTGGTTATGAACTGTACATTAAAACTGAAGAAACTGGAAAGAGGTTGGAATTTAAGAAGATGAGACCTGGATAAACTGACAGAACCAGATGTTGTAGAGAGTTTCTGGGAGAGCATTAGGGAACGATTGACAAGAATGTGGAAACGAAATACAGTAGAAGAAGAATGGGTAGCTTTGAGAGATGTAATAGTAAAGGCAGCAGAGGATAAAGTAGGTAAAAAGACGAGGGCTAACAAAAAACCTTAGGTAACAGAAGAATATTGAATTTAATTGATGAAAGGAGAAAATATAAACATGCAGTAAATGAAGCAGGCAAAAAGGAATACAAACGTCTCAAAACTGAGATCAACAAGAAGTGCAAAATGTCTAAGCAGGGATGGCTAGAGGACAAATGTAACGACGTAGAGGCTTGTCTCACTAGGGGTAAGATAGATACTGCCTACAGGAAAATTAAAGAGACCTTTGGAGAAACGAGTACCACTTGTATGAATATCAAGAGCTCAGATGGAACCCAGTTCTAAGCAAAGAAGGGAGAGCAGAAAGGTGGCAGAAGTATATATAGGGTCTATACAAGAGCTTTGTTATTTAGAACTATATAATGGGAATAGAAGAGAAGGTACATAAAGATGAAATGGGAGATATGATACTCCGTGAAGAGTTTGACAGAGCAATGAAAGACCTAAGTCGAAACAAGGCCCCAGAAGTAGACAACATTCCATTAGAACTACTGACAGCCTTGGGAGAGTCAGCCCTGATAAAACCCTACCATCTGGTGAGCAAGATGTATGAGACAGGCGAAATACCCTCAGACTTCAACAAGAATATAATCATTCCAATCCCAAAGAAAGCAGGTGTTGACAGATGTGAAATTACTGAACTATCAGTTTAGTAAGCCACAGCTGCAAAATACTAACACGAATTCTTTACAGACGAATGGAAAAACTGGTAGAAGCCGACCTCGGGGAAGATCAGTTTGGATTCCGTAGAAATGTTGGAACACGTGAGGCAATACTGACCCTACGACTTACCTTAGAAGCTAGATTAAGGAAAGGCAAACCTACGTTTCTAGCATTTGTAGGCTTAGAGAAAGCTTTTGACAATGTTGAGTGGAATACTCTCTTTCAAATTCTGAAGATGGCAGGGGTAAAATACAGGGAGCGAAACGCTATTTACAATTTGTACAGAAACCAGATGGCAGTTATATGAGTCGAGGGGCATGAAAGGTAAGCAGTGGCTGGGAAGGGAGTGAGACAGGATTGTAGCCTATCCCCGATGTTATTCAATCAGTATATTGAGCAAGCAGTAAAGGAAACAAAAACTCGGAATAGGTATTAAAATTCATGGAGAAGAAGTAAAAACTTTGAGGTTCGCCGATGACATTGTAATTCTGTCAGAGACAGCAAAGGACCTGGAAGAGCAACTGAACGGAATGGACAATGTCTTAAAAAGGAGGATATAAGATGAACATCAACAAAAGCAAAACGAGGATAATGGAATGTAGCTGAATTAAATCGGGTGATGTTTAGGGAATTAGATTAGGAAATGAGACACTTAAAGTAGTAAAGGAGTTTCGATATTGGCCAGCAAAATAACTGATGATGGTCGAAGTAGAGAGGATATAAAATGTAGACTGGCAATGGCAAGGAAAGCGTTTCTGAAGAAGAGAAATTTGTTAACATCGAGTATAGATTTATGTGTCAGGAAGTCGCTTCTAAAAGTATTTGTAGGGAGTGTAGCCATGTATGGAAGTGAAACGTGGACGATAAATAGTTTGGACAAGAAGAGAATAGAAGCTTTCGAAATAGGGTGCTACAGAAGAATGCTGAAGACTGGATGGTTAGATCACATAACTAATGAGTAAGTACTGAACAGAACTGGGAAGAAGTGAAATTTGTGGCAAAACTTGACTAGAAGAAGATATCGGTTGGTAGGAGATATTCTGAGGCATGAAGAGATCACCTATTTAGTATTTCAGGGCAACGTGGAGGGTAAAAATCGTAGAGGGAGACAAAGGGATGAATACACTAAACAGATTGAGAAGGCTGTAGTGTGGAGAAGGTATTGGGAGATGAAGAAGATTGCACAGGATAGAGTAGCATTGAGAGCTGCATCAAACCAGTCTCTGGACTAAAGACCACAACAACAACAACAGTCTTCCTCATTCTTATAGTTCTTATTTAATAGCCCGACAAGCACGAATTGGTTTTTCTGCTGGTAGAGGTCCGAAATGCCGCTGAGCTGCTCTGTTTCCACGTCCTTCTGCACATGCTATTACTTTCAATTTACAGCCCGCATCATATTAATACCTCTTTTTTTTCCATTACGAAACAAGTTATTGACAAAAAAATGTTGAATTGTTACCGATAATACAAATCACTTTCAATTCATGTTTACTGGTACCGTAGACTGCAATGACGCATGTTAGGCTAGGTTAGATATAATGATCCTGCAACTAACTTGTGACGTCACAGAAGTAGACTCGTCCGCCACATTTCGGGAACGTTGGGCTCCGAGCCGGGAGCCCACTAGAGGTCTCAGTTTTGTCGTGTGCTACTGACGACTTGTATGCGTTTAAACGGGCAGCTAAGTATTATTAAACTCATCTGAAATAGTTACTCGCTCCCCGTCGGAGTCGGCACCTGGCACTAGTAAGACCTGCAGTGTCACGTGCTCCGACGTAGGCACCACGAGCTGTCTTTCTTGAGGGTCTCGGGCTAGGTAGTGTTCTGGGTTTGCGATGGCGGTGTGGCAGGGAGACAGTGTTGGCAAACTTGTGAATCCCTTTCACTTTCGTCACATCGGCGCGGTGCTGCTGCCACTTCAATCCAACGTTGCCACATTGAGATATGTTGCCGGCAGCTTCTAATATATGACCATTTGTAAGACTTGCGGGAATTTTAAATCAAACACTGGACGTTTTTACATCAGTTTCGATTATAGGACGCAACTGAATTTTGGGGGACAATTTTCCAAAAAAAATAAGTGCCTCTTATAGTTCGCAAAATTACGAGAACATCTTGTAGAAATCTGTTCAAAATATTTGATATTTTGAAAATTGTTACACAACATATAATTGTTTCTGGCACTTACTTTCTGGTACTGTTCCTCGTTTCTAACAATATTTATCTTTCTTCACAAAATAATGCAAGATAAGCTGTAATATTCACAAATACCTCAAGGGCGTAACATTATTACAGGAAAAACCCAAGTTATGCAGTATGGAAGAGAATTAACAGTGCCTTGTGAAGACTGTAGCAGGGTTCAGGACTAGAATAAAAATACTTTCTGTTGGGTAGCTCCTAAAAAGCTGAAGACTGTCTTTACAGAAACATCTAAAGGTGCAAGTAATCATGAAATGTAACGTCCACTGTTCAAAGTGCCGTCAATGCGGACAAGAGGTGACCGAGACGTGTAACCAATGGCGCCCCATACCATCACGCCAGGTGATACGCCAGTATACCGATGACGAATACACGCTTCCATTGTGCGTTCCCACGATGTTGCCAAACACGGATGCGACCATCATGATGCTGTAAAGAGAACGAGGATTCATCCGAACAAATGACGTTTTACCTTTCGTGCACCCAGGTTCGTCGTCAAGTACACCATCGCAGGTGCTCCTGTCTGTGATGCAGCGTCAAGGGTCACCGCAGCGTGATTCCGAGCTGACAGTCCACGCTGCTGCAAATGTCGTCGAACTGTTCGTGCAGATGGTTGTTGTCTTGCAAACGTCCCCACCTGTTGACTCAGAGATCGAGGCGTGGCTGCACGATCCGTTACAGCCATGCGGATAAGATGCCTGTCATGTCGACTGCTAGGGATACGAGGCCGTTGGGATCCAGCACGGCGTTCCGTATTACCCTCGTGAACCCACCGATTCGATATTCTGCTAACTGTCACTGGATCTCGACCAACGCGTGGAGCAATGTCGCAATACGATTAACCGCAATCGCTATAGGCTACAATCTGACCTTTATCAAAGTCGGAAACGTGATGGTACGCATTTCTCCTCCTGACACGAGGCATCACAACAACGTTTCAGCAGGCAACGCCGGTCAACTGGTGTTTGTGTATGAGAAATCGGTTGGAAACTTTCCTAATGTCGGCACGTTGTAGGTGCCGCCACCGGCGCCAGCCTTGTGTGAATCCTCTGAAAAGCTTATCATTAGCACACCACAGCATCTTCTTCCTGCCGGTTAAATTTCGCGTCTGTAGCACGTCATCTTCGTGGTGTAGCAGTTTTAATGGCCTGTAGTGTATTACAATCAAATGGTGACAGCATTACTAAAAAAAAAAAGCAAAACAAATGTTGACGTATTAAAAACTTTACTCAGAACTGGTGCAGATGGGTTTTAACGTAATTTGAAAAGAGTGCCGGGCTGTGGAACAGCTTAACAGTTACTGCAAGTCGAGGCAGCTCCCGGAGTCGAGAGAAGAGCCCCAGCGGGTGGGGTCATTAGGCGGACAGGGCGCCAGTCACGGAATTATTGTTTCTGGGCGCCGGTCCCTGGCGCCGTTCGCCCTCTAATTCGACGTCCAGGCCGGCCCGTCGGCGCCCATCCGGCCTGCGCGGCGGAACGAGTGGGGCTGACGTGTCGCAGGTTTTGCAGCCGCGGCCATTACCGCCGCTTTCCGCGGTGATGAGCGCTGGCTGCCTCCCTCCCCCTCCCCGCCCCGCGGCCACGGGTTGAGGGGTGGGGGCAGCTCGGCGCGCCCCTCCTGCTTGATTTGGCCAATTTGCCGGCCGAGCGACCGCGCGATCACGTTCTCACTGACAGCGGACAGCCAAAGGAGCCGTGCAGCATAACGACTCGGCTCGGCGACTTCTACTGCGGCAGTTTTGAAACGGCCTACACGTCGCGTTTGTAGGCTTCTAGACCCGAGGGCGGGAGGAGGGAGGGAGGAAGGGAGGCGTCGTGGATGAAGACCCCGAGGCCGATTCCACACAAAAGACTGTGTCCTTAGAGCCGACTCTTGTACAGCCATTCAGCGAGATACTTGATCCGCTTCCGAACAACACTCCATCTTCTCTCTACACGGGTTACCACAGGGGACTCTTAGGTCCTCTATTATACTTGTTGTACAGTACCGAATAACACTGCTGGCCTTTAAAATTGCAACGGTAGATAGAATAGTATGTAACGAGATTCCCTTATTATGCGCATACAGTATCGTACGAAGAAAACGTAATTAAATTTGTTGGAGATTTGATGTGTATGGTGTGTATACAGAACTGCAAATGGGAAATAGAAGTTGGTGATTTCGTAAGAGGGACATGATTTTAATTATTATTAGTCCGGATGAAGGAGATGTCACCGCAAAAATGTGACAACTACTTGTCACAGCATACATTAATGACTTACTGGTTACTAACAGATGTGACTGCAGATACTTTGCGAACGATACGGTTATTCGTAAGACTTTGTGGCACCGCAAACGATTTGGGAAGAAGGAAACATGCAAACGAACAAATGAAAATATGTTTTCATATTAGATTAGATTATATTAGATTAATTATTCATTCCACAGACCCATAAAACAGGGAATCCTCCTGGGTGTGGAACACGTCAGGTAAACACATTACAAAAATATTAGAAAAACTTAAGTTTCATTAATTTTAATGATCCTCAGTCAATAAACAGTAGAATTATGTACATGAATTAAATTTAAACTTCTAATATTTACAGGTTTAATACTTACATCTGCTGTCATTAAAGCCATCATTCAGACATTTGCTAGTTGCTTGGCTATTACAACCAACTATTGTCAAAATTTAAAGTAAATTATTCATTTCAATGATCCCCAGTTGAGAACAGTCACATTATGTACAAGATTTAAAATTAAACTTCCACTTTTTACAGACATAAGACTTACATCTGCTTTCCATACATCCATCATACATCATACACAGTAGGCAATTACTTGGCTATTACAACCAAGTATTGTGAAAAATGAAAGTATAATAAATTTTCATTAAAATGGTCTACTGCACTTGTTGAGAAACTCATGGATGGAATAGAACGAGTTGGCCACCAAAAATGCTTTTAAATTATGTTTCAATTGTGCCTTGTCTGAAACTAAACTCTTAATGGTTGCTGAATACTGGACTCCTTTCTGGGTCAGAGTAAGTGATTTTCAATCTTTATGTATATTGTTCTTATTCTTAGTATTGATACTGTGTACTAAGCAGTTAGATGGAAAAAGAGATGTATTATTTACAACAAACTTCATTAAGGAATAAATATTCTGAGAAGCTGTGGTTAATATGCCCAATTCTTTCAATAGGTTTCGACATGATGTTCTTGGACTTACACTACTCTTCTTATACGCTTCTGGACTCTAAAAGTTTTTTCTCTCTTTGTGGAGTTACCCCAAAATGTGATACCATATGACATAATTGAGTGAAAATAAGCAAAATATGCCAGTTTATTTATATTTGTATCTCCTATGTCTGACATCATTCGCATTGCAAACACAGACTTATTTAGGCACTTTAGCAGTTCGTCACTATGTTGGACCCAACTGAATTTATTATCAAGTTGTAATACCAAGAATTTTACACTCTCAACTTCTCCTATTTGCATGTCATCATATTTTATACACACACCAGAAGGAAATCTCTTGGATGTTACGAACTGCATATAGTGGGTCTTTTCAAAGTTTAATGAGAGTGAATTGGCTATGAACCACTTATTAATGTCAGTAAAAATTTGATTTGCTCCCCTTTCTAAATTTACATTTGATTTACTATTTATTGCAATGAGGAACATAATTGTAGTAAGTCCATATGACATTATACACTCCTGGAAATTGAAATAAGAACACCGTGAATTCATTGTCCCAGGAAGGGGAAACTTTATTGACACTTTCCTGGGGTCAGATACATCACATGATCACACTGACAGAACCACATAGACACAGGCAACAGAGCATGCACAATGTCGGCACTAGTACAGTGTATATCCACCTTTCGCAGCAATGCAGGCTGCTATTCTCCCATGGAGACGACCGTAGAGATGCTGGATGTAGTCCTGTGGAACGGCTTGCCATGCCATTTCCACCTGGCGCCTCAGTTGGACCAGCGTTCGTGCTGCACGTGCAGACCGCGCGAGACGACGCTTCATCCAGTCCCAAACATGCTCAATGGGGGACAGATCCGGAGATCTTGCTGGCCAGGGTAGTTGACTTACACCTTCTAGAGCACGTTGGGTGGCACGGGATACATGTGGACGTGCATTGTCCTGTTGGAACAGCAAGCTCCCTTGCCGGTCTAGGAATGGTAGAACGATGGGTTCGATGACGGTTTGGATGTACCGTGCACTATTCAGTGTCCCCTCGACGATCACCAGTGGTGTACGGCCAGTGTAGGAGATCGCTCCCCACACCATGATGCCGGGTGTTGGCCCTGTGCGCCTCGGTCGTATGCAGTCCTGATTGTGGCGCTCACCTGCACGGCGCCAAACACGCATACGACCATCATTGGCACCAAGGCAGAAGCGACTCTCATCGCTGAAGACGACACGTCTCCATTCGTCCCTCCATTCACGCCTGTCGCGACACTACTGGAGGCGGGCTGCACGATGTTGGGGCGTGAACGGAAGACGGCCTAACGGTGTGCGGGACCGTAGCCCAGCTTCATGGAGACGGTTGCGAATGGTCCTCGCCGATACCCCAGGAGCAACAGTGTCCCTAATTTGCTGGGAAGTGTCGGTGCGGTCCCCTACGGCACTGCGTAGGATCCTACGGTCTTGGCGTGCATCCGTGCGTCGCTGCGGTCCGGTCCCAGGTCGACGGGCACGTGCACCTTCCGCCGACCACTGGCGACAACATCGATGTACTGTGGAGACCTCACGCCCCACGTGTTGAGCAATTCGGCGGTACGTCCACCCGGCCTCCCGCATGTCCACTATACGCCCTCGCTCAAAGTCCGTCAACTGCACATACGGTTCACGTCCACGCTGACGCGGCATGCTACCAGTGTTAAAGACTGCGATGGAGCTCCGTATGCCACGGCAAACTGGCTGACACTGACGGCGGCGGTGCACAAATGCTGCGCAGCTAGCGCCATTCGACGGCCAACACCGCGGTTCCTGGTGTGTCCGCTGTGCCGTGTGTGTGATCATTGCTTGTACAGCCCTCTCGCAGTGTCCGGAGCAAGTATGGTGGGTCTGACACACCGGTGTCAATGTGTTCTTTTTTCCATTTCCAGGAGTGTATACGCTATTAATTGTGTGCAGAGTTTTAACACACAACATAAAAAAAGATTCGAGCAGCAGATACTTTATAAAAGGAATCATATTAGCTCTATTGATAACTCATAAAACCACAACACCATATGATGAAACGAATCACATTAGCTCTCCTAGTAGTTCATTGAGCCACAACACCATCCTTGTGGCACGACAAGTTTACACCGACATTAGTCTTAATCTCTATTCAATGCCTATCGGACAGTGCATCATATGTACAGGGTTATTCCGTAATGATATTGCAGACTTTCAGGGATAATGAAGAGGAGATAGATCACTTCGAGTTAAGGGATCCTAGTCCAGAAACTACTATGTCGAAAGTTGCAAGCGCAAATCCTTCTAATTGACGATAGACTTCTTCTTCTTCTGCAAGCACTTTGCTTTCTATAATTCGGGAGGAGCTAGTGTGGACCAAAACAAAAAAATGTTGTCTGGTAAACAAGGGCTACAAAATACATATTTTAAGACCTATCAGCACTTGTTCAGTAGGAGAGTTTTTTTTGACAATAGCAAAGCTCTTTTAGAGCTGAGTTTTACTGGACATTTTCTTCCTGTTTCAGCCCATTTTACCTCCTCCCAAAATACAGAAAGCAAAGAACTTGCATTAAGAGAAGTCCGATGTCAGAAGCATCGGAACCATTTTCGCTCATAATTTCGCTAATAATTTCCGCAACAGGGTCCCTTAACTTGAATTTAATTACGCTCATCCTTCTCCATCACCATGTCATCGTCCTGTATAATATGAAACTTTCACTTATTTCATGCGCTTATCTGACTGCATATGTGCACCAGTCTTCCCTCCAACCGGTCTGACTATATTGCCTTAATCTTAACACAAGATATTCACAACGCGCCCTAAAAATTACGTCAGGAAGGAGAGAAAATTAAGAAATTTTGTTTATTGTGCGTGTGTAGCACAGTATGAAAACATATGATTAAAATTATAGTTTATTTGCTGGTATACAAAATGTACATTTTTTCACACACAGCCACAACCTGAGGCAGGAAGAGCGGCTCTAACCCGCATGGGCAACTAGTCAGTGGTACCAGGTACCACAACGTCAGTTTCTGGAACCATAAGTCGATGACTGGTAGAAAGTAGTATAGTTCTCCGACAAGCCTGCACACGTTGTGTACTGAGCCGAGACATTTCTGAAAAGACGACATGTTGCTTTGTCCAACGTTGCCGTTCCAAGCACCACTGTCGGCGTTCCTCTTTGCTGCCGTGTCAAGGGAAACAGTATGAATGTCACCGTGAAGACAGCGAGCAGTCGCTATGTCCCTGTGGCTGCATGTCTTGCAGCAAACAAGTTCATTTCTTGCCTCAAGGCATGAGCTGTGGCGTTACAATAATGCACAGCCTAGTGAACAGTATGTCTCAGGCTTGATAGAGCGTATTAGCGTGTTGTCTGCCAGACACGACTAATTTTTGCCACGAGCATTTATCTTGTATTAAAACACGAAAAGAGCCGATATGCATTACACCAGATGGAAATAACGTCCATTTCTTTTTACTTTTCTTCGCAATCGTCCACTGACGACACCTTCACATTTTTAACACTTTGCCGTCCGCACGTCTCATACAAATTTATTCGCTTGGCTCCGCCAGTCGGATATGCTTGTCACCGGCCGCTTGTCACCTTTCCGTTGGTGACAAGCTTCAAACACATTGACTTTTGCGCGCTGTAGTTTTCCGGAAATCCTCTATTTTGCCTTGTCTTTCCACAAACTCCAATTTTCTTTTCAAGTAACTTCTCTGCAAGTTCTACACTGTTATAATAATTATCCTTGCAGAGCTGATGCCACTTTCCATCAGAAGGCATCAATAGTTTCATCACTGTTTTCGCTAAAGGCTTTCCAGCGCCGGAATATACTGTATCTTGAATGAGGAAATGCATCAAATGGTTCAAATGGCTCTGAGCACTATGGGACTTAACATGGATGGTCATCAGTCCCCTAGAACTTAGAACTACTTAAACCTAACTAACCTAAGACATCACACAACACCCAGTCATCACGAGGCAGAGAAAATCCCTGACCCGCCGGGAATCGAACCCGGGAACCCGGGAGCGGGAAACGAGAACGCTACCGCACGACCACGAACCGCGGACAGGAAATGCATCCAGTACTCGAATCACTCAGCATCCGAATGAGTATGCCGTATTTCATAATTTTCGACGGATTCTAAACTTTAAAATTAAACCGTTCACGCCACGGTATCATTCATCAATTGAGATGTTTTGACTTAGATTAGACGCTTCATTAAAGTTTTAGGAAAGATGATCAATTACGAATTGCACTTTGACAAGGCGGTCGGCATTAACCAGTTTATTGTTGCGGTCGGAAAAATGTAAAAATGATAATATTTGTCAGAATCGGTAGCGGGAAACCGTTTTGAGAAATATCGGTGTGTCTGTCAACGGACTCGTTGACCAATAATCATTGATCATTCCTTTCCTTACAATTCCCGTAACGATAGCAAGCCCAAACCATTTTCCAAGTTCGGGTCCCGCAACGTCGACAAATTTGGCATTTTTTAAATCCACTTTCCTTCTATTGGAATCTTGACTGTAGTACTTTTTGATTTCGTTGCTAATATGTTCAAATAGATCGTTCACAATATATAATTGTACGATATCCTCGACGCTCTGTGTATCTTTCGGAAATATGTTTGGACCCAGGGATCCTTCAAATTTATTATTGGTCCTCCGTAAATCAAAGTCTGACCACTGTGCACTGTCTTCTTCGTCTGATTCAGCCGATTCAGTTGGCAACCGTAGCGTTCGCCGAATTCTTCTTGGACGTATTTCACTATCTTCCTACGATTCTGTTTCACTTTCATTTTTTTTATATCCAGTGTCTTCTTCCCAATCGGCAAAGACGTCCGCGCACTCATCGTAAATAATCCTATTGTCTCTTTCGTCCGACATGATCAAAAGGCACAAGTACTTATAAAAACAAAACAATTATTGTTACCTAAACAAAACACCAACTGAATGCAGAAGATACTAACGTGCTGTCCCTGGCCACTGCGAGATCCTATGCTCACGACACCACTGCGGTGTCGCTGGCCACTGAGCGATACTATGCAGATGACACCACTGTGGTATCGCCGGACGGCATAGCGTTAAGGGGCTCCGGAAAGGCTCAAAATCATGAAAAGTTCAATTTTTACTTTTTTGCGTTTTCTGAATCTGCAGACTATTACCTTTTAATAGGTATATAATTTATTCAATTCCGAAGACTACAACTATTTTTAAATTTTTTTTGAAATGTGTTCTACATGGGCGTGTCCCACTGTGGCGCTGTTAAACTGCTGTCAAATGGTGTTATTATTAACGTCCTTGTTCATCAGGTACATTTTAGTGATGTGAGATAAAGTATGTGTTGTGGCTAACCTGTGATGGTTCAATATATATCGCTGGTGTGACTGTCGATTGTTTCACGTTTATTTACTCTGTCGTTATCTCGAAAATATTCGTAATTAATTCTGTTTCTTGAGTCTCTGTTTTGTTGAAGTATAATAATGAGTAAAAGTAAAGTTATTAGAAATCCTCTGAAGGCTGTTAAGAAAAGGAGAAATGTTGGAAAGCCAAAGGTATGTGTTATTACTGTAAATTATAACATTCTAACATGGTACGAGCGATGCTTGCTTTAGACAAGGAACGCCTTCGGGCTGCAGACAGGGCTGTAAAGAGTCTAGAAATACAAGCAAGAGTAAACAGTAGTAGGAACAAGAGGAAGCTGGGGGAGGAGTTTGCAGAGGATGAAAATAATCCATTCTATGGACCTGGAATGCACTAAAATGATAATCCAATCTTTGTCGCTCGATTCCCAAAACTTTTATTTTCTCATACTAATTACATGTTTTCTAAGGATCTTCCAAACATATTTGTTCTAAACTTTCAGTAAATGTTACACAGTACCTTCTGCATATTTTACCACAGCCTTTTTCCAAAAAAACTGCATATTTTTGTATATATAAAAAACAATTGCAAAAAACTGTTGCGAATTTTCATTACAATTGAAAACAAAATCATCTTTAATAACTGAACTAAAATTTTGTAAAATCCCTGTGTTAAGTTGTAGCCCATATTCCAATAAATAGTCTGTAAAAAGTTCAACTTCCTACCTCAAATACTTTGTACGGAAAGATGTAATTTATAAGCGTTATTTTAACATTGCAAGTATAGGGCGTTCCGGAGCCCCTTAATAAGCATCGCCATGGAACAAGTAATGGTGTCACTCACACTGTGCTGTGAACCGTAGTGACGCTCTTGCTTTCCCGGAGTTTTCTCTGTCCGAACGGTATGTCTTGCAGCGCGCTGGTTGGCCAGCGCCTCCCTGATATGCGTGACCAGGCGCTCTGCAGGGGCAAGGAGTACGGGGCCAGCCTGCACGGGGCATCGAAGGGGATCGGTCGGTGCGTGGTGTACCGCTGTGCCACACTGGTGCTGTCACTGCGGCGCCTGTCGCTTTTGGCGAGCTGGTGAGCGGAACTGGAATGTGGCTGCAGTGACCAGTAAACAGAGGCTCAGCTCGGGAGTCGTTCCGCCTTTGCCACGTGACGAGACCCCCAGAGTTCGGCTTGGCTTGTGCATCCACGGCAGCTCCAAGGATTAATTTGCAAGTGTTGAGCTATTCGTCTGAGGGATAGCTTCGTGTGACCTCTCTGTTTGTTCGAGTGATGTTCTACATCTACATCTACATTTATACTCCGCAAGCCAACCAACGGTGTGTGGCGGAGGGCACTTTACGTGCCACTGTCATTACCTCCCTTTCCTGTTCCAGTCGCGTATGGTTCGCGGGAAGAACGACTGTCTGAAAGCCTCCGTGCGCGCTCTAATCTCTCTAATTTTACATTCGTGATCTCCTCGGGAGGTATAAGTAGGGGGAAGCAATATATTCGATACCTCATCCAGAAACGCACCCTCTCGAAACCTGGCGAGCAAGCTACACCGCGATGCAGAGCGCCTCTCTTGCAGAGGCTGCCACTTGAGTTTGTTAAACATCTCCGTAACGCTATCACGGTTACCAAATAACCCTGTGACGAAACGCGCCGCTCTTCTTTGGATCTTCTCTATCTCCTCCGTCAACCCGATCTGGTACGGATCCCACACTGATGAGCAATACTCAAGTATAGGTCGAACGAGTGTTTTGTAAGCCACCTCCTTTGTTGATGGACTACATTTTCTAAGGACTCTCCCAATGAATCTCAACCTGGTACCCGCCTTACCAACAATTAATTTTATATGATCATCCCACTTCAAATCGTTCCGCACGCATACTCCCAGATATTTTACAGAAGTAACTGCTACCAGTGTTTGTTCTGCTATCATATAATCATACAATAAAGGATCTTTCTTTCCATGTATTCGCAATACATTACATTTGTCTATGTTAAGGGTCAGTTGCCACTCCCTGCACAAAGTGCCTATCCGCTGCAGATCTTCCTGCATTTCGCTACAATTTTCTAATGCTGCAACTTCTCTGTATATTACAGCATCATCCGTGAAAAGCCGCATGGAACTTCCGACACTATCTACCAGGTCATGTACATATATTGTGAAAAGCAATGGTCCCATAATACTCCCCTGTGGCACGCCAGAGGTTACTTTAACGTCTGTAGACGTCTCTCCATTGATAACAACATGCTGTGTTCTGTTTGCTAAAAACTCTTCAATCCAGCCACACAGCTGGTCTGATATTCCGTAGGCTCTTATTTTGTTTATCAGGCGACAGTGCGGAACTGTATCGAACGCCTTCCGGAAGTCAAGGAAAATAGCATCTACCTGGGAGCCTGTATCTAATATTGTCTGGGTCTCATGAACAAATAAAGCGAGTTGGGTCTCACACGATCGCTGTTTCCGGAATCCATGTTGATTCCTACATAGTAGATTCTGGGTTTCCAAAAACGACATGTTCTTCTAAATCACTTGAGTGCTGAGTTTGCATCACCATTGATCGTGAGTGGAATTAACTGGGTTGTCCCCTGGTTGATTTTGCTATCACTTCTTTATTGCTGTGGCCGACATTCAGCGAATTCTTATCTTATCTGAGTAAATTGCTACTTTCACGATTTGTAAATGAAATCCTCATCTGCTTGCTAAAATTTAACTTCCGACTTAAGTTGGATTGTGCTTTGCCACTTTCAGCCTGTGGCCGATTGTATATGCTGAAAACCTTGTACTCTCAAAGGGCGGCATTCTTAGTGGTTAAAGCTGTGTACAGGTTTCCGTTATTTACAAAGTCAATGTCCTGAGTGGCTCTGCAAATTATGAACGCTAATTTGATTCAGGCTGTTTTAACGACAGAATTAACATCAGCTGTAGCTGCAGTTTATTAGGCAGTACCGAATTTATGAAACTTACAGCCGAATCTTATCTCCATTTGTTTTATACATTGATGATCCAGTATTTTAACATTGTGGTGGTTTCTATATTAAGATTGATTTTGTGTTTGTTGTAGAATCTGCTGTCAATATACGGATCGCGCTGGTTGTTTTTTCCGGTCGGGTCTAGCGCACGAAATTCAGAGGTGCGGCTGATGTTCAACGCCAGCCGCCAATAGTGAACTAATTTGTGTTTTCTGATTTTAGGCTACTGCTTTATCACCGGATACTTGTTGTTATGCCTTTGTCTGTAACCTGCAAGTTGTTTGGTTATTAACCAGATTGGTCAATTGTGATAGAGATTTTTTGCTGTGAAAACAGTTTACATTTGCGGTTCTAGGCGCTTCAGTCCGGAACCACGCGACTGCTACGGTTGCAGGTTCGAATCCTGCCTCGGGCATGGATGTGTGTGATGTCCTTGGTTCAGTTAAGTTTAAGTAGTTCCAAGATCTGGGGGACTGCTGACCTCAGATGTTAAGTCCCATAGTGTTCAGAGCCATTTGAACCAGTTTACATTTGAATAGTTTCAAACGTTCTTGCTTGTTATAAAGTATATTATAGTATTGACATTCGTGAGGGACTATCATTTTCATGGGTCAAAAATCGTTCACTCAACTTTTTCTTTTGTTTCTTTTCAAAGAATTCAATTGTGAAGTTAGTTCTATGTAGCCGTAATATTGGATTTATTAGCGTTATGGGCTGTAAGGCTTTTTTTTTATGGAACCAAACTGCTGAGGTCATCGGTCCGTAAGCTAACACGCTACTTAATCTAACTTAAACTAACGTACGCTAAGGACAGCACACACTTATGCCTGAGGGAGGACTCGAATCTCCGACGAAGGGAGCCGCGCTGGCCGTGACAAGGCGTGGCTAGCCCGCGGGGCGAAAGGCTGTTTATCCTGCGCACCTTCAAGAATAGTGTGCTTAAATGGGAGGTAATTTTTTTAAAATTTTGTTTTAGTTAATTCTGTATACCAAGTATTGCTGATGACAACGGCGTTGTTACCAGTATTTGCATCTTGGTTTCGTCAAATGACTCTCTTTCTTCTAATGTATCCTCAAATTGTGCCTCAGCATTCCGCTGCAGCAGCCTTGTGCCCTGCTCCCTACCTTGTCACACACAGTCTGAAAAGTGAAGCCGAGTCAGCTCTGAAAGAACACTTCAGCATCGGAATCGAAGACGTAGAGAAGAAAATGTTAGAAGTTTCTGACAAAGGCCATGACAGCTTATTTCTCACAGAAGAGCCGGAGAACTGTAAGCTGCTACTCGATTATAGATATGTACATCTACATCTACACTGATTGGCAATTCACACTTAAGAGCTTGGCAGAGGGTTCTTCGATCCGTTTCACACTATATACCTATCGTTCCTCTCTGTAATAGCACGCTAGAAACACGACCTCTTAAATCTTTCCTTGCGAGCTCTGATTTATTTTATTGCAATAATCATTTCTCCTCATGTAGGTAGGAGTCAACAAAATACTTTCACCCTCAGAGAAAGTAGATGATTGATGTTTCGTGAAAAACATCTCATCGCAACGAAAAACGCCTTTAGCGATTGCCATCCCAAGACGCATATCCTAGGCATGAGACCGTCACCCCTGTTCCGCGAGAATACAAGGCGAGCAATACAAGACGAGCTTCCCTTCTTTGAGCTTTACTACTTGCTCCGTCAATTCTACCTGGTAATGATCCCATACACCGCACCATTAGTCCAGAAGAGGATGCACAAGATAACGCAGTCTCTTTAGTAGGTTTGTTGCAGCTTCTAAGTGCTCTGCCAGTAGAACTCAGTGTTTGGTTCGTCTTCCCAACGACATTTTCTGTGTTATGGCTTCAGTTTAAGATGTTCTCAGTTGAAATCGCAAGGAAATTAGTTGAATCCACAACACTGCAGCGGAAATTTGACTGATTACTTTTGGTACTGATGTGGATGACCTCGATCTTTTTATAATTTAGTATAACCTGCCTCGTTTAACGCCACACAGATATCTTGTCTAAACGATTCGCAATTAGTTTTGAACTTCTGATGACTCCACTAGAATGTTACAACTGCATAAACTGCAAACAGTCTAAGAGGGCTGCTCGCATTGCCCTCTCAATCGTAAATTGAGAATCGCAGACGGCCTAAAACACTTTCATGCGGAACGCCATTTATCACTTCCGTTTCAATCGCGACTTTTCGTCAGGTACTACGGACTGAGGTCTTTCTGAGAGGAAATTACTAACACAATCGCAGAATTGCGGTGATATTATATAGTGCAGGGGTGGCCACAACGAGGCTGGTGAACCACTTGCGGCTCTTGCTTCAGTACAGTGCATCTCTTGAAATATAATATATAAATATATAAAGTATAAATATAATTAAATTTCAAATGTAAAAAGTTGATAGACACTTATGTAAAACTGTAACGACGCAGAGCAGCGCAGTTTGTTTGTACATAATCAGAAATGTTGCAGTGTGAGTGTGTGTGTATGTGTGTGTGTGTGTGTGTGTGTGTGTGTGTGCGCGCGCGCACGCACGTGCGAGTGCGTCATTAAGAATGAAAAATGAGAAACGTCACCCAAACAGCACCGCGCATGAACGAACCATTTGGTTTGATGCTTACGAGCATGGTGGCGCGTTTGTCTGTTCATACCTGTCACACCGCTCTGGGCCGAACGTCTATTACTTATACACTACTGGCCATTACAATTGCTACACCACGAAGATGACGTGCTACAGACGCGAAATTTAAACGACAGGAAGACGATGCTGTGATATGCAAATAATTAGCTTTTCAGAGCATTCACACAAGGTTGGCGCCGGTGGCGACACCTACAACGTGCTGACATGAGGAAAGTTTCCAACCGCTTTCTCATACACAAACAGCAGTTGACCGGCGTTGCCTGGTGAAACGTTATTGTGATGCCTCGTGTAAAGAGGAGAAATTCGTACCATCAAGTTTCCGAGTTAGATAAAGGTCGGATTGTAGCCTACCGCGATTGCGGTTTATCGTATCGCGACATTGCTGCTCGCGTTGGTCGAGATCCAATGACTGCTAGCAGAATATGAAATCGGTGGGTTCAGGAGGGTAATACGGAACGCCGTGCTGGATCCCATCGGCCTCGCATCACTAGCAGTCGAAATGACAGGCATCTTATCCGCATGGCTGTCACGGATCAAGGAGCCACGTCTCGATCCCTGAGTCAACAGATGGGGTCTTTTGCAAGCCAAGAACCATCTGCACGAACAGTTTGACCACGTTTGCAGCAGCATGGACTATCTGCTCGGAGACTATGGGTATGGTTACACATGACGCTGCATGACAGACAGGAGCGCATGCGAAGGTGTACTCAAGGACGAACCTGGGTGCACGAATGGCAAAACGTCATTTATTCGGATGAATCCAGGTTCTGTTTGCAGCATCATGATGGTCGCATCCGTGTTTGGTAACATCGGGGTGAACGCACGTTGGAAGCGTGTATTCGTCATCGCCATACTGGCGTATCACCCGGCGTGATGGTATGTGGTGCCATTGGTTAGACGTCTCGGTCACCTCTTGTTCGCATTGAGGCACTTTGAACAGTGGACGGTACATTTCAGATGTGTTACGACTCGTGGTCTACCCTTCATTCGATCCCTTCAAAACCCTACATTTCAGCAGGATAATGCACGACCGCGTGTTGCAGGTCCTGTACGGGTATTTCTGGATACAGAAAATGTTCGACTGCTGCCCTGGCCAGCACATTCTCCAGATCTCTCACCAATTGAAAACGTCTGGTCAATGATGGCCGAGCAACTGGCTCGTTACAACACACCAGTCACTACTCTTGATGAACTGTGGTATCGTGTTGAAGCTGCATGGGCAGCTGTACCTGTACACGCCATCCAAGCTCTGTTTGACTCAATGCCCAAGCGTATCAAGGCCGTTGTTACGGCCAGAGATGGTTGTTCTGGGTACTGATTTCTCAGGATCTATGCGCCCAAATTGCGTGAAAATGTAATCACATGTGAGTTCACTATCATGTATTTGTCCAATGAATACCCGTTTATCATCTGCATTTCTTCTTGGTGTAGCAATTTTAATGGTCAATAGTGTATTTCGGCCGATGTGGACGCCGCTCAATGCAAAAGGAATGTAACAGGAGAAAACTGTAGAACAACTTTGAGCAAAAGTCAGTGCCCAGAACTGCAACGAGGCCGCAGCCAGACAGCAGAAGTTAGTCACTGAACTGCGCGATCGACTCCAATGTCATCGGACCACGAGTGGTGAAATCAGTCCGCCAGTCAAGGACATCGGTCGCAGTCGGCCGTGGTTCAGCAGCAAGACTTCCGTGACACCATCCCGGTTGATACTGCCTTGAGCCAGTCTTCGAGATGCCACCCCGGCTAGACTGACTTCCGCGATTACGCCAGACCCCGGTCATTGCCCTATTCCAGGAGGGTCGCAGTGGGCCACAAACGAAGCCATTCCGTGATTTCAACGCCGGGAACCAGCATTTAACCGGTAGCAGAGCCGAGTACGTGAATTTCGGGCACAGCACGGCCACTCCCGTCGCCTGCTGTGTATCAGCCGGAAATCGTCGCTGGGAGCTCTGCCACCACCAGGGACCCTATTCTGTATCGTTCATACCGTTCGGTGTAGTAGGTTAGTCTCGGTAGTTAAGTCATTTTCGGTTCTTTATCGAAAAATCCTATTCAGTAAGCTTCTGAGACCTGTTACCGAACGGTCCTCCCACTGATTTTACGGCATTTGTACCGAGAGGTTTTAGATTTGTGTGGCCCTATCGATCGGTGAGCTGTGGTTTATGTACACCTATAGTTATTTTAAACATATTTAGCCATTTTAGCTTTGGATTAAGTGATTGTGTTACGAAAGAATCACCAGAGGACGCATCTGATTGGAAAGTGAGTTCATAATAGACTATTTTCCTTTGTTAGAAATATGGTTAGGTTAGATTGTTACTGTGAATGATTACATCAAGGAAAAAAAAAACAACGTTTTCGGTCAATATTATCTCAAAATACGTGTTACTTTTATGCAAATAAGAGTTTAAAGCAAAATAGCAAGACATATACACTCCGGGAAATGGAAAAAAGAACACATTGACACCGGTGTGTCAGACCCACCATACTTGCTCCGGACACTGCGAGAGGGCTGTACAAGCAATGATCACACGCACGGCACAGCGGACACACCAGGAACCGCGGTGTTGGCCGTCGAATGGCGCTAGCTGCGCAGCATTTGTGCACCGCCGCCGTCAGTGTCAGCCAGTTTTCCGTGGCATACGGAGCTCCATCGCAGTCTTTAACACTGGTAGCATGCCGCGACAGCGTGGACGTGAACCGTATGTGCAGTTGACGGACTTTGAGCGAGGGCGTATAGTGGGCATGCGGGAGGCCGGGTGGACGTACCGCCGAATTGCTCAACACGTGGGGCGTGAGGTCTCCACAGTACATCGATGTTGTCGCCAGTGGTCGGCGGAAGGTGCACGTGCCCGTCGACCTGGGACCGGACCGCAGCGACGCACGGATGCACGCCAAGACCGTAGGATCCTACGCAGTGCCGTAGGGGACCGCACCGCTACTTCCCAGCAAATTAGGGGCACTGTTGCTCCTGGGGTATCGGCGAGGACCATTCGCAACCGTCTCCATGAAGCTGGGCTACGGTCCCGCACACCGTTAGGCCATCTTCCGCTCACGCCCCAACATCGTGCAGCCCGCCTCCAGTAGTGTCGCGACAGGCGTGAATGGAGGGACGAATGGAGACGTGTCGTCTTCAGCGATGACAGTTGCTTCTGCCTTGGTGCCAATGATGGTCGTATGCGTGTTTGGCGCCGTGCAGGTGAGCGCCACAATCAGGACTGCATACGACCGAGGCACACAGGGCCAACACCCGGCATCATGGTGTGGGGAGCGATCTCCTACACTGGCCGTACACCACTGGTGATCGTCGAGGGGACACTGAATAGTGCACGGTACATCCAAACCGTCATCGAACCCATCGTTCTACCATTCCTAGACCGGCAAGGGAACTTGCTGTTCCAACAGGACAATGCACGTCCGCATGTATCCCGTGCCACCCAACGTGCTCTAGAAGGTGTAAGTCAACTACCCTGACCAGCAAGATCTCCGGATCTGTCCCCCATTGAGCATGTTTGGGACTGGATGAAGCGTCGTCTCACGCGGTCTGCACGTCCAGCACGAACGCTGGTCCAACTGAGGCGCCAGGTGGAAATGGCATGGCAAGCCGTTCCACAGGACTACATCCAGCATCTCTACGATCGTCTCCATGGGAGAACAGCAGCCTGCATTGCTGCGAAAGGTGGATATACACTGTACTAGTGCCGACATTGTGCATGCTCTGTTGCCTGTGTCTATGTGCCTGTGGTTCTGTCAGTGTGATTATGTGATGTATCTGACCCCAGGAATGTGTCAATAAAGTTTCCCCTTCCTGGGACAATGAATTCACGGTGTTCTTATTTCAATTTCCAGGAGTGTATTACATGAGTGTGAACTGACGTTACTAGTGACTTTGTGTACTTTTCCCGCAAATGGTTTATTTAGTAATTATGGAGACGTGTTTACAACTTTCAAGTAACAATGGAAAGCAATCATGTGAAGCCTGATATTGAAACCCTTCCAAACTATCACGCATTTATGACTTACGCAGCAACGTTTGGCAACGAAGTCAGCCTACGTTGCTCTACACTATAGTATGAGAATTGAGCGCTCTGTGTGTGTGTGTTGTTAGGCGTGACCAAATGGTTAGTGCATGGGAATGCAAATACGAAAGGTCACAGGTTCGCGCACGAAGGGGTGCAGATAATTTTTTTTTCCTCTTCATATATGCAACACGTTCTGAGACATTATTATTCGTGTAAGTTACGATTTTTCTGCAATATTCGTTATTGCTTACATGAATGAGCGTACTTCCTCAGTAATGATTTCGTGTTTCCTTTGAGTTTAAAAAAATAAATATGAAATTGTTGGAGATGTAATTGCTGTGAGTGAAACAACCGACAGTGACCTTTATATTTTTTTCTTTTGAGAAATAATTCACCATTTTTTTCCGAATATGAGGTGATTTCGGAGTATGCGGTTAGACAGGAATCTAAGAGCACGACTCAAATTACTGGGAAAGTAACTAGCAGCAGTCATCTTCATAATCTTGCTTGTCAGAAGTATTTATATGCGATCGAATCCTCAACAACAGTAGACAGAGATGAAAGATCTCCGCCGTAATATTTTTAGACTGTAGCACCATATACGAAACGTTTTCATTCATGAGATGCATGTTATAAACTGCGACGAACTGCAGGAACTCTCGAAAATGCGTTTTTTCAATTTCGTTTTTAAGACCCAAATCGTTGACGTATCATATAGGGAAGTGGGCTACTCAATCATTTGGATCTCTAGGAGGGAGTTATAACCACAGTCTGTTTACCTTCTTATTATTTGGAACTCTCAGAATCAATTTTTAGGGTGTTTTTATAGATGTATTAGTAAAGTGTGGTACTAGACACTATTCCAATTCATTCTCTGAAACGTAAAAAAAATCCATGCATGGAAACATGCGTTCAGGGTTCAAATGGTTCAAATGGCTCTGAGCACTATGGGACTCAACTGCTGAGGTCATTAGTCCCCTAGAACTTAGAACTAGTTAAACCTAACTAACCTAAGGACATCACACACATCCATGCCCGAGGCAGGATTCGAACCTGCGACCGTAGCGGTCTCGCGGTTCCAGACTGCAGCGCCTGAACCGCGCGGCCACTACGGCCGGTATGCGTTCAGGGAAACTGTAAAAATTTCTGTGCATTTCAGCTGAAAATCATGTAATGGATATACTGCGCCTGATACTGTTAAGGAGGAGGCAAGAGCGATGAGGGTGGGCACGTCAGCTCGATGGAATGCGGCGTCATGCGTTACGTCAACGTAAACGCAGTTTTCGGTACTTGGAAGAATAGCGCGCCTGCGTCGTCTGCTACCCACTTCGTGATAGTGGCGCTGTGCGCGCTGCAGTGCGGAAGCGCTGATCTGCGGCCGCTTGCTTTTGATTGGCTTGCGCGACGCGAACCGACAACAGCGCTTCGGTTCTCTAGAACCGGAACGGTATCGCTTTCGAAATACATACTGAATAACGCAGGGCTCTAATTCGAGTACAAGACCGTTCGGTGCTCTTGAGTACCGAAACGATCAGCACAATGGCAGAAAGATACATTATAGGAACCCATTCCGCGAAGGAGGGACCTCTACCTGTATGCTCAGCCCGGGCAGGCAACAAAGCGCCATGCGCCCACCCCTGCTCCTTACCGTCGGTCCAGACTTCGAGTCCGGGCACCGCCATCACCGTGTCAATGGCACGACTTGCCCTTCCGCGCTAGAAAAGACCTGGTGGCCGCACGTGACCACAGAGCCTGTCATGTCAGGTCGCCTCTCATATCGCAGGGCAGCGCTCTGTATCGCGAGCAGTGGCAGCTAAGACTCCGGAATATTAAGAGGGTGATCCGGACCATGCCAGAGAGTGGAGTGCAATCAGAATAGTGTCTCAATTGTGCGAATTAGGAAAGAAGTAATAAAGAGTTGTATCTTCACCAGGACCCGCCTCTGGTGCTGTCCACATCCTCCATCTTCGACAGAGAACCCAACCTGCACCCAGACAGCCTACCTCTCTCGCTTTTACAGGAACTCCTTGCTCAAATTCACAACTGTCCATCGTCCTTGTCGATTTGACGATACTGTGCCGCGCTGCGCCGGCCACGTTCCAGCGAGGATGGAGGTGAGGCTGTCAGCAGCTGGTCACATTCGTAGCTAATAAAATCGTTACTTTTCACCATTCCGTGACGCTGTTTAAGTAGACCTGTGATTGTTGCTGGTGCTCTAACAGTTACAATGTTATATAAGGAGCACAAATACGAAGAAGACAACAGAATGTTTGGTAAAGTTTGGGAGGAACACTTCCTTTTCATAGAGAGAAACCGGGATCCAGCGTGTCTTTTTTGTCAAATGACACAACCACAATTCAAGGCCAAGTACTCTTAGACGCCATTATGACACTACCATAGTGGTTTCAGGAAAGATTTTCCATTTGGTTCTCAGTTAGGGAAAGCTAAATTGTTGTCATTAAAGGAAAAAATTCAAGGGTCGAGCTGGGTAATGACCATGTTTAACAGGGAAGCAAATTTAACAGGTGAAGCTGGTTTCGGTTTTGCTTGCAGAAGGGGAGTTTGTGAAGGTCTGTTGTTTCTATTGCACAAGTTGTTTCTATTGCAGATCCATAAAGCTAAGAACTGCAGAAACTGGTTAGCAACTACAGAACTTGCTTGACCACATGCCCGCTTCTAGATTCACAATCGAGAGGCAAGTGTATGCTGTTGGTGATGACATTGCAACCCGGCAAGAACAGTGACACAACTGAATAAAGCAATATTTGAGAAAACTCGACTTAAGAGAATTAATTCTATAAAATATATATTTAAATAATAAAACCTCCCTATAATTTCAAGTAAGTATTATTGGCAGTAAATTCCGTTATATTTTTCGTATACCACTTACGTAAACTAAAATTGCCGTTTTTCGACTTATGTCGCTTTTCTTCCGGGGATGCGGTATTCTAGGTAACTTGTAAAAAGATATAAGTGACTGCTCAGCATTGAGTACGGCTTTGGATGATCCTTCAGATATCCGAGATGAACCATAGCTTGCCATATTTCTGTGATACGTATCAAATGACTTGGTGGTCTATGAGCTCTTGGCTCTGCTATACTGAATGATACTACATGAAGTTGTGGCCTTAAAGAAGCTATGGGCAGTGTTTCAGTGAAATATTCGATGACTATTCGGGAAACTGGCAGACCCATATTACTAATGTCGATTTGTAACAGTCTATTGTCACACAGTCAGGCAAGGATTCTGAAAATATTGTTCTTGTGAAACAAAATTAGCTCTTTATCCGCACAAAGTGCTATCGATAGCGGATCTCCAATTGATTCCATATTTCTAGATTTCCAGAAGATTTTTGACGCCGTTCCTCACAAGTGACTTCCTGCCTATGGATTATCGCTTCAGCTGTGCGACTAGATCCGAGATTTCTTGTCATAAATGTTAAAGTACGTGGGTAATCGGCGGAAAAACATAGAGTTAAACGGAAGAGATATCCGGAGTTCCCCAAGGAAGTGTTGTAGACCATCTGCTATTCCTAATCTACATAACTGGTTTAGGAGATAATCTGAACATCTCTCTTAGATTTTTAGCAGATGATGCTGTCATTTACTGTCTAGTGAGGCCATCAGAAGATTGTAAGCAACAGCAAGATAACGTAGACACGTTATCTCGAAGTGGAAATTGACTCTGCATGCCGGCCGCGGTGGTCTCGCGGTTCTAGGCGCGCAGTCCGGAACCGCGCGACTGCTACGGTCGCAGGTTCGAATCCTGCCTCGGGCATGGATGTGTGTGATGTCGTTAGGTTTAAGTAGTTCTAAGTTCTAGGGGACTGATGACCACAGCTGTTAAGTCCCATTGTGCTCAGAGCCATTTGAACCATTTTTTTGACTCTGCATAAGGAAAAGTGACTAAAAAGAAATCCCCTAAATTTTGATTGCACGATAAATTACACAAATTTAAAGGCTGTCAATTCAACTAGGGGATACTTGCACAGTACCGGACCCTGCTCTGTATCGGACAGAGCGTATTTCTCAATAACTCCCATAGATGGCAGGCAGATGCACTCTTGTGCGTGAAGCTTTTTGTCACACCGGTTTCGCGCCATTATAGTCTGAGTAGTGACTGAAAAATGTGTTTGTGCTCGAGGAGTGGCTTCCCGTTATGATGTTTCACCGTCTATTAAACGAGACTAGGTTAGTAGAACGTGTTTAATTATTTTTTGTGGTAACACCACTTTCATTGAGAATAAATAGAAGTCATTAAATTATGGTTTAAAACGTTAGTGCCGGCCGAGGTGGCCGAGCGGTTCTAGGCGCTAATGTCTGGAACCGCGCGACCGCTACGGTCGCAGGTTCGAATCCTGCCTCAGGTATGGACGTGTGTGATGTCCTTAGGTTAGTTCGGTTTAAGTAGTTCTAAGTTCTAGGGGACTAATGACCACAGCATTAAGTCCTACAGTGCTCAGAGCCATTTGAACCATTTGAAAACGTTAGTTCATGATGATAAATTTATATTCTTCCCCTGCCTCAGTAATCGGTCATCACTTGCCCAGTACCGGACACCAAGACGACAATATTAGAAAGATTGTAAATCGCAATAATATCATGTTTCCCTTTCCGGGCACATTTCACGACATGCATAAAGAGAGAAAAAAGCGGACTTTGGCAGAGCACTTGCTCGCGAAAGGCAAAAGCTCCCGACCTCGAGTCTCGGTCCGGCACACAGTTTTAATATGCCAGGAAGTTTAATATCAGCGCACACTCCACTGCAGAGTGAAAATATCATTCTGGAAACATCCACTAGGCTGTGGCTAAGCCATGTCTCCACAATATCCTTTCTTTCAGGACTGCTAGGTGTGCGAGGTTCGCAGGAGGGCTTCTGTAAAGACTGGAAGGTAGGAGGCGAGTTACTGGCAGAAGTAAAGCTGTGAGGATGGGATGTGAGTCATGCTTAGGTAGCTCAGATGGTAGGGCAATTTCCCGCGAAAAGCAAAGTTCCCAAGTTCAAGTCTCGGACCGGCACACAGTTTTAATCTGCCAGGAAGTTTCACAACCTAAGGTGTCCGGTACTGTACAGGTCTCCCCTAGGAATTAAAATTACGAACTATTTAAATTGGAAAGATCACATTGATATTGTTGTGGGGAAGGCAAACCAAAGACAACGTTTTACTGGCAGAACAGGTGTACTAAAACGACTATTACTCTTATTCGGTCTCCTCTAGAGTACCTCTGTGCTGTAAGGTATTTTTTGCCAGGTAGGGTTGGCAGAGGATATTGAAAAAGTTCAAAGAAGGACAGCTCGTTTTTTATCAGTGTGAAATAGGGGAGAGAATGTCACAGGTATGATAGGTGAGTTGCGATGGCAGTCATTAGCACAAAGAGTTTTTTCGTTGCGGCGAGATATTGTAACAAAATTTGAGTCACCAACCTTTTACTCTGAATGTGAAAGTATTTTATTGTCTCCATTCTACATAAGGAGAACTAATCATAACAAATAAGACAAATCGGAGATTGTACGGAAAGATTTAAGTGTTCATTTTTCCTACGCTTTGTCAGAGACTGAGGGCAGAGAAGAAATCTGAAGGTTATGCGACGAACCCACTGTCAGGCACTTCAGTTTTAATTGCAGAGTAATCGTGTAGATGTCGATGTAGTTGAAGATTGCTACCGATGGTGCACTGTCCATGACAGATAAAAGCCAACGCCTTGTGGGGCGGGTGGTCCTAAAAGCTGTGAGATACACTCGCTCAAATGCCAACGCGACAACAGTTCAAATCCTTCATAGAAGAAGTCAGCTATTGCGGCCTACCTGATGATGTGTCTTGGTATTGTTTAGGGAGATGGCTCTCGTTAGATAATGTTCTAGGAAGATCTTGCCAATTACTGGATACAATAATGCAATTTCTGCAAGGATAAAAGTAACGTTTCCCTCAACTTCATGAGCCCAAGTGGCTGTTAGTTATGACCCTTGTTTTACTGATGTTCAGCATTTACAAGACTAAACACCTCATTATAAGGAAGTGATAACTTATTTTGATTTAGCGCTGTCCGTGTTCGGCTTTCGTAAGAGATTAAGATTCTTGCTCATTTCATATGCTTGGAGAAAATTACTGAAAGCCTTCTTGTAGTTCAGGTGGAAATACAAAATTATTTGAGTATAATGTCCCTCTTTTTAAAGAAATAAATGTCAGCCTTAGTAATCTGAGTGCATTTAAACATTACTTTTCATTCGTAGAAGATTCTTTCCTTGTTGATGTTTTGGAAGATCGCTGTCCCGTTCACATCCAATTTTTAACGATTAAGCAGCTGTGCTGTTAGAGCTAATGGAACCTAAGAGGACGAAGGAATAAAGGGTCTGAAACATAGCGGTTTTCCAACTGTTGAATTGTGGAAGAAGGTTCCCGAAAAAACTTTCCACCAACAGGATAGTGTTCCAACAGATTGATGTCTATTTTAGGAACCACTTATTTTTGTGAATCACTGTATTCAGCACAGAAGTTTATAAAATCTAAGTATCCATCTGTTCTGTATGACGAACATTTAACTGAATTTGTGCGAACTGCACTCACCAGTTATCAGCCAGATTTCGAACTGCTCAGAGTGAAAGTATACACTCGAAGAAGCACATCCAAAATGTAACTTCCAATTTCTTGCTGTGTGATAAAATAGTACAATAATGTTATTTTTAAAGTAGTGTTTCTTCATTGATGTTAATTATTAGTCCCTAAAAATGCGGCTTGCTTCGAAGTAGCCCCGTAAGTCTGCGGCTTCCAAACGTAAGGTAAGTGATCGCCACTGCTTTTTAGGCGCACAATTTGATTAGAAGCTGCTTGCGATGAGCTCTGTCAATAGCTTTCTGGAGATCTGTAAATATGAAATGAACTTGAGACCTTCAGTACATAGAGCTCATTACCTTGTGTGAATAAAGAGCCAGATTTGTGCCACAAGACCTAAATTCTCTGAATCTGCGCTGTTTGTCAGTAAACGTTTTCTTCGAGGTATGTCATAATGGTCGAACATTGTATATGTTCTTAAATCCTACTCCAACTGATGTGGATCTATAATTCACAATAGTTCCTACTGAGAGTGGCAGTGAATGCAGACGTCAATAAATTCAGATGATAATCGAATTTCTTGCGACGAGAAACCAAGGACAATATCACGACAATATTCTTGACCACAGTTACTCAGTTGACGCTCTAAGTAACCCCAACGACTCCACAAGTCCTAGTACTTAATATGAGAGTGCTTAATACGAGGGCAGTTCAATAAGTAATGCAATACATTTTTTTTCTGAAACAGGGGTTGTTTTATTCAGCATTGAAACACACCAGGTTATTCCCCAATCTTTTAGCTACACAACACTATTTTTCAACGTAATCTCCATTCAGTGCTACGGCCTTACGCCACCTTGAAATGAGGGCCTGTATGCCTGCACGGTACCTTTCCACTAGTCGATGTCGGAGCCAACGTCGTACTGCATCAATAACTTCTTCATCATCCGCGTAGTGCCTCCTACGGATTGCGTCCTTCATTGGGCCAAACATATGGAAATCTGACGGTGCGAGATCGGGGCTGTAGGGTGCATGAGGAAGAACAGTCCACTGAAGTTTTGTGAGCTCCTCTCGGGTGCGAAGACTTGTGTGAGGTCTTGCGTTGTCTTGAAGAAGGAGAAGTTCGTTCAGATTTTTGTGCCTATGAACACGCTGAAGTCGTTTCTTCAATTTCTGAAGAGTAGCACAATACACTTCAGAGTTGATCGTTTGACCATGGGGAAGGACATCGAACAGAATAACCCCTTCAGCATCCCAGAAGACTGTAACCATGACTTTACCAGCTGAGGGTATGGCTTTAAAATTTTTCTTGGTAGGGGAGTGGGTGAGGCGCCACTCCATTGATTGCCGTTTTGTTTCAGGTTCGATCGAAGTGATGAACCCATGTTTCATCGCCTGTAACAATCTTTGACAAGAAATTGTCACCCTCAGCCACATGACGAGCAAGCAATTCCGCACAGATGGTTCGCCTGTGCTCTTTATGGTGTTCGGTTAGACAACGAGGGACCCAGCGGGAACAAACCTTTGAATATCCCAACTGGTGAACAATTGTGACAGCACTACCAACAGAGATGTCAAGTTGAGCACTGAGTTGTTTGATGGTGATCCGTCGATCATCTCGAACGAGTGTGTTCGCACGCTCCGCCATTGCAGGAGTCACGGCTGTGCACGGCCGGCCCGCACGCGGGAGATCAGACAGTCTTGCTTGACCTTGCGGCGATGATGACACACGCTTTGCCCAACGACTCACCGTGCTTTTGTCCACTGCCAGATCACCGTAGACATTCTGCAAGCGCCTATGAATATCTGAGATGCCCTGGTTTTCCGCTAAAAGAAACTCGATCACTGACCGTTGTTTGCAACGCACATCCGTTACAGACGTCATTTTAACAGCTCCGTACAGCGCTGCCACCTGTCGGAAGTCAATGAAACTATACGAGACGAAGCGGGAATGTTTGAAAATATTCCACAAGAAATTTCCGGTTTTTTCAACAAAAATTGGCCGAGAAAAAAAAATGTGTTGCATTACTTATTGAACTGCCCTCGTATGAGAGTACGGTCACGAGGCGGTGGAATTATTATAATCACAACTTTGGGAAACCATGGGAATGCTGACAACGAGCAGTGAAACAACAGTACAAGCGCAGAGGGAATTTTATCGCACTGGGGTACAGAGTGAAGGTCCTTTCACAGACGGTCGCTGTTGCCGGCTGCTTTCCGCCCTCGAAACGTAATTTAGGGCGGAAATGACGGTCTGTGAGCACGCGGCGCCGCTGATTCCTGACGGTAATTGAGGGTGTTGGTGCGACCGCGCGAATTAGCGGCTCTGATTACTGTGTCCACGGGCGCCGTTCGTTAACTCTCCCCTGCTCCAGGCTGCCCCTGGACACTAGACGCGCCCGCTGCGCACCGGCCTGCACGCTTTCTACATAGGAGTGCCGCCTCCGGGGCCGGAAACCGTGCTAATAAAGTACAGCCTAGTGCGAGGGCGTTGATTATACTTCAGCCTATTTTACAAGTGAATACTGTTTGATCTTACGGGTCACCATTTCTGTCCATTGATCTGTCTCAAAATTACCACAAGATATAACATTCAATTCGGGAGTGGAAGGCTCCAGATGCATACACCGAGAAACAAACAAGCACAAGCTTCTTCATCATTTTATTTTATCTACTAACTCTAATTAAAACGACCAACTTAAAATGAATAAAAACTACAATAAAGGTAACACAGCAATAGAGATCACCAGGGGAAACAATTATTCTTCTATTAGACATGAACAATGTAAACATTAAATTAGATACACTTTCTTTGAGGAATCCAACTGCTTATAACAGCTTTAAAGTAACCGCCTGGTCAGGCCTCCAAATTCAGTTATGATACGTAGGGAATACCGCAGTAATCAACAGCACACGTAAGAAACAATTTCACCTGTCTTAAAATGAAACAAGCCGATGTCTACTTTACACTTTGAAGGTAGGAGAATGCTTTCTTGGGCAATGTGATCTGAAAGTCAATTAACGGAACTAAAATCTTAATTCAGTGGATCTACTGAACAAAGCGCTACTCAACTATGGCTTAAATTACAAGATTTTACCAGTACTTGGATAAGTATCACGATTAACCGAATAAGAAACTTTGCCACGATGTGATTTAAAATCTACCTTGCTTGACTTGAAGCACAGTTTGACCAAAATCTCTCCCCCTAAGGATGAAAGATCACTAATCTTAACCAAGAGCAGAGCTATAAAATATAATTACTTTTAAAAAGATTTAAAGGAGAAACACTTAGCAAGAGGAGGGACTTCCTCGTCTATGAATATTATCTTACACAGGCTAGACCAATAAGAGTCAACATTAGTACTCCAAACTTAACGGCACTCAGCCGAAACCAAAACGTAAAACCCGGAGAAACTTCTGAGCATAAACTGTACAAATTAAAATATAGACTTCAACAGAATGCTCTCATACACTGTGAGACTTAAGTAATATTAATGGGTTGTGCACATTAATACGAAAGCTGACAAACGTTTGCGCATCAAATTGTGACGCTCACCGTTTATTCGTTTGCGCTGCCATTCCTTTTCACGTTGAAAATCCACAGCCAATACTGCGACATTCGGCAAAATTACCAGATGTCAACGAGCCGTACTTGCTGCGCCTGTTGTCCTTTAACTAAAACAACAGCCAATTCAAGCGTACACTCACTTATACTTATAATCTCGGCGTTGCATTAGATGGGCCGGGAAGCATAGCACCTTCAAGTCAGTGCCCAGTTTAAACTCCATGTACAACTCGAACTCCACCTGCACGCGACCCTGCCTCTGCGAACTTCTACTATATGAGGGGAGCGGAGGGGGGTGTTGAAACGTTTCTAGCCTAACAAATAAAGAATGACAAAAATTTCATAATATCAATGTAGTTTTCAATGTAATATCCGTGTACACTAATACACTTTCGGGCGTGCTAAGGTAACTTCTGCAAACCATTCAAATGAAAGATCTTGGAGTTCAATCAAGCGTTCACAGCATCAATCACTGCATCATCATTGTCAAATCGTCGTCCTTTGAGTCTTTTCTTAGGATTGGGAAAAGAAAAAAGTCTAATGGGGCCAAATATGGAAAATATGACGGATGATGTAACAATCAAACCCACAGTCACACAAGGTTTCCAGCGTTGCGGGTGTTTGTGTGCCGGTGCGCTGTGCTGATGCAAAAGAACTCCACGCGCAAATTTTCCGAGTCTTTTTCTCTATATCTCTTCTTTCAAACGGCGCAGGAGGGTGCAGTGATATTATGCATTAATAGCTACGCCATACTGCAAGTAATCCATCATGATTACCCCTTCTGCATCCCAGAAGACCGGTGCCACCATTTACCGGCTGATTTTTGCACTCGGAATTTTTTTGGTGTAGGGAATGAAGGATGTTTCCATTGTTGTGACAGTTGTTCCGTCTGAGGATCAAAGTGGTGACCCCACGTTTCGTCCATTGTCACATACCTTGCAAGAAAGCCGTCTTCATCCACTTTCCACAATTCTTTACAACACTGCATACGCTCCCGTCTCTGATCTGCATTTAAGTCCTTCGGAACCCACCGAGATGAAACTTCCCGCATTCCCAAAACAATGTCTTTAGTATGTACGTGGAAGATTACAAATGTGGCTCTAATTTGCTGCAACTTTGTTCAACGATCCTCCCAAGATTTTATCATGAATTGGAATCATTGTTTCATCAGTGCCAACGATGACAGACCTTCTGCTGCTAGGCACATCTTCCACACCGTTTTTTCACGTTTGAAGTCGGACACCCAGTTTTTCACTGTTGCATAAGACGGAATACTATCCTTAATTGCATTCCCCACGTCTTCCGCAATTTTCTTGGGCGTCATTCTCTTCAAATGAAGATATTCAATCACAGCAAGGTTCTTCATTCTCTCAATATTCGCCATTTTGCTCACACTACGGTGTGCAACGCATCCTAGTGGGAAAACTAACGAAGCTGGAGCCGCGAAATTTGACTTGCCTACCCACAAATGGTGACCATAAAAGTCGGTGATGTTGTTTGTGCGAGACATAACGGTAACTATCATGGTCTAGAAACTTTTCGGCCGCCCCTCGTAAATGCTGGGAACTTTCGTCCAAATTCATGTGCAAACAGCTGCCCCGTTGTCCCGCAATACTTTCTCTTGCACCGGTCGGAGTGGCCGAGCGGTTCTAGGCGCTACAGTCCGGAACCGCGCGCCGCTACGGTCGCAGATTCGAATCCTGCCTCGGGCATGGATGTGTGTGATGTCCTTAGGTTAGTTAGGTTTAAGTAGTTCTAAGTTCTAGGGGACTGATGACCTCAGAAGTTAAGTTCCGTTGTGCTCAGAGCCATTTGAACTTTCTCTTGCATTGGCTCAAGGTGACAGGACCATGTGCCCATACTCGTACAGGGCTCTAAAGATACATCTCATTACCTGGCACCGGTAAACGGGACGCCGGGGAAGACATGACCAAGGTGAATTCCCGTATCACCGGTGTATCGCAGACATCGGGAGAGAGTGCTTCCTTTCCGTGTTTTGGAATTCGTTCGGATCACCGTATACGATATGGTCTCGATAAACCATTCCACACAGTGAGCCTTTTCGTGAACCATTTTCATTACTTAAATCACGACAACCTGGAACACACACGAACAAAACAAAACACAGTTTGTCTATCACATACGCCAAACATGGTGTGAATATCTGAATTAGTTTGGGTGCTATAACACATTAAAACTGTAGCGTGCCGTTTGAGATAGCCTGTACTTTTCATCCACAATGAGTGATGAATCACTTTCATGGTAAGCAACTAGTCCGCACTGCTAGCAGACTCGTGCCAAGAGGCCGCCACATTGCGGCCGCTAATGCCAACGACCAAACCCAGCGCAGAGCACTTCGTGGGGCAATGTTGCTGACAATCCGACAACACTGTCCATAGTTTTTCTTATTTAACAGATTTAAAAAGAAAGTGCTCAAATGTGTGTGAAATCTTATGGGACTTAACTGCTGAGGTCATCAGTCCCTAAGCTTACATACTACTTAACCTAAATTTTCCTAAGGACAAACACACACACCTATGCCCGAGGGAGGACTCGAAAGCGTTACGGAGATCGCGAAAGCGTTACGGAGATGATAGATAAACTCCAGTGGAAGACTCTGCAGGAGAGACGCTCAGTAGCTCGGTACGGGCTTTTGTCAAAGTTTCGAGAACATACCTTCACCGAAGAGTCAAGCAGTATATTGCTCCCTCCTACGTATATCTCGCGAAGAGACCACGAGAATAAAATCAGAGAGATTAGAGCCCACACAGAGGCATACCGACAATCCTCCTTTCCACGAACAATACGAGACTGGAATAGAAGGGAGAACCGATAGAGTTACTCAAGGTACCCTCCGCCACACACCGTCAGGTGGCTTGCGGAGTATGGATGTAGATGTAGATGTAGAACCTCCGCCGGGACCAGCCGCACAGTTCCTGATTGCAGCGCCCAGACCACTCGGCTAATCCCGCGCGGCTTACAGATTTTATAACATTATATTGACAAGGGCATCCTATTGAGTTCACTGCTGATAGGTTCCCTATGCTTTTACGAATTCGTATTGTATGTCACGTTTAAGAAATAAACGGTATTGAAGTTATAAGTTTTCGCACAGTGATCCAGTGAATTGTTAGAGCTTAGAGCTCTCCGTCGGTTCCTAGGGGCGTTCAAAGGCGACGACATCAGCGCCCATAGGAAAATTAGAAGAAACTAATGTGGCTAGAACGTGGATGATCAGATGCTCAATCACACATTAGGCGAGAGAGTGTTAAAATTTTCAGGTGTTCTACAACTGTCAACCAAAACACATGTAAGACAGCAGGCAAACTAAAATAGAAGTACTGGAATAAATGGCTGGTCGATCTCTCACAAAAAACATGTAGGCGCTGGCCACTCTGCTAACACATTTGCCGGCCAGGGTGTCCGAGCGGTTCTAGGCGCTACAGTCTGGAACCGCGCGACCGCTACATTCGCAGGTTTGAATCCTGCCTCGGGCATGTGTGTGCTGTCCATAGGTTAGTGAGGTTTAAGTAGTTCTAAGTTCTAGGGGACTGATGACCTCAGAAGTTAAGTCCCACAGTGCTCAGAGCCATTTGAACCATTTTGCTAACACATTATAAACGATACCCTACAATGTTAGGGAACAAGTCGGACATTGCACAAAGCTGTAAGATTTGTACCAAATCCGTATCATTTAAAACAGAGAGTAAATCAGTTACCGAGCGAGGTGGCGCTGTGGTTAGCACACTGTACTCGCATTCGGAAGGACGACGATTCAAACCCGCGTCCGGCCATCCCGATTTAGGTTTTCCTTGATTTCTCTACATCGCTTCAGACAAATGTCGGGATGGTTCCTTTGAAAGTGGCACAGCCGACTTCCTTCCCTAATCCGATGAGACTGATGACCTCGCTGTTTGGTCGCCTCCCGCAAATCAGCCAATCAAACAAATCTGTTGACAAATGAGCTGTAACCCTCTTGTCTGAATACAAAGCACAGTCTACTAACAGGAGGAGCATCATAATGTGCACGCCAAAAGCACCACTCATTGGAGTGTCCTCTTGCCGAAGCAACAAGCCATCTGTCATAGTGCTGCGTCCAGCTCGAAGATGATTGAGAAGGATCTCATCCTGGCTGCGTCTCTAAAAGCAGGTACGCCACGACCGTGTCGTGAATTTTATAAACATAGCTTGCTGTCTATCACTTCAAGCCACTGCTCTTCCCATCGGCGCATGACTCCGTACCTCAGGTGCATGTAGAAGGATGGCACATTGAATTACCTGAGGACCATTACATCTCCCTCTCGGCTCCTACGTCCGCCATTTAGTTCTCCTTAATACCCATATGTCTTGGCACTCAGCACAAAGACTACTTCCCCAGCCTTTGCAAGTGTAGGAGGGCGGCCTGGATATTCTGTACTACTTCGCCTGCTGGATGCAGGTGCTGCAGAAAGTTAAGGGTCCTCAGGAAGTCGCAATAGAGAAGGTATTTAGGATTCGAAAAACATCTAATCTACTCCAGTACTCGGAAGATCGCATGTAATTCCACACCGGTGACGGTAATTAGCCTTGAGGCAGTTGGATCTTGAAGACACGATCAGGGAAAACAGTAGAGGAAGCCATGGAGTTATATTGCTTAGACCCATCCGTAAATAAGGCTGCATAGTAGTGGCGCTCGCTTAAAAGTGAGACTATATTGTATTTAAAACGGAAGCGGGAGTGCAGCGCCGTCTGTTCTGACATTTTGTATGACAACAAGGCTAGCTGGGCAGCATGAACCAGAAATGTAACACGTTTCTCTACAATTTTCCGACGATTCGCCTTTAGGTATCAGCATCTTCTAAGAAAAGCGCTACGGAACTTCCAATGTTGACAAATATTGAGTGAGGTGACCTGTAGTAAGACAGTGAACTCGTATTCGGAAGGACGTGTGTTGAAATCCCCTTATGTCAATCCAGATTTGTGTATTCTGTGACTTTGCTAAATCAACTATGGGGATTACAAGGACTCTTTCTTACAAGAGGCGAAGCCAATTTTATTCCACATGATTTCTCAAACCTAATCCGCCCCCTTAGCTGTCATGCAGTGGACCAGGGGTCGATTGGTCTCATTATTTCATCGTCAACAAGCAAGTCGTCCAAAGTGGCGTCTATTGGAAAGACTTGCAACTCGCCGGCCACGGCAGGTTAACTCCTAATCTGCCTTCCTCCCTTCTACGAACAGCATGGTCCGTACAACATTGCCTTGGGGTGAACTCGAAAGTAACTTCCGCATATCACTTTTCCCCCTTACGAGTCATGTGTCGAGTTCTGTTTCTTAGGACGCACTGAATCCAACCTCGATGCGACTCCGATACAGCGTAAACCTATATTTCGTTGACTCATTGCCAGTGGGAAACTGACTGATTGTCTTCCGTAAATCAAGAACATGGTTTCAACCTGGCATCCTTTTACTTCAGTGCTCTGGCTTTCATTAGAGGACAGAGGAATCTGCATTTCACAAGGTATTTTCTCACGGCATCCCTATTGATGCATATGCGACTGTGGCGTGTCTCGTTCAGCCGAGACGGCTCCACTTCATGTTGTCTCTATCTTCCCCGTGGCTTCTTTCGCTGTCGACCTAATAGGCGGCGCCAATTTAACTTGCAGTTCTCATAGATGATCGCTGGCTCAGAGTCTGAAATAGGGCGGCAGTGTGTTTTGAGGTGAGAATGGATAGGAGAGCCACAGCGTAAGGCTACCACACGTGGGTTTTCGCGCGCAACGGTTCCTTCTGCCGTTAGTTCTGTTTTTGTCGAGATCGACTTGTCACTCCGTAGGATAGTGGCAATCACACTGCTGCTGTATCGACGGTATCCTCCTACAGCCTACAGTTGATCTGCACTTCCTTGTTTATCAGTGCTTTGCGGACCTGAATGCTTGCAGTTTTGCCCTCACGGTTCCTACGTATGCAAGGACCATTACGGGAAAATTTTGCGGTTGGTATTGCTGTGATATATGGGCCTCTGCCGCTGGTGACTTACGGACCACTAGAACGTTTTAATTTATTGTGATTAATCTTGGCTGAAAGATTGTTGATCTTTGGATTTATTTCATTGGTGGAAGTTTTGGGCGTAAATTAGTCACTGTCCCTGCGTTGGCAATAAAGTGTACCACTGAGACCTTTACTTGCTGTGGATTACCAAGGCCAAAAGCCGCACAGCACTTTAAGATTCATTGGTTCACTAGTGAAACTAAAGTTTCGCCTCATGTGTATGGCACCCTGCTGTTTCAGCGTTAGTGTTTAACGAAGTTATTTACTCAGTTTCATTAACTTGGTTATGAGCCGTTTGGCATAATTCCTGTTAACTGAGTTTCAGGTTTGTTCGTAAGGTTTGTAATTTTTCCTCTTAATTATCTCAAAGGGTATTCCTTGTATTAATATGGGAATATGAGTGTTTTGAAACTAGATTTTCTAGGGTTGTCAAGACTGAGAACTGATTGAAACAAACACTGTTTGTAATGCCTAGTCGCTAGGTATTCCCTTGGAGAGGTAAGCTTAATCATTTGTTTGTTCCAGCTGTTTGATTGAAGCTGCTATCTGGACGTGTAATTTTGGTGTAAAGTGTAGCTAAATTGTTTCGGAAGACGTTTTATACTCCCTTACTGGTGATTTATGATCTATTTCCTTTAGGTAGTTCTTTTGTGAGTAATACAAGTATTTGCTACCTTATTTTATGATAGATTTTTTGGGCTTATAGCAGTGATCTCTTTAAGAGATAGCGATTATTATTCATGTAATTTATATTTCTGTAGCCTGTATGTCACCTGTGTAGTGTTTGTTAGTAGCGCCTCTTAGACAAGTAAAGCGGCTGACGACCGCGATCTCTGGTTGCTATTGTCCTCCTGCACGTGCCTCCCGGCTGTGTTCTAGGCGTGTCCAAGTTTGCTGTAGTGGTACTATGCACTTTCGCGGCTTGAGTTAAATGTCGCGTTTCCCTTCTTAAGACTCTGATGTACTTGCTTTAACTCTTAAATATTCTGCCTAAAGACCTATATATGGGTGATGTTATAATTAAATTTTGAGTTAGTGCCATTACCTACATATATATATATATATATATATATATATATATATATATATATATATATATATATATACACTTCTGTTCTGATGAAAAATTTTTATGCAGTTTCCGTTCTGATTGCATTATCGTTAGATTTAGATTTTTAATTAAAACTCACTTGAGATTTATTTATCATTATATCCGTTCTGTGGATGTTATAAAATTTGTCAGATCTGTCATGCTTGGACGTTTATTCTAAACTACCAGTTCTTAACTTAATTATTGTGCAGGAGTTATCTTTTACTTATTGTTTCAGAGAAGTTTTATTATGATCTACTTTTTGTTGCAGGCAATGATTACTTGGGATAGCAAGAACTGAAAATTATGACAGTCTGTGGTTAAAATTTAAAAAGGCTTATTTTCATTTAAAATTCTCTTATGTTCAGAGCTATTCCATGCTTGGGTTTTTATTCTAAATTACCAGTTATTAACTTAATAATTGTGCAAGAGCTATCTTTTGCTTATTGTTTTGGAGAAGTTTTATTACGATGTACTTTTTGTTGCTGGCACTGATTACTTTGGATAGCAAGAATTGAATGTTTACACATGTCAATCTGTGGTTAAAATTTACAAAGGTTTATATTCATTTAACATTCTCTTATGTTCACAGCTGTTTGATGATTATTGTATATTATGCTGTGCTATCACGTGCACTGTAAATAAATGTGATTATTGAAAGGAAAAATGATGCAGGGATTGCGGATCCACCCTTCTATGTGATTCAATGCCTATTCCAACCTGTATCTAGAGGTTTCACTTGTATACTACCACGAGATAACAGCAGCTCTGTCACCGACCGCGAAATGGCGGAAGTTCACAGGGCATCCACGTCTGCATCTGCATCCATTCTCTGGAGACCACAGCGAAGTAGAAACCAGGGTATACTTCCCATTATACTGGTTATTAGGGCTTCTTTCTGATCCATTCACGTATGCAGCGAGGAGAGCCCACACGGGAACAACACACGGGAAGTAGTAATGTATTATTAGAATCATCATTTAAAGCTGATTCTTGAAACAATGTAAGTAGGCTTTATTTCGATAGTTTGTGTCTATCTTCAAACATCTACCGGCTCAGTTTCTTCAGCACCATTGTATACCTATTCCACGGGTCAAATAAACTTGAGACATTTCGTGCTGCCCTCCTTCGTACACGTTCAGTATCCCCTGTTAGTTTTATTTGAGACGTGTCCCACACACTTGAGCAATATTCTGGCCTGGCTCGCAAGAGTGATTTGTACGCAATTTACTTTGTGGACTGATCGCATTTCCAGTATTCTACCAATGATCCGAAGTTTGTCACCTACTTCAGTTAAGACTGTGGCCATGTGAATTTTCCATTTCATATTCCTACAAAGTATTTGTGTGAGCTGACAGACTCGACTTGCGACTCGTTGATACTGTGTTCAGTGCATACTGTGAATTTTTTTGTTAATTGCGTAATTTTACATTCACGGAAAAAATGTGATCAAGGTCCACCTGCATATATGTGCCTCTGTTTTCAGACAGTACTTTATTACAGACAATTGTATCACCGGTAGAATGTCTGATGTTGCTGTTAATATTGTCTGAAAGGTCATTCATATATAACATGAACAGCAAGTGTACCAACACTCTTCCGTGGGGAGCCCATGAACACCAAAGGTGCCGACACTCTTCCCTGGGGAGCACCTGAAGCTACATCAACATCTGTTGATGATTCCCATCCGAGATAACATCCTGCGTCCTCCCCAACAGATTCTAAATAAGTCGCAAATTTAGCTTGCTATCCCATAGTATCGTATTTTTCGTCGGTTGATTTGAGGGAGGGAACGAAACACCGATGTCGGCGGTCCCGTTAGATTAGGAAGGGATGGGGAAGGAAGTCAGACGTGCCCTTTGAAAGTAGCCATTCCGGCGTTTGCCTGAAGCGATTTAGGGAAGTCACAGGAAACCTAAATCAGGATGGCCGGACGTAGGTTTGAACCGTCGTCCAGAATGTGAATCCAGTGTGCTAACCATAGTGCCACCTTGTTCGGTATCGTATTTTTTATCATAAATGGGGGTGCAGTACTGCATCAAAGGCGTTTCGGAAATCGAAAAATACAGCATTTACCTGTCTGCCTCGATCCATGACTTTCAAGATGACAACTGAGAAAAGCCAGAGTTGGGTTTCAGTTGATTGATGTTTTAGAAATTCGTGCTAATTGGCGTGGAGGAGGTCATTCTCTTTGAGGTGTCTCATTACGTTTGATCTGAGAATATTCTGCAACAAAGTCCGCCCGCGGTAGCTGAGTGGTCAGCGCGACGGACTGTCAATCCTAAGGGCCCGGGTTCGATTCCCGACTGGGTCGGAGATTTTCTCCGCTCAGGGACTGGGTGTACTGTTGTCCTAATCATCATCATTTCATCCCCATCGACGCGCAAGACGCCGAAGTGGCGTCAAATCGAAAGACTTGCACCAGGCGAGTGGTCTACCCGACGGGAGGCCCTCGTCACACGCCATTTCATTTCATTTCTACAACAAATAGATGTGAAGGAATAACCGACAGAAGGCGTCCAGCAAAGGTAGTGGAACATTTCTGGTTACTGCAGAGAAATTGGTCCCGGAAGAACCACCAGATTGCGATCTACTCCTGCCATATGGGCTGATCCCACAGTATCGGAGAGACTGACAAAAGCAGAACAGGCGGATCGAATGCCGTTGGAAAGCGGACACAGAGGTGTGTCGACAGCAGGATTTGCCAGAGATTTACGGATACCCCCTGTACCAGGTTAGTTTGGGCACCAGTCCCTTCCTCAAGCTGGCTGTCTCCTCTATTCTCTGCTTTCAGGCTGTCATGTCCGCATGAAAGCCGCTTCCGCACGTTCAATATTTTCTATCAATGCTATACTGTCAGATCTTGATTATGTGGAAATCACATTACACAATTAATATCTATGTGAGTTGTTTCATTTGGAAACAATGATTTCAGGACGCTAATATGCCGGATAAAAATACACTCCTGGAAATGGAAAAAAGAACACATTGACACCGGTGTGTCAGACCCACCATACTTGCTCCGGACACTGCGAGAGGGCTGTACAAGCAATGATCACACGCACGGCACAGCGGACGCACCAGGAACCGCGGTGTTGGCCGTCGAATGGCGCTAGCTGCGCAGCATTTGTGCACCGCCGCCGTCAGTGTCAGCCAGTTTGCCGTGGCATACGGAGCTCCATCGCAGTCTTTAACACTGGTAGCATGCCGCGACAGCGTGGACGTGAACCGTATGTGCAATTGACGGACTTTGAGCGAGGGCGTATAGTGGGCATGCGGGAGGCCGGGTGGACGTACCGCCGAATTGCTCAACACGTGGGGCGTGAGGTCTCCACAGTACATCGATGTTGTCGCCAGTGGTCGGCGGAAGGTGCACGTGCCCGTCGACCTGGGACCGGACCGCAGCGACGCACGGATGCACGCCAAGACCGTAGGATCCTACGCAGTGCCGTAGGGGACCGCACCGCCACTTCCCAGCAAATTAGGGACACTGTTGCTCCTGGGGTATCGGCGAGGACCATTCGCAACCGTCTCCATGAAGCTGGGCTACGGTCCCGCACACCGTTAGGCCGTCTTCCGCTCACGCCCCAACATCGTGCAGCCCGCCTCCAGTGGTGTCGCGACAGGCGTGAATGGAGGGACGAATGGAGACGTGTCGTCTTCAGCGATGAGAGTCGCTTCTGCCTTGGTGCCAATGATGGTCGTATGCGTGTTTGGCGCCGTGCAGGTGAGCGCCACAATCAGGACTGCATACGACCGAGGCACACAGGGCCAACACCCGGCATCATGGTGTGGGGAGCGATCTCCTACACTGGCCGTACACCACTGGTGAGCGTCAAGGGGACACTGAATAGTGCACGGTACATCCAAACCGTCATCGAACCCATCGTTCTACCATTCCTAGACCGGCAAGAGAACTTGCTGTTCCAACAGGACAATGCACGTCCGCATGTATCCCGTGCCACCCAACGTGCTCTAGAAAGTGTAAGTCAACTACCCTGACCAGCAAGATCTCCGGATCTGTCCCCCATTGAGCATGTTTGGGACTGGATGAAGCGTCGTCTCACGCGGTCTGCACGTCCAGCACGAACGCTGGTCCAACTGAGGCGCCAGGTGGAAATGGCATGGCAAGCCGTTCCACAGGACTACATCCAGCATCTCTACGATCGTCTCCATGGGAGAATAGCAGCCTGCATTGCTGCGAAAGGTGGATATACACTGTACTAGTGCCGACATTGTGCATGCTCTGTTGCCTGTGTCTATGTGCCTGTGGTTCTGTCAGTGTGATCATGTGATGTATCTGACCCCAGGAATGTGTCAATAAAGTTTCCCCTTCCTGGGACAATGAATTCACGGTGTTCTTATTTCAATTTCCAGGAGTGTACGTTTTGTTGCTATTTCATTAACTCTGAATGTCAAAAACACGGTAACAAAAGACAGAAATGGAAACTTAACTGTTTGATGAAAAAGACGACAAAGCCAGTGTTTATTTACACGCTGATATCCGGTCTTAAGGGGTTAACGAAAAAATAGTAATGACGTCACGGGATAGAGTAGAGAAACGAGAGGAAATTGCCATTGAGAAAAGTTTTGGCGTGGCTGAATTGTCTGGCAAGAGGAACGTCATGTGAATGATATTCAGTGTCGTAATGTCAGCAGATGCCAGCAGTATAACTATCACGGAAAGCTGTAAAGAAATTGTATATGTCGTGCAATTATGCTTTAATTAACTAAAGGAAAGTAAAGAATCCGGTTTTTTTTTTGTATTTTGTGATTATTACATATAGCTTAGATCAATGCTTCTGTAGAGTAATATGCGGATAGAAACAAACAAGGTTAAAAGTCTTAAATATACGCAGAGTTAGGGTTTGAACATCACGTAACTGAGTATTGATGCAGCTGCATGTCTTGATTCTTTAATCATTTGTAACAATTTCGTGTGATTGACATGCATTTTACAGACTACCAGTTGTACAAATATTCCCTGGTGAAACGTGGAATGCTGCTGTGATTTAATTCGACGACCTGAAACTGTATTTTATTGTTTAAACTGAAAGGAATGTCCCAGGGAATCATTTATTAAAAAATTTCTAAGTGTTAAATATGATTATTATTGCATATACTTGTGCTACCTAAGAGTTCTGTATCAAAATACTGTTCCAAAAATTTCGCCTAAGAAAGTAGGTTTTCGTTTTGTGTTAAATGTGTGGTACAAAGTCATGCTTGGATGTGTATGTTTCTGTTTCAAGCATGTTCAGAGGCCACACACTTTTCTACTAGTTCCTAGGTAGAAATAATGTACTGTTACTGGAAAAAATCTTCTGTTGTTAAACCTCGTAAGGCGTTTGGGTCCATTTTGCCCCCACATGGATTTTTAATGGTCTATAATTCTGAAAATATCTTCAGTGAGTTTTTGAAATTTTGAAACTGTCTTCATTGACTTCGCTCGTCCTTCGTGGAGTACATGCAGACAGCAAAATTATGTTAGAGCTTTAGTATGACATCCACAGAAACAATGCTTCTCAAACTGTTCAGGTCTTTATTGGTCCTGTGTATTTTAACCTTCATCATTACAGGAAATTTTGAGAATATTCAATTCGCCAACAGTGGAACGTGTATGGTTTCAGTGAGGTAGTAAGACTGGTATAAAGAAGTGACGTCACTGTTGTTTTTAACAATGGAATGGCTATTTCCGTGGAAAGGAGAGAAGGGGGAGTGCGATTCATTGATTTTCCCCGTAATCAAATTACTTTTTAAAGTATTCACTTCTACTCAGGTTACTAGGTTTCTACCTTTATAATTCATATATTTTTTAAAGTTTTTTCCCAGTATAATTGCCTCTTTGCAAGATGATGAAACAGCAGACATACTAATGAACGTGCCTGAGAGTGATGAAGTAGTTTCAAAGGATGAAGGCCATGCTTTGGAATGCCACTCTTCATCTTTAGTAGAAGCCACAGAAGATACGCCAGAACAGCAAATGGTTATCTTGTCACAGGATAAATCAATTGAATGGATGGCATGCAGGATGACTCCCCCTGATTATAGTACCAAAAATGTATGCCACTTCTCGCATTACATATAATTACTCAGCCCTTCAAATTGTTGCTTGCTCCACCAACTGAAAACTTTATACTCATCCTTTCTAACGCCGGATGTGTGCGATTATACGGCCATAAGTGGAAAAAATTAAATGTTCTTGACCTAGATGCTTATACAGGTCTTTTATTATTAGCAGGAGTTTATAACTCACATAATGAGTCTACTGAAAGCTTTTGTGCTAAGTACAAGGTCACCTAGTTTTCAGAGCTACAATGGCATTAGAAAGTACAAAAGGATATGAAGGGTATTCTACTTGATTACCGTGAGACAAGGCTACAAAGGCTACATGTTTGCAAATATAAGGGATTTGTGGAAGAATTAGATGAAGATATTTCTTAAACTATGCTATCCCAATATATTTGTCACAGTAGACGAACAACTTGTTACATTCATGGAAAACTGCGCTTTGCGGCAGTATGTGCCTAGTAAACCTGCAAAGTGTGGCATCATGTTTTGGGTACTTTGTGACAATGAAACAAGTTATGTATGGAATATTCAATTTTGTATGGAATACTCAACCATATACTGAGAAACGACCAGGTAGTACCCCTGAAAATAACCTCGGTCTAAGGATTGTAATTGACTTGTATTATTGCTTGAAAAAACATAACGTTACTGTGACAACTTTTCATCTTCTACGAGCCAGGACGAATACTGATAACATCATAATTATTAGAACTGTGCCTAAAAAGCGAGCCTTCTATCCCACCAAAACTACTGTACACAAGATGTATTTCTAATTGGACGTCATTTATTTTCACAAAGGTGACAACTCTTGTCTCACATATCCTAAAGAAAAACAAATGTGTTATTGTGCAAAGCACTTTGCAACATGACGCAAAAGCCACTGATGACTTCTAGAGAAAACCTCAAATTGTTTTAGACTAATAAGCTACAAAAGGGGCTGTGGGCACACTAGACAGGATGGTGACGAACTGTGCAGCAAAGAGGAAGACAAACAGGTGGCCTATTGTTCTGTTCTCAAATACCATCGATGTATCTGCATATAACTCTGATGTGCTATACAAGGCAGCTTATCCTCAGTGAAAAGGAAAAATGCTACAGCTAAGGAGACTGTAAACTAGAAACTGCCGGCCAGAGTGGCCGAGCGGTTCTAGGTGCTTTAGTGTGGAACCGCGCGTCCGCTACGGTCGCAGGTTCGAATCCTGCCTTGGGCATGGATGTGTGTGATGTTCTTAGGTTAGTTAGGTTTAAGTAGTTCTAAGTTCTAGGGGACTGATGACCTCAGATGTTAAGTCCCATGGTGCTCAGAGCCACTTGTTCCTAGGAACTCTTGGAGAGCACCTAGTTTATAGGGATATGAAGAGACGGGGCATCTTCCAAGAGGAAGTGGTGCAGGAGAAGCGGCAGAGCGAAGAACGTCGTGTGAATCTGCGTCCTCCACAGCGACAGATATCATCTACATGGAAAAACTGATAACAGAAGTTCAGTGATATATGTCAAGTGCAAAAAACTCACTTTGAAGAAATATCTTACGTACACATGTCAATATGTGAAAACTATTAGCAAAAGTTAGGCCTGTTGTTGTTGTGGTCTTCAGTCCTGTGACTGGTTTGATGCAACTCTCCATGCTACTCTACCCTGTGAAAGCTTCTTCATCTCCCAGTACCTACTGCAACCTACATCCTTCTGAATCTGCTTAGTGTATTCATCTCTTGGTCTCCCCCTACGATTTTTACCCTCCACGCTGCCTTCCAATACTAAATTGGTGATCCCTTGATGCCTCAGAACATGTCCTACCAGCCGATCCCTTCTTCTCGTCAAGTTGTGCCACAAACTTCTCTTCTCCCCAATCCTATTCAATACTTCCTCATTAGTTATGTGATCTACCCATCTAATCTTCAACATTCTTCTGTAGCACCACATTTCGAAAGCTTCTATTCTCTTCTTGTCCAAACTATTTACCGTCCATGTTTCACTTCCATACATGGCTACACTCCATACAAATACTTTCAGAAATGACTTCCTGACACTTAAATCTATACTCGATGTTAACAAATTTCTCTTCTTCAGAAACGCTTTCCTTGCCATTGCCAGTCTACATTTTATATCCTCTCCACTTCGACCATCATCAGTTATTTTGCTCCCCAAATAGCTACTTTAAGTGTCTCATTTCCTAATCTAATACCCTCAACATCACCCGACTTAATTCGACTACATTCCATTATCCTCGTTTTGCTTTTGTTGATGTTAATCTTATATCCTCCCTTCAAGACACCATCCATTCCGTTCAACTGCTCTTCCAAGTCCTTTGCTGTCTCTGACAGAATTACAATGTCATCGGCGAACCTCAAAGTTTTTATTTCTTCTCCATGGATTTTAATACCTACTCCGAATTTTTCTTTTGTTTCTTTCATTAGTTAGGCCTAATGTAGTAAAATCAACATACCCATAATTATAATATTTGGTTATCGTACTGTTGTACTCTGCTGTTATGCAGTTCGAATAATTAATACATTAAAATATCTAAATTACAACTTTATGAATACAATACAAAAATGCGTAGAAGTATACCTACATGTTTTCAACACAAAAATGCGTAACGGTATACCTACAGGAAATGAAAAAAAACCGAGTCGTTTTTGATCGAAACGTCTTAATTGTATGTGCAAAACAAACATTAGGGTTGAACACCACCATGTCCTGCCATTGCTTGGGAAGCAAAGCAAGCGCAGGGATTTGGGTTTCCACCTGCGCGACGTTCAAACAGCTCTTGTAGGGCGGGGAAAGCAATGTACCGGCCGAAAGGCGGCTGACCGAAAATCACCGCTGCAATCCACATGTCTCCGGACACCGAGTGGAACTGGCAAGTCGCAGCTGGGACAGAAACTTCCGTAACTCTCACGCGTCTTGGGCGTACGACAATTCAATTTATATAATTTTCTGATTGGTAGATGTAGCGGAGGTGCCGGCTCGTGCACGACATGCCTCGTGTTCATGTATCCGATTACGCAGGTCTGCGACATAAAAAATCTTTCAAATTTATTAAGCGATTTTTATAGGGTTTTTAACGATGATTTCGGGAAAAATAGTGAAAAAATTTCATCAGGTACAGTTATTCCACAAACTGCTTGTTTAGTTTTAGCATTTTTCGATATTTTAGCACTCTAGAAAGTTTGAATTTTGGTTTTCAGGATCTCCCTAAACTGTTATTTAGCCGTTTTTATGATAGATATACGTAGAATATGTCAGTGCCTGTCTGTTGCGCTGCCCCTTCCCCAGCCATCACCAATCAGTGATCTTCTGCTATTGTCCTTCAGTTCACAGTACCTCTTCACTCTGTGCTGTTCAAGTGTTGTTGTTATTAGTGCTTTAAAGTAGTGACTGTTTTCTTGTATTGTGAAGTTGTTTTATGGACTATGGACAATGGCTACCAAAGGATGTATAAACTTGCGAGATTGCTTCTGCTACATTTGTGGTGACTATACCGTTTAGCAACAAAGAAAAATTTCTGATTTTGTTGAAAAAGTATATTTCGCCTATTATGGTATGAAGTTGGGCGACCAAGATAAGCCGTGGGCCCCACACAATGTTTGTTCAGCGTGTGTTGAAGAGCTGAGGCAATGATTTCAAAGTAATAAGCAAATGGTTCAAGTGGCTCTGAACACTATGGGACTTAACATCGGAGGTCATCAGTCCCCCAGAACTTAGAAATACTTAAACCTAACTAACCTAACGACATCACACACATCCACGCCCGAGGCAGGATTCCAACCTGCGACCGTAGCAGTCGCGCGGTTCCGGAGTGAAGCACCTAGAACCGCTCGGCCACCGCTGCCGGCCGTAAAAACCAGTCCTTACGTTTTGGAATACCAATGGCTTGGAGAAAGCCCAAATATCATAGTGCTGACTGCTATTTCTGTTTTTGCAACGTACGAGATTCCAATTTGAAAAACAAAAAGGATATTTCTTACCCTAACATTCAATCACCCATTCGCCCTGTTCCTCATGGACTTGAAGTACTAATACCCTCTGCTCCAGATTCTTTGGATGATATAGATGATCACGAGCCATTGACTCAGCAAGGTGATAGTGGAGAAGACAGAGATTGCTTCGATCCTGACACAACCGATCCCATTCCATTTCACAATCTGAACTGAACGATTTAGTTAGAGACGTAGGCCTTTCTAAAGAATCGGCAACATTATAATTCATTTTCTCCACTCACATCTTGAATACTTCCCTGCAAACCTTGGTGATGAAAGTGAAGAGCAGGGGAAAGATTCCACCAAGCCATCAAACAAGTGAAAAGAAGGTATCAAGGAAGATGGAACTTCAACATGACAGCACACTACTGCTGGATGACAAAAAGAGATGATCCTCAACGAGTCCACATCCGGAAAAGCAGTAAAAGAAGCTTCGACAGAAAGCGAAAGCGTTATTATAAGGCTTTATGAGCTTAAAGAGAAACGGAAGTGTACTCGAAATGTAGTTTAGAACATGATTTACAAATAAAATAAAATTTTATAACGTTGGAAAAATGTGATAAACTGCTTAAATTTAGTTATTTTACCCAAAAATACTCCCTTTCTCATGATAAAACCTGGCGTGGTAGAAAAAAAATGGATTGCATTTTTGAAATTGTCGCTGAAAAGTACATAAAAGCCAGTTATCAAATTTCTAACAACTATCAAAAATTGATTTTTTTTTTGCAGACCAGTGTTATTTCAAAAAAGGTAGTAGTATCGTGAAATATTCTCGGGTTATTAGCCGAGTCGTGCCGTCATGTTGTCGCAACGTTTCGCCGAGTTTACTCGTCATCTTCAGGCGAAACGTCGGGTTCGCGTCCAGGTGGTTTCTTTACAGCAACTGAACCACATGAATCCTCTACTGAGAGCACAACGTGAATGCCAGTTGCGTGTGCTGGGGGCGAAGAGTGCTGGTGTTACGTTTCTATTCCCCCCGCAGCCTACGCCGCTACCTTCGTCGAGTGTTTATGATGTGATTCTGGTAGTACCACATCCCAGGAGGAGCTCAGCTGGAAAGCACTCTCCCTCCTGACAAGACTGTCACGCATTCTTATTTCCAGAAGGTGCTACTCCACAGCTTGTCATCAGATTACTGCCAAGATGGTTCCCATGGCTCTGAGCACAAAGAGACTTAACATCGGAGGTCATCAGTCCCCCAGAACTTAGAACTACTTAAACCTAACTAACCTAATGACATCACACACATCCATGCCCGAGGCAAGATTCGAAACTGCGACCGTAGCGGTCGCGCGGTTCCAGGCTGAAGCGCCTAGAACAGGTCGGGCACAACGGCCGGTTACTGCCAAGAGCTGCTGATAAAAATTCTTGAGTTAACGGTCAGCGTCCGCCCACAGACCATTATCAGGTTCATAAAAGCATGTTCAACATTAAGTTATAAGATATAAAATCAAAAATACACTAATGGCCATTAAAATTGCTACAATAATAAAAATGCAGATAATAAACGGGTATTCATTGGACAAATATATTATACTAGAACTGACATGTGATTACATTTTCACGCACTTTGCGTGCATAGATCCTGAGAAATCAGTACCCAGAACAACCACCTCTGGCCGTAATAACGGCATTGATACGCCTGGACATTGAGTCGAACAGAGCTTGGATGGCGTGTACAGGTACAGCTGCCCATGCAGCTTGAACACCATACCACAGTTCATCTAGAGTAGTGACTGGCGTATTGTGATGAGCCAGTTGCTCGGCCACTATTGACCAGACGTTTTCAGTTGGTGAGAGATATGGAGAATGTGCTGGCCAGGGCTACAGTCGAAGATCTTCTGTATCCAGAAAGGCCCCAACAGGACCTGCAACATGCGGTCGTGCATTATTCGCAGGGATGGAATGATGGGTAGAGCCACTGGTCGTAACACATCTGAAATGTAACGTCCACTGTTCAAAGTTCCGTCAATGCGAACAAGAGGTGACCGAGACGTGTAAGCAATGGCACCCCATACCATCACGCCGGGTGATACGCCAGTATGGCGATGCCGAATACACGCTTCCAATGTGCGTTCACCACGATGTCGCCAAACACGGATGCCACCATCATGATGCTGTAAACAGAACCTGGATTCATCCAAAAAAATGACGTTTTGCCATTCATGCACCAGGTTCGTCGTTGAGAGCACCATCGCAGGCGCTCCTGTCTGTGATGCAGCATCAAGGATACCCACAGCCATAGTCTCCGAGCTGATAGTCCATGCTGCTGCAAACGTCATCGAACTGTTGGTGCAGATGGTTGTTGTCTTGCAAACGTCCCCATCTGTTGACTCAGGGATCGAGACGTGGCTGGACGATCCGTTACAGCCATGCAGATAAGATGTGTGTCATCTCGACTGCTAGTGATACGAGGCCGTTGGGATCCAGCACGGCGTTCCTTATTACCCTCCTGAACTCACATATTCCATATTCTGCTAACAGTTATTGGATCTCGACCAACGCGAGCAGCAATGTCACGATACGATAAAGCGCAATCGCGATAGGCTACAATCCGGCCTTTATCAAAGTCGGAAACGTGATGGTACGCATTTCTTCTCCTTGCACGAGGCATCACAAGAACGTTTCACCAGGCAACACCGATAAACTGCTGTTTGTGTATGAGAAATCGGATGGAAACTTTGCTCATGTCAGCACGTTGTAGGTGTCGCCACTGGCGCCAGTCTTGTGTGTATGCTCTGCAAAGCTAATCATTTGCATGTCACAGCGTCTTCTTCCAGTGAGTTACATTTCTCGTCTGTAGCACGTCATCTTCGCGTTGTAGAAAATTTAATGGCCAGTAGTGTGATAAACATCCGTGAATTCGTCACTTTTGTGACCTAAATTACATCGTCAACCACAGACAGTGTCAGACAGTGCTATCATTCGAGCTACATCAACACGCACCATTAACGCTAGGAACGGGGGCAGCCTACAAATTGCCGACATCGCAGCTGATCACTTATATTACTGTCTCTCAACAGAGATGCATTCAGATATTTCATTATCTGGTGGCAATGATTTCAAATCGGCTAATATGATATTGTGAATGCTTTTGTGAACCTGATGATAGTCTGTGGACGTGATGGTTTATAGACCGAAACTGCCTGATAAAGTTTGTTTATATTTTTTTTTCCATCATCAGGTCTTGGCTGCAATCATGACGCTCTTTTAATAGTCTAATTTCCTCTGCCTCTTTCGTGCTCAGATAGTAATAATAATAATAATAATAATATTAGTACATGCAGATCCTGACGCCCTCGACAGCGGTTTCAAACTGAGCTCTGCATGTGATGTGGCGTTAGCAAAAACACATGAGGAACGATATGATGTAAAAGCGGTGGAGGCGCTGAGCAGAATGGGCAGGGAGGGCCCGCACACCGACACAGCCCCAGCTCAGATTACAAAACAATACCGAAGAAAATTGGCTGTGGCCTTTGAAAGGAAACATTCCGGCATTTGCCTGAAGCGATTTAGGGAAATCAAGGAAAACCTAAATGTAGATGCCCGACGGGCACTTGAACCATCACCTCCGGAATCCAAGTACAGTGTGTTAACCACTGCGCCACGTCGGTCGTTAAATTTAGAGATTTATCACATGGTTCCCTTTCCACAAAAGTGTACCGTGATAAGGGAATTTGGTTTGATGTGGCCGACCACGAATTCATAAGAAAACATTTATCACTAGAGATCGGGATGTCAAGTCATGTGTATGAATTCCTAAGGGACCAACCTGCTGAGGTCATCGGTCCCAAGACTTACACACTACTTAAACTAATTAATGCTGAGAACAACACACACACCTAGGTCCGAGGGAGGACTCAAACTTCCGACAGGAGGGAACGCGCAATCCGTCACATGGCGCCTCAAACCGAGCGGCCACTCCGCGAGGCTATCAAGTTATGATTAGAGTGGTTGATGTGTCCGCAATTCGTGGTGGTTGCCATTGAGAAGGTGATTTACTTACGGATGTGTCATTTTATTTTATTTTGTTTTATTTACTCGTCAAGTTCCGAGGACCAAATTGAAGAGCAAATCTCCAAGGTCATGCAACGTGTCAGTACACGAATGTACAACATAAACGTAATAACAGATAAAAATAAATGTTCATTAACCTTAAAAAAGTCAGTCCATAAGTTTAAGTAAAAGCTATCAGCAATACAATAAAAACCAGCTTAATTTTTCAGGGAACTCCTCGACAGAATAGAAAGAGTGACAACACATGAGGAAACTCCTTTGTTTCGATTTGAAAGCGCGGGGATTACTGCTAAGATTTTTGAATTCGAGTGGCAGCCTATTGAAAACGGATGCAGCAGTATGCTGCACACCTTTTTGCACAAGAGTTAAGGAAAGCCGGCGGTAGTGGCCGTGCGGTTCTAGGCGCTACAGTCTGGAACCGAGCGACCGATACGGCTGCAGGTTCGAATTCTGCCTCGGGCATGGATGTGTGTGACGTCCTTAGGTTAGTTAGGTTTAATTAGTTCTAAGTTCTAGGCGACTGATGACCTCAGAAGTTAAGTCGCATAGTGCTCAGAGCCACTTGAAGTTAAGGAAGTCCAGTCCAAATGCAGGTTTGATTTCTGCCGAGTATTAACCGACTGAAAGCTGCTTATTCTTGGGAATAAACTAATATTGGTAACAAGAAACGACAATAAGGAATATAAATGTTGAGAGGTTAATAACAAAATAGCCAGACTCGTGAACAGAGGTCGACAAGAGGTCCGTGAACTTACACCACTTATTGCGCGAACCGCCCGTTTCTCAGCCAAAAATATCCTTTTAGAATGGGAAGAGTTATCCCAAAATATAATACCATACGACAATAGCGAATGAAAATAAGTAAAGTAGACTGCCCGCATCTCGTGGTCGTGCGGTAGCGTTCTCGCTTCCCACGCCCGGGTTCCCGGGTTCGATTCCCGGCGGGGTCAGGGATTTTCTCTGCCTCGTGATGGCTGGGTGTTGTGTGCTGTCCTTAGGTTAGTTAGGTTTAAGTAGTTCTAAGTTCTAGGAGACTTATGACCACAGCAGTTGAGTCCCATAGTGCTCAGAGCCATTTGAACCAAGTAAAGTAGACTAATTTTCGTGTCGAACGATCACTTACTTCCGATACCTTTCGAATAGTAAATATGACAGTATTAAGTCTTTGAACAAGATCCTCAACGTGGGCTTTCCACGACAGATTACTATCTATCTGAACACCTAGAAATTTGAACTGTTTAGTTTCACTAATCATATGAACAATCTGTGGAATTAAAACGTCAGGGTTTGTTGAATTGTGTGTTAGAAACTGTAAAAACTGAGTCTTAGTGTGATTTAGCGTTAGTTTATTTTGTACAAGCCATGAACTGAGGTCATGTACAGAACTATTTGAAACCGAGCCGACGTTGCACACAACATCCTTTACTACCAAGCTAATGTCATCAGCAAACAAAAATATTTTACAGTTACCCATAATACTAGAGGGCATATCATTTATATAAATAAGGAACAGGAGTGGCCCCAACACTGATCCCTGGGACACCCCCCTCTTGACAGTACCCCACTCAGAAGCCACATCACAGCCGTTATCAACATTGTGAATAATGACCTTTTGCTGCCAGTTTCTAAAGTAAGAGGTGAACCAATTGTGAGCTGCTCCCCGTATTCAGTAATGGTCCAACTTCTGGAGCAATAATTTGTGATCAACACGATCAAGTGCCTTATTTAAATCAAGAAATACGCCAAGCGTTCGAAACTTTTTGTTTAGACCATCCACTACCTCACAGAGAAAAGAGAATATAGCATTTTCAGTTGTTAAACGACTTACAAAGCCGAACTGTACGTTTGATAGCAATTTGTATGATATAAAATGATCACTTATCCTTACATACATAGCCTTTTCAATAACTTTTGCAAACACTGATGGCATAGAAATAGGTCTAAAATTATTTACATTATCCCTTTCTCCCTTTTTATAAAGTGGCTTTACTACTGACTACTTTAATCGCTCAGGTAACTGACCATTCCTAAAGGAAAAATTACAGATATGGGTAAATACAGGCTAACATGTGCAGCACAGTACTTTAATATCCTGCTAGACACTCCACTATAACCATGAGAGTCTTTAGTCAGTGATTTAATTATTGACTCAATCTCCCTCTTGTCTGTATCACAGAGAAATATTTCAGACATCAATTTCGGAAAGGCATTTGCCAAGAAAGTTGTATGATTTCCTGTAGACACTAAATTTTTATTTAATTCAGCAGAAATGCTCAGAAAATGATTGTTAAATACTGTATATATATATATCTGATTTATCAGTAACAGAAATATTTTTACTGCGAACTGACTTTATATCGTCGAGCTTGTGGTGCTGACCAGACACTTCGTTCACAACTGACCATATGGTTTTAAATTTATGCTGTGAATTAGCTATTCTATTTGCATACCACATACTCTGCCTTCCTAATAACATTTTTAAGCACCTTACAATACTGTCTGTAATGGGCTACTGTGGCTTGATTGTGACTACTTCTAACATTTTGATATATTTCCCGCATTGTTCTACATGATGTCCTTATCCCACTAGGCAGCCATCCGGGCACCCATTACTGCTAGTACCCCGTTTAGAATGTTCTAATGGAAAGCAACTCTCAAAGAGCATGAGAAATGTGTTAAGGAAATCATGATGAAGATTGTGTTCAGACATCTGAAAGGGAAAAAAAAGGCTTTGGATGCTTGATGATTCTGCTTCTTTCTTTGGAGTTGACCATTGCGAGAACTTGGAACATATCTCATATCAGCCGTAGTAGAGGTCTAGGAGATAATGAGTAGTCCAGTTGTAGAGACGCTCAGCAAAGTTGACACTCCTTACTGAGGGACTCCAGTCGGCGACAGGAGTGTGTGAGTGGAGCTCCGAGCAGTATAATATCGGAAGTTGAGTAGGGAGCAGACGAGACAGTGGGCGGCGGTGCGGAAATAATTCAGAGACGGTTGCAGTGGTGGGGGTCGGAGTGTTTGGAGTGGGGGTGGAGTTAGGGATGGGGGTAAGGTGTCAGCCGGGAGGGGCGCCACCTGTGGCGGTAAATCTCGCCGATTTATGAGGCGCGCGGGCGGCGAGTGCTGATTTATCGACGTCCGCTGAAAGCGGCCGCAGGCCTTTTCGCTCATTTAGCGACCAACAGACGCCGCGCTTCGCCGATACTCGCCGCTCAAAAACGGGGATAAATCTCCATCCCAAAGCCGAACTTCCGGACGGGTCCTTCCTCACAATATCCCGGGCGCGCTGCGTCTCCAGCAGCGCCGAGCGGGCTTCCAGAAGATGTGCCCCGCAGAGCCGCTGCACGCGTTCCAGCGAGGGTACCCCTGTGGAGAGAAGGCCGTGCAGGAATCGCGGGATGGCACAGCAGTGCAATGATGAAATGCTTCTTACGTAATACAACCCAGTAACCTGTCCTTGATGACGAGTGTTCAGACACAAGGCTTGTTCTCTGTACACTATAAGGGGGAAAAAAAGGCGCACCACAAGTGGACTATCCGAACGGGACGGAAATCGATAGATTAGCTGTACACGTACAGACAAACAAATTATTACGTAGTGATTAAAACTCTTCTCGATATTATGCCGCGTCATTGCTAAAAACTAACAATAATAAACTAAAACCGACGTTTCGTCCGAAATGCAACGGATTTCCTCAGGGCGTGACTGGTTTTGTATCGGGATAGGTTCAAATGGATCTGAGCACAATGGAACTTAACTTTTGAGGTCATCAGTCCCCTAGAACTTAGAACTACTTAAACCTAACAAACAAACCTAACATCCATGCGCGAGGCAGGATTTGAACCTGCGACCGTAGCGGTCGCGCGGTTCCAGACTGGAGCGCCTAGAACCGCTCGGGCACCCCGGCCGGCGGGGATAGGTGCTTCTATTTATTACAGACTATCGATGTCTGAAGTCACTGTTGTAAAACTTTTAACTGGTCCTCTAATATGATTGGCTAGTCATGACGTAAGAGAAGATGGAAGGAAAGAGGCTGTAGGCAACTTGCCTACAACAAATAATTGCATAGCCGTCCGGTATAATGAGTTAACGAAAAACTATTTATTCGTGAAAACTCACAATGAGAAGAACTAAAAAAAACAACAGAGAAGTAACAAAAACTAAGAGATTCTATAGCCTTACCGCAAAGATAAAAAACAACACATGACCAAAAAAAAAAAAACTCTCGCGCGCTTTTGATATCACTTTACACCAGACATGAAAAATATCACTGCCACACAGCCCCCCCCCCCTTCCTTAAATCGCAGAGCCCCAGAGATATCTTGATACTTGAATTTTATTCGACGTACAGCTGTGGTGTGCGTCGGGTGTCTCGGGGGCGGTGACGTTGTTGTTTGTGGTGGTGATTCACCTGTCTCGGACGATGTACTGAGCGGTGTTTCGGTATGCTCTGCGTACATCATGTGTTGATGCATAGGCGTGGTGTCAGAGGTCGGAGATGGTAAAACCCATGCTGGCTTGGCACGTTCAATCGATACCTTGGTCCACGGTATGCTTATTTCTACTCAGCACCTGAAATGGGCCCGTGTATGATGGTTGTAAAGGCGATTTGACTGAGTCTGTTCGCAACATTACGTGAGAGTAATTTTACATGTCTTTGTGTACAAACACCTTACGGTTGCCATGGCGAGAAGGTGGTGGGCAATGTAAATTTTTGCAGTGATGTGTTAGCTGCTGCACCCAGTGTGTAAGGCCCTCTGATCCAGGTAATGAGGTTTGTACTAAAAAATCTGCAGGAATCCGTAGGGGCTCGCCGTAAACCATCTCGGCAACTGATGCACCAATATCGGGTTTGTGAGCTGTTCAAAAAAAAAAACGGTTCAAATGGCTCTGAGCGCTATGGGACTTAACATCTATGGTCATCAGTCCCCTAGAACTTAGAACTACTTAAACCTAACTAACCTAAGGACAGCACAGAACACCCAGCCATCACGAGGCAGAGAAAATCCCTGACCCCGCCGGGAATCGAACCCGGGAACCCGGGCGTGGGAAGCGAGAACGCTACCGCACGACCACGAGATGCGGGCAGTTTGTGAGCTGTGCGCAGGCCTAACAACACTAATGGTAATGCTTCCGTCCACCTCTCTTGATGACACATCAATGCTGCTTTGAGTGTTCTGTGCCATCGTTCGACCATACCATTACTGGCAGGATGATAGGTAGTCGTGTGGTGGCGTTGGAACCGCACATTTTGGATAGCTCGAGGAACAACGTAGATTCCTTGGCCAGTTGTGACATGAAGGGGGCATCCAAAACGGGCAACCCACGTACACAGAAACGTCTTAGCAGTAGTTTCGGCTGAAATATCGACTATTGGAGTTGCTTCTGCCCATCTTGTGCACCTATCTATGGCCGTAAACAAATATCTGTAACCCTCTGACTGTGGGAGAGGTCCAACCAGGTCCACGTGAACGTGTGCGAATCTAGCAGAGGTACCTTGAAAATCTCGAATATCAGCACGCACATGTCGTCCTACTTTACTTTGTTGACAAGGAATGCAGGAACGTACCCAAAGGCGCGCGCCTCTTTTCATAGAAGGCCACACATGGCGGTCTGTCAGCAGCTTGATTGTAGCGTTGGCTCCTGGGTGCGATAGTGTGTGGACACTGCCGAATGCCGTCTTGCGCAATATTTCTGAAATGAATGGTCTTGGTCTGCCTTGAGAAAAGTCGCACCACAGCTTCCGCTTGGAGTTAGGCACCAGAATTTTCTCGAACTTCAGACCTGTAGACGGGTCGTTTAACAGCTGTCGTAGCTCTGCATCCTTGGTCTCGTCCACTGCAAGTTTATCATAGTCTGTAATTTCTGAAATCCAGCAAATACGTGAAAAATAGTCAGCCACTAAATTTTCTGCGCCTCTTAAATGGCGTATAACTGTCGTGAACTGACTTATGAACTCCATATAACGGAACTGTCTTGGTGAACACTTATCACTGGTGTTTTTAAAAGTCGATGTTATGGGTTTGTGGTCTGTAAACACAGTCACGGGTCTAGCCTCTATTTGTGGGCGGAAGTATCGAATTGCTTCGTAGATAGCGAACAATTCTCTGTCATACGCGCATCCCTTCTGTTGTACTGTCTGTAACTTTTTAGAGAAAAATCGTAGTGGTTGCCATTGCCCTTCTACACGCTGGTGCAGCGCCGCCCCTATTGCTGACTGGCTCGCGTCTACAACAATAGCTAGCTGTGCGTAGTGAACTGACTGAGCGAGCAACACTGCTTTGCTGAGGCTTGCTTGAAGATCATTATATACTTTGTCCATTTCTGGTGTCCACTTAATTATTCGTCGACCTTTGGCGTCGCGTCCCTTGAGTGCATCAGTGAGTGGTGCTTGCACCATAGCCGTTGTTGGCAGATGACGTCTATAAAAATTTATTACTCCCATGTATCGTCGTAACTCTTGGTAGTTTGTCGGTTTCGGAAGGGCCTGTATCGCTGCGGTCTTCTCTGACACAGGCAATATACCTTCTGATGACACAGTATGGCCGAGGAAAGTGACTTCGTTCTTGTGCATGACGCATTTATTTTCGTTTAAAACGACTCAGTAGTCAGATAGACGCTTGCGAAGTTGACACAGATGCTGTTCATGTGTTTGACTATCCGGAGAGAAAACCAAGATGTCATCAAGATAAGCAAAGCAAAATGCTAATCCCTTTATCACCTCGTCGATAAAACGGTGCCAAGTCTGTGCTGCGTTCTTAAGGCCAAAAGGCATAAATAAAAACTCGAATAATCCACATGGTGTAATCACTGCTGTCTTCTGAACATCTCTTGGAGCCACCGGTATCTGGTTGTATGCTTTCTTGCAATCGGGGACGCTAAAAATTTTCGCGCCGGCCAAAGCACATGTGAAGTCCTGTATATTAGGTACTGGGTATCTATCTGGAATGGTTCTTGAGTTTAATGCTCGGTAATCCCCACACGGTCTCCTGATCCATCTTTCTTACGTACTAAGTGTAGGGGTGAAGACCACGGACCGTCTGAGCGGCGAATTATTCCCGCCTGTAACATTTCCTCGAATATCGCCTTTGTTTCTGTCAATCTCTGCTGCGATTCTACGTGCTCTTTGTGAAACTGGTTGTCCTGGCGTGGTACGAATATAGTGAACCGTACTATGTTTAACTTCTTTTGTCTGCCTGTCAGAACATCTCCGATTCTTCTCTTCGTCATGTAGCTCTTCGGCTACAGAGTTGCCAATCGCCTGTAGCTTCTCACAAGTTGTATGCCCTTTAGTGCTTGATATTGCACTGTTGTCTGTCAGATTTAACAAACGTTTTCCTTATAAGTCGACCGGCAACTAGAAATGTGCCAGAAAATCAGCGCCCAAAATAGGTTCTGATATACCAGCTATCACAAAAGACAAGGTAAATTGGAAAAACCCACATCAGTCTTGCACACTTTACACCCGTGCGTGTTAATCACCGAGTTATTCACTGCCTTCAAACGTGGCTGTATGTCTTTTTCGTTGTGTGGCGCATGACTGACAGGAAGCGAACTAATGTCTGACCCGGTATCCACCAAAAACCTTGTAATCTTAAGTACGTCTGATACATACAATCTTTTCGAAGCAGGAGGCATATGTATTGACGATTGCTGTCGCTACATGAAGACACTGCACTGTTTCTGTACATACCTTGGTTGTCTGAGTAGGCGCATGGTGATGTACAGGGTGTTTCAGAAATGACCGGTATATTTGAAACGGCAATAAAAACTAAACGAGTAGCGATAGAAATACACCGTTTGTTGCAATATGCTTGGGACAACAGTACATTTTCAGGCGGACAAACTTTCGCAATTACAGTAGTTACAATTTTCAACAACAGATGGCGCTGCAAGTGATGTGAACGATACAGAAGACAACGCAGTCTGTGGGTGCGCCATTCTGTACGTCGTCTTTCTGCTGTAAGCGTGTGCTGTTCACAACGTGCAAGTGTGCTGTGGACAACATGGTTTATTCCTTAGAACAGAGAATTTTTCTGGTGTTGGAATTCCACCGCCTAAAACACAGTGTTGTTGCAACAAGACGAAGTTTCAACGGAGGTTTAATGTAACCAAAGGACCGAAAAGCGATACAATAAAGGATCTGTTTGAAAAATTTCAACGGACTTGGATCGTGACGGACGAACGTGCTGGAAAGGTGGGGCGACCGCGTACGGCAACCACAGAGGGCAACGCGCAGCTGGTGCAGCAGGTGATCCAACAGCGGCCTCGGGTTTCCGTTCGCCGTGTTGCAGCTGCGGTCCAAATGACGCCAACGTCCACATATCGTCTCATGCGCCAGAGTTTACACCTCTACCCACACAAAATTCAAACGCGGCAACCCCTCAGCGCCGCTACCATTGCTGCACGAGAGACATTCGCTAACGATATAGTGCACAGGATTGATGACGGCGATATGCATGTGGGCAGCATTTGGTTTACTGACGAAGCTTATTTTTACCTGGACGGCTTCGTCAATAAACAAAACTGGCGCATATGGGGAACCGAAAAGCCCCATGTTGCAGTCCCATCGTCCCTGCATCCTCAAAAAGTACTGGTATGGGCCGCCATTTCTTCCAAAGGAATCATTGGCCCATTTTTCAGATCCGAAACGATTACTGCATCACGCTATCTGGACATTCTTCGTGAATTTGTGGCGGTACAAACTGCCTTAGACGACACTGCGAACACCTCGTGGTTTATGCAAGATGGTGCCCGGCCACATCGCACGGCCGACGTCTTTAATTTCCTGAATGAATATTTCGATGATCGTGTGATTGCTTTGGGCTCTCCGAAACATACAGGAGGCGGCGTGGATTGGCCTCCCTATTCGCCAGACATGAACCCCTGTGACTTCTTTCTGTGGGGACACTTGAAAGACCAGGTGTACCGCCAGAATCCAGAAACAATTGAACAGCTGAAGCAGTACATCTCATCTGCATGTGAAGCCATTCCGCCAGACACGCTGTCCAAGGTTTCGGGTAATTTCATTCAGAGACTACGCCGTATTATTGCTACGCATGGTGGATATGTGGAAAATATCGTACTAGAGAGTTTCCCAGACCGCAGCGCCATCTGTTGTTGACAATTGTAACTACTGTAATGTCGAAAGTTTGTGCCTGAAAATGTACTGTTGTCCCAAGCATATTGCAACAAACGGTGTATTTCTATCGCTGCCCATTTAGTTTTTATTACCGTTTCAAATATACCGGTCATTTTTGAAACACCCTGTATATCTTGTAGCACCTCTCCCAAAGCATTTATGGTACCAACACACCTTACGCTCATCCTCTTGTTGACTTCGTGTTTCACGCCCAGTCCGGTCTCTCTTGCGCTTAAAGATAACTTGTGGTCGCTGTAGCGCGCTTAGCTGCGCTCGCAAATCCTCTATTGCAGTTTTTAAATCTCTAATTTCGTTTGAACTTTTTGTTGTTTGTCGCGTTACGACCACGGCACAGTTTACTGTTATATCGTCAGTTTGGTCTTGCTGGCAATGGTAGTTACCGTACGTGGCATCTGTCGACGTCATTGTGACTGTTGCAGTAGGCTCGTTCGTCTCGTAGATTCTGTCTGCAGCGAGCAGCAGTTTGTCAACTGATCTTTCGTCGTGTATAGCTAGTGCAGTTCTTACTTGCGTTGTAGCTGTTGTTGCCATACGCGGAGTAACAGTCTATCAGAGACTGTCGATCTATGTACCAGGCCGCGTAAATGACGCCAGTATTCTGACGGGGTCCTATGTCCCCGTTTCTCTTGGTACAGTACTTGTTTGACTCTGATGTCGACTGACTTCACACTCCGAGAAATTAATTCTTCTTTCAGTCTACAGTATGCTCCTTCTGTAGGCGGGTTCACTATAATGTCAGATATCAAAACCGAGGTCTGATCGTCCAAATTACTTATCACCAAGGTGAACTTCTCGTGATCACTGACTATTGTTTGTTGTAGAAATATATTTTCAATTACCTCGAACCATGTGTGTGGCTGAGAAGGCATAAATGGGGGCGCCCGTAATTGCAACCGTTGAGTTGGTGAAGCGTTGAAACCAGCGGGTACTTCCCTTGCTGTTACTTGCTGTGGTTGTGCTGCAGTAGTCACAGTTTCCGATGATGTTGCCTTGCTGGTGTGTGCCATGGTTGTTGAACCAACGTCATTCCTTTGGTCCGGTATATGCTTTAAGTTCATATCTTTCGAAATATGCAACTGTAATGTTTCTATCTCATTCTGAAGCCTATGAATTTCTTCCGTTGTCGAACCGTATCGTTTGCCGTCGTCGTTCATTGCCTTTGCAGTTAATGTTCGACGTAGCTAACGAAAGATTTAAAGTTCCTTAATCGGAGGTCACCAATTATGTAGGCGACTTGCCTACAACAAATAATTGCATAGCCGTCCGGTATAATGAGTTAACGAAAAAATATTTATTCGAGAAAACTCACAATGAGAAGAACTAAAAAAAAAAACAACAGAGAAGTAACAAAAACTAGAAGATTCTATAGTCTTACAGCAAAGATAAAAAACAACAGCTGAGCCAAAAAAAAACACCTGACCAGAAAAAAACTCTCGCGCACTTTTGATATCAGTTTGCACCAGACATGAAAAATATCACTGCCACAAGGCTATTCGTGGATGTCCATGTTGTCAACTATTGGTACATCTACATCTACATTTATACTCAGCAAGCCACCCAACGGTGTGTGGCGGAGGGCACTTTACGTGCCACTGTCATTACCTCCCTTTCCTGTTCCAGTCGCGTATGGTTCGCGGGAAGAACGACTGTCTGAAAGCCTCTGTGCGCGCTCTAATCTCTCTAATTTTACATTCGTGATCTCCTCGAGAGGTATAAGTAGGGGGAAGCAATATATTCGACACCTCATCCAGAAACGCACCCTCTCGAAACCTGGCGAGCAGGCTACACCGCGAAGCAGAGCGCCTCTCTTGCAGAGTCCGCCACTTGAGTTTGTTAAACATCTCCGTAACGCTATCACGGTTACCAAATAACCCTGTGACGAAACGCGCCGCTCTTCTTTGGATCTTCTCTATCTCCTCCGTCAACCCGATCTGGTACGGATCCCACACTGATGAGCAATACTCAAGTATAGGTCGAACGAGTGTTTTGTAAGCCACCTCCTTTGTTGATGGACTACATTTTCTAAGGACTCTCCCAATGAATCTCAACCTGGTACCCGCCTTACCAACAATTAATTTTATATGATCATTCCACTTCAAATCGTTCCGCGCGCATACTCCCAGATATTTTACAGAAGTAACTGCTACCAGTGTTTGTTCCGCTATCATATGATCATACAATAAAGGATCCTTCTTTCTATGTATTCGCAATACATTACATTAAGGGTCAGTTGCCACTCCCTGCACCAAGTGCCTATCCGCTGCAGATCTTCCTGCATTTCGCTACAATTTTCTAATGCTGCAACTTCTCTGTATACTACAGCATCATCCGCGAAAAGCCGCATGGAACTTCCGACACTATCTACTAGGTCATTTATATATATTGTGAAAAGCAATGGTCCCATAACACTCCCCTGTGGCACACCAGAGGTTACTTTAACGTCTGTAGACGTCTCTCCGTTGATAACAACATGCTGTCCGCCATCAGCGTTCAGCTTCTGGTCTGCAAGTTTTCCTCCTGGTGTGCGCGGAAGTGGACTGACAGTAGAGATGGGTCGAACTCGTTCATTCCCGTGAACTACTTCATTCATTTCACTCTTTGCCGTGAAGCGTTCAAATGAAGTAGATCATTCATGAAGTACGGAAGCCTGGCGAAGTTGCCCAGTTCGCCGCTCAGCCGCGGCTACGCTCGCTTCGCTTCGCTCGTACAATAAAGCTCGTAATACTTCATAATTTTACCAACAGATGGCCGAACTATGCAGTAACGTGCACGCAACGTTTTACGCTCTTACAGCGTCTGAGTTAACTTAGATAGAGCATGGTCGAAGGGGACAAAGGAAAGATAAACAGAGAAGCCTGTCACACATAAAGAAGGTATTACATTTAATCTTGCTCGACATTTTCTCATGAAGCGCCCAAAAAAGTCTTTATGTAGCAAATGAAACATTATTTGTTGTATTCATGGACTGGAAACTAGGGCTACAAACGAAATGCAGTCCAATTTTATGTTTCTTTTAAAATTTAATCCAAAATAGAACGGGTATGTTTACCACTGTCACAAAGTCTATATACCTACGTTAAGTAATTATTCAGAAGTTGATTTTATTTTTGTTGAGAATAATAATTCTCCAGATTCAAAACGTAAACTGTCACCTTTAGCCATTGGTACGATTTCAGGTAAAATCCCTCTTTCAGTGTTATTAACAAACCTTTTATTTTCATGTTGGCTGTGCGTGCTCACATAGCCAGCCTCTTCGTTTGTATCTTTAATATTCATTTGTCTGAAAGCGCTGCCAACGGTAGGCTACCTGTAGACGCGAAGTTTAACTGCACAAATAGTCGCGGGTAATGATATCAGCACTGTAGGAAGCAGCTGACGCTGCCTGCCCCTCGCCCCTCACCACCCCAACCCCTCCTAAACCTATCGTTCCCCATTCGTCGACAGGCAGTAGAGGGAGGACTGAAGTGAAGGGAGGATGAATGACGTAGCGCCGATGTAGTGGGAGAGGGAGAGGGGAAGAGAGTGAGTGAACTAGAAAAAAAGTGTGGAGTGTGCCATCTGTGGAGAGTCTGAAGTACCAGTTCATTGCAATTGAGTGGTTAGTTCACACTTCACTGGACTGAAGCGTTCATTTGAACGACTCATTCACGAGCTCCCCATCATTAACTGACAGTTGCTCTACAGCTGTTTGTGCAGCTACGCCCGTGTCCGTGCAGCTTCTGCCCCGCGACCGCGCGCGGCCCTTTGGACTGGGATGGCTGGCAGCCAGGACGCCGGGAGTTTGTAGCCATCTTCTCGGTCGATGTTGTCAGGCTGCTTAATGATTTCAATCACCTCCCGTATTTTGCTTTCTCGCATCCACGATTATTTCGCCAGTACTCGGGCTTCCTGGGACCTGATAGGTTGTCCACAGTTACGGTGGTGTTCCGCTATCGCCGATTTATTATGTTGTGGACGACAAATGGTTCAAATGGCTCTGAGCACTAGGGGACTCAACTTCTGAGATCATTAGTCCCCTACAACTTAGAACTAGTTAAACCTAACTAACCTAAGGACATCACACACACATCCGCGCCCGAGGCAGGATTCGAACCTGCGACCGTAGCGGTCTCGCGGTTCCAGACTGCAGCGCCTAGAACCGCACGGCCACTTCGGCCGGCTTATGTGGACGACACATTCGTTATCGGGCCTTATGGTGAAGCAGAATTGGGAAACTTCCTCCAGCACTTAAATAGCCTGCACAAATGGGAAACTTCCTCCAGCACTTAAATAGCCTGCACAGAAATATAAAGTTCACACATGAGACTGAAAACAATGGTACATTGCCATTTCTGGAAGTGGAAGTATACAGAGCTGCCGAAGGTAAACTGGGACAGGAAGTGTACCGGAAACTGAGGCACACTAATCAGTACTTGCACGCGGAGAGCCACCACCACCCAGCTCAAAAGTATTCTGTCCTGCATACGTTAACGATCACGATACGGATGGAGGACCCTGCCAAAATTGCTCGAAACGTTCGCAATTGGGGAGATATCCGGTAAACTTGCTAGCCGAGGTAGGGTTTGGTAAGTACGAAGACCAGCAGTAGAAATTGTCGCCATTTATTATGTTGCTGAAATGTAAGCCCTGGATGGCCGTCCGTGAAGGGTAACAGAACAGGTCGGAAAATATCGTCGACGTACTGCTGTGCTGTAAGTGTGCTGTGGATGACAACCAAAGCGGTCCTGCTGTAAAGAAGAAAAATGGCAACCCAGAACATTGTTCCTGGTTGTCCGCCGGAAAGGCAGTAGACATTGAGCTTGGTACCCCACGGCTGTTTGGGACGTATCGAGACACGTGATCCCTGATTATCGGGGACAGTTCGAAGCGGGACTCATCGCTAAAGACAGTTCTACTCCAGTCAATGAGATTCCAGGTCGAAGCCGTTTCTGGTTACTCCCCAGAGCCGTCTGGCGTACAATCGCCACATTCTGTTTTGATGATTTTATGTAAACCATTGTAAGTAGGCTGTTTATGTTTTCTTATTGGCAACGTTACGTAGCGCTCTATATGAAAATCACTGGCTGTGCTGTGTGCAGTCTGTGGCTAGTTTGCATTGTTGTCTGCCATTGTAGTGTTGGGCAGCGGCAGCTGGATGTGAACAGCGCGTAGCGTTGCGCAGTTGGAGGTGAGCCGCCAGAACAGCATTGCTGGTTCTAAGGACAATTCCAAACACTTCGTGTGTGTACAAGTGGTGGTTTATGGACTTGCTATATTATCTGCAAGAGTTCTAAGGACAATTCCAAAAACTTTGTGCATGCACAAGTGGTGGTTTATGGACTTGCTATCTTCTCTGCAAGACTCTTCGATGGTGATTGTGCACCTGCACAGTCGCAGCAGATGGCTGCTGGCCATCATCTCTACAAGGACTACAGTGGGTCTACACCTTTGCTGACTCACCAATACCATTATTTCTACAAGGACTGCAGTGGGTCTGCACCTCTGGTGGCCCACCAACACCACAATCTCTACCAGGACTACAGTGGGTCTGCACCTCTGGTGGCCGACCAATACCATACTCTCTACCAGGACTACAGTGGGTCTACTCTGTGATGACCTACCTACCAAAATTCTTCAAACTGTCGAATGACTCTGCTGTGGGTTTGCTCTGTTGTGGCCCATTACCTGTCAGCATGTCAAGAGTCAGCACTGTCTTTCCGTTGGAAGGACAACACTACTTCTTCAAGACTGCATGGAAATCCACTACTTCTGTGTGCAATTTCTTTTACTAATGAGACTTTGTGAAAAAAAACTGTAATTACTATTATGATGAATGATCAGGACTATCTTTATGGACTGTGAGAAAATTTTAGCTTTTGACCTACATTGTATCAATAAGTGTGTGCATTTGATTTCTTTGTTATTGTAATTACAATTATGAAAAATTTTATCAAATCATTATAGGCCTCTGCCCAAAACAATTTGTACAATTTTTTGTGGGGAGCATGGGGGCTATGTAAGTAGGCTGTTTATATTTTCTTATTGGCAACGTTACGTAGCGCTCTATATGAAAATCACTGGCTGTGCTGTGTGCAGTCTGTGGCTAGTTTGCATTGTTGTCTGCCATTGTAGTGTTGGGCAGCGGCAGCTGGATGTGAACAGCGCGTAGCGTTGCGCAGTTGGAGGTGAGCCGCTAGCAGTGGTGGATGTGGGGAGAGAAATGGCGGAGTTTTGAAATTTGTAAAAAATGGATGTCATGAACTGCTGTATATATTATGACTTTTGATGACTGTTAAGGTAAATACATTGTTTGTTCTCTATTAAAATCTTTCATTTGCTAACTATGCCTATCAGTAGTTAGTGCCTTCCGTAGTTTGAATCTTTTATTTAGCTGGCAGTAGTGGCGCTCGCTGTATTGCAGTAGTTCGAGTAACGGAGATTTTTGTGAGGTAAGTGATTTGTGAAAGGTATAGGTTAATGTTAGTCAGGGCCATTCTTTTGTAGGGATTTCTGAAAGTCAGATTGCGTTGCGCTAAAAAATATTGTGTGTCAGTTTAAGCACAGTCATGTATAAATTTTTCAAAGGGGACGTTTCACCATATTCGGCCCTATTGCTTGTTACAACAACTTAATGTAAAACATCCCGCTACAGTACATTCGTTACTCCAAGCACATATTTGTAAATAAACATTTCATTCATTGTTGCTACATATCGTCGTAGTCATATTTGTAAAAGTTAGTTTAATCCTTCTGTATCTTTTATAGATCCTGTTTTTATCTCACATACAGTTTACTTTGCTTAATTCGTCTAAACATGCATCATATTGATGTTTTACTGTAACAGTCGCATATTTCACACATTTGAGCGTTCATCACCCTACTAGCGGCCCAGTAAGTGGTGCTCTTCATCATATTTACCTGTCGTCATAGGCAGTTCCCATACGTTCAGTCCAGGTTCAGCTCTTGTAACAAGCTGTACCTGTGTACCAATTTTTACTGTTTCCTCGAAGGACTTTACTCTGTATTGTCTGCTGTTTGACTTGAGGTCCTCAGCACATATGCTTACATTTTTAACGTCATATAATTTATGTAAGTACCAGTTTTATTTCAAGTTCTCCTTTTCAGTGTTATCAGGTATTAAATATTTTAGACTTTTTGTTATAATGTGGCTCTGAGCACTATGGGACTTAACATCTTAGGTCATCAGTCCCCTAGAACTTAGAACTACTTAAACCTAACTGACCTAAGGACATCACACACATCCACGCCCGAGACAGGATTCGAACCTGCGACCGTAGCGGTCACGCGGTTCCAGATTGAAGCGCCTAGAACCGCACGGCCACACCGGCCGGCTTTTTATAATATGTTTAACACACTATAGGTAACGTCCTTCTGAAGAAGAGACCCTTTGTGGTATCGAAATCTGGACAAGGTTTCTATAAAAAAACCTTTTTCAACCGTTTGGCTGCAGACTTGATTTACTGTAAATACACTGAAGAGCCAAAGAAACTGGTACACCTCCCTAATATAGTGTAGGATCCCCGCGAATACGCAGAAGTGCCGCAACACAACGTGGCATGGACTCGATTAATGTCTAAAGTAGTGCTGGAGTCAACTGAAACCATGAATCCTGCAGGGCTGTCTACAAATCCGTAATATTACGAGGGAGTGGAGATCTAAACAGCACGTTGCAAGGCATCCCCGATATGCACAATAATGTTCGTGTCTGGGGAGTTTGGTGACCAGCGGAAGTGCTTAAACTCAGAAAAGTGTTCCTGGAGTCACTGTGTAGCAATTCTGGACGTGTGGAGTGTCGCCGCATTGTCCTTCTCGAATTTCCAAGTCAGGCGGAATGCACAATGGACTTGAATGGATTCACGTGATCAGTCTGGATGCTTACGTACTTGTCACCTGTCCGAGTCGTATCTACACGTATGAGTGGTCCCATATCACTCCAACTGCATGCGCCACATACCATTACAGAGCCTCCATCAGCTTGAACAGTCCCTTGTTGACATGTATCCATCGAATCATGACGTTGTCTCCATATCCGTACACGTCCATCGGCTCGATACAACTTGAAACGAGACTCGTCTGACCAGGCAACATGTTTCCAGTCATCAACAGTCCAAGGCCTATGTCGGTGTTGATGGGCCCAGGCGAGCCGTAAAGCTTCGTGTCGGGCAGTCATCAAGGATATACGAGTGGGCATTCGGCTCCGAAAGCCCACATAGATGATGTTTCGTTGAACGGTTCGCACGCTGACACTTACTGATGGCCTAGTATTGGAATCTGCTGCAATTTGCAGAAGTGTTGCACTTCTGTCACATTCAACGAATCTCTTCAGTCGTCGTTGGTCCCGTTCTTGCAGGATCTTTTTTCTCCCGCAATGATGTAGGAGATTTGATGTTATACCGGATTCTTGATATTCACGGTACACTCGTGAAATGGCAGTTTGGGAAAATACCCACTTCATCGCTACCTCGGTGATGCTGTGTACCACCGCTCGTGCGCTTACTATAAAACCACGTTGAAACTTACTTAAATCTTGATAACCAGCTATTATAGCAGCAGTAACCGATCTAAAAACTGCGCCAGACACTTGTTGTCTTATATAGGCGTGGCCGATCGCAGCACCGTATTCTGCCTGTTTTCATATCTGTGTATTTGAGTAAGTAAGCCTATACGAGTTTCTTTGGCCTTTTAGTGTATTTCTAAACAGTCCGCGTACGTTAAACAGCAACACACCTTTCGAAAAAAGGCACTAGATTGAGACTTGCCCACTTACGCGACGGGAAACGCTTTTCCGAACACTTTGTGAACTTTCCATACAATAAAACAGACTTAATGGCGTCTGACTGCAAACCTCTGAAATGCTCGTCCACACCAACTCCATCCCAGAGGGCTTGTACTCGCCTCCTGCACAATACCAGGGCCACCTAACGGCTCCACGATTTCCTCAGCTGACCTCAGTTCCAAGACAGTCCTTTCAAATGCCGACGTTTCGACCTCTCAACTTGCAGAGCAGAAAGTAGGCATTGTGAATGGCCATTTTCTATTTAGTCTCGTAGCGCTGTTGTAAGGTGCTGATGCCTGCCAACACTTTCAGTAGTTTGCTGCCCAAACTGTACCTGCATATGCTAGCCTTCGAAACATACCCGGTCAGGCCAAATCAGCCCTTTAACCGGATTATGGAAAGGCTGCCAATTCGCTGCAGGCGTGAGGACTGTTGCCTTCCAACAGTAACCGGAAAACAGATACTTTCGCACACAAGAGCTACCAGAATTCGCCGATGGTCGAGGCCCGGAAATGGTCCAACACATGTTCAGTGACAGGGTTATTATCATCTAATTCGAAAGTTAAGCAACGACAGAAAACAATAGTTCAAGTATATAGGCCAACGGCGCTATCAGAAGATGAAGAAATAGAAATAGTACATGGGGATATAGAACGGGTAATTGGTGTAAGAAGGGAGACAAAAATCTGATTATGAAAGGGCAGGGGATGACGAACTTCTGCAGATTTACGTGTCATTCTTACTCAAACAAAATTGTTTACTGTGGCTATGTTGTGTCATTCAACTAATCACAGAACTCATATTTGATACTGCATATTACCCTTTTCTCTTGTTTTGTCCACTTTATACATATAATGCAGCAATAATGCATGCGTATCTTGTTTTGTCCACTTGATAAATATAATACAGCATGAATGCATGCGTACTTTAAGGTCTGATAGTGTAAGGAAATATGGGTTCTGCTGACTAACGAAAAAGAAACTAAATACTCCCACATTAATATTCTCTTTTTTAAAGAAGAAACAGACATTTTGTACAGCAAGAATAAAAAAAAACATTTTTAGTTTATCTAAACTAAAGAAAAGTTAATGTTATTTCTGCTATCGCTTGCTTATAAATTACTTTTGTGCTACCAGTCACGATTTTCTTTTTATTCGTTTTATTAGTAGAAGAAAATCGTGACTGGTAAGTTATTTGTAAACAATTCATCGTTTTCACAGCCACAGGCTTCCAAAACACTATTTATAATCGACAAAATAAGGTTAATTCTACTGTTGAAAACTCGATACCAGATAATTTGTATTACAGCCATACTTCCTAATTCTTAGCAGATTGCAAGCTGAACTCGAGTCATCTGAAAACCGTTTCTTAGCTAGGCTCATATCAGAAGTTAATTACACACAGGTACTGATGAAACTACTGTCAAAGTAGCAAACATCAGCTTCTTTACACAGCTACAGGTGTCTGGAATTGAATTCATGTTTTCATAATTTTAATGTCACCATTTTTAATCATATTGCCTGACAATCACTCTAATTCGTTTACTTCCTATCTTTTTCTTTTTTCAATACATTCCACAGACCATATTTAACTAAATTGGAAATCAATCAGCTGCATTTCAGATCTTGAATTTCAAATCAATTAAACTTAGACACGTTTAGATTATCCAGTGAAGTCACATCTGGATACATAATAAATTCCAGTTTTTCCGGTACCTCTTTGAACTGAGAAAATCTCTATGATTCTTCGATTGAACAATATATTACTGGAGGAAATTCCTCACTGACTTTCTTGGTCTGACTTTTCGTATAAATTTTCTCAAGTTGGTGAAATACTTATAGTTTCTTGGTACAGTATCTTTATTGAAAACTTGCAGTTTGTTCTCAAACACGTGAATAGGATCTATGGTACCAGTAACTGTTCTGTCTGTACGTTGAAGCTTTATATTCGAATTGTTGACATGCTGGTATATATCCGGAAAAAATCATCAATTTTGCAAGCCGCTTAACATCCATTAACTGTGTATGTTGCACAATATTTCTGTCATTTTGTAAAAGCACCCTGATTTCTTCTAAACAATCCACATATCTATGAATCACGATGCCGCACCTCAAGCAGAAAACATTGCTATACGCGTAGATCAGTAAGCTGTTGGACGCCGGGCTCACATCGTCTCACAGGGCTTCGAAATTTCTTATATCAGAAGCTTGCGACGACATAAGATTAACTATTTTTGTGAGTAAGATCTTCTTATTATCAAATTACGCGAAACTACCCTTTGCACACACGGCTTGTTGGTGTATGATGCAATAGAATTCCAGAATCCATGGCAATGTTTGCTTGGAATAAAATAATAAAACCATATTGGAAATACTGTGCATTGTTTTTCGAGTCAATTTTACTTAAATCTCTTTCTCTCATAGCTAGTGAATTTTTATCAACCATGCTAACACCTCGGCCCTTAGAAGTTACTGACCAGATAATCGCAATCAATTGTTCTTTCATCTAGTTTACAAAACAATGTAGAGCAAACTCAGATAAATGGATCGGTTTAGTTATGTAAGTACTTTCGTCAAGACACAGCCAACTTTATGGACAAGAAATTTTGGTGGTAGTTTACATTTTCCGCCAGTTTCAGAATTCTGTCTTTCTTTGGGTCTCTAGATAAAGGAGTATCTTCTATGCCCTCATTTAGCTTACCTTTATTTTCAAAATCTTCAAAATATGATCAGACAGAAAATTCCTGTCAGATTCAAACTCTGTGCTGGACCGAGATTCAAAACCGAGACCATTACCTTTTGCGAGCAAGTGCTCTACCAACTGAGCTACCCAAACACGACTCACAACCCGTCTTCACAGTTTCAATTCTGCCAGTACCTCGTAGGTACGTAGTAAGTGGGAGACGAGGTACTGGCAGAACTGAAGCTGTGAGGACTCGTCGTGAGACGTGCTTGGGTAGCACAGTTGGCAGAGAACTTGCACGCGAAAGGCAAAGATCCCGAATTGGAGTCTTGGTCCGGCACTCAGTTTTAACCTGCCAGGAAGTTTCATATCAGCGCACACTCAGCTGCAGAGTAAAAAATCTCATTATGATTACACACATACTAACCATTCTTCCATCAAAACTTACCGATCGTCCAAATGTTTATCTTTCCGGTCGATATATGCTGCCGGGAATCCTGCGGCGCTGATATGACAGTCTTTAGTAACTTACTTAATCACAGAGGTCGAGTGGATATACCTGTCGTTAATAGACACGCAGTTAATACATTTTCTCTGGTTCGCCTTTTTGACAAAGATATTTTTGATGTGTGTCATAGCCCCTAGACATCCCAAATACCATTGTTCCGGAGCTTAAAACAAACACCGCCCTACTGACTTTATTAATCATGTCGCATTTCCCAATCCGCCAAGTCTGAAATTCTCTGTTTCACTTACCTTGCACGCTTATTCTTCGCCAAGCTAGCCATTCACAAGTTGAAAAGTGGTATCAACTACACTCCTGGAAATTGAAATAAGAACACCGTGAATTCATTGTCCCAGGAAGGGGAAACTTTATTGACACATTCCTGGGGTCAGATACATCACATGATCACACTGACAGAACCACAGGCACATAGACACAGGCAACAGAGCATGCACAATGTCGGCACTAGTACAGTGTATATCCACCTTTCGCAGCAATGCAGGCTGCTATTCTCCCATGGAGACGATCGTAGAGATGCTGGATGTAGTCCTGTGGAACGGCTTGCCATGCCATTTCCATCTGGTGCCTCAGTTGGACCAGCGTTCGTGCTGGACGTGCAGACCGCGTGAGACGACGCTTCATCCAGTCCCAAACATGCTCAATGGGGGACAGATCCGGAGATCTTGCTGGCCAGGGTAGTTGACTTACACCTTCTAGAGCACGTTGGGTGGCACGGGATACATGCGGACGTGCATTGTCCTGTTGGAACAGCAAGTTCCCTTGCCGGTCTAGGAATGGTAGAACGATGGGTTCGATGACGGTTTGGATGTACCGTGCACTATTCAGTGTCCCCTCGACGATCACCAGTGGTGTACGGCCAGTGTAGGATATCGCTCCCCACACCATGATGCCGGGTGTTGGCCCTGTGTGCCTCGGTCGTATGCAGTCCTGATTGTGGCGCTCACGTGCACGGCGCCAAACACGCATACGACCATCATTGGCACCAAGGCAGAAGCGACTCTCATCGCTGAAGACGACACGTCTCCATTCGTCCCTCCATTCACGCCTGTCGCGCCACCACTGGAGGCGGGCTGCTCAATGTTGGGGCGTGAGCGGAAGACGGCCTAACGGTGTGCGGGACCGTAGCCCAGCTTCATGGAGACGGTTGCGAATGGTCCTCGCCGATACCCCAGGAGCAACAGTGTCCCTAATTTGCTGGGAAGTGGCGGTGCGGTCCCCTACGGCACTGCGTAGGATCCTACGGTCTTGGTGTGCATCCGTGCGTCGCTGTGGTCCGGTCCCAGGTCGACGGGCACGTGCACCTTCCGCCGACCACTGGCGACAACATCGATGTACTGTGGAGACCTCACGCCCCACGTGTTGAGCAATTCGGCGGTACGTCCACCCGGCCTCCCGCATGCCCACTATACGCCCTCGCTCAAAGTCCGTCAACTGCACATACGGTTCACGTCCACGCTGTCGCGGCATGATACCAGTGTTAAAGACTGCGATGGAGCTCCGTATGCCACGGCAAACTGGCTGACACTGACGGCGGCGGTGCACAAATGCTGCGCAGCTAGCGCCATTCGACGGCCAACACCGCTGTTCCTGGTGTGTCCGCTGTGCCGTGCGTGTGATCATTGCTTGTACAGCCCTCTCGCAGTGTCCGGAGCAAGTATGGTGGGTCTGACACACCGGTGTCAATGTGTTCTTTTTTCCATTTCCAGGAGTGTATGTGTAATTTCAGCACACGACATAAGCACCAAACAAAGAAAAATAATTAATCGGTAGAGGTCGGAAATCGTCGTTGGAACCGCTGCCAACCAACGCGACCTAACAGTAGATGACAGTGTAGTAATGTTAATGGATTTGAGTACACGACAATTCACAGTGAGCGAGCTTGAGAAATAATATGTTATCTGCGTATTATATGACGCCTCGGCACCGATAGCACGTCCACGACGAATTTTGGTACTGTGACTTTAAACGCAGACGAACAAATGGGCTATTTCGATTAAGTGGTCGCAACTAAATTCCTCATTTACGCCGTATCAAAATTATTTGGTCCCGTGTCACTAATGGCAAGCGCCAATGGTTCGCCATCCCTTTCATAGGGAACTGTAATTTTATTGTAGAGAGAGGAACAGAAGAAAGACTTGTCGGAGAACGGGGTTTGGTGGTAGGAATGAGAGAGAGGAGAAAGAATAATAGAGTTCTCCAATAAATTTCAATTAGTAATAGCGAAGATACTGTACAAAAATCACAAATGATGAGATACAATGGGAAACGGCCTAAGGTACGGAAAGATGCCAGTTGTGTACATCATGGTAAGACTGAATTATAAGTTGTACCCAGGAGCAGATAGACTCAGGTCAAAATTTAGTATTGACGCAGAGCCGGCTGTATTTTAAGACAGTCATAAGAAGAATGAAAGTGAAAGAATTTGGGGTGTTAAAATAGTGAGGAGTGACGAGGCGCGTTTGAAGCTTGCAAAATATGTATACTGCAATAAAGAATACCATGACAAAGAGTGCCCGTCTCTAAAGAGCGATCATAGATGCTGGAAAGACAACATGGGTACTGGAAAGATAACTGCGAAGAAACGGTGGGTAACAGATCAAATACCTCAGCTGATCGACGAAAGAAGGACATACAAAAAAGCAATAAAGCAATATAAATCACAGAGGAATGGAAAACACAGAAAGGGCAGGGAAAAGAAGGCGGAATTCCCAGATGATGTACGGGGAGAAATCGAAAAAAATTGCTCGTCGGAAAGTGTGACTCAGGACAAAGTTATGTCAAAACAACTTTCGGCAAAATTGAAAGCAAGGGCGGTAACGGTTTAAACGCAGAGCAGAGATCGGGTAGGTGGAAATAGTACACTAAAAGCCTCTTTGATGGGCTGGAATAGTTGTGTGATGACGTGATAAAAGAAGAAACTGAAGTCAATTTGGACGAGACAGGGAATCCAGTACAAGACAGCGAATTTCAAAAAAAATTTAAACTGGGTTGAGGGTAAGCATGGCAGAAGGCTTGGATAACATTACATCTGGATTATCAAACACATTGGAGAAGTATCGACGAAACAACTATACAAGTTGGTACGTGGAATCTGAGAGACTTGCGACATATAATCCGAATTTCGGAAAAACACCATTCATTCATTTCCGAAAACAGCAAGAGCAGATAAGTGCGAGAACTATCACACAGTCCTCTAAGCAGTTCATGCAGCCTATTGTCGGATTCGCTGATGACACTGCAATAATCAGTGAAAGCGATGAAGAATAAATTACAAGATCTGTTGAATGTAATGATCGGTCTAATGAGTACAGAATATGGACTGAGAGTAAACCGACGGAAGGCAAAAGTAATGAGAAGTAACAGAAATTAGAATAGCGAGCAACTTAACATCAAAGTTGGTTATCAAAATATAGACTAAGTTACATAACTGTGCTACCTTGGAGGCTAATCCATGACGGTTGAAGCAAGGAAGACATAAAAAGTAGCCTAACACTGGAAAACAGGGAATTTCTGGCCAAAAGAAGTCTGCTAGTATAAAATAGGCCTTAATTTGATGGAAAAAAGTTCTGGGAATTAACGTTTGGAGCACAGTGGAGTATGGTTACTGAATCGTTGACTGTAGAAAAACTAGAAGAGAATCGAAGCTTTCGTGTTCTGTTGCTGTAGATGAATATTGAAAAATAGGCAGACTGGTAAGGTGAGAGATGAGATTCTACTCAGAATCGGCAAAGAAAGGGTCGTGTGGAAAACACTGACAAGAACAAAGAAAAGAATGAGAGGTCATGCGTCATGATATCAAGGGATATGTTGCTTTGTACCAGAGGGAGCTGTAATGGATAAAAATTGTAGACGAAAGCAGAGATTGGAACATATCCAACAAATAACTGAAGACGTCGTGTACAAGTGAAACTATGAGATGAAGAGGTTGGTACAGGAGAGGAATTAGTGGCGGGCAGCATGAAATCAGTCAGAAGTTTGATGACTTAAAAAAATAAAGTCATTCAGAAATTTGGGAAGTGCTGGAATTTATGGCGATAACAGAACACCTTTATACAGCTAATCATAGAAAGGAACAAAAAAATCAAGAAGCAATTGTATAAGTACAGCAAAAATACACCGAAATTTTTTGGCTAGGGTGTGGAGTCAGACAGAGTTGTATGATACTTCCATTTTTTTGTCACTTTGCCTGATGAATACGTAATGAGAGTTGGAGATCTAACAGATATGGATGTCTAACAGATATGGAAACTGGAATTATAATTGGGGTGTCGAGCACTTAATCATCAGTGTAAGATATGCTTATGACGCATCAGTTTCACTTCAGTACGCACACACGAGTATGTAAGAAGATACCACACACACGTAGTCTATTTTACTTCGTAATAGCGAATAACTCGGGAAAGAAATGAGATACAGCAAAATGTTTGAAATAAAAGTTGTAGGTGGAAACGAGGGCCACGCATTGCTACAAATGGCCGTGTCCTAGAACTAGATTTCCAACGTGATTTGAAAGTTAAAGTGATTTTTTGAAACGGGTAACCTAATATTTGATTTAATATTTGGAAAGAGGGGCAAAATGGAAGTATAAAATAATGCATTATTCAAAGTCGTGGCTAGGTTCAATGAAGATCAAATAAATAAATCAAGTGTCTACGTTTTATTTATGTCTGTTCTGTATTGCAAATGGCAAAATAACATTTATACGTTTTGATGTATTTGCGTTTGCCAATAAACACGTTGATTAGAACTTACGATTTTAAGTCTTTCTTCGCTCTTTCCAAATCCGACATCACAAACAGGGGTTTCCATCAAACAAAACTCAACCGTCTAATGACCTTCGATAATGAATTTTCAGACCATGGTTATTGATGAAGGTATGTGACCCCTTACGTCCCTTGCAATTTATATTTAACATTGTATTTCATTCTATCGCTCACTTATTCCGAGCTAATCACAAAAAAATGGTTCAAATGGCTCTGAGCACTATGCGACTTAACTTCCAAGGTCATCAGTCGCCTAGAACTTAGAACTAATTAAACCTAACTAGCCTACGGACATCACACACATCCATGCCCGAGGCAGGATTCGAACCTGCGACCGTAGCGGTCACGCGGTTCCAGACTGAAGCGCCTTTAACCGCACGGCCACACCGGCCGGCAGCTAATCACAACTGGAACTGAAAACATGCATGCGTATTTGACTTTCGTTGGACATTGCCATGAGCTGGACTAATCTATCCTCATTAAAAAAAAAATCACTTTAACCTCCAAGTCACCTTGAAAAATCATATTCAAGGTCACTGCCATTAGTAGCAATGCGTGATCCTCTATATCACCTACAAATAGTACCTAAAACATTTTTCTGTATCTCTTCTCTATCTCGAGTTATTCCCCATTGTGGATTAAAATGGTCCAACTCGGGTGACCAGGACGGTTGAAGTAAATGTTAGCGACGAGCCGGCGACCCAGATTCTAGTCCTGCTTTGGCACACATTTTCATGTGTTACCATCGAGCCATTTCTATGCCCAAACACGACTAATGTCACTTATGTCCTTTTAATAACATCACTTAATAGCAGGCAGTGAGGAAGATGTTAAAAGTATGCTGGAAAAAATACGAGAAGAAAGTGAAAAAATTTTGGCAACAGGAATGAAGACTAATGTGGCGAGATACGAAGAAATCATTGAGGATATCGATAAATACATATATTAGGATGTACTTTAACAAATAGCAGCTCCTGCACTGAGGAAACCAGAACGGCACATCTGTGACAACCACCACAGTTAAATTAGGCATGTTGCAAAACTAAAGGAAATTGTGAGAAGCAGCAATCTTCATAGTAACACCAGTTCATTATTTCATTTGTGTACAGTTTTTACTATAATCCTTACTTTTACTTCCTGTATCTCTTCGAGAACTGTGGCATATTTGCACGACGCCGCAGTAGAGACGGAATATGAACATCCACATGTAATGGCGTGGCAGCCACGTACTTCGAGGTTACATTCAGAATGTGTCATTACAAGAACAGCTTTAGCCGAGTAATGTTACGGTCTGCTTCTGTAGTTATTACCGTTCCGTCACGTGTCTACCTGTAACCATTATTTCATTCGAAGTGAAAGAATAGAAAATTAATGAACTGCAGAGACAAACAACCACAGCAGCGTAATCCAGACGTATGTTGATGAATAGATGAGGCCACTGCAGGTCTCGACTCGTAATGTAAACCAAGAGAGACGCCAAAAGATGATGCAATAATCACGCTACCGGATTACGAGCGGCGGCAGGCTCAGGTGTACCCCTGGCGGCCTGCGCCGTAACTAGCGAAACAGATGAGCGCGCGACCCGACGCTATAATACCTCACGGCGCATGCGCAGAAGGAACGTGCAATTCGGACGCGCTTATAAAGCAGTCAGCGCTGTATGGCGGGCGCTTAACCCCGGCTAATTATGAGGATTAAATGCGCCAAGTCGTAATTTATGGCGCAGTTAAGTGCAATTGCATTACGGCCGGGCGCTCGTGCGCGCGCGCGCAGTGCGTTCAAGTCCGGCGTAAAGCCGCGTTATTTTAATGCCCCGCGGCTTGTAACTGTTACCCGACAGAGGCACCGAAATTAACTCGTAAAAACAACATCGGCAGGCTGTTGCACGTCCACGTTTCATATCAGTATAACAGAATCGGATTTTATTTGGACACAACACTTGTCGCAACGGTTGGCGGGCGCAGGCAGCGATTGGTATACTCGCAGTGCAAATAGTATCGACGTATTTGTAGTTGGCGGCTGGAGCGAGGAGCCCTTTGAAGCTCCCATGACGACGCTCTAGTAGAAGTTTTCTATTTATCAACAGGAACAGATGTACCTTCGTTTGGCAGCGTGGAATAATATTACAGAGTTGCTCTGACGGAACAAACACAATTTCCAGAAGCATTAATTCCGTGCAGGGATTACAAGGGTAGTCGAGCTGGTGACGTAAATCTGTGAATTCTCAGAACAACTTTATTGTCACACTATAAGGGAAGAATAAACATGTAGGACACAGTATTGTATCTGGAGGATAGTGTACTGGCAACACAGGATAATTTTTTTGGTCGGTATTTCAGTGGCTCATTTTCGAGTAACATGAAGGAATGCGCACTGGACACCGTTATAAGCAGTTTACATCATTTTCTACGGTTTCTGTTGTAGTTAGATGTAAAAATGTGTTTTTACATAAATATTTCTCGTTCTAGATAGTTAAATGTTGTGTAATATATGAAAGTTAATTGGAATGCACTGTTAATTCTAAAGGTACAGAATTCTCTATGGTGAGTAAAGTGCTATATATTCTTAGAACTATTTGTGTAACATATGGATAGGTAAACCATACTTCCTCGACCGAGCATCAACTTGTACCTCGAAACAAAAGAAGGTTTTTCACCATTGAACATATGATACTTGCAAATGATCTGAGTTTATTTAATGTCTTGACAATTTTACCTGTCTTTAAAGTGGAAGTTTGTGTTCCTTTCCAATACTTTCTATGTATTGCTCCTACTTTTTGAAAAAACTTCTTCTTATTTTGATTTCCCTTAGTGATTATTTGTGTGTAGTCGAGTAATAATGAAACAAATAGGCTACTAAATATTGACAAGATTTTCTCGATTGCAATACTTGTAATTTATTACAGAATATTTGTTGGTATACATGTAACCATGTTGTACCTCAGAACAAGTTTTCACTTTAGGAAAAACCGTAATTTTCTGGATTAATTTTTATAATTTCAGAAAAAAGACTGCTGCACATACAATGTGAATGCCACCATTTAAAAATGTAATAATAAAATATACTGATCTTCTACTGCAGTGCTGGCAAGAAGTGCAAGTCTGAAGAGTTTACTTAGGTACAAAACTGTTCCCCACATGTGACCTTTGATAATATCTCATTAATAATATACACTTCTGCATTGCTATTCATGGTATACAAAAAGCAGAAGTAAAAACATGAACATGTACTAGAGGATGATTAGTTCACCTTTAGAATCTTCAGGACATTATTTTAACACAAAATAAATAAAAAGCCTAATACACTTGCACTGCATTGATCAGCCCACATATGTTATTTGATTGTGCAAATCGAGTCAAATCTTCGACTTACGAGGCGATGAACAATGAGGAATAAATTTTGAGCTCTGCAACCACGTGGCCTCCACCCGTGACACTCACGTGCCTGCGGTGTGAGAGTCAGAACGGGAATACGCTTGGCGAACAGTGGCGGAAGTTGCCGAACATTGTCGATGCTAATGACAGCCGCGTGTACGGTTTCTGCACAGCCACGCGGATTACACGCGCTTGCACTTACTTGCAAATACACTTTGTGATCAAAAGTATCCAGACACCCCCAAAAACATACGTTTTTCCTATTACGTGCATTGCGCTGCCACCTGCAGTGAACTCAGTAGTCACTAGCCATAGCGAGAGAGCAGAATGGGGTGGTCCGCGGAACTCAAGGACTTTGAACATGGTCAGGTAACTGGGTGTCACTTGTGTCGTACGTCTGTACGCGAGATTTCCACACTCCTAAACATTCCTAGGTCCACTGTTTCCGATGTGATAGTCAAGGGAAAACGTGAAGGGACACATACAGCACAAAATCGTACAGGTGACCTCCTCTGTTAACTGACAGAGACCGCCGACAATTCAAAAATTGTTCAAATGGCTCTGAGCACTATGGGACTTAACATCTGAGGTCATCAGTCCCTTAGAACTTAGAACTACTTAAACCTAACTAACGTAAGGACATCACTCACATCCATGCCCGAGGCAGGATTCGAACCTGCGAACGTAGCGGTCGCGCGTTTCCAGACTGAAGCGTGTAGAACCGCTCGGCCACACCGGCCGGCTCGCCGACAGTTGAAGAGGTTCGTAATGTGCAATAGGAAGACATCTATCGACACGATCACACAGGAATTCCAAACTGCATCAGCATCCACTGCAAGTACTATGACAGTTAGGCGGGAGGTGACAAAACTTGGATTTCATGGTCGAGCGGCTGCTGATAAGCCACACATCAAGCCTCGCTTGGTGTAACGACCGTAAACATTTGACGAGTGAACAGTGGAAAAACGTTGTGTGGAGTGACGAATCAAATGGTTCAAATGGCTCTGAGCACTATGGGACTCAACTGCTGAGGTCATTAGTCCCCTAGAACTTAGAACTAGTTAAACCTGACTAACCTAAGGACATCAGAAACATCCATGCCCGAGGCAGGATTCGAACCTGCGACCGGAGCGGTCACGCGGTTCCAGACTGAAGCGCCTTTAACCGCACGGCCAAACCGGCCGGCTAGCCAAGGGAACAAATAGTAATTCTACACAGGAAGTAAACAGAAAATATGGTAGCATTATAGGTTATTCATTACTTAATTTATATTAATTTACTGACGAATAAATTTGTTGAAATGAAATACTCATTCGAATAGTTATGCAGATAATAATCTCTTCCTCGGTTAACTCACTGAAGAGTGTAACTGCACTGATTTTTATTCTTAATTACAAACAAAATTGAAAAGTGCTGTCTGTTGACAAACTTGAAAACCTAAATCTTTCTAATTTGTTCTGTTCAAAATACAGAAATAGCTGCAGACCATCTCTTGGTAGCGTGTTGGGTTCTAGCTGTTCATGTTGTATTTTAATGACCCCAAAATCTTTGCACCACTAACGAAATTCTTTTAATCTGTGTTAGGAATTGAAAACCCATGAAGTCAAGATCACAAACAAAAATCTATTTCTGTGGACTATTCCATCGGCGCTGGACGAACATAGACATACTATTAACTGAATATAACTTATTAATTCCACAATAATATTTATTAGTCGTTATGAACCAGGTTTCAGCTTATCAGGACAGCATCAGATAACATAATATTGAACAGATAGTCCACACAACTTCAGCGAGAATTCTTAGTTGTACAAACAATGTTGGCCAAAGAACACTGAGCTGGTCCTTAATGACCCAACACAGTCTCATTGCTGATCCTGTTCATTTCCTTTCAAGGGCCGAGTGGGGTAGCCGTGTAGTTTAAGGCGACTACCACGGTTCGTGCGGCTCACGCCGTCGGAGGTTCGAGGCCTCCCTCGGGCATGGGTGTGTGTGAGTTATTATTAACGTAAGTTTAAGTTAGATTAAGTAGTGCGTAAGCTTAGCATTTTGGTCCCATAAGACCTTACTACAAATTTCCTAATTTCCTTAAAATGGCAACATTCGCACATGCCATAGTTAAAAACAGCGTTTCATCGTTCTTGGCCAGCTTCATTGAACGATGGCCAAAACACTGAACATATATGTTACTCTAGAGAAGAAACAGTGAAAAATCAATATTTACATAAGGAAATTGAGAGGTGGCATGAGCGCCCTCTCGTATTTCTATATTACGATTTTCCTCTCTAATTGCATGCAGTGAAAAGTTGCTATTCCTCCACACGCGGACTTTCCACGCAGCGCCTCTCGTCACCCGGGTGGTCCGGTGACAGGCGGGCTCTGCTGATCCGGAAAGCGTTAAGCCGACGGGTGTTAGGAAGTCGAGTGAAAGCTTTGCAGACGCCGACATTGTCAAAAGACACGCCCGGAGGGGTCTGAAGTAGCGGTTGGGCTAGAGGTTCTGTTACTTCGCAGAAACTTAGCGAAAACACTTTCTGGCGGGCTACCAGCGAGGCGTAGGAATGACTTGTGTACCCAGGCAGTTGTGGCAGGAAAATTCCCGCGCTTTCTGCAAAATAGTAACTGTGATTGGCTTGCTCAGGGCATAGCTCGGTGACGTAGCAAAATCAGCACAGAAATTGGCGCCAAGAATCTCCATTGGTGGATTGGTAGTGCTCCAGCAATAGAGTGGAATTTTCCCCCGGTTTTCGAGTTGCTGATTGGAACGTTTAACCACGGCCACTGTCATGGGGGCGGGAATGTTGTGTGTTCGGCCTGTACGGGTGCTCTAGGTAATCGGCTCTCGCCTTTCGGTCGAGGACGTCGAAGCAACCAGCCATCGCCTCCGGTACGCCAGATCGTGTTCTGGCAGTTAAGAAGACAGCTTGGTAATGTATGTCCGCAGCACCGGCAGATAGGGACTTTCCTAGGTGATAATCAGAGCTCAGCAGAGCGCGCCTGTTCGTCTTTTTCTAACTTTGTTCTGTCTTGAGTAGCAGCAATTAATGTTGGGTTATCTGTGTGTCTCTCTTAAGATTTGAGTGGCAAGGAATTGGCTCCACATACCACTTCGTCTTAAACCACACAATCTAGTTTAGGGACAACTTCACCTTCATAGCGTTTGTTTGAGTATCCAATTTGAGCCAATTTGAAGTATTATAAATGTTTCATGAGTTTTTGTTTATTATTTTGTGTTTAGTCTTAATAAATCATATTGTTATTTTGGACAGAACTTTCATTCTGTTAATCGGTAGAGCAACCCATCATTTCTCACTATGTTAATGAAACTTCCTTTATTTAACTTATTTATCAAATTAAATTATTGCAGGTGCCAAACTCTTTTCTACTCCACTTGCAGGGTTGATTACAGTCAGTTCGCGTATATTTTTTAATCCATGTGCAACAGCAAAAGTCGAAGTTAGAATAGAGGGGGGCTTAGAGCATCATTTACATATGGAGATTCTAGAAGAATTTAGTGTTAAATACACTGCTTGCCCCGGCACCTCGCAAAATGACTATCTGTAAAATATATCGTCTTACCAAAGGTGTTATGGCCTTATAACTTATGAGTAGTATGGAAGCTGATGTTCATTACACTGTCCAACAAATGCAACATACTGCATGTACGTAGCATACACAAGTATGGCCGGTACTGTCACGAAAATGGTACTGTTGGCCACTAGATTTTCGCACGTTGCTTGAGGCGACCACTGCTACGTAGTGTTAGCAGCTAGCTGTATATCGAATACATATTCTAATAACAATCTGAGGAAGAATGTGTAAATGTACTTAAAATTATATAGTTGACATCAATACAGATCGTTTTATAGTTAAGCCTACAGGACTTTAGTTTTAATACCTAGAATAATAGGAATCTGCAACGTAAACCAAGCTATGTAGTTTTATGTAATACTTTATCGTACTGATACTTTACAATGGATTTACTAACGAAAATGTATCTCCAAAACAACCACATTTCCTCATGAAACCTCCTGGCATATCAAAACTGTGTGCCGGACCAAGACTTGAAATCGGGACCTTCGCCGTTTGCCCGCGAAAGGCAAAGGTCCCGAGTTCCTGTCTCGGTCTGGCAGACTGTTTTAATCTGCCAGGACGTTTCATAACAGCGCACACTCCACTGCAAAGTGATAGTTTCATTGTGGAAACATCCCACAGGCTGTGGCTAAGCCATGTTTCCGCAATATCCTTTTCTCCAGGAGTGCTAGTTCTGCAAGGCTCGCAGGAGAGCTTCTGTAAAATTTGGAAGGTAGGAGACAAGGTACTGGCAGAAGTAAAGCTGTGAGGACGGGGCGCGAGTAGTGCTTGCCCTCAAAAGGCAAAGGTCCCGAGTTCGAGTCTCGGTCTGGCACACAGTGTTAATCTGGCAGGAAGCTTCATATCACCGCACATTCCGCTGCAGAATGAAAGTATTACTCTCGAAACATTTATTGATGATGAACTTGCAGATGAGTTGTCAAAATGACGGAAATGCATAAAGAAGCCAACTTGTAAGAATCGGTTTTCCCAAGCAATGTAACTCCATACGTGCCATCGAAACAAATTAATGAAAATGCATTTTTTGTAGGTTTTAGGCCTAAGATAGAAAGTTAACCATGATCTTCGTATGATTTTCTAGACAAATAAATCGAGACCCACAGAAGGCGACGCATAGGTGCCGCAACGTATCGGGTAAATTAAAAAGATATACATCGTGTTTTGCATATGGCGCAATTCGAAATTGTAGGAAATAAAACCAGGACGAACTTCGCGCTACAGTACTCACTTCCCTTTGTCGCCATGCTTCGATGGGGCTTTGAAAAAATTAAGCGACCCTCTAGCACAAGGAAGCCGTTTGATACTGTGGAACCCAAGCGGCCCGAAAAGCCCCAGTGCCCGGCGGTCCGAGCTCAATAAGCAGTCTGGGCTCTGAGCGTTTCGACTTCGACCGTGGCGTGTATTTGCCAGCCGGAATATTGACCGGAAGAAGCGGGGAAGGCGGAGAGTCCGTCCGGAAGACGGGCAGCATATTGCGTCCGGTGCCTCCCCCTCTCCCCGCCCTCCCGCCCCTCACAACCCTTACCGCCCACCCACGCAACGCACCTGCTGCGTTCGTGCTGCCCAGAGGAGACCAAAGACGCCTGACTGCTCAGCGAACACCTGGCCAACTGGTGTTTGGAATCGGGAAGCCCATGGACAGCGCCCGTTCTGTATCTTGGAGTTCTTGATAAACTGAGCGACTGTTTCTTCTCTGCAGACTACCACAATCTTTCTCACTCTAAGAGTTCCCTTATAACGACCCTAAAACATCTACTCTGTTTGAAAATATAGAGGTCTGTTATTGTCTTTTACGAGGGAAAGTCAATTACTATCGGCAATTTAGTTATATTTTTTGTATATTTTGGTAGTACTGTCGTTTTACGTTGATGACGCATGCTTTGTTTATTTGTTGTTATATCTTTGTAGTTTTCAAGCTGCTAGGTTAATTTCGTTATCACTGCAATGCTGTTGATCATGGCTGCTCCGCTGACTATTTGCCCAAAGAGGAGCAACGTTGAGTGATCCCTTTTTTGTCTCCGGAAGGCGTATCAGGGGCCGAAATTCATCGAAGACTTTCGGTGCAATACGGGAACAGTGTTTTGCCACAATGGAGTGTCTACTACGGGATTGAAAAATTCAGAAATGGTCGCACAAGTGTTACGCACCGCTAAAAAATGAAGAAACCATTTAGCGTTCACGTGAAATTATTCGCTTAGACAGACGATTAACTATTGACGAAGTGGCACATCGTCTGCAAATTAGTCATGGTTCTGCCTAGGAAATCATCCACAACAGACTTGGGTTTCATTAAGTTTGTGCGAGATGGGACCTAAAACAACTCACACAGTTGCATAAACAAACGCGCTTGGACATCTGTAAAAAACATTTGGATGGCCATGGGAACGAAGGGAACAACTTCTTAGACGGGATGATTACTGGTGACGAAAAATGGATCCATCATTACGAGGCGGTGAGTAAACGGCAGAATATGGAGTGGAAACATCAAAATTCGCCGTGCAAAGAAAAGGTCAAGACCCAACCGTCCGCAGGAAAACTGACACTTACGGTATTTTGGGACGCACAGGGTCAAGTACTGGAACATTATGTGGAAAGGGGCACAACAATAAACAATGTACGTTGCGGTGAGATGCTTACTGCCAGGCTAAAGCCTGCAAAATGTTCAAATGTGTGTGAAATCTCATGGGACTTAACTGCTAAGGTCATCAGTCCCTATGCTTTCACACTACTTAACCTAAATTATTCTAAGGACAAACACACACACAGCCATGCCCGAGGGAGGACTCGAACCTCCACCGGGACCAGCCGAACAGCCCATGACTGCAGCACCCTAGACCGCTCGGCTAATAAAGTTTAATTCGAAGCAAACGCCGAGGATTGCTTCTTAGGCGGGATGATTACCGGTGACGAAACATGGATCCATCATTACGAGGCGGAGAGTAAATGGCAGAGTGTTGAATGGAAACATCCAAATTCGCCGTGCAAGGAAAAGGTCAAGACCAAACCGCCCGCAGGAAAACTGATGCTTACGGTTTTTTGAGACGCACAGGGTCCAGTACTGGAATATTATTGGGAACGAGGCACAAACAATAAACAGCGTAGGTCACAGTCAGATGTCACTGCCAGGCTAAAGCCTGCAATTCGAAGCAAACGCCAGGGATTGCTGTCAGAAGGTGTTGTGTTGTTGCACGACAATGCCCGTCCGCATACTGCTGTCCACGCTCCTGAAACGCTCCAGAAAGTCAAATTTGAAGTACTGGATCATCCTCCGTATAGTCCCGATCTTGCCCCTTCTGACTATCACTTGTTTGGTCCACTCAAACAGGCATTAAGGGGCCGTCGGTTTGCCTCGGACGAAGCAGTGAAAGAAGTTGTGCATTCCTGGCTCGCATCTCAACCGAGAACCTTCTTTTATGAGGGCATAAGGAAGCTTGTACAACAATGGACCAAGTGCGTCGAAACGCAAGGAGACTACACTCCTGGAAATGGAAAAAAGAACACATTGACACCGGTGTGTCAGACCCACCATACTTGCTCCGGACACTGCGAGAGGGCTGTACAAGCAATGATCGCACGCACGGCACAGCGGACACACCAGGAACCGCGGTGTTGGCCGTCGAATGGCGCTAGCTGCGCAGCATTTGTGCACCGCCGCCGTCAGTGTCAGCCAGTTTGCCGTGGCATACGGAGCTCCATCGCAGTCTTTAACACTGGTAGCATGCCGCGACAGCGTGGACGTGAACCGTATGTGCAGTTGACGGACTTTGAGCGAGGGCGTATAGTGGGCATGCGGGAGGCCGGGTGGACGTACCGTCGAATTGCTCAACACGTGGGGCGTGAAGTCTCCACAGTACATCGATGTTGTCGCCAGTGGTCGGCGGAAGGTGCACGTGCCCGTCGACCTGGGACCGGACCGCAGCGACGCACGGATGCACGCCAAGACCGTAGGATCCTACGCAGTGCCGTAGGGGACCGCACCGCCACTTCCCAGCAAATTAGGGACACTGTTGCTCCTGGGGTATCGGCGAGGACCATTCGCAACCGTCTCCATGAAGCTGGGCTACGGTCCCGCACACCGTTAGGCCGTCTTCCGCTCACGCCCCAACATCGTGCAGCCCGCCTCCAGTGGTGTCGCGACAGGCGTGAATGGAGGGACGAATGGAGACGTGTCGTCTTCAGCGATGAGAGTCACTTCTGCCTTGGTGCCAATGATGGTCGTATGCGTGTTTGGCGCCGTGCAGGTGAGCGCCACAATCAGGACTGCATACGACCGAGGCACACAGGGCAACACCCGGCATCATGGTGTGGGGAGCGATCTCCTACACTGGCCGTACACCACTGGTGATCGTCGAGGGGACACTGAATAGTGCACGGTACATCCAAACCGTCATCGAACCCATCGTTCTACCATTCCTAGACCGGCAAGGGAACGTGCTGTTCCAACAGGACAATGCACGTCCGCATGTATCCCGTACCACCCAACGTGCTCTAGAAGGTGTAAGTCAACTACCCTGACCAGCAAGATCTCCGGATCTGCCCCCCATTGAGCATGTTTGGGACTGGATGAAGCGTCGTCTCACGCGGTCTGCACGTCCAGCACGAACGCTGGTCCAACTGAGGCGCCAGGTGGAAATGGCATGGCAAGCCGTTCCACAGGACTACATCCAGCATCTCTACGATCGTCTCCATGGGAGAATAGCAGCCTGCATTGCTGCGAAAGGTGGATATACACTGTACTAGTGCCGACATTGTGCATGCTCTGTTGCCTGTGTCTACGTGCCTGTGGTTCTGTCAGTGTGATCATGTGATGTATCTGACCCCAGGAATGTGTCAATAAAGTTTCCCCTTCCTGGGACAATGAATTCACGGTGTTCTTATTTCAATTTCCAGGAGTGTATATCGAAAAGTGATGTTCTTGTAAGTTTCCTATTTGATTACAATAAAATTTTATAACTACTTTGCGGATAATAATTGACTTACCCCCACATAGAGAGTCTCTTCTCACGCCTGTTAAGCGTGCTGTCTTTCGTAAGTTGTGAGTGCGCACTCGTTAATACGAAGGTCATTCAATACGTAATCCAACACTTTTCTGAAAACAGGTTGGTTTTATTCAAGACTCCAATACACCATATTATTTCCTACTCTTTGGCTCCAAACTCATTTCTCAATATAACCTCCGTCCTTACAACACCTTACTGGGAGGGCCTGTTTGCCTGCATGGCAGCACTGTACTGGTAGACGTCGGAGCCAAGGTGGTGCGGCATCAGTAACCTCCCAATCACCCACGCGCTGCTTCCCGCTGAGATGGATGCATATACAGGGCTATTACAAATGATTGAAGCGATTTCATAAATTCACTGTAGCTCCATTCATTGACATACTACAGATATGTAGAAAAACTCAAAGTTTTGTTCGGCTCAAGCCGCACTTCAGGTTTCTGCCGTCAGAGCGCTCGAGAGCGCAGTGAGACAAAATGGCGACAGGTGCCGAGAAAGCGTAAGTCGTGCTTGAAATGCACTCACATCAGTCAGTCATAACAGTGCAACGACAGTTCAGGACGAAGTTCAACAAAGATCCACCAACTGCTAACTCCATTCGGCGATGGTATGCGCAGTTTAAAGCTTCTGGATGCCTCTGTAAGGGGAAATCAACGGGTCGGCCTGCAGTGAGCGAAGAAACGGTTGAACGCGTGCGGCCAAGTTTCACTCGTAGCCCGCGGAAAATTGGCTCATGCCACAACTGGAGACCGACAGCATCGGCTTCATCTTTCAACAGGATGGTGCTCCGCCGCACTTCCATCATGATGTTCGGCATTTCTTAAACAGGAGATTGGAAAACCGATGGATCGGTCGTGGTGGAGATCATGATCAGCAATTCATGTCATGGCCTCCACGCTCTCCCGACTTAACCCCATGCGATTTCTTTCTGTGGGGTTATGTGAAAGATTCAATGTTTAAACCTCCTCTACCAAGAAACGTGCCAGAACTGCGAGCTCGCATCAACGATGCTTTCGAACTCATTGATGGGGACATGCTGCGCCGAGTGTGGGAGGAACTTGATTATCGGCGTGATGTCTGCCGAATCACTAAAGGGGCACATATCGAACATTTGTGAATGCCTAAAAAACCTTTTTGAGTTTTTGCATGTGTGTGCAAAGCATTTTGAAAATATCTCAAATAATAAAGTTATTGTAGAGCTGTGAAATCGCTTCAATCATTTGTAATAACCCTGTACATTGGAATTCTTCGTAGGAAAGGATATAGTTATAATGTCGCTTCCAGAGGAAGGCACAGTAATAAAGTGGCCGACTACAGATTATAAGGCGTCGAGTAATGTCTCTGGTCAGTACCAGAACTTTTATCTGTCACTTATCATTTGTTTCACTTCTGGCAGTGTTCGTTTACGCGAAAAACTCAGAGCTCCAGCGTGGTTCAGAGCTCCCGTTAACCTGTATGTCCCATACAACTGGTCGAGTAAGTCAGTTTCTAAGTTCGGAGGAAGGCAACGGTACACAACCTCCAATAGGATCACGTCTTATAAAAGACACTAGTCTTCAGATCACAGCTTACTACCGCATGAAAGTTTAAAAGATCATGGAAATTGGTCCTACCATCGACTATGACAGAGAGTGCTTGCTGTTTTACAAAAGAGGTCACTTTCTCACATGCCTTGGGCAGCTGGTCGCCTAGTGCATGAATGGCATGAATGGTGTGCTGACTTTTCGAATGTATTGTTCTATAACCGCAGAAGTTTGTAAACAATATGCAAGCACAATATAGTGTATAGTAATTTTGCACCCAAAGTTTCAAAGTCATAAATCCTGGAGATAATAAAGACAGCCAGCTACAAAGCTACGTGACACAGTGGATACGGGCTAAGCGGGCCACCAATACGACCTGAATTCCGCGTAGAGCGCTTGTGTCCGATACAGAGAAACGTATTCTTGCACGAATGACAATGCATAGCCACGGAACCCCCAGGCAGATTACAGATGGCGGATGGCACAGTGGTTCCAGGAAAGCGAAATGTCCGCTGTTAAGCACACAATGCTGCCATCCATTCCGCCTATCAGCTGGTCTGTCAGCAACGTTCGTGCTCGTGAAGTGCCTGTGTCGTCGAATTTTAAATCCCGTAACTGCCTCCGTTCTCCATTCCTTCTGTCCACTGAGTAAGCGCCTGCATACCAGTTTTGTGAGTAACTTCTGTGCTGAAAATGGTATTATCGCGATGAAATTTCTTCCTTTGAATTAATAACTCCTCCTTGTAGTAGTAACTGTATATAGAATCCAAATTTTTTGGTCTCGGACAAGTCATTTTACCTATTTTTCATAAACAGCATCTCGCACAATTTTGAATTGAATGACCACGAATGTTCGTCAAATCGAGGAAATTGGTGTAATAGTATCTGCCGGTCATTAAAGGGCAAGTTCGCTGGTAATGAAGCGGATAAAATTCCACTTACCACACAATATGTCACACGGGCGGCGTACAGTGAATAAGCAAATTTTCTAAAATATGTGATGCATACAGGGTGAATTACATAAAACGTGCACAGCAAATATTGCGGAAATGGAGAGTGCTATTGATGTGCGGTTTTAACAAAATGGATTCGTAGTGAGGGGTTCGTATTGTTAGGGAATCAACAGATTGAGATAATACTTGGAAAGTATAATTTTTTGCAGAAATAAACTTTTTAAATGGTATCAAGCCTATTGACATTTAACAAACTAAAAGGAAGGTAAATTAGAATGTCAGTGGTGTTTGCTGCAGGATTCTAGTGCCAATCCAGGGGATCATCATAAATCGTTGTGACTCCAGTGTATTTATTGCCTTTCAATAAATGGGTAGTTTCTGTTCGTCTCACTCTATATTTCTTTCAGTTACTATTTGTACTAGACTGTAGCGGTTCCTTCTGTGTATAGTCCAAGTTTCATAAAGATATGTTACTTCGACACTATTGTCATGTGCATTGTGAAAGTATGAAGAACTCCGCGAGTAATCTGTACAATCAGTAGAGCAAAAGGGAGCAGACGTACCGATGTCAAGCGCACGGGAAAATACTGGAACTTAGGTCTTTGCTAACGCTTGGAATAGCGGAGGAGAGATTTGCTGGAATTCTCCCGACAGCAGGACAGCTCTCTGCTGCGGTGTTATCTTGTCGCTATTCGATTAATTTCCACACATGTTAAGTCGTCTAAGTCCTCGTGGAATACTCCTTCTAATACCACAGAAAAGTGTATGTAGTTACATTATAAGCCATAATTCGGCAGCTATAAACGTTTGAAGTTACTGGCCTACGTGAAAAAATTTGCCTCTTCGTTCTTGTCCGCTTTAGCTGAGAAAGGAAGTATGTTACCTCTAAGCATCAGAACCTCAACGGATATCCTTTGAATATAAATCGCTCATCCTAAAAACAGTGGTACGAACCATTAGCATGCAAAATTGCTCGTCTTACCAAGAGAGACTGTTCAATGTCTAAGAGTCCTCTCAGACAACGCGAAGAGACGAAATGCCGTTATAGAAGGACCTACGACACACAGAAAACAATAATATATTACGTACCTCTTTATGTGTATACAAGCTCTACAGGGAGGGGTCGTTGATTTTCGTTCCACTTTGCCTTGACCAGGTCATTAAAATGCCACACCCACTCTTTGAAGATTGATTAGGGTGCAACACTATCAGGCGAGCAGCAAAAGCTTATTATTGACATGTAAGAAGCTGCAAAATTCTGAAATTGCCATCTTTTATATCAGAAAATGTGAGAACTGTTGATTATTATAAAAAATAACCAGCAAAAATGCCTCTGAATGACACTTCTCAAGTAAAGAAACATATAATAACTTTAGAAACATTTATTCAACCTATGCCGCCCGTAACAGTGTTTGATTACAAAAATTACGCCTTTCCTTGTTAACGGATTTTTCTGTAGAATTTTCATACGTTCATTTTTTTAAGGCTGGTTGGCATTATTGAAGATGACTAACATCTGTTTGGAAAACTACATTTTTTCTCTGCGTAATATGTAGTCCAATTCAACATTCAACAGGGTGGTGTGTGGTAAATCTCCCAAAACAAATAGCACCGTACAACCGGCACCTAAGAGCCTAGATTGAACTAAAGTGAATCTTATATCCCCACCTCCCGGTATGACACATTATGGTACAACCATACCAACTGGACTGCTGAATTCGCAGTTCTCTGACTGGATGTTGTGCTCTGTTGTATCCCATGGAGTCTGAGAAGATCCTAGTTTTTGAAGTGAAGATGTTCCTACCTTGATTTTTCACACAGTAGTCCCTGCTCTGCTACAGAAATACTGAATCTGATCACAGAAAGCCGTGACGGACCTCCTTCGACGATTGGTAAGTGCTAAACAATTCTTGCGATTGAATTGTGCAGAAAGTGGGGGGGAATATCCTTCTGGAAATTAGAGACGGATGTACAGCAGGTGTACTGCACCGATATTAATTTCATGTAGAGAATAGGTGCTGGAATTAGCTCACCAGCATGTTGGAATGGCCCTTTATTGTACGTCGTAAGGAGTCTGCGAGGTAGGGACGGAGAACACTGTTGGGGATGTATTTTGGTCATGTTCTGGAAGTCATCACATCTGCCTTGAATGCGGGGCAAACCTCCATCCGCGACGAAGAAAGGGCAAATCTCCCGTGAACATCCGTGTGAGAATTCTGTACTAAAGTCCCTCGCCCTTGCGGACCCCTATAGTTGTTCATGCAGTGTAAAAGTATATTAGTGTATAATAGTACCGAAGGTCCCCTCTCTTAGGCCTTGAACAGATGGTCATTCAAAGCCGGCCGCTGTGGCAGAGAGGTTGTAGGCGCTTCAGTCCAGAACCACGCTGCTGCTACGGTCGTAGGTTCGAATCCTGCCTCGGGCATGGATGTCTGTGATGTTCATAGGTTAGTCAGGTAGTTCTAAGTCTAGGGGACTGATGACCTGAGATGTTAATTCCCATAGTGCTTACAGCCATTTGAACCAGTTTTGGTCATTCAACCGTCTCGCTTGGTAAGACTCGCAGCTGTGAATGCAAATGACTTATAGCACTTTTTATGGTACGAGTGACTTACATTCCAATTGCAAGCACAATTTCGTTCGGTACTGAGCGTTGGAGGTCACGTATTGCCCTTCTTAGCGAAAAGCGCACCTGCATACAGGATGTTTGGAAATTCCCGCTCCAGACTTCTGGTATGTCAAGGGGAGAGTGAGTACACAATATGCTGAATAGGAACCCATGTCCGGGAAAGTACCGTTTCAGTGCTACAGCTGCTTGAGAACGTGTTTTCTATGTATGTGAGCAACAGGGTAGCCATGTTGGGGTGTAGTTACGTGGGATCGGTTGATGTCATTTGACATCTGACCTCTTCACCTGATTCGAGCCTCATTCGTGTGTCTGTGTGTGTTAAAGCAACATGGTTAAGTACAAGTTCGCAGATTACAGTGACGTGATCCTTCTGAACGGCGAAGCTCATCGTACTGGAAGAGCTGTTAGTCGTCTTTATGAAAACCGTTGTCCACAACGTCCGACTGCATCGCACAACCTTTTCGCAACAGTTGTACAATGGCTTCGAGAAAGGGTACCTCCACCGTCAAGCAGGCGTGTCTATGGTACTCCAAGAAGACGCAGCACATTGGAATTAGCCGCACGGAGTAGCAGCGTTGTTATAGCGCCTTGCCACGGTTCGCGCGGCTCCCCCGCCGGAGGTTCGAGTCCTCACTCGGTCATGAAGGTGCGTGTTGTCCTTATCGTAAGTTAGTTTAGGTTAGATTAAGTAGCGTGTAAGCCTATGGACCGATGACCTTAGCAGTTTGGGCCCATAGGAAATTTACCGATCCAGGTGGCGCAGTGGTTAGCACGCTGGACTCGCATTCGGGAGGACGACGGTTCAATCCCGCGTCCGGCCATCCTGATTTAGTTTTTCTGTGATTTCCCTAAATCACCCCAGGCAAATGCCGGGATGGTTCCTTTGAAAAAGCACGGCCGACTTCCTTCTCTAATCCGATGAGACCGATGACCTTTCCTGTGTGGTCTCTTCCCCCAAACAATCCAACCCATAGGAAGTAACCACCACCACATCCAAAGTGGAAGAGGCCGTACTGCATTACGTTGATGAAAACCCGTGAGAGAGTACACGAGCAATTTCGTTAGCTATTAATGAGTGGAAATGTAAGATAAGTGATGTACTGGGTCACTCCTAATCAATTACTTGTTACCAATATGTTTTCAAATTCTGTAGTGCGGAAACGGTAGGTTTTCGGACATTGGTTCAAATTCAAAATATTATCTACTGAATCCTCTCTACAAAAAATGGTTCAAATGCCTCTAAGCACTATATGACTTAACATCTGAGGTCATCAGTCCCCTAGACTTAGAACTACGTAAAGCTAACTAACCTAAGCACATCACACACATCCATACCCGAGGCAGGATTCGAACCTGCGACTGAAGGACATAGAACCGCTAAACCACAGCGGCAGGCCAATCCAAGTTCTGGAACTCTGTAGTGAGAATTTCCGAACACTGTGTATACACAGACATCATGGAAGTACACTGGTGTCCAAAATTAAAGTAAAAGACGGAAGCCAGCCGTCGTGACCGAGCGGTTCTAGGCGTCCCAGTCAGAAACCGCGCTGCTGATACGGTCGCAGGTTCGAATCCTGCCTCGAGCATGGATGTGTGTGATGTCCTTAGGTTAGTTAGGTTTAAGTAGTTCTAAGTTCTAGGGGACTGATGACCACAGATGTTACGTCCCATAGTGCTCAGAGCCATTTGAACCATTTTTGAACAAATGGAAATTTTGCAGTGTTCCATTTGTTTTGGCACAAAACAATATAAATAGGTGATAATAAAGTAGAAACGATGTAGAGAATAGAAAACGTAAACAACTGCAACATGCATAATGGTAGACGTAACAGATTTCCACACACTTTTCTACAACTGATTAATGTGCTCAGTATGGGATGTGACCCGACCCCCCCCCCCCCCCCCCCCCCCCGCCCCTGGCAGCAATGCAGGCCTGACAAGGTCTGGTTTTGCTGTGAATGATGTCGTCAGTCTCACATTCAGACAATAACGCTCATTCTTCCTGCAGAGCGACTCGCAAGTCTCACAGAGTGGTTGGTGGATGCTGACGTGACACACCCCGTCTCCTTACTGCATACCAGACATGTTCCGTCGGATTCAAGTCGGGAGGGCGAGCAGGCCGCGCCGTGTATGCAATATCTTCCTTTTCCAAGGAAACACCAACAAGCCGTGCTCCATGAGGTGGAGCATTATCGCCCAGCAGCACGAAGTCTGGGCCGACAGCATCTCCCACCAAAGATCTGGTCACGTTACCTGACACCAGTTAAAACCTGGCCATTCAACCATACAGTTTCCTGGAGAGGTGTGTTTCAGTGATCAACATAATACCTGCCCGCACCATTAGCGACCATCCACTACATAGATCTTTTTCCATAATGCTTGGGTCCCAAAATCGTGTTACACGTTCCCAGATGCTAATCCGTCGAGAATCACTCTGCAGATTACATCGGGACTCATCTCTGAACAAAACGTTGGCCCACTGTGCGACCGTCCAGGAGGCATGTTAACGATTCCACTCCAGATGTTCCCTTCTGAAAACGCGTCAGAGGTACACACACAGCAGGTCTCCAACAGGAAAGGCCACTCTGTTGAAGCTTCCTGTACCCCTTTTGCCTCAATACAACACGTCCATGTGTGCTGTGAGGTCAGATGAAAATTGCCGTGCAGCAGTAAGGCGATACCGTCGTGCCATTACAGCCAAATAAAGGTCCACTCTCTCTCATGTCGCGCATTCGTCTGGTCTTCGGGATACAGTTTTCACCTCTTCTTCTTCTTCTTCTTCTTCTTCTTCCGTGTCCGGATGAACCAATTATATCTTCCCTTCCCAGTAGTTAGCAACGTAGATTGCTTTGTCATTGACTTTCAAAATATCATCTTTAGTGCATGTTATAGACATATCTGGGCAGATCAGTAGGTGGTCCAAGTCCTGTATTGCTCCGCATTCACACCTATCGCTATCACTGTAACCCCATTTAAATAGGTTTGATTTGCACCCAGTTACTCCACTGCGCAGCCGGTTTAATGACCTCCAAGTTGTAAAAGGTAGTTGAAATCCTGCAGGTCCCTACTCAAGTAGTTCCATTGTGGAGTGTGGCGCCATTCCTTCCCAAAGAGATAGCCGCCTTGCGACGGGCTTGGTGGCGAGCTCTTCAGTAGTTTCAATGAAACTCCTGCGGGATTTCAGCCGGACACGTTGTTTTCGGTGCATATGCATCGGGTGTCGAGGATCATTCTTTTGTTTCGACCTTTCGATCTCGGCGGCTACTTGTCTGCGGATAGTGGGTGGTGCTATGCCTATGATGGGGTAAATGATGTCTGTGTGAGTTGGTTGGAGGCATCCTGTGGCAATACGTACAGTTTCGTTTACGGCGACGTCAACTTGCTTAGTGTGAGCAGAGTTCCTCCAAACTGGCGCCGCATATTCCGCTGCTGAGATACTCAGCACCAGACCCGTGGTGCTCAAAACATGTGGTTGAGCTCCCCACGATGAACCTGTTATCTTCCGCAGTGTGTAGTTCCTGGCACAGACCTTTTTTTTTTAGTGTTGTGACAGTCCTGCTTAAAAGTAAGTGCTCTGTCCAATGTTACTCCCAGGTATTTTGGGCTGTTTGTATGTTTCAGCTCTTCCCCTTGCCACATGACTCGGAGTTTCCGTTTGGCTTGTTTGTTCCTAAGATGGAAGGCGGATACTTGAGATTTACTTGGGTTTGGTTTGAGATTATTGCCGTCGTAATAGGTAGCAAGTTCTGTTAAGGCTCCTGAGATTCTCCTCCACTTGTTCAAAGGTTTTATCCTGTGGGGCCACTGCTGCATCATCAGCATATATGAACATTCGTGTCTGGTGGCTGATGGGAAGATAATTGGTATAGATGTTAAATAATATTGGAGCGAAGACACTACCCTGTGCAAGTCCATTTTTCTGTGTCCTCCATCGGCTGTTTTTAGATTGTAAGGTTACATGGTAGCGTCTGTTCTGTAGCATACATTGGACGAACATAGAAAGGGTGTAGTCCTTAGTGACGTCATACACTCTATAAACTGTCGACACATCCGAGAAACGACAGAACGATTCACATGAAGACATCTGGCCACATCAGCTTGCGACTGTCCTATTTCCAATCTTCCTACGATCCTCCATTGGAGAGAGTCTGAGAGGCGTCTTCCGTGTGCCACACTGCACCGTCTGGGACTGTGTACACAGCGTCTGTGGATGTAGAACTATCCGGTAAACACTATCGCGTCTGCGATCTGAAGTTTTCCCGGCGTATTTCCAATTTGAACAGTTCTCGGGTATGCGACCGGGTAGCGTCGTAATTCCTCCACAATATTTCGGCGGACGAACACGCTGCCATCTTCAGGTGGTTCCAGACGAATGCTGTGCCGTTTCTCTCGGCGCCCTACATATTACTAGCCGTTGCCTCCTCCACCGTTCCTCTCCTCGTGTCTTCGGTGCGTCCGGCGCGACGGCTACTGGAGGTGGTGGGGGGAGCGGCGCCTGGATCTGAACTGGGGTCTGCAGTCTCCCTGCTGCCGTCGTCGGGGGCGGTCCTCGATCTCTGGGACCGCGTCTTTCTCTCCAGGCTGAGTGCAGGGTTCCAAGCCTGACTAAGTTGAAGGCCGCTGTCTTTATTAATTAGATCGTCCTGTAGTCGGATTTCGATGGCCTCCTCAGTAACGCAGTCCCAGAAGTAGGAGGATTGACAGAGTATTTTTGTTGTTTCATAGTCCATAGTATGGCCAGTCTTTATACAATGGTCAGCCACGGCTGATTTAGTGGCCTGGCGTAATTCGATATAGTGCTTGCGTTCGCGGCACCGGAATGCCATCTCCCGTGCAGAACACGACCATACGTACATCTGTTGACAGTTTGTACGACTATATCGTGAATTAGACACAGAAATTTTGAATGTGGTTTGTTGCTTTAATTTTCGATACCACTGTATTTGTGATGGCCTGTCTTTTCTTACTCACTGCTTATGTTTTTTCTAAGATGTTGACTCCGATATTAGCAGAAAGTGAAAGAAAGGGCAGAAAGTCGGAATTCGTTGCTCCGTGAAGTGACACAAACGCACGGCGGCATTCTTTCCGACATCTCTCACAGACGCGCAGCACCGGACAGGACGTCCCTTTTTTTTTCTTCCTTTTTTTCGCCACAGGGGGAGACGTCTTCTCGGCCGAGCCCTGCCCTCATCGTAATCCGGCGCATTCCTGCTGGCAGGGAGACGTCCGGCCCAGGGGAGCTCGCGACTTTTGTTTGAGCGTCGTTTCGGAGAGTTTGCTTTTCCGCTGCAATAAAACCGTTTGCTTCCGTCCCGCCGCTCAGCCGGGCAGCGACCTAACGTGGTTACTGCGTGGCAGATCCGCCGCAGCCGCCGCCGCCGCCGCCGTCGCCGCAGCCGCCGTGTCTCACACATCTCTGGGTAGCATTTCACTGGAGCGGGTCGGCAATCGCCGACTTGCCACTCTGCAGGGAGGAAACTTACGGCGGAGTTCCCACTGAGGTTATACCATACACGATACTTTACGCGATGCAACTAGAGATACCACGTAGAAATACACTCCTGGAAATTGAAATAAGAACACCGTGAATTCATTGTCCCAGGAAGGGGAAACTTTATTGACACATTCCTGGGGTCAGATACATCACATGATCACACTGACAGAACCACAGGCACATAGACACAGGCAACAGAGCATGCACAATGTCGGCACTAGTACAGTGTATATCCACCTTTCGCAGCAATGCAGGCTGCTATTCTCCCATGGAGACGATCGTAGAGATGCTGGATGTAGTCCTGTGGAACGGCTTGCCATGCCATTTCCACCTGGCGCCTCAGTTGGACCAGCGTTCGTGCTGGACGTGCAGACCGCGTGAGACGACGCTTCATCCAGTCCCAAACATGCTCAATGGGGGACAGATCCGGAGAGCTTGCTGGCCAGGGTAGTTGACTTACACCTTCTAGAGCACGTTGGGTGGCACGGGATATATGCGGACGTGCATTGTCCTGTTGGAACAGCAAGTTCCCTTGCCGGTCTAGGAATGGTAGAACGATGGGTTCGATGACGGTTTGGATGTACCGTGCACTATTCAGTGTCCCCTCGACGATCACCAGTGGTGTACGGCCAGTGTAGGAGATCGCTCCCCACACCATGATGCCGGGTGTTGGCCCTGTGTGCCTCGGTCGTATGCAGTCCTGATTGAGGCGCTCACCTGCACGGCACCAAACACGCATACGACCATCATTGGCACCAAGGCAGAAGCGACTCTCATCGCTGAAGACGACACGTCTCCATTCGTCCCTCCATTCACGCCTGTCGCGACACCACTGGAGGCGGGCTGCACGATGTTGGGGCGTGAGCGGAAGACGGCCTAACGGTGTGCGGGACCCTAGCCCAGCTTCATGGAGACGGTTGCGAATGGTCCTCGCCGATACCCCAGGAGCAACAGTGTCCCTAATTTGCTGGGAAGTGGCGGTGCGGTACCCTACGGCACTGCGTAGGATCCTACGGTCTTGGCGTGCATCCGTGCGTCGCTGCGGTCCGGTCCCAGGTCGACGGGCACGTGCACCTTCCGCCCACCACTGGCGACAACATCGATGTACTGTGGAGACCTCACGCCCCACGTGTTGAGCAATTCGGCGGTACGTCCACCAGGCCTGCCGCATGCCCACTATACGCCCTCACTCAAAGTCCGTCAACTGCACATACGGTTCACGTCCACGCTGTCGCGGCATGCTACCAGTGTTAAAGACTGCGATGGAGCTCCGTATGCCACGGCAAACTGGCTGACACTGACGGCGGCGGAGCACAAATGCTGCGCAGCTAGCGCCATTCGACGGCCAACACCGCGGTTCCTGGTGTGTCCGCTGTGCCGTGCGTGTGATCATTGCTTGTACAGCCCTCTCGCAGTGTCCGGAGCAAGTATGGTGGGTCTGACACACCGGTGTCAATGTGTTTTTTTTTTTTTCCATTTCCAGGAGTGTAATCCCCATTGCTGGAGGGCATTGAAAAGTAGTCGAAGCGATTTAAATGGTTCACACTTCGACTACAGCCACGCCACACCGATATGTATCTCCGGCGCATTGTCCGGTGCTGGTTGCTCCACGCAACTGTATCGTACGATACGAATTCGGAGTTAACAGGTGCGCCTCGAGAAAAACCGTATTATGTAAAGGAAGCATCCACCTTGCTATTTAGTTTCTTAGTAAATCAATTCCTCTCTTTTGAAAACATTAAAAAATCGTTTTTACATTCGCGTGTGTTCTCTGTTATGTAGTCCCTCTAAATCGATTCTAAGGAGGCCGGCCGCTGTGACCTAGCGGTTCTAGGCGCTTCAGTCTGGAACCGCGCGACCGCTATGGTCACAGTTTCGAATCCTGCCTCGGGTATGGATCTGTGTGATGATGTCCTTAGGTTAGTTAGGTTTAAGTAGTTCCAAGTTCTAGAGGACTACTGACCTCAGATGTTAAGTCCCATAGCCGGCTGGAGTGGCCGTGCGGTTCTAGGCGCTACAGTCTGAAGCCGAGCGACCGCTACGGTCGCAGGTTCGAATATTGCCTCGGGCATGGATGTGTGTGCTGTCCTTAGGTTAGTCAGGTTTAATTAGTTCTAAGTTCTGGGCTACTGATGACCTCATAAGTAAACTCGCATAGTGCTCAGAGCCATATTTAAGTCCCATAGTGCTCAGAGCCATTTGAACCAGTTGATTCTAAGGAAGCTATATGGTAAACAAATTGTTTTTGACATCTTAGAGTCCATATCATAGCTCGATAATGAACTTTTTTTTTCTTAGATGCCCATTGTTATAGTAATACATCATCATCTACATGGATACTCTCTGAATCACACTTAAGTGCCTGGCAGAGAGTTTATCGAACCACCTTCACAGTAATTCTCTATTATTACATTCTAGTACAGAGCGGGGAAAAAACGAACACCTATATCTTTCCGTGGTAGCTCTGATTTCCCTAATTTTATTATGATGATCGTTTCTCCCTATGTAGGTCTGCGTCAGTGAAATATTTTCGGACTGAGAGGAAAAAAATTGTAATTGAAATTTCGAGAGGAGATTCCGCGGCAAGGAAGAACGTCTTTGTTTTAATGATGCCTACACCAAATCCTGTATCGCGTCCGTGTCACTCTCTCCCCTATTTCGGGATAGTACAAAACGTGCTGCTCTTTTTTTAACTTTCTCGATGTATTTTGTTACTTTGTTAATCCTATCGGGTAAGGATCCCAGACCGCACAGCTGTACTCCAAAAAGAGGACGGGTAAGCGTAGTATAAGCAGTCTCTTTAGTAGATCTGTCACATTTTCTAAGTGTTCTGCCAATAATACGCAGTCTTTGATTCGCCTTCCCCACATCACTTTCTGTGTGTTCTTCCGAATTTAAGTTGTTAGTAATTGTAATTACTAGGTATTTAGTTGAATTTGCGACCTACAGATTTTCTTGTTACATCGTATAACCGAAGTTTAACGGATTCCTCTTAGCACTCATGTGGATGACCTCACTCTTTTGATATTTAGGCACAGATACCAAATTTCACACCGTACAGATATGTCATCTAAATCGCTTTGCAATTGGTTTTGATCTTCTGATAACCTTACTAGAAGATAAACGACAGCATTATCTGCAAACAACCTAAGACGGCTGCTCAGATTGTCTGCTATATCGTTTACAGCAGAGGCCCTAATACTACCGTGTGGAACGCCAGGAGTCACTTCTGTTTTACTCCATGACTTGGCATCACAAGCTACGAACTGTGACGTCTCTGAGAGGAAATCACGAATCCAGTCACATAACTGAAACGATATTCCATAAGCACGCCATTTCGCTACAAACCGCTTGTGTGGTACTGTGTCAAAAGACGTCTTCAAATTGAAAAATACGATATCAATTTGAAATCCCTTGTCAATGGCTCCAAACACTTCGTGTGAGTAAAGAGCTAGCTATGTTTCACAAGAACGATGTTTCCTAAATCCATGTTGACTGTGTGTCAATAAACCGTTCTCTTTGAGGTAATTCAAAATGTTCGAACACAATATTTGTTCCAGAATCCTGCTGCATCTTGACGTTAACAATATGGGCCTATAATTTAGCGGATTACTCCTACTACCTCTTCTGAATATTGGTGTGACCTGTGCATCGTTCCAGTCTTTAGGTACGGATCTTTCGGCTAGCGAGCGGACAACCGTATGTATCAGCGTACTCTGAAAGGAAACTAATTGGTTAAATCACAAATAAGTAAAACACCTGGCATACTTAAAAACTTTGCAGTGAAGAATGTAGTTTCTGGCCAGTTTGAGTTTAGTGCATTTTAGGTCATACAGTGCTGCGTATAAAAGACATCGAACATAAGAATCTATTTTAATTTGTGGGAAGGAGAGCCATTTTAGAGAAAATACGTGTGATATATTGGTGATTATCCGCAGCTATGTACCACACGCGAGGCTATTGCCACCTGTTATGGCCTGCCAAGCATAGTACGGAATTGCCTCCACTTTCTTTTATTCGTATGCAGTCAATACAAGCCGAAGATGGAAACGAGAAAACTTATTCAAATGAAACAATACCTGGAGTTATCAGCTGACGATGCTGACTAGATGTTCCCTTACAGTCAGTGCTCTCTGTGCCAGGAAACTTGGTCACAGGCGTAAAAGAAATCTGTTAGCTACGTTTCTGTTAATCCTGAATGAGCAGCTGAACGAAGCCGAGAAGAACATATTTGGATTTTCCTTAGTGGGCATCTTCCATTTCTTCAAACGCATTTTTCTACCCCTGCGCAGAGTTTACCACACACCGTTACACGCCGCGCGGTTTTTTAGGGCGCTTTACCACGGTTCACGCGACTCCCCTTGACGGAGGTTCGAGTCCTCCCTCGGGCATGGATGTGTGAGTTGTCCTTAGCGTAAGATAGTTTAAGTTAGATTAAGCAGTGTTTGAGGACATGGACGGATGAACTCAGCAGCTTGGTCCCGTAGGAACTTACCACAAATTTCCAAAAACACCATTTCACCATCGATTGTGATTGATCTCATTCCAAATCCAACAACGTTTCTTCAGAATACTTTGCTAGCCGAATCACATAATACTTAACAAACTCCAACAGATGTGGAAATGTTATCCCAGTTGTGTTAATTGTAGACGTACACTGTAAGACAAAAATAAAACAACGTATCACGAAGGAATTCAAAAATGGCTCTGAGCACTATGGAACTTAACATCTATGGTCATCAGTCCCCTAGAACTTAGAACTACTTAAACCTAACTAACCTAAGGACAGCACACAACACCCATCCATCACGAGGCAGAGAAAATCCCTGACCCCGCCGGGAATCGAACCCGGGAACCCGGGCGTGGGAAGCGAGAACGCTACCGCACGACCACAAGATGCGGGCACGAAGGAATTATCCGAATGGGATGGAAATTGATAGAAGTGATGTACATCTAAAAACAAACAAATGATTATAATTTCTGAAAAGCTGTGTAATTTATTCAAGAGAGAGTGCTTCACAAGTAGAGCAAGTCAATAACGTATTGGTTAAATGCGGTCCTTATGCAAGCAGTTACAACTGCTGACCTGAAGGGTATCGTGCAAAATTGTGTCCGACTGGCGCTCTAGAACATCAAAATCCGGAGCTGGTTGGAGGACCCTGCTCCTAATGCTCCAAACATTTGCAATGGGAAGAGATCCAGCGAATTTGTTGGTCAAGGTAGTATTTGGCAAGCAAGAAGACTAACAGTGAGAGCTTTCGCCCTGTGTAGGCGGGCACTATCCCGGTGAAATTTAAGCCCAGTATGGGTTGCCACGAAGGGCAGCATAACAGGGCGTAGAATAACGTCGACGTACCGCTGTATTATAAAGGTACGGAGAATAACTATTAAAGGGGTCCTGGAATGAAAATACAACTGTTCGACATCTTCATGTGGTAGTAGACGCCGTTCTCACTGTTACAAGACGCGATTGATGATAATCGCAAGGCTGCGTCAAAATTCATCGGGTCAGGAGCAGGCGATGCATCTACGCGGGAATACGCTTGCAGTTGAAGGAAAGCTGCGTCTAACGAGAGCTGCACAAAGGCCTGCCGCGCGTCGCTATGGAAAAAACCGTGCTGCCGGACTCTCCTGTGCTTACAAGCTAAGGTAACCAAATTAAATCTCAGCAGCGCACTGCGTGGAGTCATACACCAGACAGCAGTGCTGGATTCCAGGCGGTGCTTAACTGAAAACTTGGATCCCTATTACAAAGATTGGAAACCAGCATCCCTGTTGCTAACATTGTCCACCGTACGGATATGTATGGCCTCCTTAAGCACACATTCTAAGAAAGATGACGGTAAAACTTCAGCCTTCTCAGAAAACATACGATGCCCCAAGTCCAGGCAATGCTCCACTACCGCTGATCTATCAGGTTTCCCCAGGCATGTACGACGATGATGTTGAACACAATATTCTTGCACGATTCGGCATGTCTACCCCACAAATGTTTTCACGCATATGTGCATGGCACTTGCATACGCCACGTTTCCTAAGACCAAGACCGTTTGTGAACGCAATAAATTCCTCAGTTTTGCTGGTGGTCGAAAAACACAATTCAGAGCGTACCACATAAGGATTCTCTCTATTCTTGAAGACATGGCGCCAAAACACGACAAGAGCGCTGTTGGTTCAAATGGTTCAAATGGCTCTGAGCACTATGGGACTTAACTTCTGAGATCATCAGTCCCCTAGAACTTAGAACTACTTAAACCTAACTAACCTAAAGACATCACACACACCCATGCCCGAGGCAGGATTCGAACCCACGCGGTTCCGGACTTAAGCGCCTAGAACCGCTCGGCCACAGCGGCCGGCGACACGACTGTGTTGCGCATAACGATGACAGCTCTTACTCTACAAATATGATTCCGTGAGAGTTGGCTTGAGGCAGACGTTGTGCCCCAGTGATCCGTCAACTTTTGTTCTAACGATAACATGAAGGAATGGTAAAATGCCATCTTTCTCCACTTCCTTGGTGAACTGTATATTCCGTTGGAGCGAGTTCAGATGCCGGAGAAAGGTAGGTAATGTCTCTGTTCCGTGGAGCCCGTCACAAATATGTTGTTGTTGTTGTGGTCTTCAGTCCTGAGACTGGTTTGATGCAGCTCTCCATGCTATTCTATCCTGTGCAAGATTCTTCATCTCCCAGTACCTACTGCAACCTACATCCTTCTGAATCTGCTTAGTGTATTCATCTCCTAATCTCCCCCTACGATTTTTACCCTCCACGCTGCCCTCCAATACAAAATTGGTGATCCCTTGATGCCTCAGAACATGTCCTACCAACTGATCCCTTCTTCTGGTCAAGTTGTGCCACAAACTTCTCTTCTCCCCAATCCTATTCAATACTTCCTCATTAGTTATGTGGTCTACCCATCTAATCTTCAGCATTCTTCTGTAGCACCACATTTCGAAAGCTTCTATTCTCTTCTTGTCCAAACTATTTACCGTCCATGTTAGACTTCCATACATGGCTACACTCCATACAAATACTTTCAGAAACGACTTCCTGACACTTAAATCTATACTCGATGTTAGCAAATTTCTCTTCTTCAGAAAGGCTTTCCTTGCCATTGCCAGTCTACATTTTATATCCTCTCTACCTCGACCATCATCAGTTATTTTGCTCCCCAAATAGCAAAACTCCTTTACTACTTTAAGTGTCTCATTTCCTAATCTAATACCCTCAACATCACCCGACTTAATTCGGCTACATTCCATTATCCTCGTTTTGCTTTTGTTGATGTTCATCTTATATCCTCCCTTAAAGACACCATCCATTCCGTTCAATTGCTCTTCCAAGTCCTTTGCTGTCTCTGATAGAATTACAATGTCATCGGCGAACTTCAAAGTTTTTATTTCTTCTCCATGGATTTTAATACCTACACCGAATTTTTCTTTTGTTTCCTTTACTGCTTGCTCAATATACAGATTGAATAACATCGGGGATAGGCTACAACCCTGTCTTACTCCCTTCCCAACCACTGCTTCCCTTTCATGTCCCTCGACTCTTATAACTGCCATCTGGTTTCTGTACAAATTATAAATAGCCTTTCGCTCCCTGTATTTTACCCCTGCCTAATTTAGAATTTGAAAGAGAGTATTCCAGTCAACATTGTCAAAAGCTTTCTCTAAGTCTACAAATGCTAGAAACGTAGGTTTGCCTTTCCTTAATCTTTCTTCTAAGATAAGTCGTAAGGTCAGTATTGCCTCACGTGTTCCAACATTTCTACGGAATCCAAACTGATCTTCCCCGAGGTCGGCTTCTACCAGTTTTTCCATTCGTCTGTAAAGAATTCGTGTTAGTATTTTGCAGCTGTGGCTTATTAAACTGATTGTTCGGTAATTTTCACATCTGTCAACACCTGCTTTCTTTGGGATTGGAATGATTATATTCTTCTTGAAGTCTGAGGGTATTTCGCCTGTTTCATACATCTTGCTCACCAGATGGTAGAGTTATGTCAGGACTGGCTCTCCCAAGGCCGTCAGTAGTTCCAATGGAATGTTGTCTACTCCGGGGGCCTTGTCCTTTGCTGTCTCTGATAGAATTACAATGTCATCGGCGAACTTCAAAGTTTTTATTTCTTCTCCATGGATTTTAATACCTACACCGAATTTTTCTTTTGTTTCCTTTACTGCTTGCTCAATATACAGATTGAATAACATCGGGGATAGGCTACAACCCTGTCTTACTCCCTTCCCAACCACTGCTTCCCTTTCATGTCCCTCGACTCTTATAACTGCCATCTGGTTTCTGTACAAATTATAAATAGCCTTTCGCTCCCTGTATTTTACCCCTGCCTAATTTAGAATTTGAAAGAGAGTATTCCAGTCAACATTGTCAAAAGCTTTCTCTAAGTCTACAAATGCTAGAAACGTAGGTTTGCCTTTCCTTAATCTTTCTTCTAAGATAAGTCGTAAGGTCAGTATTGCCTCACGTGTTCCAACATTTCTACGGAATCCAAACTGATCTTCCCCGAGGTCGGCTTCTACCAGTTTTTCCATTCGTCTGTAAAGAATTCGTGTTAGTATTTTGCAGCTGTGGCTTATTAAACTGATTGTTCGGTAATTTTCACATCTGTCAACACCTGCTTTCTTTGGGATTGGAATGATTATATTCTTCTTGAAGTCTGAGGGTATTTCGCCTGTTTCATACATCTTGCTCACCAGATGGTAGAGTTATGTCAGGACTGGCTCTCCCAAGGCCGTCAGTAGTTCCAATGGAATGTTGTCTACTCCGGGGGCCTTGTTTCGACTCAGGTCTTTCAGTGCTCTGTCAAACTCTTCACGCAGTATCGTATCTCCCATTTCGTCTACATCTACATCCTCTTCCTTTTCCATAATATTGTCCTCAAGTTCATAGCCCTTGTATAAACCCTCTATATACTCCTTCCACCTTTCTGCTTTCCCTTCTTTGCTTAGAACTGGGTTTCCATCTGAGCTCTTGATGTTCATACAAATGGTTCTCTTATCTCCAAAGGTCTGTTTAATTTTCCTGTAGGCAGTATCTATCTTACCCCTAGTGAGATATGCCTCTACATCCATACATTTGTCCTCTAGCCATCCCTGCTTAGCCATTTTGCTCTTCCTGTCGATCTCATTTTTGAGACGTTTGTATTCCTTTTTGCCTGCTTCACTTACTGCATTTTTTTACTACCGCATGAAAGTTTAAAAGATCCTGGAAATTGGTCCTACCATCCACTATGACAGAGAGTGCTTGCTGTTTTCTAAAAGAGGTCACTTTCTCACATGCCTTGGGCAGCTGGTCGCCTAGTGCATGAATGGCATGAATGGTGTGCTGACTTTTCGAATGTATCTTTCTATAACCGCAGGGGTTTGTAAACAATATGCAAGCACAATACGTACTGTGTATAGTAATTTTGCACCCAAAGGTTCAAAGTCATAAATCCTGGAGATAATAAAGACAGACAGCTACAAAGCTACGTGACACAGTGGATACGGGCTAAGCGGGCCACCAATACGACGTGAATTCCGCGTAGAGCGCTTGTGTACGATACGGAGAAACGTATTCTTGCACGAATGACGATGCATAGTCACGGAACCCCCAGGCAGATTACAGATGGCGGATGGCTTTCCAGGAAAGCGAAACGTCCGCTGTTAAGCACACAATGCTGCCATCCATTCTGCCTATGAGCTGGTCTGTCAGCAACGTTCGTGCTCGTGAAGTGCCTGTGTCGTCGAATTTTAAATCCCGTAACTGCTTTCCCTTATTTGCTTAGAACTGGGTTTCCATCTGAGCTCTTGATGTTCATACAAGTGGTTCTCTTATCTCCAAAGGTCTCTTTAATTTTCCTGTAGGCAGTATCTATCTTACCCCTAGTGAGATAAGCGTCTACATCCTTACATTTGTCCTCTAGCCATCCCTGCTTAGCCATTTTGCACTTCCTGTCGATCTCATTTCTGAGACGTTTGTATTCCTTTTTGCCTGCTTCATTTACTGCATTTTTATATTTTCTTCTTTCATCAATTAAATTCAATATTTCTTCTGTTACCCAAGGATTTCTACTAGCCCTCGTCTTTTTACCTACTTGATCCTCTGCTGCCTTCACTACTTCATCCCTCAAAGCTACCCATTCTTCTTCTACTGTATTTCTTTCCCCCGTTCCTGTCAATTGTTCCCTTATGCTCTCCCTGAAATTCTGTACAACCTCTGGTTTAGTCACTTTATCCAGGTCCCATCTCCTTAAATTCCCACCTTTTTGCAGTTTCTTCAGTTTTAATCTACAGGTCATAACCAATAGATTGTGGTCAGAGTCCACATCTGCCCCTGGAAATGTCTTACAATTTAAAACCTGGTTCCTAAATCTCTGTCTTACCATTATATAATCTATCTGATACCTTTTAGTGTATCCAGGGTTCTTCCATGTATACAACCTTCTATCATGATTCTTAAACCAAGTGTTAGCTATGATTAAGTTGTGCTCTGTGCAAAATTCTACCAGCCGGCTTCCTCTTTCATTTCTTAGCCCCAATCCATATTCACCTACTATGTTTCCTTCTCTCCCTTTTCCTACACTCGAATTCCAGTCACCCATCACTATTAAATTTTCGTCTCCCTTCACTATCTGAATAATTTCTTTTATTTCATTATACATTTCTTCAATTTTTTCGTCATCTGCAAATATATCATCTACAATAAAAAAATATTTTAATTTTGGTTCTGCAGAAGGAAGACTCTACGATACTTGAGGACCGACATAGCCTCGACATTTTATTTGCCACCGTTCTTCTGTCTCGAACTGAATATAACAGTAAGGTACAGGCGCTGTTCAACGATCCTGCTTATCGCAAGCTAAGAGACAATTCGGCAGGGAAGGTCCAGAGAAAAACATTAGACCTTCTCAAGAAACGCTCTGTTGCGACTAATGTAATTAAGGGCATTTTCTAATAGGCTACAGTTTGGTTCAAATGGTTCAAATGGCTCTGAGCACTATGGGACTCAACTGCTGTGGTCATAAGTCCCCTAGAACTTAGAACTACTTAAACCTAACTAACCTAAGGACAGCACACAACACCCAGCTATCACGAGGCAGAGAAAATCCCTGACCCCGCCGGAAATGGAACCCGGGCGTGGGAAGCGAGAACGCTACCGCACGACCACGAGATGCGGGCAGGCTACAGTTTCCCCAAGACTGTACGATCTGCCGAAGATATATAAGGATGGATCTCCTGGTCGGTTCATAGTGAGCCTGTTTCCTGGCTAAATACCTTACTTCATGGTTGGAACCTTTCGTAGGCAAATATAACCGTAATATCCGGAATTCAGAGGACTTCATGGAACGCCCGATGACACTTAAGCTACAACCATCAGACGTTTTGGTTAGCTTCGGTGTAGTACCTTCATTTACTAAATTATCCGCGCGTGACTTGTTAGATCGTATCAGCCTAGCAAGTCTGAGAAAGACACCGTGGTGGTATTGTTTAAATATGTGCTTGCCTCAACTTATTTCTTATTCAGTAACCAAAATTAGAAACAATTTATTGGCGTTATTATTTGAAGTCCACTGTCTCCCATGGAGGCAACCAGTTTCATGGAAGACTTTTAGGAAAAATCACTTCAGTCAGCAGGTCTCCAATCTTTGTGCTTCTGGCGGTATGTGGGCGATACAGTTGTAGTGGGGCTCCATGGTATAGAGACATTACCTCTGTTTCTTCGGCATCTGAACTCGCTCCATCCGATCACACAGTTCACCATGGAAGTGGAGAAAGATGGCATCTTACCATTCCTGGACGTCACGACAAGAAGAATTGTCGATTGTGCACTGGGCCGTAGTGTTAATAACAAACAAAGTCACATAGAGTTATAATTGAAGACCAACAAGCTCTCGCCGTCCTGCACTTTGGTAGTCTCAGATACCGACAGACTGCCTGGTGAGCTAAAATACCTGAGAATGGTCTTCAGACAGAAGGGCTGTTCTGATAAACATGCAATGCATAATGTTCTAAGAAGTTCAGAAGAGGGATGTACACTGAAGGGCCAAAGAAATTTGTATGGGCATGCGTACAGAGGTATATAAACAGCCAGAATACGGCGCTGCTGTCAGAAACGCCTATATATGACTACAAGTGTGTGACGCTGTTGTTAGACTGGTTACTGCTATTATAATGGCAGGTTATCAAGATGTGAGTGAGTTTGAACGTGGTGCAATAATCGGCGTACGAACGATGGGACACAGCATATCCGAGGCAGCGATGGAGTCGGGATTTTGCCGAACGACCATTTCACAAGTGTACCGTGAATTCGATCAAACATCAAATCTCCGACATCACTGCGGCTGGAAAAATATCCTGCAGGAACTGGACCAACGACGACTGAAGAGAATCGTTCAAAGTGACAAAATGACAGCCCTTCCGAAAAGTGCTGCAAATTTCAATGCTGGGCCATCAACAAGTGTCAGCGTACGAACCATTCAACGAAACATCGTCGATATGGGCTTTCGGAGCCGAAGGCCCACTCGTGTACCTTGATGACTGCACGACACTAAGCTTTACAGCTCGCCTGGGCCCTTCAACACCAACATTTGTCTGTTGATGACTGGAAACATGTTGCCTGCTCGGATGAGTCTAGTTTCACATTGAATCGAGCAAATGAATGTGTACGGTAGTATGGAAACAACCTCTTGATTCCATGGACCCTGCATGTCAGCAGGGAAATTTTCAAGCTTCTGGAAGCTCTGAAATGGTGTGGGGCGTGTGCAGTTGGAATATTATGGGACTCCTGATAGGTCTAGGTACTACTGTGACAGGTGACATGTACGTAAGCATCCAGTCTGATCACCTGCACACATTGTGCATTCCGACGGACTTGGACAATTCCAGCAGATCAATACGACACTCCACACGTTCACAATTGCCGCATAAATAGATCCAGGAACAGTCTTACGAGTTCAGACATTTCCGCTGGCCACCAAACATTATTGAGCACGTCTGAGATGCCTTGCAACGTGCTGTTCAGAAGAGATCTCCACCCTCTCGTTCTCTTACGGATTTATGGACAACCCTGCAGGATTAAGGATTTATGGACAGCCCTGCAGAATTGATGGTGTCAGTTCCCTCCAGCACATCTTCAGATATTAGTCAGGTCCATACTACGTCGTGTTGGGGCACTTTGCGTGTTCGTGTGGGGCCTACACGATATTGTACAGTTTTACCAGTTGCTTTGGCTCTTCTGTGTAAGTGAGGATGCGAAATCGCCCATTGCAACAGCGCTCTTGCCTTGTTTTGCCGGCATGTCTTCAAAAATAGAAAGAATTCTTAAGAAGCATGGCATCAAGTGTGTTTTTCGGCCACCAGTGAAATTGAGGAATTTGTCGTGTTCAAAGACGATCTTAGTCTTAGGAAACGTGGCGTATACAATATCCCATGTCAATGCGGGAAATCTTATATTGGACCGGCATGCCGAATAGTGCAAGAACGTTGTGTTGACCTCCACTGTCGTATAGTCCTGGGGAAACGTGATAAATCAGCAGTAGTGGACCATTGCCTGGACATGGGGCATGGCATGTTTTGTGAGAAGACTGGGGTTTTATCCTCAGCGTCATGTTTCTGGAACTATTTTCTTAAGGAGGCCGTACATATCCGCACGGTGGGCAATCTTATCAACAGGGATGCAGGTTTCCAATCTCATCAACAGGGATGCAACTTTTCAATTAAGCGCCGCCTGGAATCCAGCACTGGCTGCCATTGAATTAAAACAGACGAAACAAGAACTTTCGAGTCATGCCTCGACGCAGTGCGCTGCTGAGATTTAATTAAGTTTTTAACCACAGGAGAGTCCGGCATCACAGCCATTGCCCACAGGGTACGTGCAGAAGTCTTTTGCGCGGCTCTCGGCAGACGCAACTTTCATCAAAACTGCGAGCGTTTTCCCGCGCAAGCATGTTGTATACTCCTGGCCTGACAAATTTCGACACTGCCGTGCGATTACCATCATTCGCCTCTTTTAGCAGTGACAACAGCTTCTACCACACCCTGAAGATGTCGATTGAAATATAGTGGGATTAGCACAATATGATCGGGCTACAGTTTTTGCAGTTTTCCTTTTCTCAGTATTGCATAGGAGGGTTCTTTGTACCGTTACCCTTTGCAGTACTTTACTGTTTTTCAAGTTATCTATCCGTTTTACTTTATCATTTTCCTCGAACTCCACATTTGGAGTGCGTCAATTTTGTCTCCTCCTCTCTTAATCAATGTCGAGGGCTCACAGCTCGACAGAAAAATACTCCTCAAAAGTCTTTGAAGAACCTTTTTCTTAATTCCAACCACAGTTTGTTGCATAATAAGCATTTCTTTATCAGAAAAATTTGCTTTGCGATTGTAGTTCTTTTTTTCTGACTCATACATCAATCAATGAACATGACCGCGCGGAGTGGCCGCTTGGTTTGAGGCGTCATGTCACGGACTGTGCAACCCCTCATGCTGGAGGTTCGAGTCCTCCCTCGGGCACGGGTGTGTGTGTTGTTCTTAGCATAAGTTACTTTAAGTTACGTTAAGTAGTGTTTAAACCTAGTGACTGATGACCTAAGCAGTCTGGTCCCTTAGGAATTCACACACATTTGAACATTTTGAACATTCCGTGAGCATGTTCGACAAATGCCTGTATTTTGCAATCTGTTCTTTTCAACGCTCGTTGTTTTCGCTTTTATATCTGCTTCATGATGTACTCTTACCACACTAATTTTCTGTATGGTGTTTATCACACCGTACTCTTGTAATCCTTCTTCAAATATGGATTGTGTTCCTCGAAGAAGTATTGCTTTATCTGCAAACACTGCCATGTCGTCAGCAAATCTGACGGAGTTGATCTTGTGGCGTCCTAGGTTTACTCTTTCCTTGTCTATTGTCAGCGTCTTTAATGTCTAGTCTTCGATGACAGAGCTGGAGAAAGTCTTCAGCCTTGTCTTACCCCTCTTCCAGTTTCCGACCACTCTGTCACATCGTTACTCGTCTTCGTGGTTGCTTTCTGCCTTGTGTATAATTGATTAATAGATCTGCTGTCTTTCCAGGTAACTTTTTTCCAATTTTAGAATTTCCATTTTCTTGTCCTACACTCCTGGAAATTGAAATAAGAACACCGTGAATTCATTGTCCCAGGAAGGGGAAATTTTATTGACACATTCCTGGGGTCAGATACATCACATGATCACACTGACAGAACCACAGGCACATAGACACAGGCAACAGAGCATGCACAATGTCGGCACTAGTACAGTGCATATCCACCTTTCGCAGCAATGCAGGCTGCTATTCTCCCATGGAGACGATCGTAGAGATGCTGGATGTAGTCCTGTGGAACGGCTTGCCATGCCATTTCCACCTGGCGCCTCAGTTGGACCAGCGTTCGTGCTGGACGTGCAGACCGCGTGAGACGACGCTTCATGCAGTCCCAAACATGCTCAATGGGGGGACAGATCCGGAGATCTTGCTGGCCAGGGTAGTTGACTTACACCTTCTAGAGCACGTTGGGTGGCACGGGATACATGCGGACGTGCATTGTCCTGTTGGAACAGCAAGTTCCCTTGCCGGTCTAGGAATGGTAGAACGATGGGTTGGATGACGGTTTGGATGTACCGTGCACTATTCAGTGTCCCCTCGACGATCACCAGTGGTGTACGGCCAGTGTAGGAGATCGCTCCCCACACCATGATGCCGGGTGTTGGCCCTGTGTGCCTCGGTCGTATGCAGTCCTGATTGTGGCGCTCACCTGCACGGCGCCAAACACGCATACGACCATCATTGGCACCAAGGCAGAAGCGACTCTCATCGCTGAAGACGACACGTCTCCATTCGTCCCTCCATTCACGCCTGTCGCGACACCACTGGAGGCGGGCTGCACGATGTTGGGGCGTGAGCGGAACGGTGTGCGGGACCGTAGCCCAGCTTCATGGAGACGGTTGCGAATGGTCCTCGCCGATACCCCAGGAGCAACAGTGTCCCTAATTTGCTGGGAAGTGGCGGTGCGGTCCCCTACGGCACTGCGTAGGATCCTACGGTCTTGGCGTGCATCCGTGCGTCGCTGCGGTCCGGTCCCAGGTCGACGGGCACGTGCAGCTTCCGCCGACCACTGGCGACAACATCGATATACTGTGGAGACCTCACGCCCCACGTGTTGAGCAATTCGGCGGTACGTCCACCCGGCCTCCCGCATGCCCACTATACGCCCTCGCTCAAAGTCCGTCAACTGCACATACGGTTCACGTCCACGCTGTCGCGGCATGCTACCAGTGTTAAAGAGCGATGGAGCTCCGTATGCCACGGCAAACTGGCTGACACTGACGGCGGCGGTGCACAAATGCTGCGCAGCTAGCGCCATTCGACGGCCAACACCGCGGTTCCTGGTGTGTCCGCTGTGCCGTGCGTGTGATCATTGCTTGTACACCCCTCTCGCAGTGTCCGGAGCAAGTATGGTGGGTCTGACACAACGGTGTCAATGTGTTCCTTTTTCCATTTCCAGGAGTGTATTTTACTCGGCCAGAGGTCGTTTCCTCTTTATGTACATCTTTAATTGTTCTAATTAGTCTAACAGCATCTTTTGTATCCCTCCACGTTCTGAAACCAAACTACTCTTCTCTCACTTTCTCACTCCTTACACACTGACAACCCGAAACGTTATTCCCATTGAGCACCTCGACGTTCGGTGCCGCCGGATGGCGTTCCGGGAAGTGACGCAGCAACAGACGTATGTAAGCGGAGCGGAGACGGACGGGATATAACCTAGCGATGATATGGGGGTCAAACAGGGAAATCCGTTGAGATAAGCGATTTTGACGAAGGGTAGATTGTTATTACAAAGAGCCTGTAAACGAATGTCTCGAAATCGGCGAAGCTGGTCGAATATTCACGTGCTAATGTCGTGACCATCTACGTAAAGATGTAGAAGAACAGTGAAACTACCACTAATCGCTAAATGGTTGGGCATCCACGACTCTTCATAAAACGTGGGATTCGGAGGCTTGTCCGCTCTGTAAAGTAGGACAGATGGTGATCTGTGGCATCTGAGCCGGAAGAGCACAACGCTAATTCACGCACAAGTGTTATGTAGCACACTGTCCATCGTACATTCTTCAACATGGAGCACCGCAGCATACCACCCCTGCGTGTTCACATATTGCCCAAACGACAACAATTACGATTTCAGTGGGCACGGGACTATGGGGATTCGACCATTGATCTATGGAAACGTGCCGGCTCTTCGGGTGAATCACGCATTTGCTACATTAATCGATAGTCGTCTCCACAAACGCCGTTATGGAGATGAACGGCGGCTCGAAATGTGCAGCGCGCCACCGACGCCGTCTGGGGAGCAGTGTTATGCTATGGGAGATATTCCTCTGCGTTTACATGGGACCTGTGGTAGTAATCGCCGAGAGCGGCAAATCACCTACATCCCTTCATGCTTGATGTCTACCCCGGCGGTAATTTCACCTGTCTTGGAGCCAGGATCATGGTACAGTGGTTTGAGGAGCGTTATAGTGAACTCACGTTGATGTCCCAGTGACCAAATTCGGCTGATGTAAATCCTGTGGAACCCATGTGGATCGCTTAGGGCGTCATCACTGCGTACGCAAATTAGCCACCCGTTATTTACGCGAATCACATGAGCTATGCGTAGACACATAATGCCATATACTCCTAAAACCTGCCAATAAACTGTCGGATCCCCGATACGCTGAATTATTGATGTATTTCGTTCCAAGACACACAAATAACCTATTCAGCCAATGTTCATAATGTTATGGCTCCGTCGTGTCCTGACATAGATGGGAGAGGGAGAAAACGCGTTACTGGTCAGTCTGCGCTCCCGAAGGCAGAAGGACAATTCACAGTTGTTTTCTCCTATCTGAGCGAACAATGGTACAGGCATTTACTAGAAATGCAGGTGGTGAGACTTGGTAGGGAACTCGTTGTGGAGACTCTTGGACAAACAGGATTTTGAAATAGTTGTTTATTCCATACAGGACTAACTCATACACTGGAGGCTAGTTCTAATGTTTAGAAAAAGCATGAATAACACTGTTACAGCAGAAGCCAGTTCAGAAGTCCCAGGAGTAGGTGCTAACCACAGCAGCAAACACTAAAGCATCTTAAGGTGACAACTTAGTTAAAAAAAAAAACTAAATATGACACTACTCATTGAGGCACTCCGAGTGAGAGAGCAGACTTACGCGGAGGTGGACCGATGTTGGAGTCGACGGATTCGGATTCGGCGCCCAAATCGTCTGACTGAGAACTCCGCCAAAAGTGGGTAATCTAGGTGTTTTAAAGAGTCGCGTGGGAGCACTGTTTTTCCCACTTACAGCCACCCAGCCAATCCCGCAAGTCTTTTGCAGGCGCCTGCCAATCACGGTTTAGTTAGGTCCCCTCTACTGCTCCTAAGGCGGGGATGTTAATGCAGTTGCACTAACCAAGTCCGTATTTAGTATCAGCATTGTTCAGCTGAAAGCTAAACGTAACTGCTCTGCCAAATAAGGCTTGCAACATTACTGTTATAAATCATTTAGCCCCGCCCCTCGGGCTCCCCGGAGTAGGGATTGCTAGGTCAACAGTTTTATGGCGTTTTCGCTCTCTTTCTAATCCTTGTGAGCCCACTGACATTGCTGTTCTCAGGGCTGGTATCAAGTTGGCCTTATACGCTCATTCGTACCTGTTGGTTACAAAGTTCAACGGTGGCAACTTACCACAGCGTCTAGACGACATATGAACTTCCATGTTAATTCCTCGAAGAGTACCTAACGCCCTGGGACGGCGTCTGGGTACGTCTGTATTTTCGCAAGGCTCTCCCCTTACGGTTCACTTAATGTAACAATACCTCTCCTAGTTTCGTCTGCCCTCAGCATCGTCTCTGCTTCCGCACCTTGGAGCGCCAGTCCTCCTTTCTCACAGCTTCAAGATAACACAACAGAAGCAAGGAATAGTCAATATATTACAGCTCATCAATGTACTTATGTGCACGCTGATTATTTATTGTGTCACCGCTCAACACTTTCGTCCTGAAACAATCCTTCTATTCAGACAACTCAGAAACAGTAAGATGAAGAGATAAGAGAAAGAATGTTGAATGTCGAGTTTGCAATGAACGATGCGAACCCACGTGCAGGGGGGCGGAAGGAACGCCGGACATTTGCCGCGCCAGACATTGCAACACTTGCCCCTTCGCCAGGTAGATTGAGTAGCGATCCCTCAGGTAAGGGACGCCCTTCCTTGTACTTCTTCTGTCCGCTTTCAAACCGCCGCCTCCACATCTTACTCGATACTACCAGGACGTAAGGGACCTTCTTCTTCGACATCTTGGCCAAATACAGAGCTTTTTTTCCGAAATCGAAATATTTACAACTTTTGGGAAACGAAAACAATACCGACGATGATGTCAGTATGTAATTAGTTCTGCTAAGTATAAATATAGATCCCTGTGTCTGTACGGTAGCTTCCTTTCACGCTTACTGATTGCGATAGAAACAGTCCATCGCCGCCGGCCGGAGTGGCCGAGCGGTTCTAGGCGCTACAGTCTGGAACCGCGCGGCCGCTATGGTCGCAGGTTCGAATCCTGCCTCGGACATGGATGTGTGTGGTGTCCTTAGATTAGTTAGGTTTAAGTAGTTCTAAGATCTAGGGGACTGATGACCACAGCAGTTAAGTCTCATAGAGTTCAGAGCCATTTGAACTATTTTTAGTCCATCGCCTTGGGAGCAACAAGAAAGGAACGATGTAAAGAGAATGCGAATGTACGCTAATCATTTCTTTTTACCACTGCACTTGTGCCTACCTTAGTTACTACAACTGTATGCCCAAAAGACAATAAGGAAAGAAGAAATGGGTATGTGAATGTTCGAAAAGAAGAACGACATACTCCATATTAATTTACTCTGTAAAATGCGATATCCCTTGCGGCGAAACATTAGTTAATATAGTGTAGCGGGACAATGTTCAAAACATGACTGAAAATACGTTCACTAAGTAGAGATAAGAATATCTATGATTGATATGTCATCTAAAGTCGACGTACAATTTTAAAATGTTAGGAATAAGGAAATGAAGTAATACAGAATGCTATGCTTATAACGTACGTTGTTGTTCTACATTGTATAGCTCTGGTATTTACAAGTTCACAGAGGAAGCATCCTAGGTTTTGGAGGTAAAAGCCGTAATTGTAATGATCTGCACTACAACAGAAACAAGAAGCACAACTTAAGGAACAATAATGTAATGTGTGTTCCAGCTCACAAGCGACATTGAAGTGGATAGTTCAGCCGGCCTGAGTGGCCGTGCGGTTCTAGGCGCTACAGTCTGGAACCGAGCGACCGCTACGGTCGCAGGTTCGAATCCTGCCTCGGGCATGGATGTGTGTGATGTCCTTGTCTTAGTTAGGTTTAATTAGTTCTAAGTTCTAGGCGACTGATGACCTCAGAAGTTAAGTCGCATAGTGCTCAGAGCCATTTGAACCATTTTGAAGCAGGTAGTTCCTGTGACTGACTATGCGCAGAGGTTATATTCGACAACCGGAATAAATTAATAACTGGCTCCTTTTGCCAACCCCCGGTCTCAGGGGAAACAGTTGCTGAACAGTTCGAAGGAAACTTGAGTCCCATCACAAATAGGTACCCTAGTCCTACAATTTTAGTTGGTAGTGACTTCAATCTACTTTTTTTAAAATTATTTTGGACAATTAGTTCACGAGGCCATTGAAATTGTAAATGGTGCAGGAGCACCGATAAAGGCAAGTATTGTTTTATGCACTTCGTCTTCAAGCCACGAGTGGCCTACAGGGACCATCCGACAGCCGTATCATCCTCAGTGGAGGATTGCGGATAGGAGGGGCGTAGGGCCAGCACACCGCTCTCCCGGTCGTTATGATGGTATTCTTGACCGCAGCCGCTACTATTCGGTCGAGTTGCTCCTCAATTGGCATCACGAGGCTGAGTAGACCCCGAAAAATGGCAACAGCGCATGGCCTGGATGTCACCCATCCAAGTGCCGACCACGCGCGGCAGCGCTTAACTTCGGTGATCGCACGGGAACCGGTGTATCCACTGCGGCAAGGCCGTTGCCCAAGGATAGTTTAGACGAACGCAAACGCAGTGCGAGATGCATTTAATAGTTTCCACAACGAAACTCTCTCTAGAAATGTGGCAGAAAATCCAAAGAGATTCTGGTTCTATGTTGAGTAAACCAGCGGAAAGGCTCAGTAAGCATCGTTACTGCGACGGTAATATTACTGACGACAGTGCCACTAAAGTGGAGTTACTAAATGCGGGTGAGGGAGGAGGAGGAGCAGGAGGAGGGGGAGACAAGGGACCCGACCCTTCGGAGCAGGTAAAATCGTGACAAATGTCCGGCGTGGCAAATGTCCGCTCACCGGGCGGAAGCGTGGCGGCTGCTCGGAGGACGCTGGTGGCTGGCGCTGCGTGACGAGGCTGCAGAGCGCCGCCGTCGGCAAGTTGCGGGGCCCGCTGGCGCAGCGGTTCCTCCGGCTGGGCTGCCGCGGTAATCCGTTACTTGCCGGGCTTAACGAGCGATTAACTCATATAATGGGCTCAAACTTGCGGCCGCCGCCGGCAGCTGCCGACGGCTCCGCCCGCGTCTTCAGCCAGCCCTCGTGAGCCGCACCTGCCTCTCGTTCAGCTGTCTACTCTGCTTGCTAACGGTGACGTCACTGGCTCCAGCTGGTGGGGCCGGCTTAATTATCTCATACCGTGTGAAACAGCGGGGGAAATGGAAGCTGTTGTAGATTTCCCGAGTAAAATATCGAAGACGTGTTGAAATGTCACAATAACTTTGTACACACCATCTCATTAAAGGTGCGACTCCCCGTGCCCTGTAGGAAGTCCAAAAGAAACTACATTACTCTTGTTCTTAATTTCTACATCTACATCTACATCCATACACCGCAAGCCACCTGACTGTGTGGCGGAGGGTACCTTGAGTACCTCTATCGGTTCTCCCTTCTATTCCAGTCTCGTATTGTTCGTGGAAAGAAATATTGTCGGTATGCCTCTGTGTGGCCTGTGTTCTCTCTGATTTTATCCTCATGGTCTCTTCCCGAGATATACGTAGGAGCGAGCGATATACTGCTTGACTCCACTGTGAAGGTATGTTCTCGAAACTTCAACAAAAGCCCGTACCGAGCTACTGAGCGTCTCTCTTGCAGAGCCTTCCACTGAAGTTTGTCTATCATCTCCGTAGCGCTTTCGCGATTACTAAATGATTCTGTAACGAAGCGCGCTGCTCTCCGTTGGATCTTCTCTGTCTCTTCCATCAACCCTATCTGGTACAGATCCCACACCGGTGAGCAATATTCAATGAGTGGGCGAACAAGTGTACTGTAACATACTTCCTTTGTTTTCGGACTGCATTTCCTTAGGATTCTTCCAATGAATCTCAGTCTGGCATCTGCTTTAGCAACGATTAATTTTATATGGTCATTCCATTTTAAATCTCTCCTAGTGCATAGTCCCAGATAATTTATGGAATTAACTGTTTCCAGTTGCTGACCTGCTATATTGCAGCTAAATGATAAAGGATCTTTCTTTCTATGTATTCGCAGCACATTACTCTTGTCTACATTGAGATTCAATTGCCATTCACTGCACCATGCGTCAATTCGCTGCAGATCATCGTGCATTTCAGTACAATATTCCATTGTTACAACCAGTTGATATACCACAGCATCATCTGCAAAAAGCCTCAGTGACCTTCCGATGTTACCCAGGTCGTTTACGTATATTGTGAATAGCCCCTGCTGCACCCCTGAAATCACTCTTACTTCGGAAGACTTCTCTCCATTGAGAATGACATGCTGCGTTCTGTTATCTATGAACTCTTCAATCCAATCGCACAGTTGTTCTGATGGTCCATATGCTCTTACTTTGTTCATTAAACGACTGTGGGGAACTGTATCGAACGCCTTGCGGAAGTCGAGAAACACGGCATCTACCTGGGAACCCGAGTCTGTGGCCTCTGAGTCTCGTGGACGAAAGCGTGAGCTGGGTTTCACATGACCGTCTTTTTAGAAACCCATGCTGATTCCTATACAGTAGATTTCTAGTCTCCAGAAAAGTCATTATACTCGAACATAATAGGTGTTCCAAAATTCTACAACTGATCGACGTTAGAGATATAGGTCTATAGTTCTGCACATCTGTTCGACGTCCATTCCTGAATACGGGGATGGCCTGTGCCCTTTTCCAATCTTTTGGAACGCTGCGCTCTTCTAGACACCTACGTTACACCGCTGCAACAAGGGGGTAACTTCCTTCGCGTACTCTGTCTAAAATCGAACTGGTAACCCATCAGGTCCAGAGGCCTTTCCTCTTTTGAGCGATTTTAATTGTTTCTCTATCCCTCTGTCATCTATTTCTATACCTACCATTTTGTCATCTGTGCGACAATCTACAGAAGGAACTACAGTGCAGTCTTCCTCTGTGAAACAGCTTTGGAAAAAGACATTTTATGTTTCGGCCTTTTTGTCTGTTATCCTCTGTTTCAGTAGCATTTTGGTCACAGAGTGTCTGGACATTTTTTTTTTTTTTTTGATGCACCTACCGCTTTGACATAAGACCAAAATTTCTTAGGATTTTCTGCCAAATGAAGACTTGGTCGTTATCAATCCTGGTAGGGTATATCAGGGATGTGATCAGCGTGAGATGGTGAGTGATCACTGTGAAAACACGGAGAAGCCGAATAATTGTTTGGGAAGGTTTGTAAGCGTCTGACACAGCTTGAAAGAGGCTTCATTACGCGTCCCCATCTGCTCAGCTAGTCGAATCGTACAGTATTCAGATTTGCGTGGCATTCGGACATCACTGCGGCCCAATATTGGACTGCATTCGAATGTTAGAGCAGGAATTCTCGCCGTTAAGGTTCCAGTTACTTCTGATCGTGACACGGAAGGATCGCACTGTAGTGCAACAAGCACATCGTTACCCGAATGAGATATTCACTCTGCAGCGGAGTGTTGGCTTTTATGAAACTTTCCTGGCAGATTAAAACTGTGTGCCGGACCGACAATCGAACTCGGGACCTTCGCATTTCTCATTCTGGAAACATCCCGCGGGCTGTCGCTGAGCAATATCCTTTATTCCAGTTGTGGTAGTTCCGATAGGTTCGCAGAAGAGCTTCTGTGAAGTTTGGAAGGTAGGAGACGAGGTACCGGCAGAAGTAAAGCTGTGAGGACGGGCCGTGAGTCGTGCTTGAGTAGTTCGGATGGTAGAGCACTTGCCCGCGAAGGCAAAGGTCCCGAGTTCGAGTCTCCGTCCGGCACACAGTTTTAATCTGACAAGAACGTCTCATTTCATTACCCATTCACACCTGCACCCTGTCAACCGATAACAAGCACCGGTCTCCCTGCAACATCCTGTTTCATCGGGCTCGATTGACTGGAGAATAGTAACAGTGGGATGAGGGATGTACCGCTCCATGCGTCACTGCCGTTAACCACAACGGAAACGACTGCGTCTGTGGTCGTACCGTGACCAGGACTTTTGATAAAAGGTGTCTGTTGTATTTTTGCGGTGAATCGTAGTTCTGCACTACCACGGATGACCATTGTCAGCGAGTACGGCAGCGACCTTGGGAGAGTTCAGTGTTTTATTTACTCCTGGAATCATGGCGTAGGGAGACACAGGATACGACTTCAGGTCACGGTTATTAGTGGCTGCGGGAGCTCTGACGGGACAACCCAACGTCGAGGACATCGTGCGTCTGCCATCGGGGTAGCCGTGCGGTCTGAGGCGCCTTGACGCGCTTCGCGCGGTCCCCCCCCCCCCCCCCCCGCCCCCCCGTCGGAGGTTCGAGTCCTCCCTCGCGCATAGGGGATTTCCAAATTACCTATCGCTCAACATTACGGTGGTGCTATAGTTCAACAGGACATTGTCCGTCCATATATGGCACGTGACTGTATTAAGAGTCCCTCGCAGTCAGCAAGATCCCCAGATCTGTGCTCCATAGAACAGGTACTGGGACACGTCGTAGTGCCAGTATCCAAGATCTCGACTAATCAGCACAGTTGTTGGCCAATGTGCCTATTGAGAGGATGCAACAGCTTTATGGCATCATTTACCGACGCAAAAGAAAAATGCATCCATTCAGGCCATCAGAGGTGCAGCGGTATACTGATTAAGAGGCTCATACTCCAAAGTTCTACTGAAATGATATGCCCTCTCAAACAGTGACGTCTCATTTCGTGTCCTTCTTCCCTTCTTCCCTTCTTGGTGCTTCAGATTTTTATCAAGCAACGTGTACTGAAAGTGGTTTCCATCTTTTTAATTTACATACAGGGTGTATCAGAAAGGATGGCGCAAACTTACACGGCTGAAAATACACGATGATAGAAGCATCAATGTCAAGTAAACATGGGCTCTAAGACGCATACCTCGAAAGCTATGAGATATTCTTGATTTTCAATATTCCGAAACAAATCTCTCCTACTGCAAGCTCTTTGCTTTCCATTTTCTGGGAAGTAGTAGTATGGTCCAAACAAAGAAAAAGAAGTCTAGTAAACATGAGCTCTAAAATACATCCCTTAAAAGTTATGAGCACTTGTCATTAGAAGAGTTATGTTCTAAAGTACCGAAGATGAACAGGTGCTCATAGCTATTAAGCAATGCATTTTAGAGCACATGTTTAGTGGACATTTGTTTCTTGTTTTGGTCCATACTACCACTTCCCAAAATACGGAAAGCAAAGAGCTTGCAGTAGGAGAGATTTGTTTCACAATATTGAAAATCAAGAATATCTCACAGCTGTTGAGGTATGCCTTTTAGAGCCCATGTTTGCTTGACATTTGTGTTTCTATTATCGTGTACTTTCAGCCGTGTAAGTTTGCTCCATTCATTTTGATACACCCTGTATAAGATTTAGGAGACAATCTGAGCAGCCGTCTTCGTTTGTTTACAGATGATGCTCTCGCTTACTGTCTAGTAAACTCATCAGGATCAAAATGAATTGCAGAATAGCTACGGTGCGAAAACTGTCAGCTGAATATAAGCAATAAAAATTCTGTGGTTATCCACACGAGCACAAAAAATTTTGCGTTATATTTCGGTTACACAATACATCACACAAATTTAAGGTTGTCGATTCAAGTAAATACTTTGCGATTGCAACTGCGCAACTTACGCTGAAATCTTCGCGTAAAAAATGTGGGGAAGGCAAACCAGAGGGGCAGGTTTTGAGTCTTGCGCGCTGGCTTCGCGGCCAGAGTAGTGCCTATTTGCTTATCGGTAGTCGTCCGTGGTTTAGTCTTCCGATTAGAGACGATGGTTGAGGGTCTGTGATTGGAAGACTATTTAAGCGCGCGCGGTCTGTGGGTTGCCATCAAGTCCTTCAAATCCGGTTCCGCAAGGTGTACGCTGTGTACGAGAACGCAGAGAGTACTGTACTCGAGTCTGAGAGGCCACTTTGCACTGGTGTTAAGAAACACCGATGACCCTTGGTTAGTGTGATTGATTTGGTGGCTAAAGTGCAGTTTAAAGCATTGCTGTGTCCAACAGTCCAGTTACAGTAGAAATATGAGTACAGTTACGCTATTATAGAATTCTGTGTCAGGATTTCACAATTGAGCGTATATCTATGAAACAGCTGGATGGTCTAAGAGATTGTATATTAGTTATTTACCCACGTTGTAGTATTTAGGTTTCTTTCATGCGTTAAGAAATGTCTTAACTTCAAGTGGCTGTAGTTCAGCACGGTGTTCATATTTAAAGAACTACCACGTGCTGTTGTTGTTGTTGTTGTTGTTGTTGTTTTACCGTACTTTAGGTATTTTGTGCTTTAAAGGGAGTTCCTTTTACTTGGATATTACGTAAGATTAGCTGGGTGGATGGTCCCTGAATTGTTTAGAACTCTATTACAATTAAGGGGGGTGGATCCTGTTGCTTCTTGTAAACCGAGGAAGCGTTTGTGTACTACCTGTTGCCTGACTGAGTGCGTGTGGAATATGAGTAACTGGCTTCAACTGTTTGCACTGCTGTTGATCCGAAATTGTTTCTTAAGTCAAGTGCTCTTGTATGCATTGGTCAAACAGTTACTTCTTACTTGAACAGTCTGGAAGTAATTCATATTGTTGCTTTGTTAGGTTTATATCAGATGAAACAACCATCTATAGGCTTAATTCAAATCGGTATAGGACATTTTATGACAAGGGATGATTCTAATACTTGTAACTGATCTTCATCGCAAATTTTCTGTGTGTGTGTGTGTGTGTGTGTGTGTGTGTGTGTGTGTGTGTGTGGGTGGGTGTGGGTGAAGAGGTGTTATGTCTGTTTGTTGCAGTTAGTAACCGGCTTAATTAAGCGCTGTGACTTCTCCTCTATGTCTGGTGCTAATAGGTATATGTTAAGGAGATCATAAGTTCTGTTCTAAGCACAAGGGTCAAGAGGCGGTCTGTTGTAAAACCAATATTATGGCACATAAAACCGCTCCTCCCCCCCCCCCCCCCCCGCAGACTGAGTACTGTTTTTATTCCTTGGTTGTCAATGGATTCGTAAGGCTTGTATCTGTTGTTTAATTGATTGTCTTGAGAGATTTCTCGAGCCGGCTGTTTCTTAAATTGTAAGTTATATTTATTTGTTTTAACGACAAAAAGTGATACTTGAAGCTTATTGGAATACTTGGCACTTATTGTTTATTATCGATATTATTTTACCCTCAACAATCAGCAATCAGTTCTTTAATGCTTATTATCAGAGTGTGTTTAAAGTTTTCTGAACTGACCATCGGCTTTCAAGTGTTTTAAAAGTTTTGAAGAGACTAACAATAAATCTGTTTTTAAGGTACGGCATGGCACCTTATTACTCCCCTCCCGCTCCTACCATTTCGGATTTTTTGGTCACATTAAATTACGTTACATTAGATTCGACCCATGGATCAGAAGTGAAGAGATCCTCAAAGACTTATAACACCTCAGAAAATAACAGGTAATATTAAGTATTTTCAATTAAAGAAACAGGTACGATTGTCCATTCCACAGATCCAAAGTGAAATGACTGTCAGGAATTTGGAATCATTCAAAAACTCTTAAATACATTTTCATTAGATAGGTAATAACTAACTTGTTACAAAACACGCAAATGTTCAATTTACGGAGCTTCAAGTGATAATTTTCTGAATGCTGTAACAACGCATCGGAACACTTGGAAGATGCAACAACTCTACTAAAAAGACTGCGCGTATACTACTCTTGTCCCTCCTCTTCTGGAGTATTACTGCGCGCCATTTTCTTACGGCGTAGGATTGACGAAAGATATCGAAAAAGTTAAATAACATGATATAGAGGTGAGTGTCACGAATACGATAAGCGAATTTGTGTGGCAATCAGTGAAACAAATGCGTTTTCGTTCAGTTCATATCTTTTCATAAACTTTCAGTTACCAACTATCTACTGTGAATGGCAAAAGAAGTTATTGATTCTCTACTACGTAAAGAGAAATGACCATCGTAATTCCGCAAGAGAAATGATCAGTGCTCTCGTTCATTTTTGAACGAAATTTTCAAGAGTGGGACAGTCAAGGAAACGAACGAAATTGGTTCTATGAACTCGCTGTCAAATACTTCAGTTTGGATTCGAAAGAAATCGCGTAGATGTAGATGACGACTCTACCAAAATAGTGTGGAATACCTTCATTAAAATTTTACTCTTACGCATTCCTGTTTTCGATAAAGAAAAATTATATTCTCACAGATGAAGACTGGTGCGCGTAAGTCATGAATGACGGGTAGGTCTGTGACTGGAAAATTAAGCTGGAGATCGCAACGCTGCGTCCCTAGAGAAAGCACACTAAATATTTTCGCCATCTTCTGGAATTTTAGAATGGGTGACTGATGTTACTGGTCTGAGCGACATGAGAGTAATTACGCTAACAGCTTACACGGGAAGTTGATTGCTCTGCGAATCACCACGGAAGGAGTGGGAAAGCGATGTTGTTGTTGTGGTCTTCAGTCCTGAGACTGGTTTGATGCAGCTCTCCATGCTACTCTACCCTGTGCAAGCTTCTTCATCTCCCAGTACCTACTGCAACCTACATCCTTCAGAATCTGCTTAGTGTATTCATCTCTTGGTCTCCCCCTACGATTTTTACCCTCCACGCTGCCCTCCAATACTAAATTGGTGATCCCTTGATGCCTCAGAACATGTCCTACCAACCGATCCCTTCTTCTGGTCAAGTTGTGCCACAAACTTCTCTTCTCCCCAATCCTATTCAATACTTCCTCATTAGTTATGTGATCTACCCATCTAATCTTCAGCATTCTTCTGTAGCACCGCATTTCGAAAGCTTCTATTCTCTTCTTGTCCAAACTATTTACCGTCCATGTTTCACTTCCATACATGGCTACACTCCATACAAATACTTTCAGAAATGACTTCCTGACACTTAAATCTATACTCGATGTTAACAGATTTCTCTTCTTCAGGAACGCTTTCCTTGCCATTGCCAGTCTGCATTTTATATCCCCTCTACTTCGACCATCATCAGTTATTTTGCTCCCCAAATAGTAAAACTCCTTTACTACTTTAAGTGTCTCATTTCCTAATCTAATTCCCTCAGCATCACCCGATTTAATTCGACTACATTCCATTATCCTCGTTTTGCTTTTGTTGATGTTCATCTTATATCCTCCCTTCAAGATACCATCCATTCCGTTCAACTGCTCTTCCAAGTCCTTTGCTGTCTCTGACAGAATTACAATGTCATCGGCGAACCTCGAAGTTTTTATTTCTTCTCCATGGATTTTAATACCTACTCCGAATTTTTCTTTTGTTTCCTTTACTGCTTGCTCAATATACAGATTGAATAACATCGGGGAGAGGCTACAACCCTGTCTTACTCCCTTCCCAACCGCTGCTTCCCTTTCATGTCCCTCGACTCTTATAACTGCCATCTGGTTTCTGTACAAATTGTAAATAGCCTTTCGCTCCCTGTATTTTACCCCTGCCACGTTTAGAATTTGAAAGAGAGTATTCCAGTCAACATTGTCAAAAGCTTTCTCTAAGTCTACAAATGCTAGAAACGTAGGTTTGCTTTTCCTTAATCTTTCTTCTAAGATAAGTCGTAAGGTCAGTATTGCCTCACGTGTTCCAGTATTTCTACGAAATCCAAACTGATCTTCCCCGAGGTCGGCTTCTACTAGTTTTTCCATTCGTCTGTAAAGAATTCGTGTTAGTATTTTGCAGCTGTGGCTTATTAAACTGATTGTTCGGTAATTTTCACATCTGTCAACACCTGCTTTGTTTGGGATTGGAATGATTATATTCTTCTTGAAGTCTGAGGGTATTTCACCTGTTTCATACATCTTGCTCACCAGATGGTAGGACTGGCTCTCCCAAGGCCGTCAGTAGTTCCAATGGAATGTTGTCTACTCCGGGTGCTCGAGGAAACAGCCCCGCAAGATGACCTGGTACGGCTCCCTGTAGTGTACTTCTGCTGGCTCTGACGGATGCTGACAGCTGAAATCTGTGAAGCGATCACAGGCAGCTTCAGCACAAACTAGCGGGAACAGATTACTAGAACCTGAGTTGCCATTCGTTGTTTACCGTGTATCACTGAAAACAGTTGTAGTGGTTGGAGTAAAGCGACAGCCAAATGCGTTTGATTGGCACTCTGTGATGTTCAGCGATAAGCCTTGCTTGTCTACGCGGGGCCCAGATCGATGCCAACGTGTCAGTAGACGCCCTGGAGGTACATCACAGGATAAAATGATTCTTGAAAGCCATGTCTCTCACACTCCTGGAAACTGATGTTATTGAATATAGTATGACTTATTTGGTTATTGGTTAAGGAAGTGATCCCCATTAAGTGGCTATAATGGTGAATCCTGTTGTCACAGAGTTCCTGAAGGGCATATTCCAGTAGTTCAAAACCCTTCACTGTGAATTCACACCACAAACGCCTTCAGGAGTGTCAAGTCACTTAACTGGCCTTTCCAATCCCATAATTTGTCTCCCATAGTGCATGTCTGGGATGCGAGGAGCTGACATGTACAATCATACCAGGCTTCAACCAAAATTTTCATTAAGTTACACAGCAAAGGAAGACTTGATATATGTTATCTCAACGATATGTCGTTTAGGCAGATGGAATATTTTTCGACATTGAGATTGGCTATAAAGCTGAAATCATGGTGGCGTGGTCTGAATGAATACATTCCCACAGTCAAATGACGGAAATATCTTTCAAAATGTTCTACAAGATGTGGTGCGCTCGAAGGAAAAATCATGGTTTAGGCTTGGCACGGAATTCCTCAAGATGACGTTCAGAGACAGTCTGTTTTCGTGCCACAGTTACGTAAAAGTGTATTCGAACCGAACTGAATGAAAGGTTACTTAATAGCCATTGTGTGATGACCACCTCCACAAGGTTTTTAATAAACATTGTAGCCGAGTTTCACGGTGTAACTCCTTCCACTTTAGTCAAAGAATGGTTCGGTTTCACCCCTTAAAAACACGTTGCGACGTTTCTCGTTCACTATCATCAGAACTATCAACTTATAAAATGGCAAAAAATTTAAAAAAAAGTCAGTCATCTTTAATGCAAGGTAGCTTCTAATTGCTTTCCTGGGGGCTAGTCCCCGTGGATGGGCTTACTGCCTATTCGTGTCAGCAACAAATCTGCTACAATCCTCCAATCGACGCTTGAAACTGACAAACAGCAGGAGGCTCACTAAGGGAGGGTCAGAAGAGAAACGTTCTTCGCTAAGGAACAAATAAAACTAATTTTCCCGAACGTAGGAGAAAGCGACTGATACAGCATTCTACCCCACCTGCTTACTCCCTTAGCCAAAGCATACAGACCCACTTTCACAGTCTTTGCGATACGTGGCCAGCTGATAATGATAAGTGTGCACTTCGATTTGATACCTTGCAAATTACAAAGTACTGAAAAAGGTGAAAGTTTATATCTATTATAGTTCTTAAATCTACTGTATGATACAGGTACTGCTCAAACGGGTAGACAAATGCATTGCAATTATCTATTTCTCTGGTCTGCAATTTCTTCTCAGTTAGTCTGAATGATTCTTCTAAGAGATAAGGTAAACTGCTCATAATAATTACATGAAACCTTTTTTATATTTTGTTATTGGTACTACTGGTTTAGTCTCCAACTCGCAACAGAAAGTCGTGAGCCTGGGCGCCGAGTCCTGTTCGGAGACCCTGAGCAGACTTACTAACTGTCTAATGAAGCTGGGCCATGGCCTTATAGTTCCTGCTACTGCTCGAAACTTGTAGAGCGTGTGTATTCGGGCGTATTTCTATACAGAGTGTTCATAATTTCAATGCCAAAAGTATATGGATGGTTGAGGATTAAAAAATATGTTTCGTAAAGCAAGCATATGTCAGATAACACATAGCTTGAGCGCTGAGCATGCGTAGGTAATACACCAGTGGAGCAGATAAAAGCTGTTATTCTGAGATACGTAGTATGTTGTGATGTCATGCTCTTCGACACTGAGGGGCTTGGGTGTGTGTGTTGTCCTTAGTGAAAGTTAGTTTAAGTTAGATTAAGTAGTGTGCGAGCCTAGGGACCAATGACCTCAGCAGTTTGGTCCCAGAGGAACTTACCACCATCACCACAAGTAAAAAAAAGAATCTATACTAAGTAAACAGCGGGTAGCACTAGTGTGTGCATGAAAGCTGCAGTGTCATCATGGGGCACTACGCATGGGGAAAACTGCGAGATACGCTCTTTGTCTACGGAGCGGCCGAAAGCAATAGTAAAAAATCCCAACGAATGTACCGCGAACGTTTCCCTGCAGTAGAAGTCCACATTATCGCACATTCACTGCAATTCACGCTGGACTCGGAAGTACCAGGCAGGCAGGGCTAATGCGAGAGGACCGCGGACGGTATGTACACCTAACGTTGAGGAAGAGGTGCTGTTACATTCCAAAAACACTCGAGAGAGAATTACACGAGTAACTGCTGTTGTGCTCGTTATTCACCATAGATTAGAATAAAATGTGTTGTGCTTTGTATGAACATCCGCTTCATCCTTATCGTCTTAAGAGAGTACAGTCCATTGGACTAGGTGAGTATCCACTTCGTCTTGAGTATGTCCGCTGGTTCCAGCAACAGCCTAATGAACACCCTTGCTTTCTTGAAGTTGTTATGTTTCCAGATGAGGTTCGATTTGCTGGGGAAGGTACAGTATTCACAGTAGTCACAATTCAAACATATAGTCCCGTAAGTCCATTTATTTATATAATATGTATTCGGTCAGTTGGACATAAAGAAACACTCTTCCCTGTAAATAAGAATGTATGGCCAGTTGAGAGAAAATTGAAGAATTGAGGCTTTTTGACATTTTTTTGAACTTTGGTAGAAACTGTTAAAACATTGTTTCCCATAAATATGCGTCTGAGGCTACCAACATGAAGACTGTTTCAGTCTCATCTAGTGAACTTGGAAGAGCTTCTTCCCAAATTAATCTGATCATTACTGATTCTAGACCTTCCCTGTCAACAGGAACTGTTTCTTCACATTTTCTGAATCTGAATGGCCTACTACTTACTCGTTTTGATTCATCAAAGTACATGGAATCTTGGCGGCTCTGTGGATGGCAGTCTGCTACGGACAGCAACAGAGCAACAGCAGGGCAGGGAAAGAGAGAGAGAGAGACAGAGAGAGAGAATGGACATACAACGAAAACCTTTTAAGCGTTTGACAGTCTTATAAACTGTACATTAAAACACTTAAGATTTTAGCTTTTTCACCATCTTGAAATTTACGTGTGTTCTATTTATAGTAATTTCTTTTTGTAACAAACCGTTAACGACTGACAATATTTAATTTCATCGATAAAACATGTAATAAAAGATGAATGGTGCACATGGGAGATTCACCATTTTTTTGAGTCTTCAGTCTTCTGACTTGATACTGACTTGATAGGCCTAGCGACCTCCCACGAATTCCTCTGTTATGTCAACCTCTTCATCTCAGAGTAACATTTACAACCGAAGACCTCTGTCATATGCTGGATATATTCCAACCTCTGTCTACCTCTACAGCTTTTAGCCTCTACAGCACCCTATAGTACATGGGAGTTATTCCCTAATGTCCTATCATTCTGTCGGATATTATTGCCAGTGTTTTTCATAATTCCTTTTGTCTCCGATTCTGCTCAGAACCTCCTCATCCCATACCCTATCAGTCCTCTTAATTTTCAACATTAGTCTGTAGCACCACACCTCAAATGCTTCGATGTTCATCTGTTCCGGTTTCCCCACTGTCCAGTTTCACTACCATACAATTTTTTTCTCCAATGTGTACAACATGTACCTAGCTAACAAACTAACTAGCTAACGATGCATTTATACTAGATGAGAAATCCAGCGTTGCCGTGACATTTATTTATTCCAGTCTTCCATTAACCCTGTGCTCTTCCGTGGTCTTCCTCTCTTTCTCTGTCCAATTCCTCTTCCCCCTCCTCCCCATCTTCTCCTCCTCCGTACCATTGTGCACCTCCTCCTGCCCCCTCTTTCTGAACACGCCATTTATTTCTTCTCAGGAAGAAAGTAAAATGAGTACCAAGCTAGGTACAAATCGATCCAGGGGCTGAGGAATTTTTGAACATGTGGTTGTCTGACATACTGCACTCGTATATATCTGATCCCCTGCTGTTTACTCCATACAACTCTAGGGAAATTGCTTAATTTATCTGTGGATTCAGCTGTGTGGTTTGATCTTAGATCCCAAAACACCTGTCAAAATTATTGACTCCCTGCAGTGATAATTCTTGCAATGTGGTTGATATTCTGAACAGAAAAAAATGAGACAAATTCCACTTCATAATTTTAAAGTACTCCAGGTCAAATAAATACCAAGAGGTTGATTTAGAACATTTTTACGTCACTTCTTCTCATCGACACCTCACCCCTGTTTGTTGTGGGGATCTTATTCTCACAGTATTTTTATTGAAATAATAAGTCCTGTACCTCACAGATTTGGATGGAATGGCTCCAAGTATTTCTCATTTATGTTTCAATGTCATCTCTCCGTCTTCGCACTCCTAAGGGATGTAGGTGGTTTTTGTCCCGCAGGGCCTCATTCCGGTAAACACCCGATTTTTTTAAAGAACTGAACTGCCCTGCATAAAACGACTTTTAACTTCTGATTATAAATGAGTCAGTGAGATAAATATTTGACTTCATGCATGTAGGCGAGAAAAAGTTTTTTGAACGGATTGAAATCACATTTAAAGTTTTTTGAAGGTCGCTAAGTGCTCTCACTGACAAACAATGGATGAGTTTATTTTAGGCGAATAGCATTCGAAGAAAAGTAGTTTCTCACGAATCTCAGTGTTTAGGAAGTCATATTCCCTGAGCTATGTTTTGTACAATGATATAGTTCTGAAGCTACATTCAGTGATGTGTTTGCTTACTGTGTGTAGGAAATATGTTCCCAGTAGAGTTATCAGTAAAAAAATTAAAAGTCACGCATGATTCGGCAGTTTTTCACTCATCAAAAAGTGATGTTATATCTCATGAACGCCGCTTCATTTAATGGTATAATTTTGTGTGCTATTCAGGGATAATGGCGGATACTATCTGAGAAATGTGTTGCGAAATACACTACTGGCGATTAAATTTGGTACACCAAGAAGAAATGCAGATGATAAACAGGTATTCAATGAACAAATATATTATACTAGAACTGACATGTCATTACATTTTCATGCAATTTGGGTGCATAGATCTTGAGAAATCAGTACCCAGAACAACCACCTCTGGCCGTAGTAACAGCTTGATACGCCTGGGCATTGAGTCAAACAGAGCTTGGATGGCGTGTACAGATACAGCTGCCCATGCAGCTTCAACACGATACCACAGTTCATCAAGAGTAGTGACTGGCGTATTGTGACGAGCCAGTTGCTCGGCCACCATTGACAAGACGTTTTCAATTGATGAGAGATCTGGAGAATGTGCTGGCCAGGGCAGCAGTCTAACATTTTCTGTATCTAGAAAGGCCCGTACAGGACCTGCAACATGCGGCCATACATTATCCTGCTGATATGTAACGTTTCGCAGGGATCGAATGAAGGGTACAGCCACGGGTCGTAAGAGATCTAAAATGTAACGTCCACTGTTCAAAGTGCCGTCAATGCGAACAAGAGGTGATCGAGACGTGTAACCAATGGCAACCCATACCATCACGCCGGATGATACCCCAGAATGTCGCCAAACACGGATGCGACCATGGTGATGCTGTAAACAGAACCTGGATTCATCCGAAAAAATGGCGTTTTGCCATTCGTGCACCCAGGTTCGTCGTTGAGTACACCATCGCAGGCGCTCCTGTCTGTGATGCAACCTCAACGGCAACCGCAGCCATGGTCTCCGAGCCGATAGTCCATGCTGCTGCAAACGTCGTCGAACTGTTCATGCAGATGGTGGTTGTCTTGCAAACGTCCCCATGTGTTGACCCAGGGATCGAGACGTAGCTGCACGATGCGTTACAGCCATGCGGATAAGATGCTTGTCATCTTCGATTGCTGGTGATACGAGGCCGTTGGGATCCAGCACGGCGTTCCGTATTACCCTCCTGAACCCACCGATTCCATATTCTGCTAACGGTCATTGGATCTCGACCAACGCGAGCAGCAATGTCGCGATACGATAAACCACAATCGCGATAGGCTACAATCCGACCTGTATCAAAGTCGGAAACGTGATGGTACGCATTTCTCCTCCTTACACGAGGCATCACAACAACGTTTCACCAGACAACGCCGGTCAACTGCTGTTTGTGTATGAGAAATCAGTTGGAAACTTTCCTCATGTCACGTTGTAGGTGTCACCACCGGCGCCAATCTTGTGTGAATTCTCTGAAAAGCTAATCATTTGCATATCATGCAAAGAAGTAATAAATTAAAATGTCATGCACGCTGGAGAAGTTCTGAGGCATCAACAGCGATAGTGCAGTAAGAGGAAACCTTTTTGCCTTTTATCATTCTGTGGTGGATGTCAGCGAGAAATTCTGTCTAAAGTTTGTTGCAAGTCTCTAAGTGCTCTAATTCTCAAATATTGGGTGAGTATAGTCTGATGATTTGCACGCGGTGCGCAGTGCTTTTTCATCGCATCTATACCCATTTAAGAAGTAGGTATGATGCAATAAAATTTAACACATACAGCCGTCATTACAATTTATTTATTATATGGATTCCAGTTTCCGTGTTCCGGTACACCATCTTCAGGCCTTAACAGACGCTGAGGGCATTAAGTCAAATCGTATATATGTTTCCTCAGTTAGTAGTTGATGGCTGGTGGCACAACATTGTTGTTACATGTAGTCTCCGAAAACCAGTTCATAGATGTTGAACACTGAGGAATTCTGTATACGATTGGAGTTAATCCCATCAGCGTCAGTTACGGTGAGAAGACGATGCACTGAAGCACCAAAGATCCGCCCCCGGTAGCTCAGCGGTAGCCGGCACGGTAGCTCAGCGTTTTCTGTCAGAGGGGTAGGTGCCTTCTGTAATAAAAAAACTAAGTTAATCGATCAACTACGAACTTAAACGGATGTCTTACGACGCCTGCCCCGAGCAGATGCAACGAACAAAAGCGAACAAAATGAGATTTAACAATTAAAAAAAAAAAGTGGTCAGCGCGACAGAATGTCTATCCTAAGGGACTGGGTTCGATTCCCGGATGGGTCGGAGATTTTTTTCCCTTCAGGGACTGGGTGCAGTGTTGTCCTTATCATCATTATTTCATCCCCATCGACTCGCAAGTCGCCGAAGTGGTGTCAAATCGAAAGACTTGCACCCGGCGAACGGTCCACCCGACGGGAGGCCCCAGTCACACCCAAACTGGTAGCCTTATAATAAATAACATCGTGAGGACGACTACAGGTGTTCCATTTGGTTACGCAAGCGAACGGCCGATGTCCATCAAACCGCCAGTCAGAAGGAAGGACATACAAAACGTATGATTGATATCGATGCAGTAGCTTTGGAGGAGTTGTTGAACATACACACATTTAGTTCAAATGGCTCTGAGCACTATGGGACTTAACATCTATGGTCATCAGTCCCCTAGAACTTAGAACTACTTAAACCTAACTAATCTAAGGACATCACACAACACCCAGTCGTCCGCCGCTCGTGGTCTCGCGGTAGCGTTCTCGCTTCCCGAGCACGGGGTCCCGGGTTCGATTCCCGGCGGGGTCAGGGATTTTCACCTGCCTCGAGATGACTGGGTGTTTGTGTTGTCCTCATCATTTCATCATCATCCAGGAAAGTGGCTAAATTGGACTGAGCAAAGATTGGGTAATTGTACGGGCGCTGATAACCACGCAGTTGAGCGCCCCACAAACCAAACATCATCACAACACCCAGTCATCACTAGGCAGAGAAAATCCCTGACCCCGCCGGGAAGCGAACCCGGGAACCCGGGCGTGTGAAGCGAGAACGCTACCGCACGTCCACGAGCTGCGGACATACATACATTTAGTGTCTATACATTTTTATAAAACGTTAGCGACCCGGTCCGGATTCGCAGGGGTAGCATGAACTATCTCCAGCCAGACGTTCTGAGTGGAATAGTGTTTTTATTTTCAGGCCACGACTAAAATTATTCAGAGCGTAACATTAAGTGAAGTGAACATCATGACTGTCATATAACGTACAGGCATGAATACACTGAGGTGAGCCAGTTTACTCCTTGACTGGTTCCCTTCTATTTGATGCAGTAAGGCCTCTTCCAACACGGATCTGCGGCGTCTCCTTGGAGCACCACAGACGTGTCTGCTGACGGTGAAGGTATCCTTTCTCGAAGCCGTTACGTAACTGTGGCGTAAAGATGATACGATGGAGTCTGCCACTGTGGAGTACGATACGGATTAAGGTGGCGAGCAGCTCTTCCATTACCGCCAGCTTCGCCTTTTAGAAGGATCATGTCGGTGCATTCTGCAAACGTGTACTCAGCCGTTTCCCTATAATACCCACAGACGCGCGAATGAGGCCTGGATCCGGGTCACAGAGGTTAGCATCAGCCAATCCGACCTAACCATCCTGCACCATGACTACGCTGTTGAATACCTACCTAGCAAACATGTTTTCAAACGGCTGTGACATGAAAATTTGGGATATTGTGCGTTTCTGGGCACGGATTCCTGTTCAAAATATTATGTAGTCACTTCTTTCTAAAAGTGCTAGAGTTGGTGACGGGGAATTTCCGAACACCGTGTATGTACTGGGTGTTTCCGTAAGAGCGTGCAAAAATTTAGCAGGACACAGAGGATGCTCCACTGAACAATTTGAGGTAGCGAACCTGGGGTCGGAGAAGCCAGCTTAAGGATATAATAGGAGTAAAATCAGGCTGCTGTGTATTTTTTATTTATATTAGTTACAGTTAACTGAAAATACCATCACTGACACAAAGAACGTACCATTTGTACTGTAAGTTACAAAATTTGCTGAAACTGAGGGCCATCAACCTCAATGAAAACGTATCGGTTTACAAGATTCTGCCGCACCCTGACAAAAATCAATGGTGTGGTCTGCATGTTGCTACGTCCTTCCTCTTCTTTCGAATAAACCAGTCTGCCACATTCGTCAATCGAGAGAAATAAACAGTACTCGTGACGGATGATGCCTGTTAGGAAATCATTGCCTGTACAGCCTTTCGCCAGTGAGAGCATTCCAACGTACTTCCCCATACACAAGTTATGCATAAGGTGTGAGTTCTGCGAGACTGTGCCGGTGTTGTACAATAAAACACAGCTACCTTATGGACAGATAAAGAAAACAAAACCTCCATCATAACTTCCTAGAAATCAGACTCGACGTCCTTTTTTTTTATAGGAAATAGGGAATATACATGTAAATAAACAGCACAGTACGTGTAAACTTGTACGCATGGTAGTTGTAAACAAGCTGGAAAACAGTAATGCTAGACAAAGTGGTAGACAAGTTTACTTTCATATTTCCTTAAGGGGCTCCGGAAAGGCTCAAAATCATGAAAACTTCAATTTTTACTTTGTTGCGTTTTCTGAATCTGCTGACTATTACCTTTTAATAGATACATAATTTATTCAATTCCGAAGACTACAACTATTTTTAAAATTTTTTTTAAATGTGTTCTACATGGGCGTGACCCACTGTGGCGCTGTTAAACTGCTGTCAAATGGTGTTATTATTAACGTCCGTGTTCATCAGGTACATTTTAGTGATGTGAGATAAAGTATGTGTTGTGGCTAACCTGTGATGGTTCAATATATATCGCTGGTGTGATTGTCGATTGTTTAATGTTTATTTACTCTGTCGTTATCTCGAAAATATTCGTAATTAATTCTGTTTGTTGAGTCTCTTTTTTGTTGAAGTATAATAATGAGTAAAAGTAAAGTTATTAGAAATCCTCTGAAGGCTTTTAAGAAAAGGAGAAATGTTGGAAAGCCAAAGGTATGTGTTATTACTGTAAATAATAACATTCTAACATGGTACGAGCGATGCTTGCTTTAGACAAGGGACGCCTTCGGGCTGCAGACAGGGCTGTAAAGAGTCTAGAAATACAAGCAAGAGTAAACAGGAGGAGGAACAAGAGGAAGCTGGAGGAGGAGTTTGCAGAGGATGGAGATAATCCATCCTATTGACCTGGAATGCACTAAAAAGTTAATCCAATCTTTGTCGCTCGATTCCCAAAACTTTTATTTTCTCATACTAATTACATGTTTTCTAAGGATCTTCCAAACATATTTGATTCAGACTTTCAGTAAATGTTACACAGTACCTTCTGCATAATTTAACACAGCCTTTTTCCAAAAAACTATATATTTTTGAATATATAAATAAAAACGGCAAAAAATGTTGTGAATTTTCATTACAATTGAAAAAAAATCATCTTTAATAACTGAACAAAAATTTTGTAAAATCCCTGTGTTAAGTTGTAGCCCATATTCCAATAAATAATCTGTAAAAAGTTCAACTTCCTACCTCAAATACTTTGTGAGGAAAGATGTAATTTATAAGCGTTATTTTAACATTGCAAGTATAGGGCGTTCCGGAGCCCCTTAAGCTGGCTTCTCCGACCCCAGGTTCTCTGCTCTAGAGGGTCGGGTTTTAGTGACACTAGATACTGTCAGTGACAGAGGGGAGCAAAGATCATTACTCTGTCAGGGGTGGCTGGGAGTAAAGCGACACTTGGTGGGCGGTGGAGTGGGCTCTTCCCTGGGCTCAGTGGGTGAGGTGTGACTGAAACGTTGGTGGTTCCACTAACAGCTCTTTATTGAGACATAAGAACCGTTAAACAAACGGAGTAATACAATGCGTTTGAACTTGCTCAATTTTTCGGGTGCAGGTTCCAGTGCTAGTGACGTCGACGGCTCGTGTTGCAGAGGCACGCCGAGGCCGTATTCTTCCCTCTCAGTACCGTGCCTGCGACTCTGCGGCGGCGCGGCCTTCTCCTTGTGAATTCGCTCGATGCGTTCTTTACAAGCGGCTACGGCGTGGCACCGTGTGCTCCATCCCGGAATCGAACCAGTGACCATAAGGTTCAGCGTCTTGTGACGGAGTCCATCAGTTCACAGGTGACGCATTTGTGGAGGCCGCAGTCGCTCCGTCCTCACCAGCCACTTGGCTAAGTACCACACGAACTTCTTTCTGGTAATATCTGGGATGGCATCTTCTGCGTCGACCTACTGGTGCGGCATCGACATCTTCTTCTGTCGAGCAGCGTAGCCACTAAGTCGTTGTATCGACGTATGATGCCTGCTGAATAACCATCGGTCCATCCACCCAGGCGACGTTTTTTCGTGTTTCTTTCTACCCTCGAACGACACCCTACAAGGACCACATCACACCTGTTTGTCGGAGGTATTTATTCGGTGTTTTTGCCAATGTCGCAAAGTTTCTAGGGTGGGGGCTGACTCTTCGGTCGTTGATATATGTTTCTCACGGTGAGCAGCAACGTCACCAATTTCGAGACATGTGCCGGCTTTCCATTGTTTTGCCTCTATGCTGCCGTGGTCGGGCATTGCCCTGTCGTCCCCATCCGCATCGTCAGATACGTCACGCACGTGAGTTCAGTATGCTGACAGTTCCTGGTGCATTGACCGCTGGCGTGCGAACTGCGTTGGTCGTTGTACTCCTTGGAAGCATTGCCCTTCTGCTCGGTCGTTGATCTGTCAAAGTGCTGACTGCTGCTGCGCAAACTCCGCTGGTCATCAGCCTTGTCAAGTTGGGTAGAAACGTAACCAATGTCGACGCACGTGCTGGCCTTGCTTGTTCGATTGCTGCTGCTCCATAATATTGTGGATTAACGTGTCAAAGTCTCTAAACTGTTCACTTAAGCTACAATAAGACTATGTATTTTCCTGCTTTGACAACAATAAATAACACATAAATAGTATGCACCCTACACTCCCTCAAATTGTTCACTGGTGTACTCTCTATGTCCTGTTACATTTTTGCAGTCTCTTACGGAAGCACCCTTTATAGAGAAGAAAAAGAGTTGATATACACCATGTGATCAAAGGTGTCCGGACACCTGGCTGAAAATAACTTACAACTTCGTGGCGTCCTCCACCGGTAATGCGGAAATCAATATGGTGTTGGCCCACACTTAGACTGGAAGACAGCATCCACTCTTGCAGACATATGTTCAATCAGATGCTGAAAGGTTTCTTGGGGAATGTCAGCCCATTCTTCACGGAGTGCTGCACTGAGGAGAGGTGTCGATGTCGGCAGGTGAGGCCTGGCACGAAGTCGGCGTTCCAAAACACCCCAAAGGTGTTCTAAAGGATTCAGGTCAGGACTCTGTGCAGGCCAGTCCATTACAGGGATGTTATTGTCGTGTAACAACTCCGCCACAGGCCCTGCATTATGAACAGTTGTTCGATCGTGTTGAAAGATGCAGTCGCCATCCCCGAATTGCTCTTCAACAGTGGGAAGCAGGAAGGTGCTTAAAACATCAATTGAGGCCTGTGCTGTGACAGTGCCATGCAAAAAACCAAGGGGTGCAACCCCCTCCATGAAAAATACTATCACACCATAACAATACCGCCTCCGAATTTTACTGTTGGCACCACACACGCTTGCAGATGACGTTCACCGCGCATTCGCCATACCCACAGCCTGCGATCGGATCGCCACATTGTGCACCGTGATTCGTCACTCCACACAACGTTTTTCCACTGTTCAGTCGCACAATAGTCACGCTTCTACACCAAGCGAGGCGTCGTTTGACATTTTCCGGCGTTATGTGTCACTTATGAGCAGCCGCTCGACCATGAAATCCAAGTTTTGTCACGTCTCACCTGACTACCATAGTACTTGCAGTGGATCCTGATGTAGTTAGGAATTCCTGTGTGATAGTCTGGATAGATGTCTGCCTATTACACATCACGAACGTCTGCAGCTGTTGACGGTCTCTGACAGTCAACAGACGAGGAAGGCCTGTACGCTTTTGTGCTATACGTGCTCCTTCACGTTTCCACTTCACTATCGCATCGGAAGCTGTAGACCTATGGACGCTTAGGAGTGTGGAAATCTCGCGTACAGACTTGTGACAAGTGACACCGAATCACCTGTTCACGTTCAAAGTCCGTGAGTTCCGCAGATCGCCGCATTCTGCTCTCTGACGGTGTCTAATGACTACTGAGGTCGCCGATATAGAGTGCCTGGCAGCAGGTGGCAGCGCAGTGCATCTAACATGTAAAACGTATGTTTTTGTAGGCGCCCGGATACTTTCGATCACATAGTGTATATGATATAAAATATTTAAATGTGCATATTATACGAGTAAATTGGGGAATCGGACACTTATACGGCCTTATTGTGTGGTGATATTTTTGTCCGAGAGCCAGGAGCAGCTGTAGCAGAAGCGGCGCTCTCTCCACCTACCCGTAGCACGGCTTTATGCCGCGTCACATCAGCGGAGACGACGAGTGTTCATTACACCAATGCGGAGCACCCCTGTGCAGCACGCACAAAACGGACCAGCAAAAGAGAGTGAGACAGAGAAAAAGATACAGTGACGGGCAGAAATAATAAAGAAAAAAAGAGAGGGACTAGCGCAGAGGAATATGCAAGTGTGTGGGTGGGCAGGGGGAAGGGGAGCGCCGGGTGATGAATGGTCAGCGGTCGCCGGCGAACAGAGCGGGCGGGCCTCTCTTCGTCTGCGGAGGGCGTCGAGTGTCGCGGACGCGGTGGCCAGACCTTGCCCCGCGTTCATTAACACACGTCGCCCGCTGAAAGCTGCAGGCGCCGCGACGCCGCGGCTGTTCATTTGGCGGAGTGCACGCCCTGCGGCGCGCCACGCCGCGGCCCTCCCTCCTCCCGACTCCTCATTCAACAGCCCTCCTCCCCGTCCAACGCCGCACGCAGTTTCTGCGGCCGCCACCTGCACCTTCAGCTCTCTGGACGTCTCTCGAAAATAAAAGGGCGCCGGAGGAGTTCACAATGCAACCTGGTTGCCATTTGCTCCGGCTCCTCTGTGGGCACTCAGAGGTCTCGTTTCGACCCCGGGCGCGGCAGACCCTCCCTGCTCCACGTGGTTATTATTTCCCGCGCCCTCCTCCTAGCTGGCCTACCGAGATGTGAGTCGTCAGTGCAATCTGAATAACCGCTGCAGTGTATTTAGATATGTCGCACATTTGTTCCTGCCGTGGCCCTTACTACTGGCTGCCGTTCGAGAAATATTCAGAAAGACCTTTCCAGTTATCTCGTTCTTTCCAGTTCGCCCAAATTATCTGACAAGCAAGCTTGGGTCAGCTCGGATTTAGCAGAATGTACGAACAGGGGCAGATGTGGACTCTGACCACAATCTATTGGTTATGAACTGTAGATTAAAACTGAAGAAACTGCAAAAAGGTAGGAATTAAAGGAAATGGGACCTGCATAAACTGAAAGAACCAGGGGTTGTACAGAGTTTCAGGGAGAGGATAAGGGAACAATTGACGGGAATGGGGGAAAGAAACGCAGTAGAGGTAGAATGGGTAGCTTTGAGGAATGAAATAGTGAAGGCAGCAGATGATCAAGTATGTAAAAAGACGAGGGCTAGTAGAAATCCTTGGGTACCAGAAGAGATACTGAATTAAATTGACGAAAGGAGAAAAAATAAACATGCAGTAAATGAAGCAGGCGAAAAGGAATACAAACGTCTCAAAATTGAGATCGACGGGAAGTGCAAAATGGCTAAGCAGGAATGGCTAGAGGACAAATGTAAGGATGTAGAGGCTTATCTCACTAGGGGTAAGATAGATACAGCCTACAGGAAAATTAAACAGACCTTTGGAAAAAAGAGAACCACTTGTATGAATATCAAGAGCTCAGATGGAAACAAATTCTAAGCAAAGAAGGGAAAGCAGAAAGGTGGAAGGAGTATATAGAGAGTCTACACAGGGGCAAAATTCTTGAGGACAATATTATGGAAATAGAAGAAGATGTAGATGAAGATGAAGATGAAATGGGAGACAGGATACTGCGTGAAGAGTTTGACAGAGCACTGAAAGACCTAAGTCGAAACAAGGCCCCGAGAGCAGACAACATTCCATTAGAACTACTGACAGCCTTGTGAGAGCCAGTCCTGACATAACTCTACCATCTGGTGTGCAAGATGTATGAGACAGGCGAAATTCCCTCAGACTTCAAGAAGAATATAATAATTCCAATCCCAAAGAAAGCAGGTGTTGACAGATGTGAAAATTACCGAACAATCAGTTTAATAAGCCACAGCTGCAAAATACTAACACGAATTCCTTACAGACGAATGGAAAAACTGGTAGAAGCCGACCTCGGGGAAGATCAGTTTGCATTCCGTAGAAGTATTGGAACACGTGAGGCAATACTGACCCTACGACTTACCTTAGAAGCTAGATTAAGGAAAGGCAAACCTACGTTTCTAGCATTTATAGACTTGCAGAAAGCATTTGACAATGTTGACTGGAATACTCTTTCAAATTCTGAAGGTGGCAGGGGTAAAATACAGGGAGCGAAAGGCTATTTACAATTTGTACAGAAACCAGATGGCAGTTATAAGAGTCGAGGGGCGTGAAAGAGAAGCAGTGGTTGGGGAGGGAGTGAGACAGGGCTGTAACCTCTCCCCGATGTTATTCAATCTGTATATTGACCGAGCAGTAAAGGAAACAAAAGAAAAATTCGGAGTAGATATTAAAACCCATGGAGAAGAAATAAAAACTTAGAGGTTCGCCGATGACATTGTAATTCTGTCAGAGACAGCAAAGGACTTGGAAGAGCAGTTGAACGGAATGGACAGTGTCTTGAAAGGAGGATATAAGATGAACATCAACATAAGCAAAACGAGGATCATGGAATGTAGTCGAATAAAGTCGGGTGATGCTGAGGGAATTAGATTAGGAAATGAGACGCTTAAAGTAGTAAACATCAAAGAGTCAGAAATAGCAGAAAGAAACGATTTTAAAAACAAAATAATAAATTTGGAAGTCTTTCTAGGCAGAAGAAATAAAAAATCGAAAACAACATGGAGAGAAGAAAGGAAGAGACTTCATGGGGAGAAAATGAAGGAATACTGGAAAAAATAGGAAACTACAAAAAAAAAGAAGGGGAACTGAAGTTGTTAACGTGATCATAGTTGGTCAATACGATTGTAAAAAAATGAATTTCTCTATTTGGGGAGCAAATTAACTGATGATGGTCGAAGTAGAGAGGATATAAAATGTAGACTGGCAATGGCAAGGAAAGCGTTTCTGAAGAAGAGAAATTTGTTAACATGGAGTGTAGATTTAAGTGTAAGGAAGTCGTTTCTGAAAGTATTTGTGTGGAGTGTAGCCATGTATGGAAGTGAAACATGGACGATAAATAGTTTGGACAAGAAGAGAATAGAAGCTTTCGAAATGTGGTGCTACAGAAGAATGCTGAATGTAAGATGGGTAGATCACATAAATAATGAGGAGGTATTGAATAGAATTTTTGGATAAGAGGAGTTTGTGGCACAACTTGACTAGAAGAAGGGATCGGTTGGTAGGACATGTTCTGAGGCATCAAGGGATCACCAATTTAGTATTGGAGGTCAGCGTGGAGGGTAAAAATCGTAGAGGGAGACCAAGGGATGAATACGCTAAGCAGATTCAGAAGGATGTAGGTTGCAGTAAGTACTGGGAGATGAAGAAGCTTGCACAGGATAGAGTAGCGTGGAGAGCTGCATCAAACCAATCTCAGAACTTAAGAACACAACACCACAACGAAAACATGAAGCTAAACAGACCTTAGGACCTATCTTAGTATGAAAAAGGCCAAACCTACGTTTGAAACATTTGTAGATATACTTACTATTTTGCACATAGCTAAAAAAGTACATTGTTAGTAATCAGATATCTTCAAATCGTTTTCAGCTAAAACCGTACTTATGAATGGCTGGGATTCACAGTGGATGAAGACTCTACAAGCAACTTTAGATGTTTTGTAGTCCTTTACTGAGAACAGTATTTGTTTCACACTGTGGTAGGTGCATTCTCAGGTGATGCAATGATTATCCGTCAATCAAGAAGCTCGATACCCCATCATTCAGTTACAAACCGAAAAAGTTAATTCATTATAGGCTGTTATCAATAGGAAAATTAGCTCTAAGTACGAGTAGGTAAATGTCAGACTGGACACATACGGTGTTGATACCATTAAGCAAACGTGAAAACAGCGACTGCCTGTTTGCCACTCCTACTGACTGCTGACTGGTAGTGTTGTACTAGAAGCGTATATTGGCAGACATTCATCCCGTATTTGATACAATGAAACGTGCGATTCCCAAGGCATTTTTGCAGAGACGCCTTTATAAGAAGCGTAAAGTAACTCAAAACTACAATACGTATTTGCTCCGTCGATTTATCAAGACCTAGTCTATGGCATGCAGCCTGCAACAGCTATGCCATGGATGTTTCCCTTACTGGTTCTACGTCTGTCGGTGAAAACGCGTATTACAGAAGCGCCTTTTGTTATGTTATGCTTTCCATTAAAGTGTCTCTGAAAAGAAGTCTTGGGAATCGCATGATTCATTGTATCAAACCCGGAACGAATGTTTGGCAATACGAGCTTCTAGTAAGCGAGCACCAATTACCAGTCCGTAGCGCTGGCATAAGAAACAGTCGCCGTTTTCACATTTGCTGTATGTCCAGTTTGACATCCACGTAGTGCCGATTAACGCTAATTTTACCAATGAGAACGACCTGTAAACGATAAATATTTTGCATTTGCAGCTAAACGATGTCACATCGAAGATTCTCCATTGTTTGACGGCGGATCATTGCATCACCTCTAACTGTGCTAATGTGGTAGCGTTTCCAATAAAGAACTATAAGACGACTGTAGCAGCTTGAAGAGAGTTCAGTCACTGTGAACCTCATCGGTTCATCCGAGCAAGCTGTTGACGTTCTCGACTGGAGCACACTCTTTCAAAATTTTAATTTGAGGTCAAATTCAGGAAGTGGAAGATGTATGCAACACGTACAGAAACCAGAATGGGGTTATAACAGTTGAAGGACATGAAAGAGAGAGGAGGTACTTTATAAGAGAGTGAGACGGGGTTGCTGCCGATGTTATCCAGTCTATTGTCTGAGCTAGTAGAAAAAGAAACAAAGGAGAAATTGGGAGGAAGTGGAAGTTGAAGGAGAAGAAATAAGAATGTTAAGATTTGCAGGTGACTTTACAGTTCTGTCACAGACAACAAACGATTTGCAGATAGCATTTGAAAAAGAGATTATCAGGCGAATTTCAACAAAAGTGAATCAACAGTAACGGATTTTGTTCAAAGTATATCCTCCGATGCAGAGATGGCTAATCAAGCATGAAAAGTAGTACATGATGTTTCTTGAATGGGCACAACTCTCAGAGACTTATATAAGAGACCGAGCGAGGTGGTGCAGTGGTTAGACACTGGACTCGCATTCGGGAGGACGACGATTCAATCCCGCGTCCGGCCATCCTGATTTAGGTTTTCCGTGATTTCCCTCAATCGCTCCAGGCAAATGCCGGGATGGTTCCTTTCAAAGGGCACCGCCGACTTCCTTCCCCGTCCTTCCCTAATCCGATGAGACCGATGACCTCGCTGTATGGTCTCCTTCCCCAAAACAACCAACCAACCAACCAACTTATATAAGAAAACTAAACGATAAAAGTTGTAACTTATGTTTTATGTTGATCTTGTGTGTTGTTGTTGTAAACTAAACTTGTTTCTCATTTTAAAAACTTTCGTGCATTTTTGTGTTGAACCTTAACCTGAACAGTGCCAGTAGTGTGCTTATGTAAACGCTATATGATAAAAGAGTCGCTAAACCAATCTGAAACTATATACCTTTATTACCGTTACCTCCTAGAAAACATAAAACTGTGTCCTAAAGAAACTTTCCTCTGAAGTCCTCCTTTGTGCAGTGCAGTGAGCTCTTCTACAATGAGTGTCGTCATCTTACGTGACTTGTAGTTGAAACACAAAAAAAAAAAAAAAAAAAAAAAACTAACAGAATAAAAGTTCTGCATAGGATTACAAATCGAATTTTGAAAGAATAAAGGTCCAAAATGCATCCATCAAAATGCCGTATAATTTTACGAATGCGATGTAACTAAATAAACTTTCCGACTTTAAATAATGCACATACTAATGTAACACTGCAGTGTAAGAATAAGACAGTCTCCATAAGCAATTAGATCCGGACTGAACTTTACCTAAGCTGACCCTGATAATAATTTTGAAATGCAGCGGCTGGTTGTGAATGACTTTATTGTGTTCTGACTGTAACGTTAAAATGGCCCTAACAAATTTTGGTGGCTTACCTTGTGGCAATGGGAACTCGATACTGCTCGAAAGTGGTGACAAAATACAACGCAGCAGCAAATCCGCTAAAGAAAAGGAAAAATCTTGCCCAGGTGCAGTGCAAGGGACCTCAGCTATGCTAACCACATCATGCTTTACTCTGGATGGCTGTGTTCCGCTCAGTACAATGCGGTGACACAATTACAGAACAAACTTTCCGTGAGGACACGGCGGTAGAAACTCGACTTACTAAATGATTGAAAAGAGACTAAAATTCAAAGCTGTACTGTGGACCCAATTCCTTAGGAATTACATTAATTTTCACAAAAATCACTTCTCATAAGACATATGACTCTGCCATGAGATTTGTTAATAGAGTGGTAATTGTGTGGTGCCTCCATAGCTCTGAGTACAAGTTGTATGAACAGACAATTTTGCTTGATCTCATATGGACAACCAAACTAACTGACCTGAAGAAATAGAGAAACTCGCGATAACTTATGCACGATCAAACAATGCAGTGACGACATTACCTGAAAAGCTTCACAGTTCTCAAATAAATCTCTCCCAAACCATTGTTCCAAAAAGCAACATCCTTTGCGTTTGCATCTCAGTGTTCTGCTACTCGTTTCCAGGCCGCACAACAACGAAACCAACGCCCGACTGTTTCATTTGCGATGTTAGTAATCTCGTAAAGTGATACGGGTTTGTTTATTGGGCACAATGATAATAGATTAGCACTTGTTGTAAACTGGTTGTTAGTTTATTTTGCCCAAGTAGCCTAGAGCGTTCACTTCTACGTTTTCAAAAATATAACTTGACACATCCCTCAAACTGTCCTTCCTATGGTTTTTTGCGGAACAAAGCGTATAAAGGCATTGATTTACGTATTTTAGTTAAAAAAATACCCCTGAAGTCGGAAATATTTTAAGGAAATTATGTTATCGCTATAAGCTGCTTTTAATGAATAATACTCTATTGACATGTAGTTTTGGTAGGAAGTATCATTCTCAAGTCGATGTAAAATTACATTAGAATAAAAACATAGGTTATCCAGGTTAACGCGTAAAACGTCATATCCAAATTAAGGTCGTCTTGGTCAAGAAAATTTACCTCGAAAGCTAATATTTTCTTTACGTGTGATTAGTTTCAGTCACTTCCTCTGGTAAAAAGTATAGTACCCTGTCGTTCACTTGGCAAAGTTCAAGAGATCTTTCTCGTGCTAACCCTCCTCAACAAGATGTTTATACAGTAATGTATTTTTACGTCTACTTGGAAGTGATACCTCCTCCCGAAACTTGTCGTCAATGTAGCATTATTTATTAAGCTCAGCTTATGGAAGTAACATGAATTTCTTCAAAAGTTAGTTTTTGTCTCTGTCATCTATTACGATACTACCGTAACGTTGATCTCATTTAGAGGAGAGTGCTGTACCACGGAACATTTCTCAGACTTCCATCTCTGGCCAATCCAAAAACAGAAATTTAATATAGTTATTATTCCATTTTACAACAATAGAATCCAGCTGTGTGTCTTGAAGTCATGTAATGAAATTAGAAAACTTTTCCTGAAAAAGTAAGATTTTTATAGACGTAAAAAAAACCCAAGGCACAACATTGTCGTATGTCTAGAAACAAATATTCCAGTCGAAAAATGCTTGTCAGTACTGTATTTAATAGTCCGCGCCTTTTGCTATCAGTTCACTTCATACCAGTAATCGCAAAGTGAAATCAAATTAGCTGAATTATTACAAAAACCCGGTTCTATATGTAATATATTTTGAGGTACAAGCTCTTGCCAACTAACACTAATATCCATTTTCAAGTCAGGGAAACATGCTAAGACATTAAAGAAATTCAGTTCACTTACAAATATCACGTGTTGCATGGTACATGTTACATGGTGCTTGATGGTGCTTGTTTCAAGCTACAAGATGGTGCATGACCATCGATGTATGGCTCTACCGTCCAGTTTACAAATGTACTGAGTTTTACTCATCACAGAACTGAAGAGTTAACGGAATCTTCCGAACAGCATTAATATATTTTAAAGCACTTAAATATGATGAAATTGAAATATCTACAATATCTGTACAAAACACAACGTTTTGTCTCATGACAACCAAAATTCTGGAAACTACTTATGATGGTTTCTAGTGCTCGTTCCTACATGTGGCTCTTCGCTTTATTGACACGCCGACCAGGAAGCATCACGTGTTCATAGGTACATTAAAAAAATCACTAAAAAGTGATTACTACTACAAATAGAATGCTAACGTGCTCTGATGTCATTCTAGAGCATGTTCACATTTCTATATAAATACTTGCAAATTTTTTATGAGAGTATAGTATTTAATTAGTCTCTCTCTACCTACAGACCTATTTTTTGGAACCTAGTTTGAAATGACTCTTACTATTAAACATCGTCTGTCCAACAAGTTTGTTGCGTGACCGTCACCCGCAGCAAACGCAGAAATTGCGTTTTGTTAACAAAAACCGCCTTTTCTTGTTGCGATGTATTTTATTTGTTCCACGTACGTTTCACCTTTTACTTAAAGAGATACTTAGTGGCACCTAGAATGATACAAAAAAAAAATGGTTCGAATGGCTCTGAGCGTTATGGGACGTAACTGCTGAGGTCATCAGTCCCCTAGAACTTAGAACTACTTAAACCTAACTAACCTAAGAACATCACACACACCCATTCCCGAGGCTGGATTCGAACCTGCGACCGTAGCGGTCAAGCGGTCCCAGACTGCAGCGCTTAGAACCGCTCGGTCACTCCACTCGGCTAGAATGATACATTTTTTTATGTGATATTTGTAGATTATAAAACGGTTCACGTGAACACTGAAAACGCCTTAAAGTAAATAGCGAAACGCGTCTGAAATAAATAAGTACCACTACCCTAAAATTGCTGAATAGGTCGCTAAATGAAATGGTACTAGCTAAAAACCCAATGACTTTATTTGACGCTTTTCAGGAGAGACCCATCATCAGATACTCATAATCATCTAGGTATTCAGATGCATAAAGACACGTTGTTAGATGATCATCACTATCTGATGACTGCTATCTCCAGAAATGCGTCAAATAGAGCTGTGTCAGCTGACAGCTGTATCAGTTACAAACTGTTTCATGCATCCGAATACCTAGATGATAATGACTATCTGATGTCGTGTATCTCCCGGAAAGCGTCAAATAAAGTCATTGATTTTTTTTCTTTAACTAGTGGCATTTCATTTAGCGACCAATTAATTAATTTACAACATGGTTGTATTCTTCCTGCGTGACCTTGTGACAATTACAATAAACAAAATAAAATGTAGCAAGAAAAAGTGGTTTCTATTTCCAAACGCTCACAGATACAACATCAAGAATTAAGTTTCAAGGCGAAATTTCTGAACCATTCAAAATGAAAACAGGAGTTCGACAAGCTGACGGACTGTCCCCAATTCTCTTTAACTTGGTTTTAGATAAAGTAGTAAAAACATGGGAAAACACATTAAAAAACATAGGCACAAAGGGTATAAGCATGGGCCAAGGAAAGAACAAATTTGAAGTAAAATGTTTAGCCTTTGCGGATGATATGTCATTGATAACTGAAAACCGAACAGACGCAACAGTTATGCTTGATATGTTACACGAGATTGCTGAAAAGACTGGGCTAAAAATACCCTACGAAAAAACCGAGTATATAGAACACAAACATACTACAGAAAAGTTTATGAAAACAAAGTATGGAAAAATTAAAAGAGTTGATATATTCAAATACCTGGGGGAGTGGATCCAAGCCAATGGGCTGGATAACACAACAAATAAAGAAAGAATAAAAAAGTTGGAATTTGCATATAAATTAACACAAAACTACTACAATAAGAAATCAATATCCATACAAGCAAAGATTAAACATTATAATACAGTTATTAGGACACAAGAAACATATGGATCAGAGTGCCTAATATTGAATAAGAAAGGCGAATTAAGAGAACTAGAAAAACAGAGAGAAAAATATTAAGAAAAATTCTAGGTCCTGAGAAAAACAAGGAAAATAGGTGGATTAAAAGGAGAAATTAAGACCTATACAAAAATACAGAAACGATCACAGATACAATGAGGACATTTAAAAAGAATGGAAGATACACGGATTACAAAGAAAATTTTTAATTACGTTAGTAAGCTGAAAAACACTGTAGGATGGATAGAAGCAGTAAAGAAAGACGCCAACAAAATAGGTGTTACAGAAGAAATAATACGTGACAGGAATAACTTTAGGCTACTTATAGAAAACGCAAACTATGAAGAAGATGCGCCAAAACCTCGACCCAAGAGAGTGTGGACAGATGAGCAGAGACGAGCAGTTGGCGAGAAAATGAAGAAGTACTGGGAAGAACGGAAAAAAAGAAACACCATAAGTCTTAAGTTGTATGCGGTCCATAGCTGGCCAAATTCATAATAAAAAAAAAACGAATATCGTCTGTTCAGTATTTATTCTTCTTGTCAAACTTTAATATCACTTCTTTAGCCAATACAGTGCATATAGAATGAAACTTCAAGGTGTGCAGGAGAGCTACTGCGAAGTTTGGAAGGTAGGAGACGAGGTACTGGCGGAATTAAAGCTCTGAGGACGGGGCGTGCTTGGGGAGCTCAGTTGGTAGAGCACTTGCTCGCGGAAGGCAAAGGTCCCGAGTTCGAGTCTCAGCCCGGCACACAGTTTTAATCTGCCAGGAAATTTCAAATGCATATAGTCTCTTAACTAATACTGGTACTGATAATGTGATACCTTTGCTAGCGGCGTCTTTCGCCGCCTTTCAGTGCCAGCAACCCAGGACGAAGGGGAAGTTGGACCTCGTACAGCGTGCGCTAGAGACAAAAACACAAGTATAACTACTTCAAGTATAACTACTTCACATTTAACGACAAAATTTATGTCCAAAAGGACGGACTCAGCATGGGAAACTCTGTATCAGGGATTATGGCAGACGTCTTTATTAACTATCTCGAATTGAAATTACTAAAAGATTTTCCAACATTAGCTAAAAAGATCGTATACTACTATAGATATGTAGACGACACGCTATTGCTTATTAATGGTAGTCAATCTGATATTGACGAAGTCATCAGTACATTTAATAGCTTACACAACAAAATTGCTTTCACAGTTGAAAAAGAACAGAATGGAGTCATTAATTTTTTAGACCTAACCATTGGAAGGGAAAATGGAAAACACACATTTGACATTTACAGAAAATCAACATTCACAGATATCATCTTAGATTATGGTTCACAACACCCAGACCAACACAAAAAAGCGTTTTTCCACTTTGCATTTCATCGTATGTTCCGATTACCATTATCTAATGAAAACCATGAGAAAGAGTTAAACATAGTTAAACAAATTGCAAGAAATAATAATTACCCGTTGAAATACGTCATGAACATTTATGAGATGACATCCAAAAAATATAGTAAAGACAATTTAAGGCAGAATGAGACAAGCGAAACTAAAAATCAAAAATTTATCACATTGCCTTTCTATGGTCCCATTAGCAATAAAATTGCCAGTGTATTCAAGAAGAGCAATATTCATGTAGGTTTCTCGACGGCGAACAGACTGGGCGTGCTTTTAAGGAATAACATTCATAAACGCAAAGTCTTACATGAATCAGGTGTTTACAAACTAATGTGTGCCACGTGTAATGCAGGTTACATAGGGCAAACCGGACGAAAATTAGAAACAAGGTTACGTGAGCACGTTGCATTTGAGAGGAAAGATATTGCTGAAAAATCGAATTTCGCAGCCCATCTGGTAGCAACTGGTCATACAACTCCAGATTTGACATCGCAATTGAAGTTGTTGCACAAGGATAAAAAAGGTCGCCTGCTCGACCTTATGGAAGAGATGGAGATCTTTTGTCATAATAAAGCTCCAGAAATCGCGCTACTTAACGAGCAAACGATATCGAGAAGCACACATTTTTGGAAGTGCTTCTCCGATTTACTATGAAATAAAGTCAACTTGTGGCCAATTATCACAATTAGCAATTCGTAGTCAGTTGCTTGTTATCCCTTATATACAACGCCTCAGTCATAGTCGCTACGAGAACACTTACAATGGCCGCTATTTCAACTATCTCAACACATAGACACCAATGTTTTCAGTTTGTTTTAATAACATTACTAATTTCGCTTTTTAAAAAGATGCTTCTTTTTTGTTCTGTAATTTGCAGAACTCATGGACGCCTACTGAACATAATTTTACTACAGTCGACATCTCGTAGGCGTTGACACAAAGTAATACAAACCGGTTATCACTTTACGTAATTATTTTTAATTTATGTTAACAATTCCTTTGCTATTTGAATAAGTGCTGGATATCGTGCATAGTCTATGTTTAATTTCTCTAAAGTACGATGTATATTTTGGTATAAGTGACACTATTACTTGTCCTTCCTCATGATGGTTTCTCGATGATTGATGTATACTACTTGTTCGCACCTTATATTTTCAAATGTATTTCAAATACACAATTAGAAATATAGCCATTTCTTAAGTCTGCTTGTTTTTCATATGGGGCACACTACTACTATAAGTTACGTAAAATCAAATCAGTTTATTAATATTCAAAACCGGTTGCTTGCAACTTCATTACTGTTTTATCAACCTGTGAATGTACATATGGGTTCTGACCCAGTGCTTATGCGGAAACGTACAACCAATAATGGGACGAATGATAGTTACATTATCACGTCGTTAAATATGCTAACAAAATTGTTTATCTACACCTAGAAACATTTTGTAATGAACATTGTGTTTCACGGCATTTTAATTATTAAGTAATGGCAGTTTTGTACTGTTATTATTTTTATATATTTGACTCCTTAGTCTTAACGTTTGTTACATAAATTACGAATGTTGTACTTCTGACTTCCCACGCCAGGTGGTGGGTATTATATATATATATATATATATATTTTAAACCTGTGTTACACCTCATTTCATGTTATTCATTTATTATTCTTTTGCATTATCTTTTGCTTTTTATATGTCCTGCACTCTAACAACTTATCGATCTGTTTTATGTTTTATAGTTTATAAAAAACAATACGCCAATGTATTTTAGATATTTCCTTCCCCCTGCGTCTGCTATGTGTTGTAGGTACATTTCAAATTTGAATTACTACACCATTCACAAAAGCACGAGAGTTATTTAGTGTTAATATTTCGCAAAACCAGTAATAGTATGTCTTCACGTGACACATGTCACATAGAGGGCCTGTCAAGCCCCGTCACACCGAGGTCTGCTGAACAAGTGCATGTAAACTGCGACCTCAGTCTATGTGATTGCCGTAAGCTTATTGACAACAGTGCATCCTAATTTAAGTTATACAATATAGGTTTGTTCCTAACAAGTGTTATGTTCATATGCAGATGTAATTGTGTTTTTCTATTTTATACTCTCTGATCGTAATGTGAAAAATTTTTAACTTCTAGCACTGAAGATGGTCACTCAGTGACAGAAAATCGATTTTGCGATAGTAAAAAATATACGACCAATGCTGTCTCTTTTTTCAAAAAAAAAAAAACAAGAGGCATTGTGCAACCACACAGTGGGTATTCTGTCTAATGCCCTCGGCTGGTTCAATAATGGTCACCATGCGAAGATTCTAGTGGATACATATGGACCACCGCAGACACTAAGTTAAAGCATAGACATAAAAGCGTCAAGAATGCACACATGGAGGCGAGTGAAACTCCCGGCTGGCAATCCCCATTTTCAGCTGTCTTAAAAAGCCAAAGACGCACCGATAACTGCTAGACCCCTGCAGGCAATGGGGCAGAGCGTAGACACAAAACGCCAAGAATTCACACAGGGAGGCTTGCGAAACTATGGAACTGGTTAAGAGGTCAGCCTGCTTAAAAATAAAATCGGTTGCCGCACAGTAGGTAGGCTGTTTATAAATAACGAGTACTGGCCGATTCTTAGACAAAGCAGAAGCATACTAAGACTTTCAAGGCCTCACTCAGAGACAACCATGTACAAGAAATGCTGTGCGGTTGCTCTCAAAGACACTAAGGAATGCAGAAAAACATCGGTACAATGTGCGACCAACGCTCGGAACAGCCTCGACAGTGAACACAGGATAAAGATGTCAGTTCCAAGTCACATATTGGTCCACACAAGATAGAAAATCTCCACTCTTTACTGGTAGGAGTGGTCACTAAAAGGTGATCAGTTATCGGGTAGTATTGCAAACTTAGTGCGCCAGTGGCAACGCCGAAGAGGAAAGATTCGAGGAATCTCTGAACTAGAGAGACAGGAATTGAAGCGATAGCCGATGAGACAGCATGGAAGCAAGAGGACGTGGAGACTATATACACTCCTGGAAATTGAAATAAGAACACCGTGAATTCATTGTCCCAGGAAGGGGAAACTTTATTGACACATTCCTGGGGTCAGATACATCACATGATCACACTGACAGAACCACAGGCACATAGACACAGGCAACAAAGCATGCACAATGTCGGCACTAGTACAGTGTATATCCACCTTTCGCAGCAATGCAGGCTGCTATTCTCCCATGGAGACGATCGTAGAGATGCTGGATGTAGTCCTGTGGAACGGCTTGCCATGCCATTTCCACCTGGCGCCTCAGTTGGACCAGCGTTCGTGCTGGACGTGCAGACCGCGTGAGACGACGCTTCATCCAGTCCCAAACATGCTCAATGGGGGACAGATCCGGAGATCTTGCTGGCCATGGTAGTTGACTTACACCTTCTAGAGCACGTTGGGTGGCACGGGATACATGCGGACGTGCATTGTCCTGTTGGAACAGCAAGTTCCCTTGCCGGTCTAGGAATGGTAGAACGATGGGTTCCATGACGGTTTGGATGTACCGTGCACTATTCAGTGTCCCCTCGACGATCACCAGTGGTGTACGGCCAGTGTAGGAGATCGCTCCCCACACCATGGTGCCGGGTGTTGGCCCTGTGTGCCTCGGTCGTATGCAGTCCTGATTGTGGCGCTCACCTGCACGGCGCCAAACACGCATACGACCATCATTGGCACCAAGGCAGAAGCGACTCTCATCGCTGAAGACGACACGTCTCCATTCGTCCCTCCATTCACGCCTGTCGCGACGCCACTGGAGGCGGGCCATACGATGTTGGGGCGTGAGCGGAAGACGGCCTAACGGTGTGCGGGACCGTAGCCCAGCTTCATGGAGACGGTTGCGAATGGTCCTCGCCGATACCCCAGGAGCAACAGTGTTCCTAATTTGCTGGGAAGTGGCGGTGCGGTCCCCTACGGCACTGCGTAGGATCCCACGGTCTTGGCGTGCATCCGTGCGTCGCTGCGGTCCGGTCCCAGGTCGACGGGCACGTGCACCTTCCGCCGACCACTGGCGACAACATCGATGTACTGTGGAGACCTCACGCCCCACGTGTTGAGCAATTCGGCTGTACGTCCACCCGGCCTCCCGCATGCCCACTATACGCCCTCGCTCAAAGTCCGTCAACTGCACATACGGTTCACGTCCACGCTGTCGCGGCATGCTACCAGTGTTAAAGACTGCGATGGAGCTCCGTATGCCACGGCAAATTGGCTGACACTGACGGCAGCGGTGCACAAATGCTGCGCAGCAGAGCGCCATTCGACGGCCAACACCGCGGTTCCTGGTGTGTCCGCTGTGCCGTGCGTGTGATCATTGCTTGTACAGCCCTCTCGCAGTGTCCGGAGCAAGTATGGTGGGTCTGACACACCGGTGTCAATGTGTTCTTTTTTCCATTTCCAGGAGTGTAATTACTGTAATAAAAGCAAAAATTCATTTTTTAATCCTCTAATAGCTCTGTTCTATCCGCTTATCAATTCCTTAATCTAATAATAATTTTCTGTTTAATTGCACTTAATTACTGGATCCCGGGATACGGCAGTCTCACTAGTAATCTGCAAGTCATTTAGATCTAGAGATCAGAATTTTGAGTTTACTACAATTTGGCGCCTAACGTTGGCGATCAAGTTGGTAATTCGCATATGATGTCATATCACAGAGTTTGGAAAAATTCACTACACTTTTGTAGCAAAAAATGAGGCATTCTCATAAGTAATTTGCATGCTATGTGACATCACCTGAATTTTTAAGGATTCCCCACAATAGAAACGTTCAGGGTATATTTCCTTTCTTCCCATTATTTAGTTACTATTATTATTTAGCACAGTTGCTGTTCTTATTACGGAAGTTTAATCGCCAAGATCGCACAAAAATACTCAACGATTACTAGTTTCGGCGAAATTAAATCACTATCTTTAGATCATTTGAAGATAAGAAATTTTTACACGGCCAATCAGTGTCGTCGCCTGTTCACAGTAATTTGACACAACTGTAACGTTTATAAAGGTAAAATTATGGAAAATTGTAACGTCAGCCCAACATTGAACGTTTATTAATTCAAAGCAAGCAAACCTTATGAAGATGTCATCATATAGTATTGTCTCTCGCCATATAATAAGAGAATAGCTGTGGGAACAGTCACAAAAGTTAAAAGTAAAATACATAAGAAGTGTTTTCATGTTGTTTTCTTATTGACATCTGATAGGAAACTGCTATGAGGCAAAGAATGGAAAACACCATGTTTTACGGCGCCATCAGATGGCAGGTGTTTTACAACGTAAGAGTCATCTTCTAACTACAGTCTAAAGAATATTTTGTTTTTTACCTTTTATATTTTTATACACATATAAAATCCATAGAATTATATGGATTTTATAACTGGCTTTGTAAATCTATACGTCAAAGAATTAGTACAAAAATGTTATTACTGTATCTTATTTTAGTGTTACAGTCATTGTTATCAGGTACACAGAGTGATACACTGCTAACGTTAGATTAATAAATTCTCGGTGCATAGAGATTACAAATATGAAAACGGTGATGTGTAACTTTACGAATTACGAGTGTAGATTCCCGTATAATAATGTATATTCAATGATCACTTGATGTGTGAGGAGCAGCTCGAAGTATAGGTTATCGTTCAATGTATTACGCCTGTTCTCTCAGTCAATGTCTAGGATACAGTAAGTGTTACATATTGATATACGATACGGAAGTTTTGAAACGAGACCTGTCGTTAAACTTAAAAAGAGAGAGGGGGCTGCAAGCTGGAACCATATAACACCGGGGGTGGCATATTATTACTATCTAAAAAATACGCTAGTGAGTTCTATTTTAATCTGTTGCAGCACCTTACAGCGTAATATCACGTATAATTATGTTAACACATAAAAATATATAAAAACTCTCAGTGCTGTTCTTAACAATATAAAGCTTACAATATCAGTTATCATATCGCGTTAACATCAAAAAAACTACCAGCTTCATAGAATATGCCAGATAAAAGTCGGCGATTCAACTTCGCTAAAACTAATAATCATTGTGTATTTTTGTGCAATCTGGGCGAACAATCTTCTGTAACAGGAAGAATAACCGCGTTTAGGTATAATTTATTAAAATTAATATTTCGAGGCTGAGACATAACTCATTAATCAATCGTAACATGTAAAAACGTCAAAATGTGTTGAAAAAACGGCCTCTTATACAGGATGTTTCACAATTCATATTTCACATTTGTAGAGGTTAGGGGACTTACTAGCTCAAGTTTTAAAGAGGAACTCATGTCCGGAAACGTCATCCAACGGCAATATAGAGCGTCAAAGTTAAAGACACCGGCGCCTGTAAATGTAAATACTGGGTAATTTCGTGGTAATGTTACGAACTTTCAAGGATGATGAAGTTGAATAAATGTACCATTTTGAGGTAAGGGACCCTGGCTCGGAACCGAAGGAGTCGAGAGTTCAAGCGAAAATCATTCTGATATCTCTGACAGTGAAATACAGGCACCGGTACTGTTGTTGCTAGGACTGTACGGTAGACAGCTTCCCGAAATGGTATTATGGATCAAGGTAAGAAGAAATATCTAGTAAACACGGGCTCCAAAAGGCATATGTTAGGAGCTATGAGCACTTGTTCCTCTTCGCAACTGTGAAATGCATCTCTTCCAGTGAACAAGTGCTCCTACCTCTTAAGCTACGCATATTAGAGCCAATGTTTACTACACATTCTATTTGTTGTCTTGATCTGTACTACCAACTCTGAAAGTTGCCTACCCTATATTTTAGCAACAACAGTACCGGTACATGTAGTCCACTGTCAGAGGTATCAGAAAAGTTTACGGTTATTACTTTCTAGTGGTTAGTTTCTGGTATAGGGACCCTTATCTCATATTGACACATTTATCCTTGTCCATTATCCTTGGAAGCTTATAATATCATCATGAAATCACCAATCACTGGGGGAATTAAGACTGTGAGGACGGTTCGTGAGTCGTGCTTGGGTAGCTCGTTTGGTAGTGTCACGACTACCCAGACAGCGCGCTCCAAATGGTCCTGCGGATGTATACACCTACTAATATGGCAATACCGATAAACCTGGGGCAAACCCACTACAAAGCCAACCACATCCGGATGTTTCTGCTCGAAGTTAGCTACCTCCGAGCGAAGCTGAGCGCACCACTACAGGACCTTACAACCGCCCGACTATACCGGATAATGAATACTGGTGGAATAGTAAACCGCATGGAAACGAAATATCCCCTACGGGATTGGGCTCAAATCTGGAAGAACATCCACAACAAAGTGTTTGGAACAAATATCAGATCAACGTGGTATAAAGTAGTCAATGAGACCATACCTACGAAAGAAAAATTACTCAGAATACGATTGTCGGCAACTGACAGATGGGGATAGTGTGCCCTCATAGACAACTTACAACACAGATGTGTCTGCGGAGAAAATAAATTGGTCTGGGAATGGTGCAGAATGAATCTTGCCTCTATCTGCAGGACGGCTAGACAGACAATCTCTATCACATCGGTGTTGCAACCCGATGGCAGTTACTATCCCATCACGAAGGAAAATATATGGACATGGCTGACAGGACATACTCTGCATTACCTAATTCAAGCCGAAGATGCGCCATCTTACCGGGGCTACACAGTATATCTAGCCACACAAGTACAACAGCTGACGCAGTATGACAAATACAGACAAAAGTTCGCGAACTATATACCGGCATTGAGAATAACGACACTATGAACGACAAAGGCGATGCAAAAAACGAACAAGGAACGACGAAGTAGATGTATGCACTGCGTCCGACTGTTAATAACGTTGATGGCAGTGTGTTATTTATTTATTTATTTATTTTTTCCTCACGTCGAATATACTCCACACCTCGACCAGAGTGTGGCGTCCGGCAATCGGGCACTCAGTACTAAGAAAAGACAACTGCTGACATAGGGGATCACATACAAATGGGGAAAATGAAACGAGACCAAGCATATGCTTGGGATATACAATAATAGGCAACCCTCGAGAAGACGAGCGTTGAGTGCCGTCAATAAGCTGAGATATCTCACGCAAAGAATAGTGGAAACAAACAATTAAGAAAAACACCCTTTTCTGTATATAGGAAAAAACAAACGTTAAAATACAAAAAAGATAAAACAAGATGAAAATAAAAGTTTTGCAACAAAGAGTCATCGATAGGACTGAAACGTTTCCTCTGCTGCAGAAGCAATGCACCTTGAAATTTCCACTGCAGTGACAACACTGTTTTCTTGATTCAGAAGAAGCATTCTTTGTATGAAACGTTCTTTTAACGGCATAGAAAAAAAAAGTTGGTAGAGCACTTGCCCGCGAAAGGCAGAGGTCCCGAGCTCGAGTCTCGGTGCGGCATGCAGTTTTAATCTGCCAGGAAGTTTCATATCAGCGCACACTCCGCTGCAGAGTGAAAATTTCATACATGAAATCACCTAGTATATACACTCCTGGAAATTGAAATAAGAACACCGTGAATTCATTGTCCCAGGAAGGGGAAACTTTATTGACACATTCCTGGGGTCAGATACATCACATGATCACACTGACAGAACCACAGGCACATAGACACAGGCAACAGAGCATGCACAATGTCGGCACTAGTACAGTGTATATCCACCTTTCGCAGCAATGCAGGCTGCTATTCTCCCATGGAGACGATCGTAGAGATGCTGGATGTAGTCCTGTGGAACGGCTTGCCATGCCATTTCCACCTAGCGCCTCAGTTGGACCAGCGTTCGTGCTGGACGTGCAGACCGCGTGAGACGACGCTTCATCCAGTCCCAAACATGCTCAATGGGGGACAGATCCGGAGATCTTGCTGGCCAGGGTAGTTGACTTACACCTTCTAGAGCACGTTGGGTGGCACGGGATACATGCGGACGTGCATTGTCCTGTTGGAACAGCAAGTTCCCTTGCCGGTCTAAGAATGGTAGAACGATGGGTTCGATGACGGGTGCCGGGTGTTGGCCCTGTGTGTTTCGGTCGTATGCAGTCCCGATTGTGGCGCTCACCTGCACGGCGCCAAACACGCATACGACTATCATTGGCACCAAGGCAGAAGCGACTCTCATCGCTGAAGACGACACGTCTCCATTCGTCCCTCCATTCACGCCTGTCGCGACACCACTGGAGGCGGGCTGCACGATGTTGGGCGTGAGCGGAAGACGGCTTAACGGTGTGCGGGACCGTAGCCCAGCCTCATGGAGACGGTTGCGAATGGTCCTCGCCGATACCCCAGGAGCAACAGTGTCCCTAATTTGCTGGGAAGTGGCGGTGCGGTCCCCTACGGCACTGCGTAGGATCCTACGGTCTTGGCGTGCATCCGTGCGTCGCTGCGGTCCGGTCCCAGGTCGACGAGCACGTGCACCTTCCGCCGACCACTGGCGACAACATCGATGCACTGTGGAGACCTCACGCCCCACGTGTTGAGCAATTCGGCGGTACGTCCACCCGGCCTCCCGCATGCCCACTATACGCCCTCGCTCAAAGTCCGTCAACTGCACATACGGTTGACGTCCACGCTGTCGCGGCATGCTACCAGTGTTAAAGACTGCGATGGAGCTCCGTATGCCACGGCAAACTGGCTGACACTGACGGCGGCGGTGCACAAATGCTGCGCAGCTAGCGCCATTCGACGGCCAACACCGCGGTTCCTGGTGTGTCCGCTGTGCCGTGCGTGTGATCATTGCTTGTACAGCCCTCTCGCAGTGTCCGGAGCAAGTATGGTGGGTCTGACACACCGGTGTCAATGTGTTCTTTTTTCCATTTCCAGGAGTGTACATACTTTTACTGGGGCCGGCGCCTATAGCTTTTACGGTCTGTAGCGCCATTGTATGATGTTTCTAGACATGGGGCTGGTCCCCTCTACAACCTCTAGAAGTTCTTAACACAAACTGTGAAACACCCTGTACAAATAGGGTAGGTGTAAACGGAGCATTCTCCTTGAGGTACAAAACTTTCAACTCTCACCTGAATCACTCAGCACTGTGGTGTGTCACAGATCCCCTACACTCGTTGTCTCGTGGACAGGCAAGGGAGTAGTGCAGAACGCCGGCAGCTCCTCCACTGGTTTTACTACACAGCAAAAGAATATACAGAGTCTGTTCAGACTGGTCCGCGTGGCGTTTTGAGCAACGAGACCGCTATCGCTTTGCGAAGCCGGCAGACACCTTTTTTTCTCTCGTTTTCCACCCTTTTTTTTTATTTTACTGTGTCACGTGCCCGGACGGCGCAGCCTCGCGAACTCGTAACGCCCAGCTGCGCGCACGCTAGCGCTAGAGCGCTCGCCAACTCAATAAACTGGAGATGAGATAAAGCGGGCGCCGGGCGGAACCAGCGTAGACGGCTGGCTGGGTGGCTGTCGTGACGTCGCGGCGCGGCGCGGCGTGTCGCAGGCCCCGCCCCCCGCTGAAAGCTTCCGGCGGCTCGCTGATTGCGCGGCTGCCGAACTTTGGCGACAACCCCCCACCGATACCTGGTCTCATTCTGCTGATCTTCCGCTCACCAGGGGACCCTGCCCGGTGAACTGGCACCGCGGCGAACGGCTCCAGCCCTCGTGCAGCCAGACTCGAGGGCTCTTATCTAGACATACACTACTGGCCATTAAAATTGTTACACCACAAAGATGACGTGCTACAGAGACGAAATTTAACCGACAGGAAGAAGATGCTGTGATATGCAAATGATTAGCTTTTCAGAGCATTCACACAAGGTTGGCGTCGGTGGCGACACCTACAACGTGCTGACATTAGGAAAGTTTCAACCGATTTCTCATACACAAACAGCAGTTGTCCGGCGTTGCCTGGTGAAACGTTGTTGTGATGCCTCGTGTAAGGAGGAGAAATGCGTACCATCACGTTTCCGACTTTGAGAACGGTCGGATTGTAGCCTATCGCGTTTGCGGTTTATCGTATCGCGACATTCCTGCTAGCGTTGGTCGAGCTTCAATGACTGTTAGCAGAATATGGAATCGGTGGGTTCAGGAGGGTAATACGGAAGGAACGCCGTGCTGGATCCGAACCGCTTCGTACCACTAGCAGTCGAGATGACAGACATTTATCCACATGGCTGTAAAGGATCGTACAGCCACGTCTTCATCCCTGAGTCAACAGATGGGGACCTATGCAAGACAGAAACCATCTGCACGAACAGTTCGACGACGTTTGCAGCAGCATGGACTATCAGCTCGGAGACCATGGCTGCGGTTACCCTTGACGCTGCGTCACAGACAGGAGCGGCTGCGATGGTGTACTTAACGACGAAATTGGGTGCACGAATGGCAAAACGCCATTTTTTCGAATGAATCCAGGTTCTGTTTAGAGCATCATACTGGTCGCCCGGCGTGATGGTATGGGATGCCATTAGTTACACGTCTCGGTCACCTCTTGTTCGCATTGACGGCTCTTTGAACAGTGGACGTTACATTTCAAATGTGTTACGTCCTGTGGCTCTACTCTTCATTCGATCCCTGTGAAACCCTACATTTTAGCAGAATAATGCACGACCACATGTTACTGGTGCTGCACGGGCCTTTCTGGATACAGAAAATTTTCGCAGCACATTCTCCATATCTCTCACCAATTGAAAACGTCTGATCAATGGTGGCCGAGCAACTGGCTCGTCACAATACGCCAGTCACTACTGTTGATGAACTGCGGTATCGTGTTGAAGCTGCATGGGCAGCTGTATCTGTATACGCCATCCAAGCTCTGTTTGACTCAATGCCCAGGCGTATCAAGGCCGTTATTACGGCAAGAGGTGGTTGTTCTGGGTACTGATTTCTCAGGATATATGCACCCAAATTGTGTAAAAATGTAATCACATGTCAGTTCTAGTATTATATATTTGTCCAATGAATATTCGTTTATCATCTGTATTTATTCTTGCTGTAGCAATTTTAATGGCCAGTAGTGTAGAAATCCTTTGGCATCGGGAGTGGGGGTGGATGAGCGTGTGAGGAGTTGGGGGGCCAGAAGGAGAAGGCGGACGGGCGGGCACGTGGAAATCTTCAAAAATGGCTCCGAGCACTATGGGACTCAACTGCTGAGGTCATTAGTCCCCTAGGACTTAGAACTAGTTAAACCTAACTAACCTAAGGACATCACAAATATCCATGCCCGAGGCAAGATTCGAACCTGCGACCGTAGCGGTCTTGCGGTTCCAGACTGCAGCGCCTTTAACCGCACGGCCACTTCGGCCGGCCGTGGAAATCTTGATACAGAATTTCTGTTCATTACAGAATGCTCTCGGATTTCTAACAGTCAGTGTCCGCGACTCCAATAAATTACATATTTAACTTTGCCAAACACGACGAGAAATACTGCAGCTTCTAACCTGCCTCCCTGACCTGCTGACTACAGTGTTTCTAGTATTAAAAATTCATAAATTTGTCAAACCTCACTTTGCTTCTGTTTGCGTAAAATTTGCGAATTAGAATGAGAAAATGTAAAGTCAATTACAAGAGGCGCTCAATAAGTAGTGCAACACTCTTTTTTCTGAAAGCAGGTTAGTTTGATTCAGGATTCTGATACACTAAGTTATTCCCCACTCTGTTGGTTACAGGACCATATTTTCTTACATTATCTCCGTTTGATGTGACAGCCTTACGCCACGTTCATGGGAGGGCCTGTATGCTTTCATGACACCACTCTTCCGTTCGACGCAGGAGCCACCATGGTTCGGCATCAGTGATATGTAAACTCAATCCAAAATTAATGTTAACAATTTTATAACGATATTACGACACTGACAGGTTTCAGATAGATTACATAATGGTAAGACAGAGATTTAGGAACCAGGTTTGAAATTGTAAGACATTTCCAGGGGCAGATGTGGACTCTGACCACAATCTATAGGTTATGAACTGTAGATTAGAACTGAAGAAACTGCAAAAAGGTGAGAGCCACAATCTATTGGTTATGAACTGTAGATTAAAACTGAAGAAACTGCAAAAAGGTGGGAATTTAAGGAGATGGGACCTGGATAAACTGACTAACCCAGAGGTTAAACAAAGTTTCAGGGAGAGCATAAGGGAACAATCGACAAGAATGGGAGAAAGAAATACAGTAGAAGAAGAATGGGTAGCTTTGAGGAATGAAGTAATGAAGGCAGCAGAGGATCAAGTATGTAAAACGACGAGGGCTCTTAGAAATCCTTGGAAAACAGAAGAAATATTGAATTTAATTGACGAAAGGAGGAAATATAAAGATGCAGTAAATGAAGCACGCAAAAAGGAATACAAACGTTTCAAAAATGAGATCGACAGGAAGTTGAAAATGGCTAAGCAGGCATGGCTAGAGGACAAATGTAAGGATGTAAAGCTTATCTCACGAGAGGTAAGATAGATACTGCCGACACGAAAATTACAGAGACCTTTGGAGAAATGAGAACGACTTGTATGAATATCAAGAGCTCAGATGGAAACCCAGTTCTAAGCAAAGAAGGGGAAGCAGAAAGGTGGAAGGAATATATAGAGGGTCTATACAAGGGCAATGTACTTGAGGACAATATTATGGAATTGGAAGAGGATGTAGATGAAGGTGAAATGGGGGTTATGATACTGCGTGAAGAGTTTGACGGAGCACTAAAAGACCTGAGTCGAAAAAAGGCCCTGGGAGTAGAAAACATTCCCTTAGAACTACTGACAGCCTTATGAGAGCCAGTACTGACAAAACTCTACCGTCTGGTGAGCAAAATGTATGAGACAGGCGAAATAACCTCAGACTTCAAGAAGATTAAAATAATTCCAATCCCAAAGTAAGCAGGCGTTGACAGATGTGAAAATTACCGAACTATCAGTTGAATAAGCCACGGCTGCAAAATACTAACGCGAATTCTTTACAGACGAATGGAAAAACTGGTAGAAGCCGACCTTGGGGAAGATCAGTTTGGATTCCGTAGAAATATGGGAACACGTGAGGCAATACTGACCCTACGACTTATTTAAGAAACTACATTAAGGAAAGGCAAACCTACGTTTCTAGCATTTGTAGACTTACAGAAAGCATTTGACAATGTTGACTGGAATATTCTCTTTCAAATTCTGAAGGTGGCAGGGGTAAAATACAGGGAGCGAAAGGCTATTTACAATTTGTACAGAAACCAGATGGCAGTTATAAAAGTCGAGGGGAATGAAAGGGAGGCAGTGGATGGGAAGGGAGTGAGACAGGGTTGTAGCCTCTCCCTGATGTTGTTCAATCTCTATATTGAGCAAGCAGTAAAGAAAACAAAAGAAAAATTCGGAGTAGGTATTAAAATCCATAAATCCAGAAATAAAATCTTTGAGGTTCGGCGATGACATTGTAATTCTGTCAGAGACAGTAAACGACTTGGAAGAGCAGTTGAACGGAATGGCTTGAAAGGAGTATATTAGATGAACATCAACAAAAGCAAAACGAGGATAATGGAATGTAGTCGAATTAAGTCATGTGATGCTGAGGGAATTAGATGAGGAAGTGAGACACTTAAAGTAGTAAAGGAGTTTTGCTATTTGGGGAGCAAAATAACTGATGATGGTCGAAGTAGAGTGGACTGGCAATGGCAAGGAAAGCATTTCTGAAGAAGAGGAATTTGTTAACATCGAGTATGGATTTAAGCGTCAGGAAGTCGTTTCTGAAATTATTTGTATGGAGTGTAGGTTTGTATGGAAGTGAAACATGGACGATAAATAGTTTGGACAAGAAGAGAATGGATGATTTTGAAATGTGGTGGTACAGAAGAATGCTGAAGATTAGATGGGTAGATCACATAACTAATGAGGAGGTAGTGAATAGGATTGGGGAGAAGAGAATCTTGTGGCACAACCTGAGTAGAAGAAGGGACCGGTTGGTAGGACATGTTATGAGGCATCAAGGGATCACAAATTTAGTATTGCAGGGCAGCGTGGAAGGTAAAAATCGTAGACGGAGACCAAGAGATGAATACACTAAGCAGATTCAGAAGGATGTAGGCTGCAGTAGGTACTGGGAGACGAAGAAGCTTGCACAGGATAGAGTAGCGTGGAGAACTGCATCAAACCAGTCTTAGGACTGAAGACCAAAACAACAACAACATTACGTTATTATTTACATCTCTGTACAATTTTTTTCTGTAATACCTTTTTTATTATTTCTGAAAGTATATGTAAAATCTATTCTAACTAGGAGTGTTTTATACTTCTGTTCAACTGTTAATGTTATAAGAACAGACATTACCACAAAATTAATTTAAAACTTAAAGAAAATAATTAATTATTGGTCAAAATGATCAAATGAAACATCTATTATAGAAAATTCAACTAAGACAAGACACTGCATCGGGTTGTTCACTAAGTAGGTTAAAAAAATGGTTCTGAGCACTATGGGACTTAGCTGCTCACGTCATCAGTCCCCTAGAACTTAGAACTTCTTAAACCTAACTAACCTAAGGACATCACACACATCCATGCCCGAGGCAGGATACGAACCTGCGACAGTAGCGGTCGCTTGGTTCCAGGCCGTAGCACCTAGAACCGCTCGGCCACCTGCCGCCGGCTACTAAGTGGGAATTGTGTTGTTCTTTACTACTTAACATTGGCAGTTTCCGTACCTGGCAGTAAGGTTTTCACCTTTGCCGGCTGGAGTGGCCGTGCGGTTCTAGGCACTCCAGTCTGGAACCGCGTTACCGCAACGTTTGCAGGTTCGAATCCTGCCTCGGGGATGGATGTGTTGATGTCCTTAGGTTAGTTAGGTTTAAGTAGATCTAAGTTCTAGGGGACTGATGACCTTAGAAGTTAAGTCCCATAGTGCTCAGAGCCATTTGAATCATTCCTTTTTTCAGCTTTACACCTAAGATCCTCTATTTCTAGTCATCCTCCCTTATTAGTTGTTCTCTCTAATGCTCCTTCCATCGCTAAGTTTTGTGTTGGTGAACCGCTTTGTACTTTTAGGATCTTCTGCTCACTTCCTTATCTTGTAAAATTTTTTAAGCTTCCACCTCTTCTCGGTATACTTATGTTATTGTTAGCGGTCGCACATTAAATTAAAAGCCGTGACTCTTCAGGTGTAACGGATGAATTTGTTGCAAATGCACATATAGAGTTTTCCACCGGATGATATTGTACATGTCCCACAATATTTCGTAAGGTCTAATGGGACCAAACTGCTGAGTTCATCGGTCCCAAAGCTTACACACTAGTTAATCTAACATAAACTAACTTACGCTAAGGACCAAAACACACATCCATGCCCGAGGAAGGACTCAAACCTTAGGCGGGGAGGGGGGGGGGGGGGGGTAGCCGCGCGAACCATGACAAGGGGCCTGAGTCTGCTCGGCTACTCCGCACGGCTCGAAAACTCTGTTCTACATCTTCAGGTGGGGTACACACTATAGTCACTGCTGCAAGACGTTACTGGTGGTAATCGCAAGCGGTTCTTCACTAGGGTGTCTTCTTCAGTACTTGTTTCTGAAGTCGGAACTTCGCTGTTATCCCTTCTACTCACGTTTTGTCGGTGTGGTGAACTTCCGCGTGGTATTGTCCTCTCGGTGGTCAGTTGTGTTGTGTCCCCTATTGTCAGATAACGTTGTCAGCTAGTAGGTCCGTCCACCTTGTAGACGCTCTCGGAAGTGAATTTTCTGCTCAAGTGCAGGACCGATCGTGTTCTGTGAGACCAGCGTTGTGCGACGGCGTCGAAATTTATCGGATCAAGAGGAGGTATTATGAATGTACGTGAAGGTGAATGGTGTCGGATGGAAACGGCATTCAGCAGGAAACAGAGGAGAGTCCTTCCGCTCGTGCGCAGAAGGCAAAGACTGTGCAGTCGGAGTCTCCTGTGGTTCAAAGTTGAATTAACTCCGTGCAGTGCGCTGCGTCGGGTCATATATCGGACGTCTTTGTTACTGCCGATTTCATTTAATGGCAGCCAGTGATGAGTTCCAGGCAGTTTTAACTGAAATCCCGCATCCCTGTTGATAAGATTTTCTGCCATATGGAGATGTATGGTCTCCTGTCTACATCTACTGTACATCTACATCTACATGGCTACTCTGAAAATCACACTTTAGTACCTGGCAGAGAATGCCAGAGCTGTGGTACTGAGAGCAAAACTCAGTTTTCTCGTTAAACATGTGGTATCCCGTGTTCAGGCAGTGCTCCGCTACCGCTGATTTACCATTTTAGCGGAAGCGTGAATATCGATGGCATTAAATGCTAAATTCTTGCACTGCGGTGGTATGCCAAATATAAGATTTCCCACAGTTGTATGATACCGTAAACGCCGCATTTTTTACGTTCGTCTTTGACTGAACAAAACTAATTCCTTAACTTTTCTGTTGAACGAATTGCACTTTATGTCTTTTTTCTTTTGGAGGGGGGTGGGGGCTGGGGTTTGTGGCAGGAAAGCCTTCTGTTCTTGAGGCCATACCAACAAAATACTGCAAGACGGGAGTTCCAGTGGATGCTTGTATCCCAACATTGAACTCGCTTCGAACGGAACGCACTATCTCTTTACCAGAGCAACTGTACCTCTGGAGCACCGTTCTTAGGTGTTATAGCTTACGTGACAGACTGTCAGGATCTGAATCCACAGGTGCCCCATCTATCTGGGAGTGTAAGAAACAGCCGTTATTGAGTAGGGAGGCGTCAGTTTCAGGCTTTCCAATACAACTATGAGTCGGTTAGCGATGTACACAGGGGTCAATCTGATTTTCACCCAACCATGCGCCGCCACCTTTTTCCACTTTCATGGTGAACTGAATAATCGGATGGAGGGAGTTCAGGTATTGTAGAATTAGTGTGTCCATTCCTTGGGAGAACATCACAGAGGTATCGTCGACATACAGACAGACGGAGAAATGTTTCAGAATACGAGGTGCGGCTAGAAAAAAACCGGACTGATGCTGCAAAAACATTTATTTACAATTATTTACAATTTCATGTTATCTCCTTCAATGTACTCTCCTCCTCGGTCTCTACACCGCTCCATACGAATTTTCCAGTGTTCTTAGCAATGCTGCAGATCATTTTCGGTAAGTGCATGCATTACTTCCGTCGCTTTTTCTTCTACTGCTTCAACAGTCTCAAATCTAGTTCCTTTCAAAGCTGACTTGACTTTAGGGAAAAGAAAAAAGTCACAGGGGGCCAAATCAGGTGACTAGGGTGGATGATCTAAGATGGGAATGTTGTGTTTTGCCAAAAACGTCTTCACTGACAACGCACTGTGAGCTGCGGCATTGTCTTGGTGAAGGATCCATGACTTTTTTCTCCACAAATCGTTCCGTTTTCTCCGTACTCGCTCACGTAGGGTAGCCAGGACGCTAATGTAGTAATGCTGATTCACTGTTTGTCCCTCTGGTACCCAATCAATGTGCACAATCCCTTTGATGTAAAAAAAAAAACAATCATCATTGCCTTGAATTTCGATTTTGACATTCGTGTTTTTTTTGTCGTGGAGAACCAGGAGTTTCCCAATGCATCGATTGGCGTTTAGTTTCGGGATCGTAAGTAAAAAAACACGATTCATCGCAAGTAATAACATTTTGTAAGAAGGTGGGATCACTTTCAATGTTTTCCAGGATGTCAGAACAAATCATTCTTCGGCGTTCCTTCTGTTCAATTGTGAGACACTTTGGAACCATTTTTGAACACACTTTGTTCATGTTGAAACTTTCATGAAGAATCTGCCTAACACTTTCCTTGTCAACTCCTGTTAACTCAGACACCACTCTGATTGTTAAACGGCGATCTTGTCGAACAAGTTTACCGATTTTTTTAATGTTTGCATCAGTTTTTGCTGACAATGGTCTGCCAGTGCGAGTGTCATCACTGGTGTCTTCGCGGCCATCTTTAAATCGTTTAAACCACTCAAACACTTGTGTTCGCGATAAACAATCGTCGCTGTACACTTGTTGTAACATTACAAACGTTTCACTTGCAGATTTTCCTAGTTTGAAACAAAATTTGATGTTAACACGCTGTTCTTTCTGTACACTCAACATTTTCCGACGCACAGACAAAACGTCAACTACTTAAAACAGACGCCACGGGCAGACTGAGTGCAGGAGGCAGATGAAACTCGAGCAGTAGGCGGAGCGAGAGTCACGTGACAGGCCACGCGACTTTCAGCCTTATTGCATTCGTTTTATTGTTTCACCAGTACTAGTCCGGTTTTTTTCTAGCCACACCTCGTAGCTGCCCGCAGTGCTCAGTCCTCAAGAGCTTCCCTAAAATAGATTGCCACTGTGAGGCAACGAGCATTGCGCTCTCATTTAAATATATGGCCGAAAGAGTCATCCTACAGGAATTGTGAAACGAACCCAGTCGTCCAGGACCTTGTGCCACAAAGGGCGCAGATTCACCACGAGATGGGGTAACTCACAGACGTCTATTGCCTATTGAGGCCTAAGCGCTGTAGTTTGCGAGTGAGACAGACGAGAACATACGTCATAAGGAAACCCAGTAGAAGCTGTTTGTGGCAAGGGTTCAAATGGCTCTGAGCACTACGGGACTTAACTTCTGAGGTCATCAGTCCCCTAGAAGTTAGAACTACTTAAACCTAACTAACCTAAGGACATCACACACATCCATGCCCGAGGCAGGATTAGAATCTGGACCGAAGCGGTCGCACGGTTCCAGACTGAAACGCCTAGAACCGCTCGGCTACTGTGGCCGGCTGTGGCCAAGGAGACGTAGCTGTGTTAAATATGGCGGACCTAAGTCTGCCGTAAAGGGAAACATTTATGACAGTTATTTAACTTTGTAATAATGCAGGGAATCAAGATAAAGTAATTTTAATCTACCATCTTTTATAAATTTTCTTGGCGATCCCAATAACACTTGAATATCGATCATATCTATAATAAGGGCTTACTGTTAAAGTGAATGATAAAATCTGAACGCTTTGGTCGGTCTTAACGATCGACATATCATACAGAAGCGCATCATTAAAATGACAAATGTTGTAAATATCAACTCTGCAACTTCATTTTTTTTACAAGATATAGTAAATTAAAATTATCAGTATTTTCAATTAAGCATCACACCATCATTTCCTCCACACAAAATACGTTGAACGATGACAACGTGACACCTTATTGAATCATTAGGTAATAGAATATTTGTTGTAAGGTTTAGTACCTAATACTTGCCTTTGTTCTTTATTCATTTATCATAAAGCACATTAGTGCAAGGCTACTGGCCGTGACATTCAAATTTATGAAGGAAATTGTATTGGTTTTACGTAAAAGAATTTAACGTTTATTGTTTAATGTGAAACGTCCCCTTAGAACAATTATACATGACTGTGCTTAATCTGACACACAATATTTTTAGCGCAACGCAATCTGACTTTCAGAAATCCCTACAAAAGAATGTCCCTGACTAACATTAACCTATACGTTTCATAAATCACTTACCTCACCAAAAATCTTCGTTACTCGAACTACTGCAATACAGCGAGCGCCACTACTGCCAGCTAAATAAAAGATTCAAACTACGGAAGGCACTAACTACTGATAGGCATAGTTAGCAATTGAAAGATGTTAATAGAGAACAAACAATGTATTTACCTTAACAGTCATAATATATATTTTAGTTCATGACATCCAGTGTTACAAATTTCAAAACGCCGCCATCTCTCTCCCCACATCCACCACTGCTGGCGGCTCACCTCCAACAGCGCATCGCTACGCGCTGTTCACATCCAGCTGCCCAACACTACAATGGCAGACAACAATGCAAACTAGCCACAGACTGCACACAGCACAGCCAGTGATTTTCATTCAGAGAGCGCTACGTGGCGGCGGCGTTACCAATACAAGAACCTAAACAGCCTACTTACATAGCCTACTTACAAATGGATATTATTGTTACTTTATTTAGAAGTTGAAAGTGGTCAAGCTTTGTTTATTTAAATATGTTAAATTGTAAAATAATGTAGAATATGCTGTAGCCAATCAGATGGCCGGGTTCAGGATAGGGAACTGCGCTAGTCAGTTGAGCGAGGATGTACGGCGCGCCGGAAACGCGGCCGGTTGCGGGCAGAGGGACAGTGCTGGTGCAGGCGCGAAAGCGGACGGTTCGGCTGGTGACATTAAAAGGTACAGTTCGGATGAAGGCACGAAAGAGAACAGTCGGTCTTTAGGTAGTTAGGAAGAGAAAACGACTTAGAAAATTTCGCGTTGTGCGGCATCGCGGGACTTAGTCTCTGAGCGGTGAGCAGCCGAGCGCCTGGTGTGAACTCTAATTTTTCGCGTAGTTAGCAGGGTGGAGCATTAAGCTTACGATGAGATTGTGAATGATTGAACTGTATCAAATGAATACGCGCTCGAGTGTAACAGTAACTCTAAATACGATCACTTTCGCTATTAGCTTGCTTTCTGATTATACATAATTCTAAACAGATAGCGACAGCCGCTGTGGCCGAGTGGTTCTAGGCGCTTCAGTCCGGAACCGCGGTGCTACTACGGTCGCAGGTTCGAATCCTGCCTCGGGCATGGATGTGTGTGATGTCCTTGGGTTAGTTAGGTCTAAGTAGTTCTAAGTCTAGGGAACTGATGACCTCAGAAGTTAAGTCCAATAGTGCTCAGAGCCATTTGAACCATTTTGAAGTTGGGGCCCATACGTATGTTACTGCGGTAGGATCTATAGTGTTGGGGGAATTGCAACCTGTTGGCCCAAGGCCTCGAAACGTTAGTGCAATGCGATCTATTTTTCCAGGGGTTTAGAGTTTTTCGTGCGGTTGTACTCAGTTCATGACAAAATGCGCTGACGTTCCGTTCTCGGCAGTAAAAATGACAAGGTTCTTAACTGTCTACAAGTCTCGCATAATGTTGCTTTCTGCCCTAGTAATACTGAACTTCCTAGGCGGAGTTCGGTTTAAAATTTGGTAGGTGTCCTCCTAGCCTCTTTGCAGCTTCACTGTCGAGTTTCAAAATTACTTGTTCTATACCTGCTCTCACATCTCGGATTTGAGCGCAACCTTCAGATATTTCTCGCGGATAGAAATTATAAATTAAAAACAACTGGAAATTGTTTTCTTGTGAAGAACATACGTACAGGTAAATAAAGGAAGTATTGCTGAAGGAATCGTCCTAGAATTTGCTTTAAGTAATTTTGGGAGGTCATTACAAACTTAAATCGTGATTCTGGGTTCCTCCACACTATGATCCCATTGTCTTAATTTGGATAATGTTATTTTACGTGACTGGCCCGTGTACCAAACCATGAGAAATACAATTACTGCCTCACAGTTGAAAGTCATGCTGGCTGTTATTCGACCGTGAATCTCTTCAAATATGGAATGCTTTTTCACAGACCTCTACTAGATACAAACTGTTTGATTATTAAGAACAGATTGATAGCAACTGCAAAATGGCTAAGCTGAAATAGCTAGAGGACAAATTTAGATGCATTTTTAACTAGCGGAAAAATAGATACCGTCTACATGAAAATTAAAGTAATTCTGGAGAAAAGAGATGCAGCTATATGAACATCAAATCTCAGATGGGAAACCGATAGTAAGCAAAGAAGAGAAAACTGAAAGATAGAAAGAGCATATAGAGGGTCTACACAAGGGAGATGAAGGCACTGTTGCAGAAATGGAAGAGGATGTAGATGAAAATGAGGTGAGAGATATGGTACTGCGTGAAGAAGTGGACAGAGCACTGAAAGACCTAAATCAAAGCTAGGCCTCTGGACTAGATGAGATCCCGTCACAACTACTGATAGCCTTTGGAGAGCTAGCCACGACGAAACTCTTCCATCTGATTTTCAAGACATATGAGGCAGGCGAGATACCCTCAGAGTTAAAGACAAATTTAGTAATTCCAGTTCCAAAGAAAGCAGCTGCTGACTAGTATGAAAATTACCGAACTGTTGGTTTAATAAGTCATGACTGCGAAATACTAATACCAATTTCTTACAGGAGAATGGAAAAACTGATAGAAGCCGACATCAGGGAAGATCAGCGTCGATTTCAGAGAAATGTAGTAATACACTGACTTTACGACGTATCTTAGAAGATAGATTAAGGAGAGGCAGACCTTAGTTTATAGCGTTTGTAGACTTAGAGAAAGCCTTTGATAACGTTGGCTGGACATCTCTTTCAAATTTGGGAGACGGCAGGGGTAAAATACAGGAAACGAAAGGCTATTTACATCTTGTACAGAAACCAGACAGCAATTATAAGAGTCGAAGGGCATGAATGGGAAGCACTGGTCGAGAAGGGGTGAGACAGGGTTGCAGTTTATCCCCAATGTTATACAATCTGCAGTAAAAGAAACCAAAGGAAAATTTTGAGTAAGAATTTAAGTTCAGGAAGAATAAATAGAAACTTTGAGCTTACCTGACGATATTGTAATTCTGTCAGGGGCAGTAGAAGACTTGGAGAAGCAGTTTAACGGAATAGTGTCAGGAGTGTATAACATGAACATCAGCAAAAGCAAGACGAGGATAATGGAATGCAGTCGAATTAAAGCAAGTGAGGCACACAGAATTAGTCCTGGAAACGACACACTTAAAGTTATTGGGGCAGCAAAATGATGTTGGCCAGAGTAGAGAGGATGTAAAATGTAGACTAGCAGGGGCAAGAAAAGCATTTGTGAAGAAGAGAAATTCGTTAACATTGAATAGAGACTTAAGACATAGGTGTTAGGGAGTCTTTTATGAACGTATTTGTTTGGAGTGTAGCCTATAGCCATGTATGGAAGTGAAACGGTAACTTGTTAAAACAAGAAAAGAATAGAAGCTTTTGGAATGTGATGCTACAAAAAAGATCAGATGGATAGATCACGTAACTAATGAGGAGATACTGAAGAGGACGGGGGAGACAAAAAAAATTGTAGCACAACTTGACTAAAAGAAGGGAACGGTTGATAGGACATGTTCTGAGACAACAAGAAATCATCAGTTTACTACTGGAGGGAAGTGTGCGGTGTAAATTTGTAGAGGGAGACCAAAGGAACAACACAGTAAGCAGGTGCAGGAAGACGTAGGTCGCAGTAGTCATTCAGAGACGAAGAGGCTTGCACAAAGTAGAGTAGCATAGAGCGCTGCATCAAACCATTTTTGGACTGAAGGCCACAACAACTTCTGTTGTTTAATGGGTCAACAAGCTTCGAACTATGAACCTCATTTTCACATTACAATGGCAATACAGAAAAAAAATGGCTCTGAGCACTATGGGACTTAACATCTCTGGTCATCAGTCCCCTAGAACTTAGAACTACTTAAACCTAACTAACCTAAGGACAGCACACAACACCCAGCCATCACGAGGCAGAGAAAATCCCTGACCCCGCCGGGTATCGAACCCGGGATCCCGGGCGTGGGAAGTGAAATACAGAAACATTTAACGAACATTCACATAAATATTCGAGTTGTTTTCTACAATGTTAGCACGCAGTGTAGTCATCCAGTTGTGAGTTATCGAGCATTGCGCTCTCATTTAAATACATGGGCGAAAGAGTGAGCCTACAGGAATTGTGAAACGAACCCTGTAGTCCAGGACCGTGTGCCACTAAGGATGCAGATTCACCAAGAGGTGGGGAAACTGACAGGCGTATATTGTCCATTGATGTATAACCACTGGAGTGCGTGAGTCAGACAGACGAGAAACTACATCATGGGGAAGCCCAGTAGAAGTCGTTTATGGCCAAGGAGATGTAGCAGTGTTAAATATGGCGGACCTAAGATCGTCCATAAAAGGAAACATTTATGGAAAATATTTAATTCTGTAGTAATGCAGATACAGGGGAATGGAGGATCAGATACAACCAAGAGGTTGAGGAACTATACCAGCAGCCCAGCATAGCAGGAACTGTCGAAGCCAAACGAATGCAGTGGGCCGGCCATGTGGCGCGGATGGAGGATCACAGATGGCCTCGGAAGCTCCTGGATTTCACACCTACAGGGAGATCCAAGAAAGGTTGGAGGGATGGACTACATGGAGATTTAAACCAAGTGTCAATAGATGTGAACGGATGGCGCATAGCAGCAATGGACAGGATACAGTGGAGGAAGAAACTTGTAGATGCGTGCGGTCCACTGGGCCTGATCACGTAGTAGTAGTAGTAGTAGTAGTAGTAGTAGTAGTGGGAGTAATGCAGGGAATGAATCCACAGTAACTTTGATCTACCATCCTTCATATATTTTTTGGTCATCCCAATAAATGTTAAATATTGATCATATCTATAATAGTTTAGAATTTACTGTTAAAGTGAAAATCACTAGTTTTGTAACAAAGACCTTACTGCTAAAATCTGACTGCTTTAGTCGAACTTAATGATCGACATTTCGTATAGAGGCGCGTCATTAAAATGACAATTGTTGTAAATATCAACTCTGTAACTTCATTTGTTTAAAAGATACAGTAAATTTAAATTGAGATTGTGAATGATTGATCTGTGTCAAATGGGTACGCCCTCGAGTGTAACAGTAACTCTAAATACGACCACTTTCGCTACTAGTTTGCTTTCTAAATAAACATTATTATAACCAAATCGCAACTGAGTAGTCTACGTCATTTATGGGTCGTTAATTTAGTCCCCGATATTATTATTACTGTTATTATGTGTTATATTAACTTTGTATGTCACAAACTTGCCATCAGCCATAAAACTTAACCAAAGCGTCAGAAGTGTCTAGTTTAGGGCGTGTAATGCTTCTTGCATTTTGTTTGAACAATGTTCACAAACCTCCAGAGGATACATAACAACCATCAGTGAAGCATCCTGTGTACAAGAAGGAATATGGTGGGCAAAACCAAGATTGAGTTATCGACAGTGAAATCGAAACAATCTTTTGCTTTGACTGTCATCTTGCTGCTAGTGCATAGGAGAGTTGGGTGTGATGATGTGACTTACGTCTCCTTTAAAGATTTATGAACTGTGATTAGAAAAAGATCGAATGAGTTTTGCTATTGAGGAAACTGAACACACCATGCATGAAGATTTCATATGAATAAAGTGAGTGATTAGTTTGAAATTTTCTATTTGAACGGTAGACGAAGAAACGAAGTTAATATTACGTAAGTTGAAGGTGGCATGAGGAGAAAGGAAAAGGAACGAAAAGAACAAATGCCATCAGCTGTATCGGGATTCTATACCGAATGAGCGACAACGAGTGAAATTATGTGGAGACTGAGGGCTTGAACACGGGATCTTCTGCATACTAAGAAGTTGCACCAACCATTGCACCACCCAGACACAGTGTTGATCGCCGACGCGTGGACTATCTCAGCACAATCCCCAGCTGGCCCACTCTCCCACGAATAGAAGTCAATATTCCTTCTCAGTAGGTTATCCTTCTCTTTCTCCCAATGATGATCACAGCATATTCCAAGAGTGTACAGAACAACTTTAATGTCTATGCATACTTTTGCTGAATGTTTTTGGTGTTGTCATTGTAGCCTGAATTCATGGTTTATTTCTAGAAACATGTTGCTTCAAAAATAATTTAAGTAGCAAATATTTTTTTGTTACTAGCAGCAGTCTCCGAAAAACCAGATCATATTTGACACTTCTTTAACTATTGTACAGAAGGTTGTACACTATTCTGTATGTTTTTATTTTATACAGGAACATTTGTGTGATGAACACAGATTTCGAAATGTGATTGTAAATACTTCGTTGCAGCACACTCGTTTTATTTTTTGTGAGATTCCTCGCAGTACAGTAGAATCCTGCATTCTAATTATACATCTTATACCACACAAAATATTTGAGGATTTTTCTGAAAGTATTTTGTTGTGGCTCCCCAATTACCAAGAAAATTCAGCAACGTGATTCTACGAAATAAGCTAATTTAATTTACATGGTACTGATGAGACAGCAGAATGATGATACGTTAGTCTTTCGTTACAATTCATCATCATCTTCGTGTACGCAGGATTCCCTCTGTAACATGAAATCTAAAAAAAAGAGAAAAACTAGAAGCAACATGCTAGACTCTTGCGCGAGCAGGAAATAACATTGATTTTAATCATTATATACTACAGTGTACAGTAATCTGATATTTACTCACGAGAAGCTGCTTTTTTGTTTACAGTGTAATGCGATAGTTAGCATGCAGAGATAGAGTTGGTGCAACTCGGTTTGTCTTGTGTCAGAGCTGGTGCAAACACGCGTAACATGCTCCATTATTCAGCGACTGGCCTTTTTTACCCCACTGGAGGGACAGCATCAGCTATTTGAAACGGATTGTTTGGCCCATAAAGGATGTGACGTGATCCGCGCCGCGTTTCATTGTTCGGCCGCATGAAGGGAAACATTCATTACGACCTGGTGCGCACCTGGGCGGTCGGCGATCGCTGCGCGCGGCGTGTAAACGTCCGGTTCAGGGGAAGATATACAGCCCGCAGTGCAATGCAGTGGCGACGAAAGAGAGAGTTTGGCGCGCCGGCCAATCCGCTATTCGGAACAGGTGCGGCTGCTGCGGCACCAACTCCAGCCAAACAAAGGGAGAGTTCTACCGGAACGTCCTCGTTGCCGACCGCAATGCGTTTGTCCCGTCGAACGGACACCGGCACTGAAAGAATGGTTGCAAGCCAGCCGAAAAGTCAGGTCGAAACTTTCCCCTGCTGCTGCTGTACAGTTTCGGAAATGTCAGCTATGTATACTGTTCCTAGGTGTAATGGAAAAAGCAAGACAAATGCTTTGTCCCGCACAGTAATTAAGTAATTACTATGTTTGCTTGTTTAAAAATTTATTTTATGTGGGTAAAACTACTTATATTAATCTTGATCAACCTAGATTGCTTTAGGATGACAAAGTAGCATGTGGCACACCTTTGTAAAGGCAATGTTAACACAAATTCCTCCAGATATTGTGATCTCTGATAATGTACATGAGATCTGAATTTAAGGCTCTTCACTTGATACATGCCGCTGTAAATACATATAATTTTAGTCAAGTAATCCAAGGTGTGAACAATTCTGTTTAGTTAATGTAGCATAAAAAATATCAACAGGGAACTTACAGTCTCTACAGCTAAGTTACAGTCCTAAACTCATATCGTCCTAATAGTAATTATAAGAATTTCATTTTAATATTACAATTATTTTTCACATAGTCAGTATGCCAATATTGCAGTTCATCACAATAGGAATAGTCGTAATAAGGGAGGTAAACAGCATCTCTCCTTAATAACTAACATGAGAGAAAAAAAGTTTAACCTCATCACATAGAAAATAAACTAAGTGTAGCATCATTACTGATGACATACAAACCAATGATTCTGAACAGTGAACCTGACAATGATAACAGTGAAGTAAAGAATGAAACATAGTTAATTCACTGTTGATTTAAAGTTTCCTATCTGGGAAGCATTTAACGTTATTTGTAACTGGTTGAAGATTTTTGTTAAAATGTGATACATCCTCTTTCGTATTAAATGTAGCTTTAGCGTTGTGATGTTGTTCCTTAAACCAAAGTGACACTCAGGATAATATTCATCCACTTTTAGTGGAAAAATACGAAGATCAGTCTTAAAGAAACGCATAATTCTTTGTAGACGGGTACTGTGAAGCACTAGAGTAATGAAATTTAGTAGATGGAAGTATTCAGCTTAGGAACCACCCTTTTATAAGCTCAATTGTGCTTCATTATTGGTTTTTATTGTTTCAGGTGAGTCAGTGTTGCTAGTCCACCGGAACCACTTCTATACCAACTTGGAGTGATGGAATTCCTTTGCATATCAAAAACATCAACATCAAAACAAGTAGGTGCCAGTCCATCGCAACAGTATCATGAGTTTTAGCATCATAATTGGTTTGATTCACAGGATTATGTATAATGCTACAGCATGAATCAGCAGGCTTCACAGGATTATGTATAAAGCTACAGCATGAATCAGCAGCCACATTCCATTCTCTTGAGCTTACAAAGAGGTGATTAGCACAGATAGTCAGAGACCAATTTTAATGTTTCATAATAACATCACAGAACTATACGATAACGGTTGCACCATATGATGATCACTTTAGAAGATGGATTATCCAGAATGAAAGGTTCTCTACAGCATACAAGTAGTCACGATGTAGATGCCTGTAGGGGTAGGAAACGGTGAGAGGTGATAATAGACTCGTGTATGTGAATCTTTGTCTTTACAGCCAGTCCCAGAAATTCTATGTGAATTGTCACAGCAAAACAAAATTGGCTACAGAGAACTGTCTCACATCAATCAGAAACTCATTAACATTTAGAAAGGCAATAAGCAGCAAAATTTCTGATTAGGAAACTCTTGGTTTCTCTGTTCTTACCAATAACAAGCATTGTTGAAAAGCGAATTATTTGTTGATCAAACTTTGTAAGTTGTACTATCTCTTACATGCAACCATGATATCCTCAGAAGTTTCAATACTCCTGCTAGATTGTATTCGAAATGAAATAAGACATTAAATGATCTTTGATACCAATGATGTATCTTAAAGTGCTATTTATATACTGATAGTTACTGATAGAGCTACAGGCTTTTCAGAATAATCATTTACAATGGGTGAGGATAAAAAAATAAATCTTCGGTAGATGACGCAACAAGTATGAACATAAGAGTACAACATTCGTTAAGTCCTAATAAAAATCTACTAATAATATTGTTATTAAAGAATATTAATTACTATAATAATGAAAGTGAACTAAGAGTCTATTACCTCTATGCCAACTACAGACAGGAGCGAATACAGAAGAAACATGCAAGATGAGTAACACATAACACTGGAGATGAGAAAAACTGTTGTATTAAATTAATATTAATTTAAAACTGTTCTACTGTAGATATTGCTTAAGCCATACATATTTATTTTTGTAGCTATTGTAATATCGATTTGTTTTAATGCATTCAGTTGGCACTTACTAACACATACAACCTAAAAGTGGAAACAACATCAGTATACCATAAGTGACTTGGAGAACTCTGTTTTACGGAATAATAATGATGGATTAGGGCATACCAGCTAGAGTTACTAAATCTCAGTGAACTATCTCCTAGATTCTGTTTTACAACAACAAGTACACTTTAACAATAGACATAAGGTGTTGTTGAAATGGAGGATGTTGTATCTTCTCCAGTATCGTCATCAGATTGATCACTTGCATGATCAGTTTATTTGCAGTGTTCTTCTTCACTGTCATCACAAGCTTCAAACTCTGGCATGTAACAATCTACATCGTCTTCATTCAAAAACTTCCTCCAACAGCCTTCTAAGACGCCTTTACTGCTCCCCCATATGACATCGTGACATACACTGCTCACAACAGAATAGTGCCCCACTAAGTACGTGGGATATTATCAGCACCAAAACGACTAAAACCTGTTATGAACGTTATTTGTATATTTAAAAACACAGACAACAGTTTTGCAACAATGTGCATCCATTTGAACGAAGGTAGCAAGCTGCTCAAGAGTGAGACTAATATGGTTCCCTAAATACCAGTCAACGTTTACATCTGGGGTGATGGGAACACCTAGCATCCCAAATTAAAGGATAAACTATGAGGACAAAGACGTGATCACTGCAGACTGCGTTAAATTTCTTGCAGTTACCATAAAGAAAAACTTATAATGGACAAATCATGTACCCTAAATACCAGTCAACGTTTACTTCTGGGGTGATGGGAGCACCCCGCATCCCCAATTAATGGATAAACTCTGAGGACAAGGAAGTGATCATTGCGGACTGCGTTAAATTTCTTGCAGTTACCATAAAGAAAAACTTATAATCGACAAATCATGTAGGTTGTGGAGTGAAGGGATTAAAAGATTTTGCTTATGCAATGAGAATACAAAATAAAGTAACTGACCTAGCTGTTAAGAAAATTGTTGTGCTTATTTTACAAAAGTTGTTAGCTGTGTAATATTTTTGTGGTGTTTCAAAAGCAAAGCAACTTAGTTTAAGGTACAGAAAAAAATCAGAGATATGATAGGGATAAACATTAGGCAATCATACAAATCATGATTCAGAAGCCTTGAAGTAATGGAAACTTCTGAATGTATGTATATGAAATATTAGTCTTTGAGCTCGAAACAAGGCATAGATCAAACTATGTGTTGTCCTGTCACAGACTTACATTGTTTTAAAATACCCCATGTTACAGTGCATTGAAATTCAGCAATAAAATACGCTCCAAAGTCAAGGAATACTAGTTAGGAACTATAGGAGCAAACACAAAAAATAGTTAGAAAAGGAGATGTAATTGCATTGTGGAAGACTTTATAAATGAGGAAGACAAGTACGAAATATTGTGATAATATGTGTGTATCTGTATGTTCATTTTCATTGGAGGTATATTTTCTTTTTGTACATACTTGTAGTTATAAACTACAGAAACGAACACTGAGAAATAGTTAAAAAGAAAATGTTGCGACAATGTGAAAAGTTTAAGGAAGAGGAACGTTTGTAAGACCTACATAACTTTTTATGTTGTAATAATAATATGCATGTATGCACATGAATTATTGTAAGATATGTATATACCTATTTAGGTACACAACAGTATTAACTGACGAATAACCTAAGTTTCAGGCAGATGATTGTATATAACATGTCATATGACAATAAACGTGCTATTCTATTCAAATATTTCATCCACTTTCACATTGTATTTTCTAGTATCAGTCTGTGGAATGATTTTACAGTAACTGTCATTTCTGACAACGAAACGACCTCAGCATATCTGCAGTCAGACGCTGTCTCTTGGGTGTTTCAGATGTATTATTCGGAACAACAGTGTTTTCATTATGTTTTGAAAGGCTCATCTATCAAATTTATTAGCGTGATATATATTACTGCTGATACATTGATACTTTTATTTGCTGAGAGGTGCTTATATTATTCCCTGTTCCATGTTTTTGCCAGGGGAGAAGAGACAATGATAAAGTAAGAAAAAGGAAATATATCTAATTTATCTTTTACCTGGAGGTGTTTAGGCTCTCTTACTCTAAAATACATTGTGCAGAAAATTCACACATGAGACGGCTTGAGAATGCCTTTCATATACAAGCCAGTTGTATTAATATTTGGAGAGAAATCACATTTATGCGAAAGGCGGAATTTCTCTAGAATATTTTCTTGACGAATACGAAAACCAAGAAGATCTATATCGTCCAAAAAATGATTATTTCTGCAAATGTCAACATAGTCGCGAATAAAGGCCGTTATCTTGAAAGTACAGAACCTGTTTTTTTTAGAACCTGTCGATGATCATAAAATCACTGGAATTAAGGAAACAAATTCAGATAATCATTTCAGTTTATCAGCATTGTTTCATAAATATTACATGCACTGAAAAAAATTTTTCATCATAAAAAGCAAGTTTACACATACTAATAAAGCATTTCATTACATTTATTAGAAGTCGTACTAGTGAGAATGTCTGGGAGTTTGACAAAACTGCAATCAGGTTATAATACCGCATTTGAAATAACAGATTATCTGGTTATTAATTACATATGAATGTCCCTATCTGCTGATTTAAAATATAGGCTGATTGTACATGATGAATTGTTGTGGAATGTAAATCACGAGGGTCATGTCTTGAGGCAATGATGTGCTTACTTCTTAATAGCATCAAATTCTATACATTGGGACACTTCTTCCACAGCCTTAACAACATTACACATCTCACAATATGTTCATTTTCAAACTAAGTATGGTACTCTCCATTCGATTGCCGGGCACCTCCTTCTGTTGGGTACGTAAGAGACCCTGCAACACTATGGGTTTCTTTAAGCGAACACATACTGTGATGCTAACTGTTGATCGGTGTCTGCAAAGTACAGTTCACAGTTTGCCTCAACATGTTGAGCGAAGTGCTCTTGTTCCATCAACAGCACGTGTCCCTAAAATTAATTAATACCTACAGGACAAGGGAAAGGGATACACTTTTGAATCACTCATTCAAGATTCTTTCAAATTGTTTGTATATACCACACACGCATACAGGCTACTCTGTTAACAGTCTATAGGTACTTATACACTAATTTTAATTTTTGATAGATACAGTTTTGCAAGGTATATGGAAGACAGACGATGTTGACGAGCGCGGTAAGATAACTAGTCAGCTATTCCAAGTTCATACATCCAGGTAGCATCATATGTCTACCACAAAACCTTCACTGGTGATACACTAAAAATCGCACAGTGAAACCGTGGCTGCCAGTTCAACGTCCATTAAGTAACTGTCGTATACAGTTACTGCTTTGTTAAAATTTTCAATGCATTCGTTATAAGCCCTTGTGAAATAACTGATATTTGGTTTAGCTTTGTCATAGATGAACAAATAGTATATGTTTCACAGTCATTAGTTATTCATGTCTTATTATTGTCAGTGCTACTTTAAAATTCAGATACTTTGAAATAGCTACTGAGACTAGTTGACTGTGGCAAGTTGAAAACCATGTCATCTATTGAGTACTGCTTAGTTGAAATCAAGTGCATCGTGTAATGGAGTCAAAATGTGTCAATCGATGTTTCCCTTCCTTGTGTTCGATTGGTGTTATTTTACTGCAGCGAAACCCATAGATTTTGTTCCTTTCACGGGTCTTGCTGAAGCCGAAAATTTTGCTGCTCGGGTTGGAGCACCTAGAGAGCAAACCACAGACACTCAAAATGGATCTTCTTAAAATCATCAGAAGATATAAAGAACCGGTATCTTAAGCAAATGATGCATCCTATAAGCCAAAACAGTGCCAACGTAATATAGATTTGAAGCCATGGCTTAAGGAAGGCAGTGTGTAAAAATCATGAGAAGTCGTAGTACACAAGAGCAAGTATTTTAATAAATTCAACTTTAAAAACCGATATTTGTCCATAATTAACCAAGAAGGAACAAGAACATTTAAAGGAACAGTTACAAACAAACAAAAAGATAAGCTTCCAAAGAAGGTATAGTGGGTGTAGTGCAGAGTCCAAAAGAGATGACTCTACGTTAACCCTTGTAATGAGTATCGCTTCTTCAGACCTTTCGTACTTCAATTGCAGTGCTGGAATCCGTAAAAATTTCGGAATGACTTCAGTTAATTTGTAAAATTAAGTTATATATTTCACCTCTAAAGACAATTTTGCATATAATTGCCCATTAAAACACCTTCTATTTATGTAATTTTATTTTTCATATCAATCCTGAAAACTGCTAATCACAGGTGTTGTCTTAAATGAGTCAAAAACCACTTTACAGCGAAACTAATACTATTATGCTTTATTTCCATGTAAACAAAATTCTGGTCTTAATTTTAAATTTTTCTAATTTTACTACCGATGATTCAGTCGTCAATAATATAAGAACAGGAAGGTGATAGTTTCTGTATTGTCAAAATTTGCAACCTTCATTATTAATTATTAGGCACATTAATCTTTGTATAAACAATGTTATGTAAATTATATCTTAAAAGTCATTTCAATTAAGATAGCCATAATAAAATTTATCTGAACTACATCCTGTTCTAGAAGAATACTTTTAAAATTTCCAGCGCGAAACGCTACATAATTTTCAGTTGTCGTCGAGATTGGTCACTGTAACTATCAAGTTCTTTGCGTTGTGCTGAAATGTTGCACAATGTATTTAGTTAACAAACGGTGTTGCAGAGAGAGTTAAGTATTTATGAATAACTGCTGATGGTATCAAACAGAAACAATATTCCAGTGACTTTTCCTGAAACAAAAAAAAAAAAAACCTTAGACCTATTAAGTGTAAAGCATAAATAGGATACCGACACTCTAGACAACGAGACAGCCATATCAAGACATGTAAAGTTTATCTACTATTATAATGTTTCCGCCCTTATAAAGTTATATAAACGTTGCCAACTCTAGACTATTTAGTTCAACGTAAGATAATTACTTTCTGTACATCGACGAACATTTGGATAGTGAGGGATATGTAACTTTATATCCTCGACTAGAAGACTGAGTATTGCAAATGTCAGACAAGGTGAGAAGAGAAAGGCTCAAACACTGAAGTAGGAAAATTTTTAATGAGACGCACTGAGCTACAGTTACATTAATTTTCAACACGATAATCCTGTCTTTAAATCCCACAGAGGTACTTAACATGTCCGCAGTTCCATCTTGAAGTGATCGCGAAGCTAGCGCAGGTTCATTGCGCTAATCCCCAATACGCTGGCTGCCTCATCAGCTAATCCACACATTAACTGGCGAGGGCGCCACCTGAGACCAGAGCACCGCTTGTCTCCTCACACCTGCTGGATGGCCCCTGACACGCCTATATCCACGTAATTGCGGCGTGCCACACCCATTAGCGCAATTATGCTGTAAACCATACACCTCGCAATTACATCTCGAAAGTAATTAAGTCGAGAATGCCTTTCCTAATGTTCTCATACTGTCCAGTCGTTCCTCCCGTGATGGAACCACTGTCTACGTCATAACTGCGTGGAACTCTCGAGTTCGACATCACTTGGCAGATTGCGCTTATCGAAGTGCTCACTTGGACGAACTTCAATACTGTAATGAATAACAGCTGCTGTTTTTAGCCATCGCATCCACTATCTAAAGGCACAGAATTTGACTTCACGTCAACAAAAGTGACAAAGTTCTCATTCTTCTGCACTTTACTAGAATCAAGCGTTCCATGCTTCCGCGTAGTCATACGTTTCACTTCTAAATAATTCGATACAGAAAATTTTGCAGATATAAAGAAAAAAACTGTTCACAGATCTAAAACGAATAAGAATTGACATAGCGTCTAAATTATAGGTAACAGGTTACAATGTAATAAATAAAGAAATTCGTAAAATGTAACTGAATACATCTTCTTATAAGCAGAGAGGATTATATGCTTTCCTGACACTTCGCAGTAAGTTAAAAATATGCTTGAGATAAAAACAGCTATCGAGGCACATTTTAAGTTCCAGTCTTGTGATAAATTTAACCTCTCTCACCTATTTTAGCCTACCATTGAAATTCTCCTTCATTCATTGTAGTATTAATACATCAGAAATCTCAGAGTGTATGTTTCAAGAGCTACGACCTTCCCCATTCAAATTATTTTGTTTTATTATAAGGATGTGCATTTATGTACGACAATATCAAGTATTGCCCGAAAAAGCGAACATAATAACTACCCATTTGGAAACAATATTATTCTTTACGCCCTAGAAACGGGATGGAAAATTAGATGGGCAGTAATAATCCAGAATCCAGTGTTCTTATATGGGAAGTGCAGTCGCGCTACTCGTATGCAATTAAATTCCCATTTAGAACAGAAACAATGCATACATTACTTTTATCTTACCGCAGCTGCTCAGGACGAGTCGCTGTCAGTATACGCAGAACTACTTTTTTTTCTCAGCTGAGCTCTCAATGTCTGTTCCTCACGCGTCCTGTCAGTTGCAAACCACGATTTTCCGTTCTGATTCATGCGGAGTTGTATTAGCATATTTTCACTTTAACTGCCGATTGAAGCATCATTCTGGTGGACGACAGTTCAAATATACGTGCGGTTATTTCAACTGCAGTTGTAGGGTATCCGTGACTTCCATAAATCACACCAGGTAAATGCTGGGATGATTCCTCTGAATACGGCACGGCGCTGTTGACGGGACGTTAAACTTTTAAGCTTTCTTCTTCCTACATTTCATCAAATCCTTTACTATGGGTAGAATATCACGAAAAGATGGTGCAGCTGTTGTTAAAGAGAGGATCCGGTTAATTCGAAGGATATTGGGCTCTGCTTCTTTAGAACTGTATCATCTGCATAGGAAAATGCCTGTGGGTTTGCCTGTTAATTTACGAAACTGGTATGATGGTTCTACACAGGCCAAAGTTAATTGGGTGTGTGGGTGGCTGCAGCTAAATAGACTACGATATCTGACCGTCTTACACGTACCTCGCACTTCACGCAAGGAGAGGTACCCGGTGATCTTTTATTAATTTGACTAATAAGAGTTTGAAGACGCTATGCGGGCTCTCCTAGGAAAAGGGTTAAACTTCGCGCCCACTTCAATAACTTTGATTTTACCAGCCCTCATCAGTGCCATGCAGTTTCTTTCCAGTATTTCCACTTAAGGAATAAGGAACGCAGCTCTGCATGCGATTTTCATGTCTCACACACAACGAAGTAATATCTGGATACGGTTATTCTCCACGCCAGTAAGGGAAATACCATTCTGTTCATACCACGTGAACTATCCAGTTCTCAGGTGTAAAGTCTGCTGGACATTACCACACACCGCACAGTAAATAACGATCAAAGAAAATCATTGTATCGCAAGACACCCAGCTCGTGAATGCGTCGGCCTAACCCACCGAAGCTGTGAGAGATTATATTGCCTTCCCAAGGTCTACAACGATGTACCGGGGCAGCGCATAGTAATATTTGGTCTCCTAGACATTGCATGCCGAACTATTTATCCTCTTAGTTGAGGCCTCTTTTTGCGACGTGTCTTTACCACATCCGGAATTCTCTAGATCTTATTCGCAGTGTTAAGTGGTCCAGTGTTAGCGTCTCTGAGAAGTAATCGAAATGTCCTGTGTCCTGGATTAGAACTTCACCACTGTTAACAAAGTTTACAACTTTGCCTCCGCCTTTTGCCGATATGTGGCGAAAACGGTAAATAGCGGTCGAAAGAAACAGATCGCAGACGTCTTGCAGTTAGCTTGGATGTCGGTCAACATAACCCCACTCAAACATTAGTCGATTTGGGTCTGCATCATAAAGTTGTTCTTGATTGAAAATGTCAGTTTACGAGCCTAATTGTCGTCATTTACGGGAGGTGTTACTGTTTTGTTTCGATATGAAGAAAAGAGCGGCTGAGTCTCACCGAATGCACTCAAGCACATACGTTAAGAACGCTATTAGTGAAAGAACGTGTCTTGAGTGGTTTCAATGCTTCAAGAACGGTGATTTTAACGTCGTAGACCGGCTTAGCGGTGGAAGAGTGTATGTTTCCGAAGAATGAGAATGGGAGACATTGCTGTGTGAAGTCTCTCGTCAAACTCAAGAAGAATTGGAAAGTTTAGTGGGAGTGACACAACAAGTAATTTCAAAACGTCTCTATGGTATAGGCGTGATTCTAAAAGAAGGAACTTGGGTCCTGTGTGAGCTGAAGCCAAGAGACGTTGAACGGCGTTTGTGTGTTAATGAACAGTTGCTTCAGAGGCAAAAAGGGAAGGGATTCCTGCATCGCATTGTGACCGGGGACGAAAAATAGGTTCATTACGATAACTCAGAAATCATAAAATCATGGAGATATTCCGGCCATGCTCCCACGTCGACCGTCAAACCGAATATTCATGGCTCCAAGATCATGCTCTCCATTTGGTGGGACAAGCTCGGTGTCGTGTACCATGAGGTGTTAAAACCAAGTGAAAAAATCATAGGTGCTCATTATCGAACGCAATTAATGCGTCTTGAGCAGAGCATTAAAAGACAAACGGCCACAATACGGCGACAGGCCAGATAAAGTGATTTTGCAGCATGACAACGCTCGAACCCACGATGCAAAAGTGGTCAAAACGTACTTGGAAATGTTAAAATCGGAAGTCCAACTCCACCTGTTGTGTTCTCCAGACATGGATCCCTCTGACTATCGCCTGTTTAAATCAATGGCACATGGCCTACTTTACCAACACTTCCGGTATCATGAAGTCACAAATTGGATCGATTTGTGGATCGCTTCAAAAGATGAACAATTTTTTCGACGCGGGATTCGTACACTGCCCGGAAGATAGGAGAAAGTAGTGGCAAGTGATGTAAAATACTTTGAATGATAGATGTGTAACCAATTTGTTTCATTAAAGCCTCAAATGTTGGGGAGAAAACGGCGGAAGCACCTTGTACATTTTGAATGAAAATCATGGGCAATCGTGGCCGAAGACTTCCCGCGTGAGAAGTCACCTTCGCTCTGCCAATGGAATTATCAAACAGGACGCAGGAGCGATAGTGGTTCAGGGTATTCACTTGTGCCTGCCGTGGGAAACTATACCTAACAGGACGAACTAGCCATGCTCAACAGCAAGAGGATGCAGAAGGCATTAAGAACAAATAATGTGTACCCACAGGATATGTTGTCTGTAATTGAAAAAGTGCCATGGTGATATGTCTATTAGCAAACGTTTCCAGTCTCATCTCCGAGAGAGCACTGCCAAGGGGGGGGGGGGGATGGTGGCGGGGGGAGAGTTGATATTGAGAAATTAGATTGAATAAGCATCGAAAGGATAACGTTCTAGTCGGAGTGTGGAATGTCAAAAGTTTGAACGTGGTAGGGCAGCTAGAAAATCTGAAAAGGGAAACGCTGAGGCTCAGTACAGATGTAATTTGAGTCAGTGAAATGAAGTGGAAAAAATGAAAAGGATTTTTGATCAGCAAGTATAGGGTAATATCAACAGAAAGTGGTGTAAGGGAATAGCATTCGTTATGAATAGGAAGGTAGGGCAGGGAGTCTGCTACTGTGAGCAGTTTAGTGATAAGGTTGCTGTTATCAGAACCGACAGCAAGCCGTCAACGACGACAATAGTTCACGTATACACGCCGACGTCGGAGTATATAAGGATACTGAACGGGTAATTCAGTACTTAAAGGGAGATGATAATCTAATAGCCGAAAGGAACAGGAATGCGGTTGTAGGGGAGGGAGAATATGGGCTTGGTAGTGGGAACGAGAGAGGAGAAAGACTGAATTCCGCACTAAATTTCAGCTAGTAATAGTGAATACACTGTTCAAGAATCACTGTTCAAGGATCACAACAGGAGGAGGAATACTTGGAAAAGGGCGGGAGATAATGGGAAGAGTTAGCTTATACCATAGTCAAGCAGAGATTCTGAAATCAGATATTGGTCTGTAAGGCCTGCTCAAGAGCAGATATAGACTCAGATCATAATTTAGTAACGATGATGTGTAGGCTTAAGTTTAAAAGGCTAGTGAGAAAGAATCAATTAGCAAAGAAGTGAGACAAGGAGTTCCTAAGAAATGAAGATTTATGCTTGAAGTTTTCTGAGTTATTGATACTGTGATTATGAACAGCTCAGTCTATAATTCAGTTGAAGAGGTATGTTCGTCTCTAAAATTGGCAGTCACAGAAGATGGAGAAAAACGTAGGTACGCTGAAGGTATCTGCGAAGAAACCATTGACAATGTAAGAGATACTACAGTTGATCCTCTAACGGAGGAAGTACAAAAATATGTGCAGAGAAATTCAGAAATAATTAAAAAAAAAACAAGTCGCTTAGGAACGAAATAAATAGTAAAAGCAGGGAAGGTAAGGCTAAATGACTGTACGAAAAATTTGAAGGAATCGAAAGAGTAATGACTGTCGCAAGGACTGACTCAGTATATAAAAAAAGTCAAAACAACCGTCGGTCAAATTGAAAGCAAGGGGGCTAACTTTGTGTTACATGGGAATTGCACTGTTAAAAGGAAAAGAGAGAGAGAGCGGATAGGTAGCCTCTATGTGGGGGAGGCCATATCTGGTGACGTGGTAGAAGAAACAGGAGTCTACAGGGAAAAGATAGGGGTTCCAGAATTTGAATCAAAATTTATAAGAGCTATGAATGACTTAAGATCAGATAAGGCAGAAGGGATAGTTAACTTTCCATCTGATTTTATAAAATCATACAGCGAAGTGGCTAAGCTGGCATGACTAGAGAACAAATGTAAGGAAGCAGAGGCTTATCTCACTAGGAGTAAGATAGATACTGCCTACAGGAAAATTAAAGAGACCTTTGGAGAAAAGAGAGCCACTTGTATGAATATCAAGAGCTCAGATGGAAACCCAGTTCTAAGCAAAGAGGGGAAAGCAGAAAGGTGGAAGGAGTATATAGAGGGTCTATACAAGGGCGATGTACTTGAGGACAATATTATGGAAATGGAAGAGGATGTAGATGAAGATGAAATGGGAGATACGATACTGCGTGAAGAGTTTGATAGAGCACTGAAAGACCTGAGTCAAAACAAGGCCCCGGGAGTAGACAACATTCCATTAGAACTACTGATGGCCTTGCGAGAGCCAGTCCTGACAAAACTCTACCATCTGGTGAGCAAGATGTACGAGACAGGCGAAATTACCTCAGACTTCAAGAAGAATATAGTAATTCCAATCCCAAAGAAAGCAGGTGTTGACAGATGTGAAAACTATCAGTTTAATAAGTCATAGCTGCAAAATACTAACGCGAATTATTTACAGACGAATGGAAAAACTGGTAGAAGCCGACCTCGGGGAAGATCAGTTTGGATTCCGTAGAAATGTCGGAACACGTGAGGCAATACTGACCTTACGACTTATCTTAGAGGAAAGATTAAGGAAAGGCAAACCTACGTTTCTAGCATTTGTAGACTTAGAGAAAGCTTTTGACAATGTTGACTGGAATACTCTCTCTCAAATTCTAAAGGTGGCAGGGGTAAAATACAGGGAGTGAAAGGCTATTTACAATTTGTACAGAAACCAGATAGCAGTTATAAGAGTCGAGGGGAATGAAAGGGAAGCAGTGGTTAGGGAGGGAGTGAGACAGGGTTGTAGCCTCTCTCCGATGTTATTCAATCTGTATACTGAGCAAGCAGTAAAGGAAACAAAAGAAACATTTGGAGTACGTATTAAAATCCAGGGAGAAGAAATAAAACCTTCGAGGTTCGCCGATGACATTGTAATTCTGTCAGAGGCAGCAAAGGACTTGGAAGTGCAGTTGAACGGAATGGACAGTGTCTTGAAAGTAGGGTATTAGATGAACATCAACAAAAGCAAAACGAGGACAATGGAATGTAGTCGAATTAAGTCAGGTGATGCTCAGGGAATTAGATTAGGAAGTGAGACACTTAAAGTAGTAAAGGAGTTTTGCTATTTGGGGAGCAAAATAACTAATGATGGTCGAAGTAGAGGGGATATAAAATGTAGACTAGCCATGGCAAGGAAAGTGTTTCAGAAGAAGAGAAATTTGTTAACATGGAATATAGATTTAAGTGTCAGAAAGTCATTTCTGAAAGTATTTGTATGGGGTGTGGCCATGTATGGAAGTGAAACATGGACAATAAATAGTTTGGACAAGAAGAAAATAGAAGCTTTCGAAATGTGGTGCTACAGAAGAATGTTGGAGATTAGGTGGGTAGATCCCGTAACTAATGAGGAGGTATTGAATAGGATTGGGGAGAAGAGAAGTTTGTGGCACAACTTGACTAGAAGAAGGGATCGGTTGATAGGACATGTCCTGAGGCATCAAGGGATCACAAATTTAGCATTGGAGGGCAGCGTGGAAGGTAAAAATCGTAGAGGGAGACCAAGAGATGAATACACTAAGCAGATTCAGAAGGATGTAGGTTGCAGCAGGTACTGGGAGATGAAAGAGCTTGCACAGGATAGATTAGCATGGAGAGCTGCATCAAACCAGTCTCAGGACTGAAGACCACAACAACAACAACAGAGCGAAGTGGGAACAAAACGACGATTCACGTTGATGTCTAGAATCTATGACACTGGTGATATACCATGGGACATTCGGAGACACATCTTCACCATAATTTCTGATACTGCAAGAGCGTCCAACTGCGAAGATTATTACACAATCAGCATAGCAGCTCATGCCTCCGAGTGGCTGACAATAACAATATACAACACAAAGGAATATAAATTTAAGGATCTGTTATATGGCGTTCAGTTTGGCTTTAGGAAAATTAAAGGCACTAGAGCGGCAGTTCTGAAATTGCTGTTGACAGTGGATCAGGACTGAAGAAAAATCGAGACACGTTCTTAGGGTTTGTCGATCTGGAAAGAAATGTTCCATAACGTAAAATGGTGCAAGATGTTTGAAAATATGAGAAACATATGGGTAAAGTACAGGGAAAGATTGGTAATGTACAATATAGAATGTTTGAGAACAAGGAGTATTAACACTGGAAGACCAAGAAGGAAGGGCTCAGATTAAAATGAGTGTCTCACAGATGTGGTCTTTCGCCCCTACTGCTCAGTTTACTCATCGAAGGTGCAATGACGGAAAGAAAACTTTCAAGAGTGGGATTAAAATTCAGGGTGGAAAGGTATCAATAATAAGATTCGCTGACTGTATCGGTAACCATCAACGAATATTAAGAAGTGGAGGATCTACTGAATGGAATGAATACGGATTGAAAATAACCCGAAAAAAGAAGAAAGTAATGAGAACAGCGAGGAACTTAATATCAGAATCGGTCACATGTCACCAGATGGACGGAACAAGGAGGACATAAGAAGCAGAGTAGCACTGGCAAAAGGTGCATCCCTGGTCAAGAGAATTATACAAGAATCAAAGATAGGCCTCAATTCGAAGAAGAAATTCTGTAAAATGTACGTTTGGAGCACAGAGTTGTATGATTGTGAAACACGGAATGTGGGAAAACCGGAACAGAAGGGAACCGAAGCGTTTGAGATGTGGTGCTTCAGACGAATGTTGAAAATTAGGTGAACTTACGGCGGAAGAAAGGAGTAAAGCGGTTTTCAGCAGAATCGTCGAGGAAAGTAATATATGGCAAATATTGACATGAAAAGGGGACAGGACTGTTAACACATCAGAGAGTAGCTTCCATTGTACTAAAGAGAGCTGTAGATGGTAAAAAGTCTGGGGAAGAAAGTGTTTAGAATACCTTCAGCAAATAATTGAAGACTGAGAGAATAATTGAGGATTTAGGTTGCAGCTCGTACTCAGAGACGAAAAACTTGGCATAGGAGAGGAATTCGTGGCGGGCTGCATCAGACCAGTCAGAAAACTGATGACTTAGAAAAAAAATGAGGACTCTAAGGCGCAGCAGCTCGGATTTGCTGATTAGTTTTGATGCTGTGTCATTATTTACCTATGTTCCGCCTTATCCTTAATTCCAAATGGTAACAAACAGATTATATCGATTTTTCATAATGTGGATGGAAAACAGTGAATGAATTCAATTTTAATAACGTAATCAACCTTGATCGCAGAATGTTTTATTCATGCTAACCAGTTTCAGTCCTTGAACGTCATCATCAAACCATTGTCTCCTTTAGTAACCTGCGGAAACGGCGAGCGTAGCCAAACATGAGTCAAACTACACGTTCGTCGACGAATATATGTTTGACTCACCTGCGGTCTCCGCAGATCGCTGAAAGAGACACTTAACGTCTGGTAATGACCTCTAAGATTGAAACCGGTTACCATGAATAAACTATTTTGCGATCGAGACTGATTATTAAAACAGATTATAGCCTTATTTGAGCATGCGGCATCGTCAACGCAATTTTTATTTAGTAACAAATTTTATGAACTAATTGGCGTGGTTGCTATGAGAAATTCGTTGTCTTCCTTGGTGGTCAAGTTTTTTATAGAAGGTTTTGAGGATGTTGCATCATTGTAAAACCGATGGCACCTTTCCACATAATGTCTTTACCGTGCAGACAAATAGTATCCTGAATGCAGTTTTCGTGCAGCATACAGATTTGTGGCGCATTCTCATGTAAACAGTGGCCCGATGTTGGACTGAGTGGGAACGTGACAGCAGGTGTAGTTGCCAGCAAGGTTATTGTCAACGACGTCTGCCCACCAAACTGGAAAATCGCTGTACTGCGCGCCATGGACATCGCAAACCCTTCACATCTGCGCCTACCAGCCGAGAACAGTTGGTCAGAGACCAGCAGAAACTGGATATGGAATTGCCATCTCATGAGTAGTACGTCATTTACACAGTAGTACAAAAGGCTGCAAAAAAAAAAAGTTCAAATGTGTGTGAAATCTTATGGGACTTAACCGCTAAGGTCAGCAGTCCCTAAACGTACACACTACTTAACCTAAATTATCCTAAGGACAAACACATACACTCATGCCCGAGAGAGGACTCGAACCTCCGTCGGGACCAGCCACACAGTCCATGACTGTAGCGCCTAGACCGCACGGCTAATCCCGCGCGGCACAAAAGGCTGCATTTGGAGTGACGCCGTGACTAGGAAGCGTCCATACTATGTTCAGCCATGAATCATCGGTCTCCGCTATGTCCATCGTCGGTGAGTATGGCGGTGACATGGGGCTGTTTGCATTCTTCCAATGTTTTTGAAACGACAGCAGTGTTACTCCCGGCGTCAGAGTATCCCTTGTAAGTAGGCTGTTTATCTTTTCTTTATGTAAGTAGGCTGTTTATGTTTTCTTATTGGCAACGTTACGTAGCGCTCTGTACGAAAATCACTGGCTGTGCTGTGTGCAGTCTGTGGCTAGTTTGCATTGTTGTGTGCCATTGTAGTGTTGGGCAGCGCCGGCCGGTGTGACCGTGCGGTTCTAAGCGCGTCAGTTTGGAACCGCGTGACCGCTACGGTCCCAGGTTCGAATCCTGCCTCGGGCATGGATGTGTGTGATGTCCTTAGGTTAGTTAGGTTTAAGTAGTTCTAAGTTCTAGGGGACTGATGACCACAGTAGTTAAGTCCCATAGTGCTCAGAGCCATTTGTTGGGCAGCGGCAGCGGGATGTGAACAGCGCGTAGCGTTGCGCAGTTGGAGGTGAGCCGCCAGCAGTGGTGGATGTGGGGAGAGAGATGGCGGAGTTTTGAAATTTGTTATACTGGATATTATGAACTGCTATCTATATTATGGTTTTTCAACACTATTTAGGTAAATACATTGTTTGTTCTCTATTAAAATCTTTCATTTGCTAACTATGCTTATCAGTAGTTAGTGCCTTCCGTAGTTTGAATCTTTTATTTAGCTGGCAGTAGTGGCGCTCGTCGTATTGCAGTAGTTCGAGTAACGAAGATTTTTGTGAGGTAAGTGATTTGTAAAAGGTATAGGTTAATGTTAGTCAGGGCCATTCCTTTGGAGGGATTTCTGAAAGTCAGATTGCGTTGCGCTAAAAAAATATTGTGTGTCAGTTTAAGCACAGTCATGTATAATTGTTCTAAGTGGACGTTTCACCCTATTGTGTATCACTTCAGGACTCGGCTGGTATTTATTGAGAGAACCGTAAGGGCACAACTACTCTGTCATGGACATCCTTCATTCTCATGTGTTACCTCTCGTGCAACAGTATCGTGCTGTCATTTTTCAACAGGACAATGTTCTTTCGTCCATGTCTCTTGAACTGTTTGAACGATATTGAGATCCTACCGTGGCCAGCGAGACATCCAAATTAGTCTCCTATAGAACATTTGTGGAAGCGGCGCGGGCGTCAACTCCGCCCCAATGCCAGTATCTAGTATGTCAAGGACCAGTCACAGTAGTTGTTGAAAATCTTGGTTCAAATGGTTCCAATGGCTCTGAGCACTATGGGACTTAACTTCTAAGGTCATCAGTTCCCTAGAACTTTGAACTACTTAAACCTAACTAACCTAAGAACATCACACACAACCATGCCCGAGGCAGGATTCGAACCTGCGACCGTAGCGGCCGCGCGGTTCCAGACTAGCGCCTTTAACCGCTTGGCCACCACGGCCGGCTTGAAAATCTTGGCTCAAGAGAGTATGTAAAGGGTTGCGACACACATACCAACCGAATCAGTGCATGTGTCCATGTCAGAGGAAGTGCAACGTCATATTGATAAGTGGACTCATACATCCTATTTATTTGTAAATTGGACTTGATTTTGTAATCGGTCCAATAACATCATATGCCCTCTCATTTCTTAAAATTTCATTTCGTTTCCTCCATCTTTTCCCGGTGCTCACCTTTTGTGTCTCAACGTGTTCAACTACTCAGTGCGTAGACAACGTAGCTGAAGTACAGTACACGAGTAGTGCAGGAAATATTGGTGTTCCTCTAATCTGTTAATCTGCTGATGCCAGATATGGGCATGAGGCTGATTTGTTAAAACTTATGTTGTTGTTGTTGTGGTCTTCAGTCCTGAGACTGGTTTGATGCAGCTCTCCATGCTACTCTATCCTGTGCAAGCTTCTTCATCTCCCAGTACCTACTGCAACCTACATCCTTCTGAATCTGCTTAGTGTATTCATCTCTTGGTCTCCCCCTACGATTTTTACCCTCCACGCTGCCCTCCAATACTAAATTGGTGATCCCTTGATGCCTCAACAAATGTCCTACCAACCGATCCCTTCTTCTGGTCAAGTTGTGCCACAAACTTCTCTTCTCCCCAATCCTATTCAGTACTTCCTCATTAGTTATGTGATCTACCCATCTAATCTTCAGCATTCTTCTGTACCACCACATTTCAAAAGCTTCTATTCTCTTCTTGTCCAAACTATTTACCGTCCATGTTTCACTTCCATACATGGCTACACACCATACAAATACTTTCAGAAATGTCTTCCTGACGCTTAAATCTATACTCGATGTTAACAAATTTCTCTTCTTCAGAAACGCTTTCCTTGCCATTGCCAGTCTACATTTTATATCCTCTCTACTTCAACCATCATCAGTTATTTTGCTCCCCAAATAGCAAAACTCCTTTACTACTTTAAGTGTCTCATTTCCTAATCTAATACCCTCAACATCACCCGACTTAATTCGACTACATTCCATCATCCTCGTTTTGCTTTTGTTGATCTTAATCTTATATCCTCCCTTCAAGACACCATCCATTCCGTTCAACTGCTCTTCCAAGTCCTTTGCTGTCTCTGACAGAATTACAATGTCATCGGCGAACCTCAGCGTTTTTATTTCTTCTCCATGGATTTTTATACCTACTCCGAATTTTTCTTTTGTTTCCTTTACTGCTTGCTCAATATACAGATTGAATAACATCGGGGAGAGGCTACAACCCTGTCTTACTCCCTTCCCAACCACTGCTTCCCTTTCATGTCCCTCGACTCTTATAACTGCTATCTGGTTTCTGTACAAATTGTAAATAGCCTTTCACTCCCTGTATTTTACCCCTGCCACCTTCAGAATTTGAAAGAGAGTATTCCAGTCAACATTGTCAAAAGCTTTCTCTAAGCCTACAAATGCTAGAAACGTAGGTTTGCCTTTCCTTAATCTTTCTTCTAAGATAAGTCGTAAGGTCAGTATTGCCTCACGTGTTCCAGTATTTCTACGGAATCCAAACTGATCTTCCCCGAGGTCGGCTTCTACTAGTTTTTCCATTCGTCTGTAAAGAATTCGTGTTAGTATTTTGCAGCTGTGGCTTATTAAACTGATTGTTCGGTAATTTTCACATCTGTCAACACCTGCTTTCTTTGGGATTGGAATTATTATATTCTTCTTGAAGTCTGAGGGTATTTCGCCTGTTTCATTCATCTTGCTCACCAGATGGTAGAGTTTTGTCAGGACTGGCTCTCCCAAGGCCGTCAGTAGTTCCAATGGAATGTTGTCTACTCCCGGGGCCTTGTTTCGACTCAGGTCTTTCAGTGTTCTGTCAAACTCTTCACACAGTATCGTATCTCCCATTTCATCTTCATCTACATCCTCTTCCATTTCCATAATATTGTCCTCAAGTACATCGCCCTTTTATAAACCCTCTAAATACTCCTTCCACCTTTCTGCCTTCCCTTCTTTGCTTAGAACTGGGTTGCCATCTGAGCTCTTGATATTCATACAAGTGGTTCTCTTATCTCCAAAGGTCTCTTTAATTTTCCTGTAGGCAGTATGTATCTTACCCCTCGTGAGATAAGCCTCTACATCCTTGCATTTGTCCTCTAGCCATCCCTGCTTAGCCATTCTGCACTTCCTGTCGATCTCATTTTTGAGACGTTTGTATTCCTTTTTGCCTGCTTCATTTACTGCATTTTTATATTTTCTCCTTCCATCAATTACATTCAATATTTCTTCTGTTACCCAAGGATTTCTACTAGCCCTCGTCTTTTTACCTACTTGATCCTCTGCTGCCTTCACTACTTCATCCCTCACAGCTACCCATTCTTCCTCTACTGTATTTCTTTCGCCCATTCTTGTCAATTGTTCCCTTATGCTCTCCCTGAAACTCTGTACAACCTCTGGTTCTTTCAGTTTATCCAGGTCCAATCTCCTGAAACTTATATCTGGAAGAAAGCGCTGCATTTATACCTTGAAAACTGCAGGTTGTACACCAGTCGAAATATCTTTAGTTGTCGAAGACATTACCCAGCTGCACCCCCGGAAGTTATTTGAACATGTTATATGCCGGGAGAAACTCACGTTTCACGTAAGACGATGTATCCAGCAGAATGTAAGATTTTGTTAATGGTTGTTGCAAACAGTACTCCAAATGTATCAGTTTCCATGAGTCAGTTAGTGAATAACGGGCACCAGAGGAAAAGTGTGAGAGCTTCACATCAGCGAGAAAGCACACGTGTTACGTGATACTGTCATTGTTATTGGAAGGTAGGAAAGACAGGAAACTGAAATGGTGCAGTAGTCAGGAGCTAGGTGGTGGAGTGGTGAGGAGCTGCATTAGCTGATGAACGCATAATACCTTAAAACATTTATTACAGATAAAATTTCCCAGAGGATAAACGGGATCTTAACTACACTTTTAACTGATGACGTACACAAGGGACTTAAACAAGTAAGTATTACAGAAGAAAAATCAGTTGCAACTTTTCACGTAAACCTTGAAGCGCTCAATTAACTTTAAACTGCAGAAAATTACTGCGTCTACAAGCCAAAGAGTTCTTAGAGTGACAAAATTAAAAACCCGTTAACAAAATTACAAACCATTTAAATACTTACACTGCATTCTATTAAATGAGTTACTTTCCGAGTCACTTACAAAATTAAACTTCACGCATGTGTAATACTCCACGATTTCACCAGAATTGTAGCAATAGTCGACTCAGACATCACGCCAAGGACCTGTGGACGTAACTTCTGGCATCTGGTGACGGAATAATTACACGTAGTGGTAACAAAGGACCACTAAGCCATGGCATACATAATGCTCGTCAGCAATCAGTACAAGCTCTAGGATTTACATCATTAAGCTACTTGGAACACACACGCTCAGAAAAAATGCACACACACAGTTTAAAAATAAACCCGTTCAGATTTCCACAAATTAACAAAATTTAACTACTTGGACTTTAGCAACTACCGTCCTCAAAGAGGAACTGACTCACACTAACCATTTAAATCAGTCAGCATCTCCGATCAGTGTCTTACACAGTTATGTAATTGCTTAACGACTGTGACAAGCTGAGTCACCAAATTTCTCCGTGCTCAGCACACACTAATAACTTCAAAAGTACCAGGAGAAAATTTATCACGTCTCGCGTAACTACACTCAACTCGCACTAGGACTATCTGCCATTTCTTTCCATTTTCAAAAAAAACTAATCCCTCTGACGGTTAGACACAACGAGAGTGCGGTAAGGCTGTTAGGTTTCCTCATAAGAATAATAATTTCGCAAGGATATTTATCCCAGGTCACCATTAAACGAAGGAAGTCTCCGCAACAAGCGAACAAATCAAACAATATCCACAGGATGTCCACGATCCAAGAGAGAAGGCACCATCGCACTGCTGCTTCACAAGATCCATGGCTCATCCCCAGGCGTGCAGTAGGAATGTCCGTCCACTGTACTCCAGGCCAGCGAACCCTCTCGCCGTGGAGCGCATCAGAACACCACGGCAATACGGGCGTGCTCTATCCGTACGCCACTCAAGTCTATACCAAGCGCTCAAATTCGAATGGTTCTGAGCACTATGTGACTTAACATGTGACGTCATCAGTCCCCTAGAACTTAGAACTACTTAAACCTAACTAACCTAAGGACATCACACACATACATGTCAGAGGCAGGCTTCGAACCTGCGACCGTAGCGTACTCTCAGTTCCGGACTGAAGCGCCTAGAACCGCTCGGCCACTAGCCGGCAGCAGGCGCACAACTACCACTAAGAGCGCGCCAGAAGGCACGCCGTCTCAACGAACGCCATCCAGCCCTTGTTGTTCTCTCTAATGGCCCCTCACCAAGAGACCTCTATTGAGTATCTGTTCCACTCCGTCATGCCCTCTAGTCGCAACCAAAGAGTTTACCACTATTGATACAGGGTGTTTCCAAAATGACCGGTATATTTGAAACGGCAATAAAAACTAAACGAGCAGCGATAGAAATACACCGTTTGTTGCAATTTGCTTGGGACAACAGTACATTTTCAGGCAGACAAACTTTCGAAATTACAGTAGTTACAATTTTCAACAACAGATGGCGCTGCGGTCTGGGAAACTCTATAGTACGATATTTTCCACATATCCACCATGCGTAGCAATAATATGGCGTAGTCTCTGAATGAAATTACCCGAAACCTTTGACAACGTGTCTGGCGGAATGGCTTCACATGCAGATGAGATGTACTGCTTCAGCTGTTCAATTGTTTCTGGATTCTGGCGGTACACCTGGTCTTTCAAGTGTCCCCACAGAAAGAAGTCACAGGGGTTCATGTCTGGCGAATAGGGAGGCCAATCCACGCCGCCTCCTGTATGTTTCGGATAGCCCAAAGCAATCACACGATCATCTAAATATTCATTCAGGAAATTAAAGACGTCGGCCGTGCGATGTGGCCGGGCACCATCTTGCATAAACCACGAGGTGTTCACAGTGTAGTCTAAGGCAGTTTGTACCGCCACAAATTCACGAAGAATGTCCAGATAGCGTGATGCAGTAATCGTTTTGGATCTGAAAAATGGGCCAATGATTCCTTTGGAAGAAATGGCGGCCCAGACCAGTACTTTTTGAGGATGCAGGGACGATGGGACTGCAACATGGGGCTTTTCGGTTCCCCATATGCGCCAGTTCTGTTTATTGACGAAGCCGTCCAGGTAAAAATAAGCTTCGTCAGTAAACCAAATGCTGCCCACATGCATATCGCCGTCATCAATCCTGTGCACTATATCGTTAGCGAATGTCTCTCGTGCAGCAATGGTAGCGGCGCTGAGGGGTTGCCGCGTTTGAATTTTGTATGGATAGAGGTGTAAACTCTGGCGCATGAGATGATACGTGGACGTTGGCGTCATTTGGACCGCAGCTGCAACACGGCGAACGGAAACCCGAGGCCGCTGTTGGATCACCTGCTGCACTAGCTGCGCGTTGCCCTCTGTGGTAGCCGTACGCTGTCGCCCTACCTTTCCAGCACGTTCATCCGTCACATTCCCAGTCCGTTGAAATTTTTCAAACAGATCCTTTATTGTATCGCTTTTCGGTCCTTTGGTTACATTAAACCTCCGTTGAAAACTTCGTCTTGTTGCAACAACACTGTGTTCTAGGCGGTGGAATTCCAACACCAGAAAAATCCTCTGTTCTAAGGAATAAACCATGTTGTCTACAGCACACTTGCACGTTGTGAACAGCACACGCTTACAGCAGAAAGACGACGTACAGAATGGCGCCCCCACAGACTGCGTTGTCTTCTATATCGTTCACATCACTTGCAGCGCCATCTGTTGTTGAAAATTGTAACTACTGTAATTTCGAAAGTTTGTCCGCCTGAAAATGTACTGTTGTCCCAAGCATATTGCAACAAACGGTGTATGTCTATCGCTGCTCGTTTAGTTTTTATTGCCGTTTCAAATATACCGGTCATTTTTGAAACACCCTGTATATGAGGGAAAGAGGATATTCATGCAAAGATAAATCGAACTGCCGCGCCACGGCTCAGAAACTATTAACTCAGTAAATTCTCCGGAAGATCTAAAGTTTTTCCAAAGAGCAGTTTAAGTTTGAACGACCATGTAATTCTTGACCGTGGAGTGGGAGACGGGTAATTCAAGTGCTTCAAGGTGTATCGTTATGGGTCTCGCTGTCTGGAATCCAGCCAGGCTGTGTTGTTATAGCGCTGTTGCGTTCGAATACCGATGTCAGCCACGTCCTTTAATGCTTATTTGTTTTTTATCTTTCGGAGCACGGGAAACGTAGATACTCTAAGCATCTTTCAGTTCTGTCAAAATCTTAGTAAAGCAGATTCCTTGATTAAACTGAGACCTCTGTCCTAATGGAGAGACTCCTTAATGAAGATCTTTCAGAAACCTGACATCGCTCTATGGTTCTTGTCTCGTCACATTTCATTTCATATTTACACTCTAGGTAGCGCTCCAGTAGCAGTTGAAGCGCATGGTTGCTTTAGTAAGACGTGTTTCTGATGATCCTTGCCTGCCAAGAGAAAGCGCGTTTCACGGAATAGCAATGTGGGCTTTGAAAAATACAAAAAATAAATAAATAAAAGAGCAACAAAAAGCGCCAAAGGGCCTAGCTAGTGCCGGGATTCGAACTCGGCTGTAAAAAGCGTTTCAACACCGACAATACTTCAACGGTCTGCTTGGAGAACAGGCAGTGATTCGTGTTATAACACAACTTGTGTTGCCCGAAGAAGTCGACTCAGTCGGTCGTCTAGTTATTGTGCAGAAAAATGGAATCAAGATATCAGATGAACACCTGAAAGCAAACGTTAATACATCACATTTTAAAAGAAATGATAGTTGAATGAGAACTAAATTATCCTTCACGCAGACTTAGTGTGGCACTGAAAAAAGTGAGGGGCTCAGCCATAAAAACGTTTGACACTTATGAGATAGCGTTGTAAGAAATGTCAGATTACTCATAAATTAAGCCCGAATACCGACGGAAATTATACTCGCTCAACAACTTCCTCTATAGCACAGAATTATGTATGAAAGTTTGGTAACTTTCTCTCTCTCTCTCTCTCTCTCTGTGTGTGTGTGTGTGTGTGTGTGTGTGTGTGTGTGTGTGTGTGTGTGTGAGAGAGAGAGAGAGAGAGAGAGAGAGGAGGGGTTGAAGAGACTGACCATATGAAAAACAGAAAGTAACGTGAGACAATGAAGTAGGCCCCATGTTCCCATTTTTCACTGCAAAATTGCACGACACAAAAATTTGTTTTTCAGTCTCTGCCTTCTGCAGAATACTGTGTTTTTCCTTTTTTTCCTATCGTGTTTCGGCACATATGTGTGTCAGACACATTTTCTTTCTGCAAAAATTTTAGACAAAATTGTTGGACGATTTCGTGTTTTAGGCCTCTTATTTTGTCAAGTTTTCTCACGTAAAACTGTATTAATTTTATAGTTGCGATAGTACAGGTCTGCTTGCTTTTACGAGTCAGATAGTTCTTGAAACGTGATGCAACGGAAGAATACTAAAGCTTAGATGAGTAGATCGGACGATCTTCAAAGAACTGGACAGAAACAAGTGTAGTAACTTGACTAACACGTTCTGAGGCATAAGAGAATCGTCAGTTCCGTAATAAAGGGAAGTGTATGTGTGTGTGAGTTGGTGGTGGTTGGGGGAGGGAGGTTAGGGGAGGTTAGAGTTGCAGAGAGAGCCTGAGTCTTGGTTATGGTTAGGAGTTTCAAACAGGGAGGTGGAATGCTGAGATATAAATGCCTGCTCAGGATGCACTAGCACGGAGATTTGCATCAGTTCGGTATCTGTACTGAAGCAACAACAGTACGGCGTGTAAACAAGCCATATGAAAAATATTCTGGAGAATGTTCCTGTCCAAAGAAAATTATTTTAGATGCTTTTCAAAATGGTTCAAATGGCTCTGAGCACTATGGGACTTAACATCTATGGTCATCAGTCCCCTAGAACTTAGAACTACTTAACTTAACATCTATGGTCATCAGTCCCCTAGAACTTAGAACTACTTAAACCTAACTAACCTAAGGACATCACACAACACCCAGCCATCACGAGGCAGAGAAAATCCCTGACCCCGCCGGGAATCGAACCCGGGAACCCGGGCGTTAGATGCTTTTCCAGAGAGTTTCAGATGAGCAATCACAGCAAAATAAAAACGCACAATTTGTAGCTTTTACGCTTAAAGGAGATACCTTTGGTAAAGGTTTGACAGAACTCAGACGGGACCTACTGACAGCAAAGCATAACTGTCAAAACGTGTTCGATTACAGGAATAAAAAAAAAGGTAGACTACTGTGTTTTGAGGGAGGCAGAGCTTTCGAAAATATAAATTCGTCACCACAGGAAAGCACCAACAGAAACTTCCAGTACCAGGAAAATGATTGTAAAAATGACTCGTTCCATATAATACCGAGAATTTGGTTCATCACAATTTTATTCCTACACGTCGAGTGACTGTGCATTCGTATTAGTATAGGGGTGAAACAACAATTTTCCTGGAACGTAGATCATCCCATTCGGAATGTCAAGTTGGTCCAGCGGGCCAGTGCAGCCATCGAAAGCCCTGGAGAGCTAAAGCGATTCGCTCAGGGTGCAGCAACAACAGCAGCGAACACCTGAGAGCCGGGCACGCTCCTCCCTGGGGGTTCGCGTGCTGACTGCGGCGGGGCGGGGCGGGGCGGCGACAGCCTCATTTAAAGCAGCACAGCAGCGCGCCGGGTGGTGGCACTCCGAATTAGCAACACGGCCACTGGCAGGTTTCATTAGCGCAATGGGAGCGGGCGTCTGCACCAGCCAGATGGGTGTCCTCATCTGTTAAAGTGGCCGCGTTCGATCCGGCCCGATACAGCGTCGCGCGCCGCATTCATCACCGGCGCCCGGCCCGGAGAGTCACCCACCGCCCGGCCGTCTGCCCGCTGCGTAAACAAGCGCGCGGTGCCTTTCATCTGCCGTGCTCGCTCTTTTGTATTCACTGATGACGTTTCCAATTCTCGAATGAGAAAACACACTGATTGCCCTCTGGAAGTCTGCACGGGGAGGTAGTACTGTAATATGGTTAGCGACGGTTTCCCACTCTCGATATTGACACACACACACACACACACATATACACATGGTGATTCAGCTGCCCCTACCGATGTCCTTTTATGCAACCCGCAATTCTATATCTGGCCTTCAGAAACCACGAGCGAGAGTTTCATATTCTCTCGCTGACTACGCGCAAACTATTAGTCTTACAGAAAAAATGAACAGCACCTTTTTGTGGGAAATTAAATGTAGGTAATTTTTTTTACTTGGATACATTGTCGCTGCAGCCCATGAATTTCGAGTTACTGAAGAAAAGCGTAGAAAACTGACTTTCAAACACATTGTAAGAGGTCCATGACTAAGGAATTTATTGCTAGCGCACTCGAGCAGATGTAATTTCGATGGATTGCTCACGCGCTGCCTGCGATATGTAAGCTATTAAAGAGAATCTTAGACCAGAGAGCACTGTTGACTGCAGTAGCAACTGTGTGCAGCGACCACTCGGGTGTATCGAGTTGGCTGGGCCGGTCGTGGCGAGCGATGGCTGTGCCTGAGCATTGTAGTTTAAGGTAAAAGCAGCCTCGCGCATATGTACTATTGTTATATCAATTCCCATGTAGAATGTTTTAAAAAATCTCTTAATAATAATCTTTCTTATTAAAAGTAACTTTTGACAATCATTCATCTCAATTTAAAGAATTTACTAATTTCTCCAATCCATGGTCATCCCGAATATTGTTAAGAAAAATCAGTTGTTCCTTTTATACATGACAAATCTATCGGCCAGCATTGCACTGGGCTGCGCCAGAAAAATCTCTTATAGGAGCAAATACACTCCTGGAAATGGAAAAAAGAACACATTGACACCGGTGTGTCAGACCCACCATACTTGCTCCGGACACTGCGAGAGGGCTGTACAAGCAATGATCACACGCACGGCACAGCGGACACACCAGGAACCGCGGTGTTGGCCGTCGAATGGCGCTAGCTGCGCAGCATTTGTGCACCGCCGCCGTCAGTGTCAGCCAGTTTGCCGTGGTATACGGAGCTCCATCGCAGTCTTTAACACTGGTAGCATGCCGCGACAGCGTGGACGTGAACCGTATGTGCAGTTGACGGACTTTGAGCGAGGGCGTATAGTGGGCATGCGGGAGGCCGGGTGGACGTACCGCCGAATTGCTCAACACGTGGGGCGTGAGGTCTCCACAGTACATCGATGTTGTCGACAGTGGTCGGCGGAAGGTGCACGTGCCCGTCGACCTGGGACCGGACCGCAGCGACGCACGGATGCACGCCAAGACCGTAGGATCCTACGCAGTGCCGTAGGGGACCGCACCGCCACTTCCCAGCAAATTAGGGACACTGTTGCTCCTGGGGTATCGGCGAGGACCATTCGCAACCGTCTCCATGAAGCTGGGCTACGGTCCCGCACACCGTTAGACCGTCTTCCGCTCACGCCCCAACATCGTGCAGCCCGCTTCCAGTGGTGTCGCGACAGGCGTGAATGGAGGGACGAATGGAGACGTGTCGTCTTCAGCGATGAGAGTCGCTTCTGCCTTGGTGCCAATGATGGTCGTATGCGTGTTTGGCGCCGTGCAGGTGAGCGCCACAATCAGGACTGCATACGACCGAGGCACACAGGGCCAACACCCGGCATCATGGTGTGGGGAGCGATCTCCTACACTGGCCGTACACCACTGGTGATCGTCGAGGGGACACTGAATAGTGCACGGTACATCCAAACCGTCATCGAACCCATCGTTCTACCATTCCGAGACCGGCAAGAGAACTTGCTGTTCCAACAGGACAATGCACGTCCGCATGTATCCCGTGCCACCCAACGTGCTCTAGAAGGTGTAAGTCAACTACTCTGGCCAGCAAGATCTCCGGATCTGTCCCCCATTGAGCATGTTTGGGACTGGATGAAGCGTCGTCTCACGCGGTCTGCACGTCCAGCACGAACGCTGGTCCAACTGAGGCGCCAGGTGGAAATGGCATGGCAAGTCGTTCCACAGGACTTTATGCAGCATCTCTACGATCGTCTCCATGGGAGAATAGCAGCCTGCATTGCTGCGAAAGGTGGATATACACTGTACTAGTGCCGACATTGTGCATGCTCTGTTGCCTGTGTCTATGTGCCTGTGGTTCTGTCAGTGTGATCATGTGATGTATCTGACCCCAGGAATGTGTCAATAAAGTTTCCCCTTCCTGGGACAATGAATTCACGGTGTTCTTATTTCAATTTCCAGGAGTGTATATACGCGTTATCCGGCGACCTTATTGAGGTAAGAATTTTCAGTTTATTTAGTATGATCTTTCAGGGCCACGACGCACAAATTTACCAATTTAAGCTCACAGTCAATTATTGAAAGGTTATAACTAAGTCACATTTTTTATTGAGAGGTTAGTCACGTTATTATTGTGAGGTTACGGAACAATAAACTGTTAGTAGGTTACGAAATTTATCTATTGTTAGATTACGAAATTTATCTGTTGTTAGGTTACGCATTTTTTACTGTTGGGAGGTTACACTTTTGGGAGTTTAAAACATCATCCCCACCCACATCCCTCACCAGTCAGGATTCCTTGTATGTCGTTTGCGCCACTCCCTCCTAACACTGTACTTTAATTTCCGACTACACGTTCTAGATGTTCGAGCTGTTTTGATCTCCACTGATTGGGCTATTACGCCACCACTATGGGCAGCCATTTCGTTAACACTATTAACCTAAACGTGCCCATGGGAGTAATGAAACAAAAACGATTAATTTAAACGTTACGTTAAACTAATTACTTTCACAATTCGACCCAAGCTTAACCATTACAAGCACAGTAGTTTCGAATTCAAAAGGCCTGACAACGTCAACGATATAATAATTAACTTTTTGCTGTTAAAATTCACAAAAATGTGAGGTAAAATTCAAACAAACGTCAGTTATACGGAATGAAATTTTCACTTTGCAACGGAGTGTGCGCTGATATGAAACTTCCTGGCAGATTAAAATTTGTGTGCCGGACCGGGACCTTTGCCTTACGCTGGTAAGTGCTCTACCAACTGAGCTACCGAAGCACGACTCACGTCCCCTCCTCACAGCTTCACTTCTGCCAGTACCTCGTCTCTTACCTTCCAAACTTTACGGGTGCTGACAGAATTGAAGCTGTGAGGATGGAGCGTGAGTCGTGCTTCGGTAGCTCAGTTGGTAGAGCACTTGCTCGCGAACGCAAAGTTCCCGAGTTCGAGACCCCGTCCGGCACACAAAGTTAAATCCGCCAGAACGAGAATTTCACTCTGCAGTGGAATGTGTGCGTTGATGTGAAATTTCCTTGCAGATTAAAACTCTCGAGATTCTAACTCTGGAACTTTGCCTTACGCAGGCCAGTGCTCTGTCTACTGAAATACCCAAGCATGACACTCAGCCTTTCGTCACAGCTTTTCATATCAAAGCGCGTTCGAATCCTGCCTCGGGCATGGATGTGTGTGGTGTCCTTAGGTTAGTTAGGTTTAAGTAGTTCTAAGTTCTAGGGGACTGATGACCTCAGAAGTTAAGTCCCATAGTGCTCAGAGCCATTTGAGCCAAAGCGCGTTCCGCTGCAGAGTGAAAATCTATTCTTAGCCTGTGGCTAAGCTGCGGGAGAGCTTGTTTTTCAAGTGTCCCAGAAGAGCTTCTTTGCAAGTTTGGAAGTTAGATGGGATACTGGCAGAAGTAAAGCTGTGAAGACGGCTCCTGAGAAGTGTTTGTGTAGCTCAGAACGTAGAGCATTTACCCGACTAAGGTAAAGGTCACGAGTTCAACTCCCGTTCCAACACACAGATTCATAGGCGTCTATACATATGTCACGTAAGTCCCATAAAGTACTGGCTGGTGCTTTGTTGACGCACAGCTGCCGCCCAACAGCGTCGCTGTAGTGTTCTGTAAGGTTCAGTTCTCGATAATTTCGTGGCCAAGACATGTACGTGAGTTCTCTATCATGCTCCTCAATCCACTGTAGCATGAACACGTGGGCGGTTTCCTGAAGGAAATTGCCATCGCCATCAGGGAAGAAATCAAGCATGCAGCATGTCTGCAGTAGTTTCGACGTAGTCCACAGCTGCGATAGTGCCATCGATTACTACCACAGGTGCCAAATGAATGCCCCCACAGTATAATACAGCCCCGACGGGCCTGCGTATTTGCCGGGCTGTATGTTTCATACAGCTATTCGCCCGGATGATGCAGTATCGACCTACCGTATGAAGAAATGTGACTCATCCGACGAACTGACACGTGTCCGTTACTCCACCGTTTAGTCTCGATGACCTCGTACCCTCTGCAATCGTAATAGTGGGGTCAACATGGAAATATGAAGGGGGTCTTCTACCGCAGAGCCCCATGTTCAGTGGATTTCCCATATGCATCCAGTATCATTACTTCTTCTCCGCTTCTACACTACAGTCATGGGATAGAGGTAATAACATATACAGATCGCCGTAGTACCACATACACATGGTACACATTGACGGAGCTATTGTTTGCACTCAGGTGATCCATGTATCCATGTGAAAAGATTTCCGACGTGATTGAATGGCACTTGGAGCTAGACGTGTGGGACAGGCCATTTCGTAAATCGTAAGGCCATTCAATATTCCAAGATCCACAGTGTCAAGACTGTGCAGAGGACATCGAATTTCAGGCATTAGCTCTCACCACGGGCAATGCAGTGGCCGACGGCCTCCACTTAACAACCGAGAGCGGTTGGGTTTACGGAGGAATTTTAGCGCCAAAAGATAAGCAACACTGCTCGAAATAACCACCGAAATGAATGTGAAACGTACGATAAACAGTGGAGAGAAATCTCGCGTTAATGGGTTGTGGCAGCAGACAACCGACCATTAACAGAACGACATCGCCTGCCGCACTTCTTTTGCACTCGTAACCATATCGGTTGGACCTTACACTACAGGAAAACCCTGGACTGGTCGGAAGAGTCCCGGTTTCAGTGGGTATCAGCTTTTAGCAGGGTTCAAATGAGGTGGTGACTCGACGAAGCCAAGAACCCAAGTAGTGAACAAGACACTGTGCAAGTTGCATAATGGTGTTGTGTGTGTTTACATGGAATGGATTGGGTCCTCTGGCTCAACCAACCCGATCATTAACTGGAAATGTCTATATTCGGCTACTTGGAGACCATCTGCAGCCATACCAGGTGCATTCAAATTCTAAGGCCTCCGATTTATTTTTCTAATTAACTACTCACTCGAAATCGATGAAACTGGCGTTACTCCTCGACGTAATCGCCCTGCAGACGTACACATTTTTCACAACCCTGACGCTATGATTCCATGGCAGCGGCGAAGGCTTCTTTAGGAGTCTGTTTTGACCGCTGGAAAATCTCTGAGGCAATAGCAGCACGGCTGGTGAATCTGCAGCCACGGAGAGTGTCTTTCATTGTTGGAAAAAGCCAAAAGTCACTAGCAGCCAGGTCAGGTGAGTAGGGAGCATGAGGAATCACTTCAAAGTTGTTATCACGAAGAAACTGTTGCGTAACGTTAGCTCGATGTGCGGGTGCGTTGTCTTGGTGAAACAGCACACGCGCAGCCATTCCCGGACGTTTTTTTTGCAGTGCAGGAAGGAATTTGTTCTTCAAAATATTTTCGTAGGATGCACCTGTTACCGTAGTGCCCTTTGGAACGCAATGGGTAAGGATTACGCCCTCGCTGTCCCAGAACATGGACACCATCATTTTTTCAGCACTGGCGGTTACCCGAAATTTTTTTTGTGGCGGTGAATCTGTGTGCTTCCATTGAGCTGACTGGCGCTTTGTTTCTGGATTGAAAAATGGCATCCATGTCTCATCCATTGTCACAACCGACGAAAAGAAAGTCCCATTCATGCTGTCGTTGCGCGTCAACATTGCTTGGCAACATGCCACACGGGCAGCCGTGTGGTCGTCCGTCAGCATTCGTGGCACCCACCTGGATGACACTTTTCGCATTTCCAGGTCGTCATGCAGGATTGTGTGCACAGAACCCACAGAAATGACAACTCTTCAAAAATGGCTCTGAGCACTATGGGACTTAACATCTATGGTCATCAGTTCCCTAGAACTTAGAGCTGCTTAAACCTACCTAACCTAAGGACATCACACACATCCATGCCCGAGGCAGGATTCGAACCTGCGACCGTAGCGGTCGCGCGGTTCCAGACTGAAGCGCCTAGAACCGCTCGGCCACACTGGCCGGCTAAATGCCAACTCTGGAGGCGATCTGTTCAATAGTCATTCGGCGATCCCCTAAAACAATTCTCTCCACTTTCTCGATGATGTCGTCCGACCGGCTTGTTTCGGTTTGTTGTCACACGATGTTCTGCCTTCATTAAACTGTCGCACCCATGAACGCAGTTTCGACACATCCATAACTCCATCACCACATGTCTCCTTCAACTGTCGATGAATTTCAATTGGTTTCACACCACGCAAATTCAGAAAACGAATGATTGCACGCTGTTCAAGTAAGGAAAACGTCGCCATTTTAAGTATTTAAAACAGTTCTCATTCTCGCCGCTGGCGGTAAAATTCCATCTGCCGTAAGGTGCTGCAATCTCTGGGACGTATTGACAATGAACGCGGCCTCATTTTAAAACAATGCGCATGCTTCTATCTCTTTCCAGTCCGGAGAAAAAAAAAACTGTAGGCCTTAGAACTTGAGTGCACCTCGTACAACGATGGCTCCAGACGACAACTGTTCGCGACTAATTTGAAGAACATTCTGGAGAATTAGAGCGAATGGTTTGACCACCCAGAGCACCCGACATGAACGACATTGAACAGTTATGGGACATAATCGAGTGCTCAGTTCGTGCAACATTCTGCACCTGCAACAGTTTCGCAGTTATGGACGGCTATAGAGGCACTACGGCTCAGTATTTCTGTATGTAACTTCCAGCGACTTGTGGAGCCCACACCACGTCGGGTTGCTGCGTTACACAAGGCGAAACGAGGTCCGACACGGTATTAGGTAGAAGGTATCCCACGATTTCTATCACCTCAGTGGATACCATCCTCAGTGCATCACGTGCCTGCAACGCCGCCACATAAAACTGGTATAAAAGTGGTGTGTTATCAGTGCATGGAACGTGTGATGTACGGTACCCAACGTACTTGACCCACAACTTGTTTCGAAGGGACTGGTCTGGTTTTCCCACAAGCTTCGTCTCAAATTATGTGTGTTTCTACATGCTCTGAACTATTGACATCAAAGATAAAGGGAATCTTGGAATCTAATAACAGTACCGAATCCCCTTTATTTACGGTCCCAGAGACCGGATTTGGTCACAAAGTCCATTTTCATAAAATAAGGAACAATGATGTAATCATATGAGAATCTGAAGAACACCGAACGTCGTCAAAACGAACATGGTAAAAGAAATACTGTTGTTTTATAACTCGTCCATAAACATCCTTCAGAAGGTGGTAACTAATAGCTGGTAAATATTTGAGGAATGCCTTCTTCTAGCACAAATAATTGCTGATAAAAATGAAAAATAAGTGTAGGGCTATGGACCATCATCAGGTTCATAAGATCATATACTTACATCTTCATACCAGGTGATATAAACTCATCGGCGTCAGATAGTAAAATCCATGAATTCGTCACTGTTATCACATAGTGATATGACGATGTGATTTATATTACTACGTGACAAGAGTGGCGAATTCATGTATTACATTATTTTTAAATTTTTATTTCGTTTATTCATTGAGCCTAACCTTTTTATCTCAGAGAAGCATCTTCGCCCTTCTTCATCAATTACTTGTTGTATGTATTACAGTTTCTGTCTACGTCTACAATATTTATCCACTACAGCGCCCTTCTGTATCGTGGAAGTTGATTCGCTGATGTCTTAACAGATGCCCTATCATCCTGTTCCGTCTCCTTGTCAGTGTTTCTCATATACTCCCATCTTCGCCGATTCTGCAGAGAATCTCCACATCCCTTATCTTATTAGTCCACTTGATTTTCGACATTCTAATGTAGCACCACATCTCAAATACTTCTATTCTCTTTTGTTCGGGTCTCCCCATTGTCCATACAACGCTGTGCACCACACGTACATTCTCAGGTTTCTTCCTTGAGGCCTACGACTGATACCAATACACTTCTCTTGGCAATAACACCCTCTTTTTTTAGTGCTAGTTTGTTTTTTATGTCCTCCTTGCTGCTTTCCTCATCGATTACTTTATGTACGAATGCATGCTCTTGCGACGATATCCATTAATAAAGTGTTGTCGGGTTTCAAGCCACGTCAACTGTTTAATTGCCCACGAGCTTTCGGCATCGACGCCATTGGCAACAGTGGTGCCCAGTAGCACACCGTATGTGGCGATGTTTTGGTGGGGGAACAGCCGCGCCTTCTTGAACTCCCCAGTCAGAGGATCCAAGGCCGTACTCCTTATTTGTAAAAACTGCATTTTATCCGTCTGTCTCTAACGTTTACTCCCAGTTTCCTCCCAATTTCGAACATCTTGAAACTTTTTACATTGTCGAACGCACCTTCTAGGTCGACAAATCCGATAAGCCGGCCGGAGTGGCCGTGCGGTTCTAGGCGCTACAGTCTGGAGCCGAGCGACCACTACCGTCGCAGGTTCGAATCCTGCCTCGGGCATAGATGTGTGTGGTGTCCTTAGGTTATTTAGGTTTAATTAGTTCTATGTTCTAGGCGACTGTTGACCTCAGAACTTAAGTCGCATAATGCTCAGAGCCATTTGAACCATTTTTGAAATCCGATGAACGTGACTGATTTTTTTTTTTTTTCAATCTTTCTTCCATAACAAAACGCAACGTCAGGACCTGTGACGCCTTCACCTTTGCTAAAGCCAAACCGATAGTCGTATAAAAGATCTGAAATTTTCCTTTCCATTCTTCCGTCTATTGTTCTTGGATGGCCGGCCGTGTGACCGAGCGGTTCTAGGTGCTACAGGCTGGAACCGCGCGACCGCTACGGTCGCAGGTTCGAATCCTGCCTCGGGCATCGATGTGTGTGATGTCCTTAGTTTAGTTAGGTTGAAGTAGTTCTAGGGGACTGATGACCTCAGAAGGTAAGTCCCGTAGTGCTCCGAGCCATTTGAACCATTTTGTTCTTGGATGCATAAGCTGTTAAGCTGATGTGCGATAATTCTCTCACTTAATTCTTCGGAACTGTGTGGATGATATTTCTTTCAGAGTGTAATGGTTTGTCGCCAATCTCATAGATTCTTAACTTTAAGCAGAATAGTCGTTCTTTATTTTATTATGTGACGCCCCTGATTTTTATATCGCATCGTATGATGTTGTAAATGCTCTTATAAATCTGATGATAGTGCGTGGACCGAAAGTAGTGGTTCAATAAAGGCAGCTCTTAGCGGTAAAACGTGGTCCAAATCAAATGGTTCAAATGCCTCTGAGCACTATGGGACTTAACATCTGAGGTCATCAGTCCCCTAGAACTTAGTACTTGTCCTACGGACAATACACACATCCACGCCCAAGGCAGGATTCGAACCTGCGACCGTAGCGGTCGCGTGGTTCCTGACTGAAGCGCCTAGAACCGCTCGGACACAGCGGACGGCGCTGTAAATCGTGAGGCTCTTCATCCTCAAACCAGTTTATTAAGATACATAATGTTGTGAAGCAAATCATTCGCAGTTTAAAGAATAAAGGATTATAGCAATTAGATCATACATCGAAAAATGCACAAGTAGAGCTTTGAGGACGGGTCCTGAGTCGTGCTTGGTTAGCTCAGTCGGCAGAGCACTTTCCAGAGAGAGACATACAGTTTTTAATATGCCAGGAAGTTTCATATCAGCGCACAGCCCGCTGCAGAGCGAAAATGATACATTACTGCACTGTTTTTGATCAGAAACAATTTCTGATGTGTCGCTGTAAAGGATGTCATATTCGGCTCATACTCAATACAAGGTGTATATGGAAAATGAATTCGAGAAAACACTTAAGTATCAGAATCACAATAAGAAATATGGTAACATGCTCCGAATTGAATACAACAGAATGGGTATAGATTAGGAACACGTGGATTCCTCGTGGAGAGGGGTTCGGTTGGGTCACGGAGGGACCCTACTGCTTCTGCATCACGTTCCCTACCCTAACCTCATCTGAAAGTCACGCATGAAAAATAAATCAGTGGTACAGCAGATACAAGAATATGACGGCACACATCTGATGTCTGTTATAAAGGAAGATCTTGGACTCCCTAAGGATGTGTTTAGAAGGCTGAAACTGACAAAAAATAACAAGGCAGTAAAGGACGTTGCGATGTCGCTGTTCGGGACTGCTCTTCTGTCCACGTAATACCCTGGAAGGAACACACATGAAGAATTTACTGAATTATTATTTTGGGTTTGGGAAATGATGATGAGGAACCTCAGGCTGCAGAAGAAGAAAATGTGCAAGCTGAGCTGCCACCAGTTGAATGTGAAGATGCTAAATGTGTGCTACTACTAAAGACTGAATATCATTCCTCATTCTATGAATGTTGTAATTTATGACTGAAATCATCTGTTACATTATTTATTTCATTTCATTGTAAGCTAGCCATTTTTGTTATTGTTTTTGTCGAATAAAACAAAAAATGGCGGAGAAGCTCTTATTCTGTTGCCGCAATTCCGGCGTCGAATATAAATAATAGGTGCCTTGTAACGGTAGCGAATTATTTATGACTGATGACGGCTGAAACTGCCATAGCAGAGTAGAAACGTCTTCAGCCGTAAACGGACTAAGACTCAATTAAAGAATTCGTAAACGTTGTTACCATGTGTTACAAGAAGTCACTGTCACTATAGACTCTCCACACCCACCAAACAACGTTTAGCGTTAGAGTGTGACCTCAGACCTGGAGGGTGTCTACTCGTTCGAGAGCTCCCGCCGTAGGAGCTCCCGTCGAACAGAAGAGGGCGAGCAAGAAACATGTCCCCTGCATTGTGAGCAGCCACCTCCCCCTACCTCGCCCTGTCAGAGATGCGCGCTTCGTCATCCCTTAATCACCGCTTCCGCGTGACAGATGTGAGCTCTGGAGTGCGTTGGGTTGTCGGCTGCCATTGTCTGCAGAGCGCAATGCGCATTATTCCTCTCCATGATCCGTTATACTTGGGGCGATTCTAATCCAGCACAGCAGTCTTCCTGTTGATTGTCAAGCACTGGCAGGTCATAAGGAGAACCGTGCGCTCTACACACTTCAGCACTCTGCAGTTCGGCAAAAGTAATTACAATGATGACCACCGAAGTCGTAACAACATGACGGATAGCAAATTACTGAAATTGTACTTATAGCGCAGTGTAATAGGAAGAATAGCTGATTAAATTTGTAAGTGTCTCTTATCTAGCTGAGCAGCGAGTCGAAGTCATCTGGAATGACATCGGAATGAAGGCAGGCGTCTGACTCAAAGATTGAGTCGACAGTTAAAATGTGTCTCCTCCGGCCTCATTCCATGGCTGCTTCGACTCTACGACACAGTTCTCAGTCGTAATGGCTGGCCACTTGTGAAGTGTCAGTGTCTCGGCGACCCACGACCACTGGTTTTAATCTTTGAGACATCTATACAACGTAGGGGCAAGGACAACAGCCATACAACCTCTGTAATGAGGCAGGTCAGAAGAACAGTAGGTCGGAAGAATACTCGAAATATGCAGTCTCTGGCGGTAAAAATGAAAGAAAATTAATTCCTGTCCGATCGAGCGTATCTGGTGCACCTTGCGTCCTCCGCGTTATCGCGAATTACACGTAACTGTTTCCATATGTGTTTGAGATGCAGTCTACGCAAGGGGCCTAGATGTGTCCTGCCACATAATGATAGAACACGGAGATTCTGAAATACTCCTACCATCTTCTATACACGCCCTTGTAGCTCCGCAGTTCATCCGGCTTGGGAAGAGTCTGTAAAATATCTGATAATATGTCTAAATGTAGGGTCCATTGTAATGTCTTCCACCGTAGGAGAAAAGGATGTTATGGGTACCAGTATTCTACTTCTACAACGCAAATGCATTTATGGATTAACACCTTTCTTTATTTAGATGAAAAGGTAGCTGCTAATTAACTGTAATAGAGTTTGTGAGTTGTGGTACAAGTTCATCCGTAATAGCCTTCTTGCAGACAATAACGGTATTTTACGACGGTAATCCCAAAATTAAGGTCTTCTGTATTTTTGTAAGTACAGAACTCCGTTTGTTTGGCAGTTGGTCACACTGTTATGAAGAATGCTTCACGCGCTGTGTGTAAACATGCCCACGCTGCGCTGAGGCGCTCAGTCTTGGCTTGGCAGCCGTTCAGAAAGGAGATCCCGTTGGATGTTACCGCCAAGTGCGAGTTCCGCGCAGTTATTCGGTTTTTGAACGCAAAGTCACTGCGCCGATTGAAATCCATCGCCAATTGACGGAATTGTATGCTGAGTCGTGCATGGATGTCAAGAATATTCGTAAGTGGTGTAGAGAGTTTGCTGCTGGTCGGACCGAAATTCACGATGAACAAAGGAGCGGGAGACCGTTAATTCCTGAGGAGACAGTATCGAAGGTTGAGCAAAGCATGCGTGAAGATCCGCGGATCACCATGGATGATCACTGCACTTTGGTTCGTGAGGTTTCCCGAAGCACCACTCACAGAATTTTAAGGGAAACATTGAGCTACCGGAAAGTGTGCGCAATATGGGTGCCACGCATGATGACTGGGGACCACATGCGAGAACGAGTTGATGCTTCCCGCGAATTTCTTCACCGCCTTGCAGCCGAACGGGACAACCTTCTGGACTCACTTGTCACGGGTGACGAAACCTGCGCATACCACTTTACACCTGAGACCAAGCAACAATGACGCCAATGGCCGCATCCTTCTTCGCCAAAGCCGCGGAAATTCAAACAAACACAGTCTGCCGGTAAAGTCATGAGAACGGTTGTTTGGGATCGGAAAGGGGTATTGTTGGTCGACTTTATGTCCACTGCGACCACAATTAACGCTGACAGGTACTGTGAGATTCTGAAAAAACTCAAACGGGTAATTGAGAACCGGAGAAGAGGAATGTTGAGCAAGGCCGTACACATCCTCCATGACAACGCTCTCCCACACATCGCTCGGCAAACCGTTGCTCTCCTGCAACACTGCAACAGTTTCAGTAGAACATAATGACCCATCCACCTTATAGTCTTGACTTGGCGCCCAGTGACTATCACCTATTCCCTAGGTTAGAAGAACACTTGGCCGGGAAGTGATTCATCTCCGAGGACGAGGTGAACGAAGAGGTTCATAACTTTCTGAACAGCATGGCGGTGAGCTGGTATGACATGGGCATACAAAAAGTGCCAGAGCGTCTGAAAAAACGCATCGACAGAAATGCTGATTATGTCGAAAAATAGCTAAATGTTCGAGCTGTAAACTTACATAAACCATTGTAGAAATAAACAGACCTATGTAGTTATATAAAAAAAAGGAGACCTTACAGGGTTATTACAAATGATTGAAGCGATTTCACAGCTCTACAATAACTTTATTATTTGAGATATTTTCACAATGCTTTGCACACACATACAAAAACTCAAAAGTTTTTTTAGGCATTCACAAACGTTCAATATGTGCCCCTTAAGTGATTCGGCAGACATCAAGTCGATAATCAAGTTCCTCCCACACTCGGCGCAGCATGTCCCCATCAATGAGTTCGAAAGCATCGTTGATGCGAGCTCGCAGTTCTGGCACGTTTCTTGGTAGAGGAGGTTTAAACACTGAATCTTTCACATCACTATGCGTGAAACTTGCCCGCACGCGTTCAACCGGTTCTTCGCTCACTGCAGGCCGACCCGTTGATTTCCCCTTACAGAGGCATCCAGAAGCTTTAAACTGCGCATACCATCGCCGAATGGAGTTAGCAGTTGGTGGATATTTGTTGAACTTCGTCCTGAAGTGTCGTTGCACTGTTATGACTGACTGATGTGAGTGCATTTCAAGCACGACATACGCTTTCTCGGCTCCTGTCGCCATTTTGCCTCACTGCGCTTTCGAGCGCTCTGGCGGCAGAAAGCTGAAGTGCGGCTTCAGCCGAACAAAACTTTATGAGTTTTTCTACGTATCTGTAGTGTGTCGTGACCATATGTCAACGAATGGAGCTACAGTGAATTTATGAAATCGCTTCAATCATTTGTAATAGCCCTGTACTTTTGGGATTACTCTCGTAGCTATTACAAACTTTAGCCACTCTGCTAATCTGTACTGACAGACGCCAAACTGGAGTGCGACGTAATGCGTCAGAGTGACTGAGTTAGTAAGGTATTCCGGTCAGCGGCGGTGGCCTGAATACTTGCTGTCGAGAGGGCGCTAGTGGCTTGTTGCTTGCAGGTGTGTCTCTGGCCTCTCTCATGATAGGCGCGCTTGAGCCAGCGCCTACTATCTGTCTTATCGCTACGTCTTTGGCGACCGCTAATGCTCTCAGTTCTACTAAATGATCTACTGATTTCGAAATTCTGAATACCACATGCTTTTCATTATTTACTCACCACACGGAACACTTTGCAGGTAATGTAACATAACTGCAGACAGTATAAGCCTACAAAGTCACATGACGCACACTTCATGTTAGAAACTATCACTACTATTACATTAAATGTCTTTGGGAAATTATATTCACAAAATGTAATACACACTTTTACTTTATAGTTCTTTGTTTTGCACACAGAGTGCGACTATTTAAAACAGTTTCATATGGCGCGCATCCGAGATCTCAATTGTGCGACCTGTAACGAGAACCATACTGTACAATTCTTCGTGCCTGACTGACTAGAAACTCCCGAATCACTTCGTTTCGTAGCGTATTTTTGGCAGGAGCCGAAGATGCAGGAATTGCTTCATCTGAATATCGTTATTCTAGTGTCAATAAAATTTGTGATTAAAAATGAGATTTGAAATACACTCCTGGAAATGGAAAAAAGAACACATTGACACCGGTGTGTCAGACCCACCATATTTGCTCCGGACACTGCGAGAGGGCTGTACAAGCAATGATCACACGCACGGCACAGCGGACACACCAGGAACCGCGGTGTTGGCCGTCGAATGGCGCTAGCTGCGCAGCATTTGTGCACCGCCGCCGTCAGTGTCAGCCAGTTTGCCGTGGCATACGGAGCTCCATCGCAGTCTTTAACACTGGTAGCATGCCGCGACAGCGTGGACGTGAACCGTATGTGCAGTTGACGGACTTTGAGCGAAGGCGTATAGTGGGCATGCGGGAGGCCGGGTGGACGTACCGCCCAATTGCTCAACACGTGGGGCGTGAGGTCTCCACAGTACATCGATGTTGTCGCCAGTGGTCGGCGGAAGGTGCACGTGCCCGTCGACCTGGGACCGGACCGCAGCGACGCACGGATGCACGCCAAGACCGTAGGATCCTACGCAGTGCCGTAGGGGACCGCACCGCCACTTCCCAGCAAATTAGGGACACTGTTGCTCCTGGGGTATCGGCGAGGACCATTCGCAACTGTCTCCATGAAGCTGGGCTACGGTCCCGCATATCGTTAGGCCGTCTTCCGCTCACGCCCCAACATCGTGCAGCCCGCCTCCAGTGGTGTCGCGACAGGCGTGAATGGAGGGACGAATGGAGACGTGTCGTCTTCGGCGATGAGAGTCGCTTCTGCCTTGGTGCCAATGATGGTCGTATGCGTGTTTGGCGCCGTGCAGGTGAGCGCCACAATCAGGACTGCATACGGCCGAGGCACACAGGGCCAACACCCGGTATCATGGTGTGGGGAGCGATCTCCTACACTGGCCGTACACCACTGGTGATCGTCGAGGGGACACTGAATAGTGCACGATACATCCAAACCGTCATCGAACCCATCGTTCTACCATTCCTAGACCGGCAAGGGAACTTGCTGTTCCAACAGGACAATGCACGTCCGCATGTATCCCGTGCCACCCAACGTGCTCTAGAAGGTGTAAGTCAACTACCCTGGCCAGCAAGATCTCCGGATCTGTCCCCCATTGAGCATGTTTGGGACTGGATGAAGCGTCGTCTCACGCGGTCTGCACGTCCAGCACGAACGCTGGTCCAACTGAGGCGCCAGGTGGAAATGGCATGGCAAGCCGTTCCACAGGACTACATCCAGCATCTCTACGATCGTCTCCATGGGAGAATAGCAGCCTGCATTGCTGCGAAAGGTGGATATACACTGTACTAGTGCCGACATTGTGCATGCTCTGTTGCCTGTGTCTATGTGCCTGTGGTTCTGTCAGTATGATCATGTGATGTATCTGACCCCAGGAATGTGTCAATAAAGTTTCCCCTTCCTGGGACAATGAATTCACGGTGTTCTTATTTCAATTTCCAGGAGTGTAGGTGTAAGATAGCTTGCTATTGAGAACGTATTCAGCATGAGAGACAAATCTGAAGTATACATTACCACATATTAATTAATAAATGTTACAGATTCTGACGGTGAGTCTCTCACGCAAGGAATCATATTATCCTCCTAGCTGACTGGCACAGTGTCTGACGGAATTGGTGCTCAGTGTACCACATGTTCTCTGCCTCTCACCTCACTTCTTAAGTCATGTCAATGCTAGTGCAATTTCAACCAAATAATCGAGTGATACCTGGGATGGAATTTTGAGACTCCAAAGCCGGAAATAACGCAAGTCTTGCATTGTCTTGTTGAAACATTACATCAGAGTCCTGGAAGACATGGCAAAGACATCAGCCATAACATTAGAGATTAAAATTAACACATACCACAGCATCAAGTGGATACTGGGTCCGTATGACGAAGCCGAATCGAATGTGGCAGGGTCGTTCGCCTTGGAGACTCCACACACATATACCCTGAAGCGCCCAAGGAACTGGTATAGGCAAGCATATTAAAATACAGAGGTATGTAAAAAAGCAGAACATGGCGCTGTGGTCAGCAACACTTATAAGGCAAGTGTCTGGCGCACGAGCGATGGGACACAGCATCTCCGACGTAGCGATGAAGTTGGGATTTTCCCGTACGACCACTTCACGAGTACATAATTTCACGTGAATATCAGGAATCCGGTAAAACACCGAATCTCCGACATCGCTGCGGCCGGGAAAAGATCCTGCAAGAACGGGACCAACGACGGCCTTAGAGAATCGTTCAACATGACAGAAGTGTAACCCTTTCGCAAATTGCTGGGCCTTCAACAAGGGTCACCGTGCGAACCATTCAATGAAACATCATCCATATAGACTTTCAGAACCGAAGGGCACTCGTGTACCCTTGATGACTGCACGACACAAAGCTTTACGCATCGCCTAGGGCCGTTGATTCTGACATTAGACTGTTGATGACTGGAAACATGTTGCTGGTCGGACGAGTCTCATTTCAAATTGCATCGACCGGATGGACGTGTATAGGTATGGAGACAACCTCATGAATCCGTGGACCCTGCATGTCAGCAGGGGACTGTTCAAGCTAGTGGAGGCTCTGCAGTAGGCTCTGTAATGGTGCGGGACATGTGCAGTTGGAGTGATATGCGACCCCTGATACCCCTAGAAACGACACTGACATGTGACACGTAGCCGGCCTGAGTGGCGGAGCGGTTCTAGGCGCTACAGTCTGGAACCGCGCGACCGCTACGGTCGCAGGTTCGAATCCTGCCTCGGGCATGGATGTGTGTGATATCTTTAGGTTAGTTAGGTTTAAGTAGTACTAAGTTCTAGGGGACTGATGACCTCAGAAGTTGAGCCCCATAGTGCTCAGAGCCATTTGAACCATTTTTGTGACACGTACGTAAACATCCTGTCTGATCACCTGCATCTATTCATGTCCATTGTGCATTCCGACGGACTTGGGCAATTCCAGCATGAAAAAATGTGGCACCCCATAAGTTCAAAATTGCTGCAGAGTGACAGCAGGAACTGAGTATAACACGATGGCCACCAAACTCCCCAGACATGAATATTATTTAACATTTCTGGCATGCCTTACAACGTGCTGTTCAGAGGAGATCTCCACCCCCTCGTCCTGTTACGGATTTATGTACAGCCTTGCAGGGTTCATTATGTCAGTTCCCTCCAGCACTACTTTCGACATTATTCGAGTCCACGCTGTCGTGTTGCGGCACTTCTGCGTGCCTGCGGGGGCCCTACACGATATTAGGCTGGTTTACCAGTTTCTTTCGCTCTTCAGTGTATATCCATCATGATCATGTACGCGGTGTTGTCGTTGGACTCACCACTATCGGCGCTCAGTCGTAGGATCCTGCATGCCCGAGCAATATGTTAGTGGCGCCGAGGCGTTGAGACACTGTTTAGCAATGATTGTGGTGCTCCTGAACCTATCACTTTCACACTGGTAGGACGCTCGTGAGAAACGGACCAATCGAAGCAGTAAAATCATGGAACAATAAAACGCTCTTTCTATAGGCCAGGAACTGTCGAATTCTGACAAGTGCTGGTGGAGATTTCTGCTTCTTCCCTAAGCCACATCTACTAATTTTCTCAAAATGACAAATAAGAAACTAGGTAAGCATTCCTACACACAAACTATAGGTTGGGTTATGCCTATGGGCTTTCTGTGGGTTGCGCTGAAATACTAACCATTGCCACATGCAAGCATGTAATAAAGTTCTTGCCAATGTGAGGTCTGTTGCATGCCGCATTCAGTTCATGGTAATTTTAACATCCAGTAGAGTACAAATGTCTCGAAACCGTATCTTGTGCAGCACTTAACTAATCACGGTAAAGGTTTCATTCATTTGATATCACTTGATGCGTTTTAATGCTTTCACCGTATTCTGAAATTTAACTTCGTCTACGTAAGATATACAGAAATTCAGTCTGTGTGAGATCAACTATTAAGACATCCATGTTATATGAGAAAATTCTTAAAAGATTAAATGTATTTGATTCGTTAATACGTGAAATACTTTCCCACATTTTTGTTGTTTTGTGGTTTGTAGTTCTTATGTTGAAGATGCATCATTCTATGCTGAAGAGGCCTCTCTGCACCAGTCGGAGTCGACACAGGAAGCCCTTATTTGCATTTATTTTTGAGTGGCCCCTTCTCAAGGAGAAAGTGCAGTTAAGCAGGGAACCAGCATTGTAAACTGTGCCAGCAAGAATGAATTTACAGTCCACATAGTGAATATAGAGGAAATTTTATATTTAAGCATGTGGTGATCGAATTTCGTCAAGAAATAAGTTTTTCGAAAACATTTCGTAGGAACAGAACTGAAAAGTCGATGAAGAATTCCCTTCAGCCCTGCTAGTTATTCTGGATTCAAATACAACTTTTATCTTATTCACCTATACAGTTTCTACCAGTGAGATTAAAAATAATTTCAAACAATGGTGACTAGCCGATCCACAGGCACATATAGTCACGATCTGACGCGTACCCACTCGTTTCGCTTACCGAAGCAACGCATTCAACGCCGTGAAACTCTCCTGCCTCGCTTTCGCTGTGCATACTCTGACGTTGGGGTCCTTGTGATAAAAACATTGGTACGGTCTGAATGAACCAGTAGGCCAGGGAAAAGATCGGTCGGCTAGCAAATAAGCATCTAGCATCTGGTAGAAAGATATATTGTTGAGGTCCAGGGCCCTCTAACTAAGTGTTCATTTACTATAATGTCCTTCAAGAAAAAAAGACGCACCAAGAAGGAATTATCCGAATGTGACGCAAATCGTTAGATGTGACGTACATGAGAAATGATTAAAGTTTCAGTCGCGTAAGCTCCTCAGATTTTGATGAGTGCTATTGTCATGTTGGCATAAATGTAACCATGTGCCAATTGGCGTACAAAAGCACCGTGTAAATTATCAGTATTAATAACGTCCTTAGATAAAGTAACAATAAAATTCTATTCAAAATTTCGTCTGGTGTACGGGCATGGAGCAGGTCGGCGGTCAACCCGCCTTTTTTAGTGTCATTTCGACTCGCCAAGCATCGTGCGGCTTTTTAGCATTCTGTATAGAAGAGAAAATAACGGTATCTAACAGGGGCGACTAGAAAGCTTCCTGGCCACACTCTTCCTGAAGTCGTCGTATCGTGATCCATAGAGTGCACTTATTAAATTTCAATTTCAGTCCGGGCTCGTTAAGATAATCATTACGTATATTTAAATTGACAGTTGCGAATCTATTCTTAAACGTCAGCATTTTCCTTTCTTCAGTTAACGTGGATTTTTGTGATTACATACTTTGAGATAAGTCTGGCGCTAAACTATTGTTCTTCAATGCGATCGTTTGTTGAATTTTGGACTCGATTCTGGAACCGATACTTGAGAAACGCTCCCTCGTATTGTGTAAAGCGAATATCTCAATGGAGTTTTTGTGCTCTTAAGCTAGGATTGTGATGTCTGTACCAAGTTATCACCGTATCGTTACGCCTCTCTAGCTGTTGTTAGCTTTCAGCAAATTATCGGAAAATAAATTATAAACAGCCGACCATTTGCAATGAGTAAAGAATTCTTTACCTAGGTTTCAACAAATTTAAATTTGTCATCTTCAGAAGGTGGCCTAAGGGCAAGGAACACCAAAGCTTTAATTAGAAAGGTGTGAATCTTAAGTCATAAATAGATTTTAACATAAATTAGAGAGCTCTTGCATTACAGAAATATGAGAACGACGACTGGTACTTCCAATTTTACATTAGTAAGGACTAATGTACCATCGCCGGTTTTACAAATGTCAGCATAGATCCATTTGTCAAAATTAAAATATAGCTCTAGAAATAGGGTTTGTCACATAAATATAAATTAGTACATGGATCTTGCAGAGGTCACAACCGACTGAGTGTAATCGGCGAGCGTAGTTACTCTGCGACCAGGGCAGGTGGCGCTCATGGCACTAGCCATGTGCCAATTGGCGTACAAATGCAACGTGTAAATTATCAGTATTAATAACGTCCTTAGATAAAGTAACAATAAAAAGAAGGAAAGCGTTTAACACTCCCGTTATAACTGTATGGGAGCCTTGATACAATTAATGTAGTTATACATCAAAAAGGCAGGTGGCGCTTACGCAGAGACAGTTACGCACAGTGGCATATACAGCGAAAATATAAAAATTACATTACTATATTAGTGAAGCCCACAAACGGTATATATGTCAGAACTTTAAAATTGACAATAATGGCTCTTAAGACAGAATTGCGAACCCTGGTCCACTGTCCAGTTAATACACATTCGCAGGAAACCAACGTTTTAGAGCCAGACAAAATCACATAAGGGCCGATGTAGTGGCAGCTATACATCGTGAGAAAACCACATTACATAACTGGTAGTGATCTCAAAGCATTGAAAGTGCATCATAGCTTGCTGAGAAAATAGACCACTAAGGTTACCAGCATTAATGTTAGACCATAAACAGTACAGGTTTAAAGCCTTCGAAAAATTGTCTACAAGCAAGGTTCAACTGGTCGTTAAGTATATTACCGTCCTTGAGCTCAAGATGTTTCAAAATTTGTAACTCTTCGCACAGATCTAGTCTACGCCCTTTCACTTCTCTGTGTAGGATAACAGTGTCTTCTAACTGTTTAGGCGTATGGCCGGCTATCAAGAGGTGTTCAGCAAAAGTAGAGCTGTGTATATTCGCTCCTTTTTTACCTAATAGGTGTTCTTTATATCTTGTTTTCACAGCTCTGCCTGTTTGACCAATATAATATGAAGGACAGTTATTACAGGTTAGTTTGTAAACACCTGAATTGGAAAACCAATCGCTGGCAATCTCTACTGAATGTACAAGATTTCTTTTTAAACTGTTATCTGTAGAGAAGGAGACGTTACAGTTATATTTTTTCCTTAGAAGACGTTTAATCCTATACGATATATTACCCAAAAAAGGAATGGAAATAAATTTTTTAGCTTCTTTGCTATCAGTGGGGAGGTTGTTGCTCAAAGTCGAACAGTTTTAGGAAGTTTTCTTACTGAATAAGTAATCAATCATATTCTGATTGTACCCATTATTAGCCGCAATCGCTTTGATCACATTCAATTCCTTTTGTTGATCGGCAGGTGATAAAGGAGTAGTTACCTTACGTTGAATGGCAGAATGAAAAAACGCCAGTTTATGAGCTTTTGGATGAGTTGAGTCAACAGGGATGACTTTACACCGTGGTTGCAATAGAAATATGCTAAAAGGCGGGATGTTCGTAGCTCCGGGAATCAGGCTTCACGGCTCAATGGAAAATTCCCAAAACACGGCACCGGAAGAAAACTACTGCAGTTTCTACTAGTACCTAAGCACGTTCATTTACCCACAAATATTAGAGAGCTTACTCATAAATGATATTATGGAAATTAGGAGAAGCTGCTAAAGTTAAACACAAAACTGAATAAACTGGTATTTAGGTTCAAATGGCTCTGAGCACTATGGGACTTAACATCTATGGTCATCACTCCCCTATAACTTAGAACTACTTAAACCTAACTAACCTAAGGACATCACACAACACCCTGTCATCACGAGGCAGAGAAAATCCCTGACCCCGAGGGGAATCGAACCCTGGAACTCGGGTGGTATCTAGGATCACTTCGCGATGTACAGTACAGAAGTATAATAAAAGATTAGCAGAGAACCAGGCTGTCAAACTAATTCCAGAGTGTATTGCAATTGACAGTCACATGAAAAGCTACTTCCAACGTGATAAAGTTAATTCGAGCTATGACTGGATGTACTGTTTGCTTTCTTGAGTAATACCTTATTTGCTGCCCTGCAGTTATTACACAACACACGGGGAATTTTCCTACTGACGTCAAGACAGGGAAGTGGAGTATATGTACCAGACGTTTTGTGGAAATCATCTTAGCAAAATGCATCGACGAGACAGAATGGTAGAAAGGAGCTATCCGTTTGGATGTGCAGTGACCACACTGTGAACGAATCTTTCCGATTTGTTGGTGTATGGACGCAAACATTGAAAAACGTGTCTCTGAATCAGAGGCTGAGACGGTTCTGCGACCGTGTGGGCTGCAGATTCCTCGACTTGCGCCATAGGGTGGTGGGGTTTCGGGTTCCGCTGGATAGGTCAGGAGTCCACTACACGCAACAAGCGGCTACACGGGTAGCAGGGGTTGTGTGGCGTGGGCTGGGCGGTTTTTTAGGTTAGATGGTCTCGGGCAAGTGCAGAAAGGGCAACAGCCTCAACGGGTGCGGGGCAAAGTCAGGACATGCGGGGACCGAGCAGCAATCGGTATTGTAATTGTAAACTGTCGAAGCTGCGTTGGTAAAGTACCGGAACTTCAAGCGCTGATAGAAAGCACCGAAGCTGAAATCGTTATAGGTACAGAAAGCTGGCTGAAGCCAGAGATAAATTCTGCCGAAATTTTTACAAAGGCACAGACGGTGTTTAGAAAGGATAGATTGCATGCAACCGGTGGTGGAGTGTTCGTCGCTGTTAGTAGTAGTTTATCCTGTAGTGAAGTAGAAGTGGATAGTTCCTGTGAATTATTATGGGTGGAGGTTACACTCAACAACCGAGCTAGGTTAATAATTGGCTCCTTTTACCGACCCCCCGACTCAGCAGCATTAGTGGCGGAACAACTGAGAGAAAATTTGGAATACATTTCACATAAATTTTCTCAGCACGTTATGGTCTTAGGTGGAGATTTCAATTTACCAGATATAGACTGGGACACTCAGATGTTTAGGACGGGTGGTAGGGACAGAGCATCGAGTGACATTATACTGAGTGCACTATCTGAAAATTACCTCGAGCAATTAAACAGAGAACCGACTCGTGGAGATAACATCTTGGACCTACTGATAACAAACAGACCCGAACTTTTCGACTCTGTAAGTGCAGAACAGGGAATCAGTGATCATAAGGCCGTTGCAGCATCCCTGAATATGGAAGTTAATAGGAATATAAAAAAAGGGAGGAAGGTTTATCTGTTTAGCAAGAGTAATAGAAGGCAGATTTCAGACTACCTAACAGATCAAAACGAAAATTTCTGTTCCGACACTGACAATGTTGAGTGTTTATGGAAAAAGTTCAAGGCAATCGTAAAATGCGTTTTAGACAGGTACGTGCCGAGTAAAACTGTGAGGGACGGGAAAAACCCACCGTGGTACAACAACAAAGTTAGGAAACTACTGCGAAAGCAAAGAGAGCTTCACTCCAAGTTTAAACGCAGCCAAAACCTCTCAGACAAACAGAAGCTAAACGATGTCAAAGTTAGCGTAAGGAGGGCTATGCGTGAAGCGTTCAGTGAATTCGAAAGTAAAATACTAGGTACCGACTTGACAGAAAATCCTAGGAAGTTCTGGTCTTACGTTAAATCAGTAAGTGGCTTGAAACATCATGTCCAGACACTCCGGGATGATGATGGCATTGAAACAGAGGATGACAAGCGTAAAGCTGAAATACTAAACACCTTTTTCCAAAGCTGTTTCACAGAGGAAGACCGCACTGCAGTTCCTTCTCTAAATCCTCGCACCAACGAAAAAATGGCTGACATCGAAATAAGTGTCCAAGGAATAGAAAAGCAACTGGAATCACTCAACAGAGGAAAGTCCACTGGACCTGACGGGATACCAATTCGATTCTACACAGAGTACGCGAAAGAACTTGCCCCCCTTCTAACAGCCGTGTACCGCAAGTCTCTAGAGGAACAGAAGGTTCCAAATGATTGGAAAAGAGCACAGGTAGTCCCAGTCTTCAAGAAGGGTCGTCGAGCAGATGCGCAAAACTATAGACCTATATCTTTGACGTCGATCTGTTGTAGAATTTTAGAACATGTGTTTTGCTCGAGTATCATGTCGTTTTTGGAAACTCAGAATCTACTATGTAGGAATCAACATGGATTCCGGAAACAGCGATCGTGTGAAACCCAACTCGCTTTATTTGTTCATGAGACCCAGAAAATATTAGATACAGGCTCCCAGGTAGATGCTATTTTTCTTGACTTCCGGAAGGCGTTCGATACAGTTCCGCACTGTCGCCTGATAAACAAAGTAAGAGTCTACGGAATATCAGACCAGCTGTGTGGCTGGATTGAAGAGTTTTTAGCAAACAGAACACAGCATGTTGTTATCAACGGAGAGACGTCTACAGACATTAAAGTAACCTCTGGCGTGCCACAGGGGAGTGTTATGGGACCATTGCTTTTCACAATATATATAAATGACCTAGTAGATAGTGTCGGAAGTTCCATGCGGCTTTTCGCGGATGATGCTGTAGTATACAGAGAAGTTGCAGCATTAGAAAATTGTAGCGAAATGCAGGAAGATCTGCAGCGGATAGGCACTTGGTGCAGGGAGTGGCAACTGACCCTTAACATAGACAAATGTAATGTATTGCGAATACATAGAAAGAAGGATCCTTTATTGTATGATTATATGATAGCGGAACAAACACTGGTAGCAGTTACTTCTGTAAAATATCTGGGAGTATGCGTGCGGAACGATTTGAAGTGGAATGATCATATAAAATTAATTGTTGGTAAGGCGGGTACCAGATTGAGATTCATTGGGAGAGTCCTTAGAAAATGTAGTCCATCAACAAAGGAGGTGGCTTACAAAACACTCGTTCGACCTATACTTGAGTATTGCTCATCAGTGTGGGATCCGTACCAGATCGGGTTGACGGAGGAGATAGAGAAGATCCATAGGAGAGCGGCGCGTTTCGTCACAGGGTTATTTGGTAACCGTGATAGCGTTACGGAGATGTTTAACAAACTCAAGTGGCCGACTCTGCAAGAGAGGCGCTCTGCATCGCGGTGTAGCTTGCTCGCCAGGTTTCGAGAGGGTGCGTTTCTGGATGAGGTATCGAATATATTGCTTCCCCCTACTTATACCTCCCGAGGAGATCACGAATATAAAATTAGAGAGATTAGAGCGCGCACAGAGGCTTTCAGACAGTCGTTCTTCCCGCGAACCATACGCGACTGGAACAGGAAAGGGAGATAATGACAGTGGCACGTAAAGTGCCCTCCGCCACACACCGTTGGGTGGCTTGCGGAGTATAAATGTAGATGTAGATGTAGAAAGGAAAGTGCACCATCCCCAGCCTTTAAACACTATGCCAGGTCAGTGGTCGTAAACGAACATAACTTTGAGGTCCAGCCACTTAGAAAAAATTCGGGCCCGAAAACATCCCATTTGTGCCGTTTCTAAAATGGTACCAGCAAATTTCCGTTTGATGTAGCTTAAAGGGTAATCCATGCTAAAACAACCCAAACTTCAAGGCTTATTTTTCGATATTTATTTTATTTTTTTGCAAGGATTACAGTTTTATAGTCACGAAGGCAGAGAATTTAATTATCCTTCCAAAAAGAGAGAGAGGTGGATTCTTGAGCATCATGACATGTAATTGGTTTTCGTGTGGAAGTGATAGGGCATTTATTTATTTATTTAGCGTATGGCAATGCACATCATTTTACGATTCTTACAAATGTTTAAACAAAGATACACAAAAAAAAAACAATAAAATAGGTCAAAATATCGGCCTCGCGCCGTATTAAAATCTTTACACTGCTTTCTCTGTCTAGCCCAAACGTACAAAAAGAAGCGAGCAAGGAACATCGATTTGCTGACATTTTACCTTGGCATACAGTAATGTTCGTCTATTATACTTTTGATGGTAATAATTCGGAAGTATGTTATAGTTGCAAAATTATTTCTTTTATGTGATGTAACTATAATCTGACAAATTTAGGATTTGTTTAATTGTACTGTGTAACCTTGCTTCTTGTCAAATTTTATGATTCGTGGTCAACGGAAGTACCCTACAGAATTAGTGGGTGAATTTTCTAGAATCAAAATATGTGACATAAATAATTCTATCTTTTGATTGAATTGACTTGGAAGCTTAAAACTTTTATACTGGTAAGGGACCAAGAGCCTTAATATGTGACACAAATTTGAACTTGATACCGGCTGTCCTTAAAGGTTGTTCGCAGTTGGACAGACAGACAGACAGACACATGGACTACAAAGCGGTCGCCTACACACCGAAGCACGGAACCCCAAAAAGACGATATTGAGACAAATAAAACAGAAATAAATTGTAGTCACAGCAGCAATGCCTGCAGCAACAATATTAGCAACGAAAAATAGACTGCAGCTTACTTCACACTGTTCCCACTCTGACATTTCTCTCTCCGTATCCAGATTCACTGACTTCTCCGTCCTGACCTTCCAGAATATCTTGCTTGACAAACGTGACATACAGAGTGAGTCAGATGGAAACGTACATGCTTTGAGAGGAGACAGTTATTCTGAACCAAAAGTTCATATGTATATGTGCCCTGTTCCGAATGGTTTACGAAATAGAACACATTTAATGTACATTATGTTATTCAGTTATTATTACGAGTATTATGCACGAGTATTATTTTAACTTTGGCATTGTTTACAACGTACCACAGTAGTGTACAGGAAGTAGAGGTGAAAAATCTGGTACGAGACATTTGTTGTTTACCTTGTTGGGAAAGTCCCTTAAATTAGCCTATAGAAATTACCTAACCTGCAGCACATGCACGTCACGCAAAAATTTCAGTGTTCTCACGCTCTATTCGCGCAAACTGTTAGCCCTACAAAAAATGAATGGAACCATTTTTGTAGGCTGTTTAATGTAGTTTACTTCTGCACTGCGACGAATTTTCGCAATAGGTGAGACTTTAGTGTTATTTAAGGAAAACGTACAAAAGTGATATAGGCTGTCTTCTGTCTCGGAAACGATTTGGAATATAACATATGTCCATATGGAATTTTTATGTTCTGAATCAATAATAGTATCAGCGCTCAAAGCATGTACCTTTGAATCCGACTCACACTGTTTTAGTGGTAGGATTGCAGCAAAGCTTGAGTCCAAGCAGGGCTCTCACGACTACGCGAGCACACATTGGCTCAGCTAGTCGCGACAGCAGCTCTTACGTCTACTACTGTTTCTTTCGAAATAATTCTGAGAATTGACGAAAGAAGGCAGTACGTGTCAAGGGACAGATTTCGAGACGTGTGTACATTATTGTAATAAGAGCTGAGTCCAGTTTTTGAGCGACATGTGGCTCACCCGTCGTAGAAGATCGAGGCGTGAGATGAACAAAGGAGCGGTCTTCTGCACACAGTGTTGTGGCCCGAGCTACGATCGGACTTCATCGTACAGTGTTAACCGACAAGGACAAGACATGACTCACATCGGATTCATACTAAAAGGGACGTGTTCCTGTCAATGAATGCACTTCCATCTCAACCAGTTTCTGAGCGAACTTTGGATAGGGAACTGCACGCAGAGGAAAATTTCGAATCACATCCCTTGCTCATAGCGACACGTGAGACAACAGGTCTTCGATGGGCAAAAAAAAACACAGACCCGGTCAGTAGCCGACTATAGTCGTGCAGTGTGGCACGAACGTCGCCATTTTTCCTCTTTTGTACAGATGAAAGACTTCCAGCGTGCGATGGTACCAATCCGTTTCACTTAATTAGTCTCTCGCTAATTAGGAATAACCTTTATTGGACCGTGGGACATGGGACTGACACGGTAACGATCGCTTGCAGCAGCTGCTCGGTAATTACTGTTACACTGCGCACGCAATTCATGGCAAGATGGTGCAAATGAGCTAACACACATGAAATAATTAAATAAAATTTTAATATGGAGCCAGCACTGATAACTGTATTATAGCTTTGAGATGACAGGTAGCTGGGAACAAACACAACAACTGGAGAACGTTAACTGAAGTTCTCGAACCTACCTGTATGTGTACTTGCAGACGATCTTAACATTTGAAACGCACTAGAACAAAAGACATTTATATAACATATCCAGTAATTAAGTATGCGTCTAACTTTCAGTGCACGAATGGCACAATGCGCACGTTGGTTGAAGGTCATTTAAGCAATAGTGTGAGAAACATTCAATTTTTACAAATGAAGGATTGCAGAGTTTCACTTTATATCTATTAACGTGAAATCAATATCTAACTGAACGTGCTTCTGAAATGTAACTGTGCTTAATAAATCTTCAATTTCGTCACATACAATGAGAGTATTATTTTAAATAAATTTTGATCACCATAGTGTCTCTACTTTTTAATAATGAATTTGGCACTTCACGTTCTTAAATTCAATTTCATTGTAGCTTACATAGCGAGTGTAACTTTCTCTACAGAAAGCTGGTTTACTGTTTATACAATTCCGCCGCATTAGTTGGTTTCATGATACACTAATTTGACTGGTACCAGCTTCTACTGTAGACGCTGTTAAACACGAAATACTTTAACCACATGGAACACAGGATCAAGACTCGTTCATTACTTACGTAATGAAACACAGAAGACCAATTGCAACGATAAAACAAATAATTATCTAAGTAAAATCACCACACTTGAGACAGCTTGGCTTCACAAAATGAAAACTCATATTTGCACAACAGCTTCCTGTGAACGTGTCCACTGATTGGACAACACTTGTAATAGAAATAAGTTACGTAGCGACGTCAGTGGGCAGTTTCTTGTCTCACTTGTAAATGCTACGTAATTGCCACAGGTGCAGTAAATAAAATAATTCGTTCCATTCCTCAGCTCATAATTCAGATAAGCTGCTGTTTCCTTTGTGTGGTTAACCAGCCAAGAGTCACAAGATAAATTGTGATGTCCAGTTCATCCTCACGTGAGCTGGTTGTTACATACTTGCAGAAATATGACAATCCAACTACTGAGCACAAAGAAAAACTCCTCAAAAGGGCAGGATCGCAATCCGATTTTTGTCCGTAGGTAATTCTCCTAACTGGGTTAATCTAAAAAAAAATGGCTCTGAGCACTATGGGACTCAACTTCTGAGGTCATTAGTCCCCTAGAACTTAGAACTAGTTAAACCTAACTAACCTAAGGACATCACAAATATCCACGCCCGAGGCAGGATTCGAACCTGCGACTGTAGCGGTCTTGCGGTTCCAGACTGCAGCGCCTTTAACCGCACGGCCACTTCGGCCGGCGTTAATCTCTAGTTTCCTCACAGCCATTACGCTCTCGTTATTTACAATGATATGTTTACAGCTACATTTACTTATACATTTAATACGCAGTAATATTTTAGTATTAAAAGTTTAAATGATGAACAAGCAGTGCATGGGGGCTTAATAAAATGAATAAATGAAAATACTTTTTAATTTTCTGTATGTCCGATTACGCAAGTCTCGTAAACGGTTGGCCCTGACTAGTATTGTTACGCTATCTGACTGCATAGAATGACAACAAAGAATGAAATGAAAATTTTCGTTAACACAGTTAATTAATTAAGTCCCCAGCAACTATAAAATCTATGAAACCAACAAAGCACTAGTGTAGCTGTTCTGTGTGTGGTAGTGTGACTCAACGCACATCTGGCACGGTTCTTCTTCAACAAGACAAGAAATGTTAAATACCAATTATACTGACGTGATAAAAGAAAATTAGAAATACTATAATGGCGCAAGAAATTCAGAATTACACTCTAATACAAGAACACAAGCCAGATGCTTTGTTGACTGAACCTGTAATGAAGTATTATTCAGGACACACAAATAATAAGAAAATAAAGAACAGTAGTTAGTTACCTTAATTTATATTGACGAAAAGCACTCAGATCATTACAATATCTCCATTGGATCAACATCTGCTATCTCTCCCATCAAACCACTGCATAAAACATGGAACAACACTCTGCACTACCACATCTCATCTCAACTTCCGCTACAATCAGTGTCCACCACAACTTCTCGGCAAGAACTCTCGGTAAGAACTGCCTGCCACTACATCTCATAAAGCACTGCCAGTGGAGGCGGCGGAACAATACTCTCTCTGTCGCGATTTTTGTTGATCCAATGGAGATATTGTAATGATCTGAGTGCTTTTCGTCAATATAAATTAAGGTAACTAACTACTGTTCTTTATTTTCTTATTATTTGTGTGTCCTGAATAATACTTCATTACAGGTTCAGTCAACAAAGCATCTGGCTTGTGTTCTTGTATTAGAGTGTAATTCTGAATTTCTTGCGCCATTATAGTATTTCTAATTTTCTTTTATCACGTCAGTATAATTGGTATTTAACATTTCTTGTCTTGTTGAAGAAGAACCGTGCCAGATGTGCGTTGAGTCACACTACCACACACAGAACAGCTACACTAGTGCTTTGTTGGTTTCATAGATTTTATAGTTGCTGGGGACTTAATTAATTAACTGTGTTAACGAAAATTTTCATTTCATTCTTTGTTGTCATTCTATGCAGTCAGATAGCGTAACAATACTAGTCAGGGCCAACCGTTTACGAGACTTGCGTAATCGGACATACAGAAAATTAAAAAGTATTTTCATTTATTCATTTTATTAAGCCCCCATGCACGTGGCGACCGCTGCTTCGGATCGTCCCTTGGAATTCTTCTGATTGGAAAAATAGTAGACAGTAGTATTGTTGTAGTAATTTGTAGTTTAGTAATTGTAGTCTAGATTGCATGTGTAGATTTTGTAATTGTCATTCTTCTAATGGTATTTTTCAAAATTTATTTTTTTTGTTGTCTTGTATACGCGTTTGACAATTTAGTGCAATTATTTCAATTGTTCGTCAATCGTGTTTGAAGGAAGCATTTCTTCTGATTGATATTGTTGGTGATAAAGTGTCATTGTGTATAAATTTCGTATAGTGACGAGTTTTGTATATTTTGTAAATGATTACGCGATCAATGAAAAAGGCAAAAATGATGAATAGTGAGAATGACGAAATTGTTGACATGGCGAATTCGCCAACACAGGAAAACAGTGTGATGAATAATGAAGTGGAAAACAATGTAATAAGTCGGGAAAATAGTTCGGAACCATTTCAAAATTTTTCTCAACCAGAAAATTCACAGAATCCGAGATTAACGACAGAAGATTCTGGAATAGTATCGAACACAGATGGCCTTATGGCTATGCAGAAGGAAGTTAGTTTTGCGGGAAATGTTAGGGGCGAAAAGAATTTCGAACCGGCTAATATGGAGCAGTTGATGAGTGCAATATTGAATTTACGATCTGAAATTAAAACTGATATGGAAACACGGTTAGACTCATTGGAAACACGGTTTGGATCTGAATTAAAAACAGATAGGGAAACAATGAAAATACGGTTAGACTCTCTGGGATCACAGTTAGGATCTGAATTGAAAACGGTGGCAACACGGCTAGAAACAGAGATGGAAACAATGGAAACACGGTTAGATTCACGAATAGGGACATGTTTCAAAAATATGAAAGATGAATTAAAGAAAGAAATCAGAGAAGAAGTACAACCGATTTTGAATTCTCACAATAATAGATTAATTGCAGTAGAGATTAGACAAAGGGAACAGGATAGAGAACAGGAGGAAAGAGATCGCGTGATAGTACAGAAATTTTCAGAGTTAAATTTACAACGTGCATGGGGGCTTAATAAAATGAATAAAATGAAAATACTTTTTAATTTTCTGTATGTCCGATTACGCAAGTCTCGTAAACGGTTGGCCCTGACTAGTATTGTTACGCTATCTGACTGCATAGAATGACAACAAAGAATGAAATGAAAATTTTCGTTAACACAGTTAATTAATTAAGTCCCCAGCAACTATAAAATCTATGAAACCAACAAAGCACTAGTGTAGCTGTTCTGTGTGTGGTAGTGTGACTCAACGCACATCTGGCACGGTTCTTCTTCAACAAGACAAGAAATGTTAAATACCAATTATACTGACGTGATAAAAGAAAATTAGAAATACTATAATGGCGCAAGAAATTCAGAATTACACTCTAATACAAGAACACAAGCCAGATGCTTTGTTGACTGAACCTGTAATGAAGTATTATTCAGGACACACAAATAATAAGAAAATAAAGAACAGTAGTTAGTTACCTTAATTTATATTGACGAAAAGCACTCAGATCATTACAATATCTCCATTGGATCAACATCTGCTATCTCTCCCATCAAACCACTGCATAAAACATGGAACAACACTCTGCACTACCACATCTCATCTCAACTTCCGCTACAATCAGTGTCCACCACAACTTCTCGGCAAGAACTCTCGGTAAGAACTGCCTGCCACTACGTCTCATAAAGCACTGCCAGTGGAGGCGGCTGAACAATACTCTCTCTGGCGCGATTTTTGGCGCTGTGGCTCAGTGTAGCCACCTTTCAGCAGTCTTTGGAAAGTGATACAGCAAGTAGTTAATTATTTACAATTTTCGTCGCTGAGCAGTACAGTACATAATCGCCTTCTGCCGACTGTCGTTAAATTTTACTACTACCGCTAGATGTTATAAGCATCTGATAGCCATAATGGCGTCTGTATCACGAGAGATGCTTGCTCTCTAGTTAATGTAGTTAAGGCAAGGATATGAAACTTGATCTTTAAAAACTTACGTAATGGTTAAGGTGTGTGGTCACAAATGTAAATACTTCCAACCCACAGAGTATCGATGTTGAGGTTCAGGTCGAAAATGATCCTGCAGTATTTGGAGGTATTTGCCAAACCTTAAGGCCACACACATATTATTCCGAGAAGCTGAACCAGGAATTCTGTTCCATCGCTCCTGGTGTTGTTGCTCTGTTGTGGCTGTGCCCTCTAGTAATGTTTTGTGGTTCCTGTCTGGATGAGGAGAGTGTGGTTTGGTAGTTGGGTGGCCACCTTCCTCTCACTTCAGCACAAAATGCACACATGGTTAAAATACACAAAATTATAGGAACCAATTGAGTACTCAATGATATCCACTCTAAAGTTCTGTGGTTAACAGCAATCAAAAAACATGTACAAATTCTTGAATCTTGTCCGTGTCCATATCACAACTACACTCCTGGAAATTGAAATAAGAACACCGTGAATTCATTGTCCCAGGAAGGGGAAACTTTATTGACACATTCCTGGGGTCAGATACATCACATGATCACACTGACAGAACCACAGGCACATAGACACAGGCAACAGAACATGCACAATGTCGGCACTAGTACAGTGTATATCCACCTTTCGCAGCAATGCAAGCTGCTATTCTCCCATGGAGACGATCGTAGAAATGCTGGATGTAGTCCTGTGGAACGGCTTGCCCTGCCATTTCCACCTGGCGCCTCAGTTGGACCAGCGTTCGTGCTGGACGTGCAGACCGCGTGAGACGACGCTTCATCCAGTCCCAAACATGCTCAATGGGGGACAGATCCGGAGATCTTGCTGGCCAGGGTAGTTGACTTACACCTTCTAGAGCAAGTTGGGTGGCACGGGATACATGCGGACGTGCATTGTCCTGTTGGAACAGCAAGTTCCCTTGCCGGTCTAGGAATGGTAGAACGATGGGTTCGATGACGGTTTCGATGTACCGTGCACTATTCAGTGTCCCCTCGACGATCACCAGTGGTGTACGGCCAGTGTAGGAGATCGCTCCCCACACCATGATGCCGGGTGTTGGCCCTGTGTGCCTCGGTCGTATGCAGTCCTGATTGTGGCGCTCACCTGCACGGCGCCAAACACGCATACGACCATCATTGGCACCAAGGCAGAAGCGACTCTCATCACTGAAGACGACACGTCTCCATTCGTCCCTCCATTCACGCCTGTCGCGACACCACTGGAGGCAGGCTGCACGATATTGGAGCGTGAGCGGAAGACGGCCTAACGGTGTGCGGGACCGTAGCCCAGCTTCATGGAGACGGTTACGAATGGTCCTCGCCGATACCCCAGGAGCAACAGTGTCCCTAATTTACTGGGAAGTGGCGGTGCGGTCCCCTACGGCACTGCGTAGGATCCTACGGTCTTGGCGTGCATCCGTGCGTCGCTGCGGTCCGGTCCCAGGTCGACGGGCACGTGCACCTTCCGCCGACCACTGGCGACAACATCGATGTACTGTGGAGACCTCACGCCCCACGTGTTGAGCAATTCGGCGGTACGTCCACCCGGCCTCCCGCATGCCCACTATACGCCCTCGCTCAAAGTCCGTCAACTGCACATACGGTACACGTCCACGCTGTCGCGGCATGCTACCAGTGTTAAAAGACTGCGATGGAGCTCCGTATGCCACGGCAAACTGGCTGACACTGACGGCGGCGGTGCACAAATGCTGCTCAGCTAGCGCCATTCGACGGCCAACACCGCGGTTCCTGGTGTGTCCGCTGTGCCGTGCGTGTGATCATTGCTTGTACAGCCCTCTCGCAGTGTCCGGAGCAAGTATGGTGGGTCTGACACACCGGTGTCAATGTGTTCTTTTTTCCATTTCGAGGAGTGTATATACAATGACTAACGTATAAGGCGCGAGGTGACAACTATCAGTGTGGAGCTGATGGGATACCAGTTCGATTTTACACAGAGTACGCGAAGAAACATGCCCACCTTCTGGCAGCGGTGTACCGTAGGTCTCTAGAAGAGCGTAGCGTTCCAAAAGATTGGAAAAGGGCACAAGTCATCCCCGTTTTCAAGAATGGACGTCGAATAGATGTGCAGAACTATATACCTATATCTCCAACGTCGATCGTTTGTCGATTTTTGCAACACGTATTATGTTCGAGTATAATGACTTTTCTGGAGAGTAGAAATCTACCCTGTAGGAATCATCATGGGTTTCGAAAAAGACGATCGTGTGAAACCCAGCTCACGCTATTCGTTGACGAGACTCAGAGGGCCATAGACACGGGTTCCCAGGCAGATGCCGTTTTTCTTGACTTCCGCAAGGCGTTTGATACAATTCCCCACAGTCATTTAATGAACAAAGTAAGAGCATATGGACTATCAGACCAGTTGTGTGATTGGATTGAAGAGTTCATAGATAACAGGACGCAGCATGTCATTCTCAATGGAGAGAAGTCTTTCGAGGTAAGAGTGATTTCAGGAGTACTGTAGGGGAGTGTCGTAGGACCGGTCCTATTCACAATATATGTAAATGATATTTTGGATAACATCCGAAGTTCACTGAGGATGTTATCCAAAATATGATGCTGTAATATATCGAGAGGTTGTAACAATGGAAAACTGTATTGAAATGCAGGAGGATTTGCAACAAATTGACGCATGGTGCAGGGAATGGCAATTGAATCTCAATGCAGGCAAGTGTAACGTGCTGCGAATACACAGAAAGAAAGATCCTTTATCATTTAGCTACAATATAGCAGATCAGCAATTAGAAGCAGTTAATTCCATAAATTATCTGGGAGTGGGCATTAGGGGTGATTTAAAATGGAATGACCATATAAAATTAATCGTCGGTAAAGCAGATGCCAGACTGAGATTCATTGGAATCCGAAGACAATGCAGTTCGAAAACAAAGGAAGTAGGTTACAGTACACTTGTTCTCCCACTACTTGAATACTGCTCACCGGTGTGGGATCCATACCAGATAGGATTGATAGAAGAGATAGAGAAGATCCAACGGAGAGCAGCGCGCTTCGTTACAGGATCATTTAGTAATCGCGAAAGCGTTACGGAGATGATAGATAAACTCCAGTGGAAGACTCTGCAGGAATGACGCTCAGTAGCTCGGTATGGGCTTTTGCTGAAGTTTCGAGAACATACCTTCTCCGAGGAGACAAGCAATATATTGTTCCCTCCTACGTATATCTCGTGAAGCGACCATGAGGATAAAATCAGAGAAATCGGAGCCCACACGGAGGCATATCAACAGTCTTTCTTTCCACAAACTGTACGAGACTGGAATAGAAGGGAGAACCGATAGAGGTGTCAAGGTACACGCCGCCACACACCGTGAGGTGGCTTGCGGAGTATGGATGTAGATGTAGGTGTAGAAGACCAGAGCACGGTGCGACGTATTGAGGTGTAATGTGAACTGAGCCAGATGCGACGTACTGAGGTCCTGAGATTGAGACAGCTGGGTCGGCGGAGGCTGCCTATATGCACGATGCCCGAGCGTTATCGGCGCCTGTACTCGTACTGGGGGAGTGTACTGGTCTTCTCTTGCCATAGGGGCACTTAGTTCACCGCTGCCATATAATGTTTGCTAGTGCCGACCGTGTGCTAGCGAGGGCGTACGCCAGCACATGCCCTTTCCTCCACATCGTCATGACGAGTGTGTTTTGTACAGACACGTCTTATCAGATGACAACGACTGTGTTCTCTGGACAACGTGCATACTGCTCTGAGTTTTAGCTAACACTCAGAAATCCTGTCATCTTCACTGGTCGGCTACGTCAGCATATCTTAAGTTCATAGAAAATCGCTGGAACGTTTTGGAACAGCGGGTAAAACGTATCAACATTTCTCCAATTTGGTAGCTATACGAGATAAGTTCGTGGGTCTTATGGAGTACCCGAAAAAACTTCTTGGCTCTGTTTGTCGCAGAAATATCGCCGTTATCAAGACCTGGGCATTTTCCACCTGTATTAGCGAGATGGCTCCTGGAGGTCACAAATTTTTTCCCCAGTGTGCTTAAATTTTTTTGTGCCTGTGGGCGGCTAAGTAGAAGGAAAGGTTTGCTGATGACATTGCTATCCTCAGTGAGATTGAAGAAAAACTAAAAGATCTGGCGAATGGAATTGTAACGGAACTGAAATGATGGTGGGCTGACAGTAATTTGGAGCCCACACGTCGGAAACGGGCGCGCTTGTGTGAGACTGCCAGGGAGTGCACCCTGATGCCATCTATTGGCGAAACTGGGAATTAGCGCCACCTGTCAGACAATGCACTAAGCTCTCGGAGTCAAATGTATTCTTTTTCTTGGCAATTATAACTTATTACTGTATAATTTAATGTTGTAAAGCGCTAGTAGTAAATTATTATGACTGGTATGAACTCCAGGGTAATAAATATAAATATTCTTAAATACTAAATGATTTCGGTAAAAAGGTGGTAGGGGAACGCCCCCACTCTTGGTGATACGAGTGTAGCTAGGGGAAGCTGGAGACACAGGGACTGAACAATGGAATGGCCTGGGGAGTGTTGACGTGATCAGACGTGCGTAACTGTGCTCACGCAAAAGTGATTGTGCAACAGAGAAGAGGCGAATATCGTCGCCGTTTTTGGAGTAAAGCGCGACGAATGGTTGTTGAAGCCGCCTCTATGCCACTGGGGCTGACTGTAAGAGTTCCTGCGCCCAGATTTTATGGCGGACGTGCAGTAGCTTATACGAGTGCTACAGCTCGTTGTTCCAGCCGCCATTAAGGGCATGAGGCGTGAAGAGCTGCGTTAGCCACCGGCATCTCACCACCAGCACCGACACGTCTACCCAAGGCAAGACTGCTTGCAATTGTTAAGTCGAACTTTGTATACATGTAACAGGAGAATACCAGTTTTCTTTTATGCAAGTGCAGAGGACAGAATATAGTAATGAGTAAAATTATGACGCATGTTGTGCATTGTAAAGTGTAGTAACCTCAAACATAGTATAGTGAAATCAGACTGAGGCCACCATCGCCTCTTTCATTTACAATTCTTTTGGTTGTAGAATACTTTAGCGTATAAGAATGTTGAAAAGAGCAATGGTCACACCAAAATGAGTCGCCTGTTTATAGTTACTTAAATTTTTCTGAGTAACCTTTCATGTAAAGTCACTTAACTAATTCTGTATCAATTGTCCAAAGAGTAAGATCCAAAATCATTAAATAAGTTGAAGGATAGAATTTTGTTAACCCAAGTTGCATAAACTGTCTTGGTAGTAATTACCAAGCCAACTCACAGAAATTGAGAGAGTATTTGCTTTGTAGAATCATCTAGAATGATCAGAAATAGTAATATTCAGAATTAAGTTTAAATTCAACTTAAGCCATTTCACTTTGAAACGAGCAAAAAATTGATTTATTCTTTTGCTCCTTCAGAGCTGGCGACCGTAGTTAAAAGTATTTTCAGAAGATTTCGACGGTAAGTCTGCTGCTCTCGTCGTGCTGGTGATTGGATGCATAAGCTCACTACCAAGTTAAGTGGGTCAGGTTAATCAGTGTTACCGTGTCAACTGTAGGGCACTGTAGGCCGTGGATCGAACCCGTTCAATCACACAGCTCTTAGGGAAATAGTCCAGTTAGGAGTGTACTAATCATTAGGTAAATACTGGCGAGTAACGGTCAAAAATGTATACGCAAGTGAATTTAGCAAGGTTCAAGTAGCACCTAGTTAATGTGGTACAATGGCGAGGGTAGGAGTGGAGTAAAAGTGAGCTGAGCTTGTGGCAGCTGTGCTGTATTCAAATATTAACAACGTGAATTCACTACTACCTCTTACCATTAGGACCGAGCTATTTACAGTTAAAATACGTAGCAGTAAGCGCAAAGGCGTGACAGCTACAAGTCCGTATTGGTTTTATACATACGGAATTAGGAAGCGGGTCATTCCGTCAGTGGAGGGGGTTAAACAACCGAGTCAGTTGAGAACATACCCCATTTTCTGATGGAAAGATTCGGCGGTTCGGTCGCATGTGGCGACCGTGACAGGACTTACCAAGTTTGTAGAATAATGGCTGCAATAAAAGTGTTTTATATAAACTTGTAGTTTCAAGAAAATTTAAAATTTAAAATTCTGTTGTAGACAAATATACCGCAATTGGTAAGTTCAAGACGACAACCTGCAAAGCAGCAAAAGAAAGTCCAATAGTAGGAGTTAAACAAGTAATACTTGGTTTAATTAACATTTCTATTAGGCACGAAATACAGCAGCATAAGATGGAGTCGAATAGTAACAAGCAAGACGAAAATATTACAAGGTCAGACCCAGAATTAGGGACCATAGATACTGTTGTAGGGTTGGAAAATCTTATAGATGAATCCACACCCATAAGACAGGAGGAACGGGAAGTGAAACCAAAGGTAGTGAAAAGTGAACCCAATATATCTGTGGATGCAAGTCACAAGGGAGAGGATATGGAATTAACAAGTTTGTTAAATAGGATGATGGCGCAAATTCGAGAAGGGAATGCTGGTTTGAAAGCAGAAATGGCTAGTCATATATCCCAATTGGATGAAAACCTATCTGGTAAAATAAAAGCCAATTTAGATATTTTGAATACGCAAAGCCAACGTATCACAGAGGTAAACAAATCAGTAAATAGCATTAGGGCTGAAATAACAAATGTTCAGAGAAAAGTCACAGAAATAGAGAAAAGATTTGATACCGAAATTGAGAGAATAGAGAAATCAGTGGAACCTTTGGTTAGTGAAAAATTAGAACCGATAATTGAAAGTAAATTACAGGTGATAGTAGCAGTTGTAAAGAAAGAGATTGTTAAAGAAACGGCAGCTGATATTGAAACACTGCGCAATACCATGTTGAGTTTTGATTCATGTGTGCAGGAGCAGGAAAATACACAGCGTAATGAGATAAAACTGTTAAGTCAGCAAGTTCAGAACCAGACGTTTCTTAACTGTAGTGGTATCCCATTGGTAATGCAAAAATCAGAAATACTGAATAGGGAGGAAAAATACGATCCTCAAAAGAAACAAGGTGGATGGCATAAATGGATTTTATAAAAAATTGTGAACGTGTTTTACCAACAGACATGTCGGATAAAGAAAAAATTAATTTAGTAATAGACGCTTTAGCAGGTCTTGCTAAACGTTGGGGATTAAATTTGGATATCGACAATTTGAAGTTTACAGACTTCAAAGAAAAGTTCCTTGAGGAATTCTGGAGCACACAACAGAGAGATAGGTTGTGGAGAGAATTCGTTGTCGCCAGAATGCCAGAACATGGGCGTGGGCTCATGAAAGAATACTGTGAAGGATGGTTCAAGCGTTTGGAGTATCTTAAAGATCGTAGATCAGAATCGGAGATAGTGTGGGAGTTGTGGAAAAAGCTACCTGACGATTCAAAGCGTTATGTAGGAGGCACTCATCGAATATTCGATGAATTTTTAGAGAAAATCGAGAATGAAGATAGGTGGCGTGAAACTAGAGAGTTTCGAGGTTTCAGAAATCAGAATGGAATAGTAAAAGGTGGTAGGAATGAACCGCAAATTAACATGATGAGAGGAAGAGGTCAAGGAGGTAACTCTCAGCGAGGGAGAGGACACTATCAGGGAAACAGGATGCATTATCAAAATCAGGAAAACTAAATACCGCGCAGGTCAAGGGCCTAACGCGCGCGAAAAGAAAGAAATGGCCCAAATATAGGGAAGATCGGAGTAGTCAGTACTACAGTAGGATAGTGCGTCGTTCGCCTGAAGAGCAGTTACATAAACGAAACTTTGCGAAGTATAATGCAGGGATACAAACAGAGGAGAGAGAGCAGGGAGGAATTATTAAGGGAAATGAAGTAGGAAAAGAATATCGGTCGGATGTGAAGGCTCACGTGAATGAAATAAGTACAATTCGAGGTCAGAGTGACGAATTGATGAAGGAAGAGTCAGAGAAGGCGTTGTTTGTCGGTAGGGATGGCAACTGTGCAGAGAGGCAGGGGCAAGGGAGGAGTGATGTGACTTATGGTAAAAGGTTCGTACGAATAGTTGTCGAATCGCATCGAGAAGTAATTAAAGAGGAAAGGGTGGATAAGAAAAAGGGGCATAGTGCAGAGACGCATGCCGATTCAGAAATTACCTCGTATGCAGAATATGTACATCAGCTCAAAAGCCAGCCAGCACCATTAGAAAGATCTTCCACTCAAGTGAATAATTTGGACCCGAATATGACAGTGTTAGAGAGCCATACCGATTATGATGTGTACCTAGTGATAGCAAGAGTACATGACTGTGATGAAGATTCTTTTAAAGAAATTAGAGAAAGTGTATCTAACCAAGAGAAAGAGTGTTGTGATCCCTGTAGTACTGAAGCAAATGAGTTGAGTGAGACTGGAATTCCATTAGTAGGGGAAAATAATGAAAGTAAGAGTGGCGAATGCACTATCCAACAAAGGGAAAGTAGAGAAATGGATTATAATTTGCGAGAATTATTTGAACCCGAAGAAGGTCATATTTCTAAGGAGGAGGAATTATCGTCAGAATCATCAAAAAGCATCCAGGGAGAAAAAGAAGTAGAGGAAGTTGCCGATTCCGCAACCGAGAGTTCAGGCATGACAGATTCGAATGAGAACGAGGTGGCATTAAAGAGCCTAGACGAAGGATTATTGGAAAAAGTGGTGAAAGAATTTAGGATGAAAAGGAGAAAGAAACCTCCAGATGGAATGGTCAGTATAAAAACCGTAAAAATAATATGGCAAGACTTGGCGGTGGAAAAGATTTATTATGGGAAGATAAAGAAAGTATGAAAGAGGACAAAAGGATGCAAACAATCCTACCCATTAATGTATGTGGGTACGATTTATATGTATTGTTAGATACGGGTGCTCAAATAAGTGCTATGTCGTACGCATTTTTTGAGATGATGAAAGAGCAACGAGGAGTAGTTATGATGCCAGTAACGGGTGTTAAAGTGATAGGGGCGACAGGGAAATGTAGTAAACCTGTTAAACATCAAGTGATGATGGAATTTAAGATAAAAAACAATCTATTTTCGAATGCATTTTTAGTAGTTCCAGAGCTCAGTTCCGAGATCGTTTTAGGCATTGACTGGTTAATAAAACAGAAAGTAATTATAGATTGTGACAAAGGGATAACAGTTTGTAAAGTTGATAGTGCGGTATTAGAAATACCATTTGAATCATCTAGAGTAATGGAAGAGAACCAGCTTAGAGATGATCATGATTCAGGAATAGGTCAAAAATTTAATTGGTTTCTGGTGAGGCAGATAGTTGAAGATGGAAATAAGGAGACACTCCTTCGAAATGTAGTGGATAAAACGGAAGGACTATCTGATGCCCAAAGGGAGGATCTATGGCAAATTCTGAAAGAAAATCAGGAGGTAATTTCGGACAAACCGGGACGAGTGATAAATTATGAGTACTGCATGGAGGTAGAGGAGCATGAACCTTTCTTTAAACCACCATATAATGTACCCTTGTCTAAGAAAGAAGCAGTTCAAAAAGAAATAGATAAAATGGTTTCATGTGGGGTCATTGAACGGAGTTCTAGCCCATATAATAACCCATTGGTGATAGTAGGTAAGAAGGATGGAAGTGTACGAATAGTGATAGATGCTCGTACTCTGAATAAAGTAGTGAAGAGGGAGTTGGATCGCCCAGAGAACATAGATAATTTATTGCAGAAGTTTAATGGTGTAAAGTACATGACTAGTTTAGACCTAACTGCAGGATACTGGCAAATCCCATTAAGTGAGGAGCCTAGGAAGTACACGGCATTTTTATTCAATGGCAAATGCTACCATTACACAGTGGTACCATTTGGCCTAAATACTTCCGTTTCAGTGTTCATTCGGGCTTTAGACAAAATTTTAGGGAGTGAACTTAGTTCACTAATCACGGTTTATGTAGATGATCTGTTAATTGCTACAAGCACATGGGAAGAGCACATGGAGTTATGCGACAGGGTGTTCAAAGCTTTAATTAAAGGAGGAATGACCCTGAACCTGAAAAAAATGCGAGTTTGTGAAGAAAGAAATAAAGTTTTTAGGTCACATAGTAACACCAGAGGGAATTGAAAGGGATCCCAATAAAGTCAAAGCAATAAGAAATTGTCCGGCTCCCAAGAATAAAAAACAACTAAAGTCGTTTATAGGACTGTGTTCCTTTTATCGTAAGTATGTGGATGATCAGGTGTTCAATAGCCCACATCTGAACAAGCTACTTAAGAAGAACAGTGTATATATATGGACTGAGGAATGTAAACAGCATTCAACCGGCTAAAAGACAATTTGGCTAAAAACATAAAGTTATGGCACCCTGACCTGTGTGAACCATTCCACGTGGCAACAGATAGTTCAGATTATGGATTGGGAGTATCCATATTTCAGGAGGTAATGATAGATGGGGAAAAAACTCATAGACAAATAGCATTTACGAGTAGGACCATGTCTAAGTATGAAAGAAACTATACAGTTTCAGAGAAGGAGGCTTTAGCTATAGTATGGGGTTTTAGGAAATTTCAACTTTTTTTATGGGGACATAAGACTGTGGTCCATACAGACCACAAAGCTTTAATATTTTTGAAGGACTGCAGATTGTTACATAACAGGTTGACCAGATGGGCGCTGTTTTTACAACAATTTGATATAGATATCAAGTATGTTAAAGGGAAAGAACATGCAGTACCGGATGCTTTGTCGAGATTACCGGAAGGATGTGAGACACTAGAAAGTGTAAAGAATAGGGAAGATGTTTTTGAGGTGAATTACTTCAAAAAAGCGGAAGGAAGAGATAAAATTAGGGAAATATGTCGGAATATGCGAAGATATCAAAGTGATGATGATGCACTGAAGTCGGTAAGGGTCAAATTTGACAATCCGGACGCAACTAACATAAGGGCTTCATATAAAATACATAAAGGTGTACTGTATCTTCAAAGATTAAATAATCCAGGGAAGTGGAGAGTATGTTGGCCGGAACAACACACTGAAGTGCTGATAGATTATGTTCACATGGCATATGGCCATTGTGGTGCATGGAAGTGTACCGATAAGTTAGATGAATGCATTACCTTTAACAACATGGCACGAAGGGTAGCACAGAGGATAAGATCTTGTGATCTATGCCAAAAGGCGAAAGTAACAAATGCCACTAATCAAGGGCCCATGCAATCAATAAAACCTGATGAAGTATTAGAAATAGTAGCAGTAGATATCTTTGGACCATTACCGAAAACCATGGGGGGTTTTGTGTACATATTTGTAGCAGTTGAACTTTTCTCAAAGTATATAAAGCTATATCCCTTGAGAAAAGCTACTGCCAGGGCTGTGTATGATAAAATGGTGTGTGATTATTTTGTGAAAGTAGGGAAGCCAAAGAAAATACTATCAGATAATGGTGTTCAGTTTTTGCTCAAAATGTGGAAGGATGGGATAACTGAGAAACAGGTAGAAGTGGTACATATCTCAGCTTATCACCCATCAAGCAATCTGGCAGAAAGATATATGCGTGAGATAGGTCAGTTATTTAGGACGTACTGGCATAGTAACCACAAGAAGTGGGGCATGTATGTGAGTGAATTCGAAGAAATCATGAATTCATTAACAAACGAGAGCACTGGATTTACTCCAGAAGAAATCCTGAAAAAGACAAGAAGTAAAAGTCTAGTAGGAGACCTACTAGAATTTCCAGATAGAGTTGAATTAGATTATGATAGTAAAAAGAACCTAGTAAAAGACAAGATGAGAAAACAAGCAGATGCGAGAGTTCGTCGTCACGACGAAAAAGTAAGGAATCCTAAATTCAAAATAGGTGATCTTGTTCTTGTAAAAACACATGAAAATTCAAGTGAAATTAATAACGAGATCAGCAAATTTAAATATATATATAATGGACCATTTAAAATAGTGTCCATACCCAATGTGAATGCTTATTATTTAGAGTACCCATTAACAGGCAAACGCCTGGGAGTAAGAAACATTGGGGATCTCAAAAGGTATGGACCACGAATTTTACCAGATTGAAAATAAATATATAAATAAATATTAAAGTAAAACAAATATGTAAATAGTTTTGTTTCTTTTGTTCTATGTGAAAGGTAAATGCTCACTAAAATATATTGCAGTATTCTAATGAAACTTCTAGTTTAAGTAGAGACTAAACAGACTGGGAAAGACTGAGCTTCTAAGAAAGCCTTAATAGATGTGTAAATAAGTGTTGTGGAAGAGGTAGAAAAGTGAGGAGGTAAAGTGAAAAGGAAGGGCTACAAATTAATAGGCGCATAACGTGTGTTTTACTTGCCTGAGATAAAAGAAGTGTATTTAAAACTCAGAAATCCTGTCATCTTCACTGGTCGGCTACGTCAGCATATCTTAAGTTCATAGAAAATCGCTGGAACGTTTTGGAACAGCGGGTAAAACGTATCAACATTTCTCCAATTTGGTAGCTATACGAGATAAGTTCATGGGTCTTATGGAGTACCCGAAAAAACTTCTTGGCTCTGTTTGTCGCAGAAATATCGCCGTTATCAAGACCTGGGCATTGTCCACCTGTATTAGCGAGATGGCTCCTGGAGATCACAAATTTTTTCCCCAGTGTGCTTAAATTTTTTTTGTGCCTGTGGGCGGCTATGTAGAAGGAAAGGTTTGCTGATGACATTGCTATCCTCAGTGAGATTGAAGAAAAACTAAAAGATCTGGTGAATGGAATTGTAACGGAACTGAAATGATGGTGGGCTGACAGTAATTTGGAGCCCGCGCGACGGAAACGGGCGCGCTTGTGTGAGACTGCCAGGGAGTGCACCCTGATGCCATCTATTGGCGAAACTGGGAATTAGCGCCACCTGTCAGACAATGCACTAAGCTCTCGGAGTCAAATGTATTCTTTTTCTTGGCAATTATAACTTATTACTGTATAATTTAATGTTGTAAAGCGCTAGTAGTAAATTATTATGACTGGTATGAACTCCAGGGTAATAAATATAAATATTCTTAAATACTAAATGATTTCGGTAAAAAGGTGGTAGGGGAACGCCCCCACTCTTGGTGATACGAGTGTAGCTAGGGGAAGCTGGAGACACAGGGACTGAACAATGGAATGGCCTGGGGAGTGTTGACGTGATCGGACGTGCGTAACTGTGCTCACGCAAAAGTGATTGTGCGACAGAGAAGAGGCGAATATCGTCACCGTATTTGGAGTAAAACGCGACGAATGGTTGTTGAAGCCGCCTCTATGCCACTGGGGCTGACTGTAAGAGTTCCTGCGCCCAGATTTTATGGCGGACGTGCAGTAGCTTATACGAGTGCTACAGCTCGTTGTTCCAGCCGCCATTAAGGGCATGAGGCGTGAAGAGCTGCGTTAGCCACCGGCATCTCACCACCAGCACCGACACGTCTACCCAAGGCAAGACTGCTTGCAATTGTTAAGTCGAACTTTGTATACATGTAACAGGAGAATACCAGTTTTCTTTTATGCAAGTGCAGAGGACAGAATATAGTAATGAGTAAAATTACGACGCATGTTGTTCATTGTAAAGTGTAGTAACCTCAAACATAGTATAGTGAAATCAGACTGTGGCCACCATCGCTCTTTCATTTACAATTCTTTTGGTTGTAGAATACTTTAGCGTATAAGAATGTTGAAAAGAGCAATGGTCACACCAGAATTAGTCGCCTGTTTATAGTTACTTAAATTTTTCTGAGTAACCTTTCATGTAAAGTCACTTAACTAATTCTGTATCAATTGTCCAAAGAGTAAGATCCAAAATCATTAAATAAGTTGAAGGATAGAATTTTGTTAACCCAAGTTGCATAAACCGTCTTGGTAGTAATTACCAAGCCAACTCACAGAAATTGAGAGAGTATTTGCTTTGTAGAATCATTTAGAATGATCAGAAATAGTAATATTCAGAATTAAGTTTAAATTCAACTCAAGCCATTTCACTTTGAAACGAGCCAGAAATTGATTTATTCTTTTGCTCCTTCAGAGCTGGCGACCGTAGTTAAAAGTATTTTCAGGAGATTTCGACGGTAAGTCTGCTGCTCTCGTCGTGCTGATAGGATTATACACTGCTGCTAGCAGTGGTGATTGGATACATAAGCTCACTACCAAGTTAAGTGGGTCAGGTAGGCAGTGTTACCGTGTTAACTGTAGGGCACTGTAGGCCGTGGATCGAACCCGTTCAATCATCACAGCTCTTAGGGAAATAGTCCGGTTAGGAGTATACTAATCATTAGGTAAATACTGGCGAGTAACGGTCAAAAATGTATACGCAAGTGAATTTAGCAAGGTTCACGTAGCACCTAGTTAATGTGGTGCAATGGCGAGGGTAGGAGTGGAGTAAAAGTGAGCTGAGCTTGTGGCAGCTGTGCTGTATTCAAATATTAACAACGTGAATTCACTACTACCTCTTACCATTAGGACTGAGCTATTTACAGTTAAAATACGTAGCAGTAAGCGCAAAGGCGTGACAGGTACAAGTCCGTATTGGTTTTATACATACGGAATTAGGAAGCGGGTCATTCCGTCAGTGGAGGGGGTTAAAACAACCGAGTCAGTTGAGAACATACCCCATTTTCTGATGGAAAGATTCGGCGGTTCGGTCGCAGAATGATTCGGCTAAAGAGTACAGAACATGGACTGGGGGTAAATTCAAGAATAAACGTAGCTCCATTCTGGATTCAGGACCATGCGACAGTGGCTGTTCGATGAAGGATAATAGTACTATACCAACAGCCATTATACAGGGTGTTACAAAAAGGTACGGCCAAAATTTCAGGAAACATTCCGCACACACAAAGAAAGAAAATATGTTATGTGGACATGTGTCCGGAAACGCTTACTTTCCATGTTAGAGCTCATTTTATATTTTATTACTTCTCTTCAAATAACGTTAATCATGGAATGGAAACACACAGCAACAGAACGTACTAGCGTGACTTCAAACACTTTGTTACAGGAAATGTTCAAAATGTCCTCCGTTAGCGAGGATACATACATCCACCCTCCGTCGCATGGAATACCTGATGCGCTGATGCAGCCCTGGAGAATGGCGTATTGTATCACAGCCGTCCACAATACGAGCACGAAGAGTCTCTACACTTCGTATCGGGGTTACGTAGACAAGAGCTTTCAAATTCCCCCATAAATGAAAGTCAAGAGGGTTGAGGTCAGGAGAGCGTGGAGGCCATGGAATTGGTCCGCCTCTACCAATCCATCGGTCACCGAATCAGTTGTTGAGAAGCGTACGAACACTTCGACTGAAATGTGCAGGAACTCCATCGTCCATGAACCACATGTTGTGTCGCACTTGTAAAGGGACATGTTCTGGCAGCACAGGTAGAGTATCCCGTATGCAATCATGATAACGTGCTCCATTGAGAGTAGGTGGAAGAACATGGGGCCCAATCAAGACATCACCAACAATGCCTGCCCAAACGTTCACAGAAAATCTGTGTTGATGACGTGATTGCGGATTCTCGTCAGCCCACACATGTTGATTGTGAAAATTTACAATTTGATCACGTTGGAATGAAGCCTCACCCGTAAAGGGCACATTTGCACTGAAATGAGGATTGACACATTGTTCGATGAACCATTCGCAGAAGTGTACCCGTGGAGGCCAATCAGCTGCTGATAGTGCCTACACACGCTGTACATGGTACGGAAACAACTGGTTCTCCCGTAGCACTCTCCATACAGTGACGTGGTCAACGTTACCTTGTACAGCAACAACTTCTCTGACGCTGACATTAGGGTTATCGTCAACTGGACGAAGAATTGCCTCGTCCATTGCAGGTGTCCTAGTCGTTCTAGGTCTTCCCCAGTCGCGACTCATAGGCTGGAATGTTCCATGCTCCCTAAGACGCCGATCAATTGCTTCGAACGTCTTCCTGTCGGGACACCTTCGTTCTGGAAATCTGTCTCGATACAAACGTACCGCGCCACGGCTACTGCCCCGTGCTAATCCATACATCAAATGGTCATCTGCCAACTCTGCATTTGTAAACATTGTACTGACTGCAATACCACGTTCGTGATGAACACTAACCTGTTGATGCTACGTACTGATGTGCTTGATGCTAGTACTGTAGAGCAATGAGACACATGTCAACACAAGCACCAAAGTCATTACCTTCCTTCACTTGGGCCAACTGGCGGTGAATCGAGGAAGTACAGTACATACTGACGAAACTAAAATGAGCTCTAACATGGAAATTAAGAGTTTCCGGACACATGTCCATATAACATATTTTCTTTATTTTTGTGTGAGGAATGTTTCCTGAAAGTTTGGCCGTACCTTTTTGTAACTCCCTGTATAACGAGTATTTGTACTACTGTTACAGCATTATTACATTAAAACAAGGAAAGACGAAAGTAATGAGAAGTAGCAGAAATGAGAACAGGGAGAAACTGAACATCAGAATTGGGAATCACGAAGTAGATGAAGTTAAGGAATTCTACTAACAAGGTAGCAAAATCGCCCATGATGGACAGAGCAAAGAGGATGTAAGAAACAGACTAGCAGTGGCAAAAAGTGCATTCATGGCGATGAGAAGTCTACTGGTATAAATATGGGCTTTAATTTCAGGGTCCGGCCGGAGTGGCCGAGCGGTTCTAGGTGCTACAGTTTGGAACCGCGCAACCGCTACGATCGCAGGTTCGAATGCTGTCTCGGGCATGGACGTGTGTGATGTCCTTAAGTTAGTTAGGTTTAAGTAGTTCTAAGTTCCAGGGGACTGATGACCAAAGAAGCAAAGTCTTATAGTGCTCAGAGCCATTTGAACCATTTAATTTCAGGAAAAAAATTCTAAGCACATGGACGGTGGGAAGACAGGAACTGAAGATAATGGAATCGTTTGTGATGTAGAGCTACAGCATAATTTTGAAAATTTGGTGGACTGATAAGGTAAGGAATGAGGAAGATCTCCGCAGAATCGGCAGGGGGAAAAAGTGAGGACAGGACGATATGAAATATCTTAACACATACCGTCGATAATACTAGAGGGAGCTGAGGAGGGTAAAAAACCGTAGAGGAAGACGGAGATTCGTATACAGCTAATAACTGTGGACATAATGGGTAATCGGTACTCTGAGATGAAAAGGACTGCACAGGAGAGTAATTCATAGCGGGCCGCATCAAACCACTCGCAAGAACTATGACATATAAAAAAAAATAATAGAAGTAATCAAAGCTGACTTAAAAAGGATGGGATAGGCCACATCCCCAGAATCTGCTTGAGTACCTGAGTGGGAATTTGAACTATATACACATTATCCTCTTTCCTCAGCCCTTAATACTGTATTTTACATTCAGAATACTGTATCAATTTAAATATGTTGCTAAAGTACATAAGTGTCATGGTCGGAATTTACTACAACACGATGGCGTAGCAGTCGTAACATATACAGAATAGAAAGGAAAATTCTGAACAGAAAGGAATATTCAATTTCTGATTCTGGTGTATCGTCTGAAACACTTTGTCCCCGTTTTCCACTGGAACTTTGTTTCACGTTGTGCGACAGAGTGGTATCTTGTTTACTAAATTTAAACCAGTCCACAACACACACTTGCATGTATATTGACGAGCTAGTGCTTTGGACTGCAGAGTTTGGTGTAATCATCCATTGAACAAATCAGCAGCAGAATATTTGCTGATTTCATTTGCCACTGGACGAATAATCCCATCGGCTGAGCTGGAAATCCAAACAGCTGCCCTGCTTTGGCTAGCAGGGCCATGAACAGCGAGCGTTTTTAATCCCCCGCTAATGGCTGAATGCGAGTACCGTTCTCTGGCACATAAACCCATAAAAAACCAGCCTCCAGGGGTGGTACACTCAAATAGCAAGGGGGAAGTGTGAAAAATAATTTCTGCTCTGTATTCGTCCTCCCTCTGACTGACTAATTTTCCTTGTCTCTCAAGCTGAAACGTATAATTAAGTTTGACATAACACAATAAAATTCAGTGTTCAATGTATGTCAACTGCAAATTGACATAATGTAGGTTAAGGCTATGAAACAAAAAAGTACCCGAAAGAAGAATAACTTAATGTTTTTTATATACAGTAAGCAAGTAATTTACTTACTGTAGGGAAGCAGAAGACGGGGTTTTGTCACATGACAACCATTTTTATTATTTATCAAGAATCATAACTAACAATATTTAGAAAGAAGACAGATGTTAAGGCTTTAGGAGACGAAGCATTTTCTTAAAATTTAATAGTGAAAAAGAGTCATTAATAGTGATGCAATATACTATTGTTTATTTCTTTAGTTAAGTTAAACAATCTGTAAATTCCGACAACCAGTAATTTTCATTCCTTTGATGAAAGAAAAATTTTAATTTAGAACTTAGAAAAATCTAACTGGTACAAAATGGTGACTTGACAAGAGAAGTCATTTTTTCAGCCTTCAGTTGCAAGGTAATTTTACTCGTTTACCTAGGTTTAGATTCCAGTAATGGAATCTTCTTCAGAACAAAAAATTAAATTATTTTGAGAGCCAAACACTGGCCATGTCACAGATTAAAAATTAAAACAATAAAGACGCATAATGTTTTAATTTTTAATCTGTGACATGGCCAGTGTTTGACTCTCAAAGTAATTTAATTTTTTGTTCTGAAGAAGATTCCATTACTGGAATCGAAACCTAAGTAAACGAGTAAAATCACCTTGCAACTGAAGGCGTAAAAAATTGTTTATTTTCTGTACATTTCACAGTTACTGACACGCTGCAATATGTTAAAGAAGTCATTTTATAAATTTCGTTGTTGCGTCAGGAGGTATACTGTATTTTCACAAACAAGACTCAGGTAATTTCAAACAGAGGCGCCAGGGTAAATTTAATGCTTGAGACAGAGTGACGGAGAACTACAGGCAGTCCTCTGTAGCGGGAGCAACTTTAACCTAGGAGCACATGTGTCACTTAACTAACGAATACCTTACCCCCAAAGGGCAGAAGATATGCCACCAGAAAATAAAACAACACTCTGCGGGCTTTCAAAAAAAGGATGTGGAATGATAAGGTGTGCTGGCCCTCAACTACGTAGCCTGCGACGCAACGTTGAACTATTAAAAGTTTTGGGTGATTTCTTTGCCTAGGGGCTGGAATACGTAGTTGCCGCATTACAGGCCAAATACTTCTGAGTATACGATACGAATACACACATGAATCGAATGGTCGAAGGTTTCTATCACTCAGCAAGTGCGAATTATGAATGAAACATATAAATTTATAAATGAAAGATTGCAATTAAATAGAATCTGCAGGCACTATCTTAACAGCTTTAAATGGTGAGTACTGTGGTAGAAGTACTTTTGAGAATGCGGTATACTTCTGCAAAACACTTAATGGTCCAGCAGTTAAATAAAATATAAGTTGAACAACAGGGAAACAATAGATTCCTACTTCACGTAATTAGTTATGAACAACAACATAGCTCGTGAGATATTCACTTCTGAATGCATACTACGTCTTCACTGCAGAAGCCACGGAAATCACACAAGATCAGAGGTCGGCACTCCGAAATATTTCTATTCTCTGCGACCACGCGCAAACTGCTCCACTGTCCAAGTCTTTCCGCCGACCGCACGTCCGTCGCGTCGTCGCGTCCAGCACTCACTCCCGTGTCCTGTGCCGTACTGTCCAGCACTGTCGCACTGCCAGAACTGCCACGTGTCCTCTCCGGAAACGATGCCCCTCCCCAACCTCCGTACGCCCATCTTAGTAACGAGCGCTGTGATTGGTTAGAGCGCTCCCTCCATGTCTCCAAGCCAACGTGCACTCACAAACATACTGAAATACATACCATATACTGGATTTACATTTAAATAACTTGAAATTAAATAAATACCCCGACGGCTACACCACAAACACGCTCTAGCACACATTATTAGCTACATAAACAAATTAAATAAACGTATATCAAAGGAATAAAACAAAAGTTAAGCCAGTAGCATAATGTCTCTGTGCTTTCTAAAATGCAGTAAAAAATTGACCAATTTCTTCATGAATAGTATATTTCAGATATAAACAAAGACATAGGTGAATCAAGATATTTATAAGCATGCTGCTACCGTTTCTTCGTGTCACTGTGGAGTACTTAAGGCCTGACGCGATTAATAGTAATCGGCTAATTTGATCTCCAGTAACTCATGTACTATTTAAGTTACATGCCTGTAATTAATACTAATTTAGGTTTACACTAATAGCTTTCAAAAGACACGTAGATCGACGAAAGCGGATGAACGGTTTAGATTTTGGAATTTCGTTACTGGGTGTTACTTGTACAATTTATCGTTGGATACTAAACTTTAAACTAATAAATACATTGAAAATCTGATTACACCATCAGAATCGCCGTGCAAATAATGGTAATGTACATGTTTCTTTTTGAGGTATCACGATTCATCTGGCTACTATTAATTTCTATACGAACTGTGAAATGTCTGCCATCAAGGTTTCACAAAGTATGCCATCTTTGGCACTCCTGGCGCGTCTCCTTCATTGAGATAGCGTCACAGCGGAATTCCCAGCCATGCGGCAGGACCACTCGCTGGGGCCACCCCTCTCGTCCGGCTAACGTTCGGCACCACGTGTTTGCTGCCGGGCCCCGGCTGGCCGAGCGTCCCATGCGGTGGCGGCGAACTCTGAGCTCAGAACATTTTCAGGGCGCCACAATTCGTCCGTTACCTCACAACTCCAACAACCACATTAGCAACTATGCCTCCATAGCCCACGGTTAACCGGCTGCGTTGATATAGGTCCAGCCGGCCGAAGTGGCCGCGCGGTTCTGGCACTGCAGTCTGGAACCGCGAGACCGCTACGGTCGCAGGTTCGAATCCTACCTCGGGCATGCATGTGTGTGATGTCCTTAGGTTAGTTAGGTTTAACTAGTTCTAAGTTCTAGGGGACTGATGACCTCAGCAGTTGAGTCCCGTAGTGCTCAGAGCCATTTGAGCCATTTGATATAGGTCCAAGTATTGCCGACCAACACAACCTGCTGACCTCCAGACGCTTAGGCAACCGTGCTCCCGTAAGCTCCGTGAATAGCTCACAGTACGTCACATATGTTTCTTCTCTCTCTGCCTCTCTCCTTCTCTCACCCCTCTCCCCCCCCCCCCCAGACTGCGACTGACTGCCTGCTCACGAAACTGCAACCATAGACTCAGGCGACCGAAACGCCACTCGGCACCTAGACAGAAACGGATGTAAGAAGATAGAACACTACGACACGGCTCAATATGACTGCCAAATTTAAAGGACAGTCATTCTTTTGTAGAGGGTTAAATGGTTAAGGGAGTGAAGTTAGTTGAAGAAAGAGTTTTACAGTAATAAAGCTAATTAATACATGAAGGAATACTGGAAGCCAGAGGTCGTATGTGTGTTACATCTGTTGTGCAGCTCATTGGTATCGCACCGTGACGCAAGCAGTTGGACAGAGCGCCAAATTAAGCGTAACTGTGTCACCGACTAGCGAAGGACGTGAAAAGAAGCAGCTCGCTACACACCAGGGTGTCATGTTGTTGTTGTGGTCTTCAGTCCTGAGACTGGTTTGATGCAGCTCTCCATGCCACCCTATCCTGTGCAAGGTTTTTCATCTGCCAGTACTTACTGCATCGTACATCCTTCTGAATATGCTTAGTGTATTCATCTCCTGGTCTCCCTCTACGATTTTTACCCTGCACGCTGCCCTCCAGTACTAAATTGGTGATCCCTTGATGCCTCATAGTATGCCCCACAAACCAGTCCATTCTTCTTGTCAAATTGTGCCACTACCCATCTAATCTTCAGCTTTCTTCTGTAGTACCACATTTCGAAAGCTTCTATTCTCTTCTTGTCCAAACTATTTATCGTCCATGTTTTACTTCCATGCATGGCTACACTCCATACAAATAATTTCAGAAACGACTTCCTGGCACTTAAACCTATACTTGATGTTAACAAATTTCGAGACCGTTATTGGGTCACTTACGCCAGTTGAGCAACACCAGAATATGCCACCGACCAACTGTGGAGGAAGAACAGCAAACATCAGCGCCAGCATGGGCCGGCAGCGAACTCGTCATCATTGAGCGTCGTCAGGCGTTGGAGTGACGCAGAGCCTGTGTCACTCAGCGCCGCCACCAGTTCGGAGTCGTCAGTCTCATCCCAGTCATAGTAACAGTCACCGCCGCAATCCAGGTCGTCGTCTAGGAGCCAAGAGGCGTCAGAGTGATGCCGCCACTGTATCACCATCGTCAGACGCCATCAGTAGGCAGCGGTCTGTAATAGTCATCGCCTCGGGTGCGTTGTGGAACGGTAACACACTGTCGCCATCGTCCAGGGACGCTGCCTTCACAACGTCACGTTCCGGGGCCGAAACTGTGGACGATGCCGCACCAGTGGCAGACAGCCCCTGCCGGTGATGGTGGTCGCTGAGACAGGTCACCGACCTGTCCCGCTGCCGCCGACGCCACACCCCACAGCCACGATCACAGCAGAGGTCCGCGGCCCATTGTTCCAGCCGCCGCCGCACGACCCAGCAAGGCCAAATAGCCGCTGCCCATGCTGCAGATTCCAGTTACACCAGCGCAGCAGCAGACGCAAGTGCGAGCGTCCGACGGCCGCCTTCGTTGCCGCTGAGAATATTAAGAGCGGAAGCAAACCTCGCCAGAGGCCCAACGACCAATGTGTTGCAGAATATCAGTAAATGTTGTTATTCTGTCATCAGAAGACATCAGTGGACACACCTCCACTGTGGTGTCACCGCCAGACACCACACTTGCTAGGTGGTAGCTTTTAAATCGGCCGCGGTCCGTTAGTGTACGTCGGATCCGCGTGTCGCCACTATCAGTGATTGCAGACCGAGCGCCGCCACACGGCAGGTGTAGAGAGTCTTCCTAGCACTCGCCTCAGTTGTACAGCCGACTTTGCTAGCGATGGTTGACTGACAAATTACGCTCTCATTTGCCGAGACTATAGTTAGCATAGCCTTCAGCTACGTCATTTGCTACGACCTAGCAAGGCGCCATTACCAGTTACTATTGCGCTGTAAAACATGTACCGTCAAGAGCTATGTTCACCAATTATGGATTAAAGTTAAGTATTCCAACAGCTACGACCTTTTTTGCTAAATTCTAACTTCCTTGTCCAGTTCCAGACCTCACGCCAGCCTGCGTGAGCTTAAACGTGTGCCTTTCGGCTTCCTCCTAGTGGATTGGCTGTCTTCCTAGTCCACAACACCCACCATCCTATTTTTCACGCCCAACAGAGAACCCACATTCGAATCCAGCGACACGAAGTGGAGTCCATTGACTATTGACACTTTCAACCTAACCAATAGAACTCTGTTAACCAAAGCGCTAAAAATAAGTTTACAGATACATTTTCTGCCCACGGTTGAGAATATTTGTTTTATAAAACCTTTGTTAAGCTTTCCTGTTTGTAAAGCGGATATCTGTTGTAAATTGATAAGCGACCAAACTGCTGAGGTCATAGGTCCAAAGGCTTACACAGCACTTAAACTAACGTACGCTAAGGACGCCACACACAGACCCATGCCCGAGGGAGGACTCGAATGTTCTGTAGGCGCCCCGGTGGTCCCGGTCGCCTACGGTGGACTGGAGGCCGAGCGGTGACCCCTCCAGTTTTCAGGATGCTAGGAAATGACTGTCGACGCGTCAGAAATGTTTTTTTCTTTTTTATTGATTTTCAATTCCCCCCAAAGGGGGCGGGCCAGCAGCAGCTTACTGCGCTGCTCTACAGCCTACAGACTTTTGTAAATAAAGGAAGAAGAAAGAAACAAGGAAAAACAGGCGATAAAATGGCGTTTTTAAGTGAAAAATGGCGTAAAATTGCGGAAAGTTAAAACAGAAAGCAAAGGGGGTTGGCAATGTAGATAAAAGACACAGGAATCAGACAAGTAACACGGTACACACACAATTAAAAAACATGGCGACAGTCTGGTTTCTGTTCGCAAGTAATAAAAAGCACACCCAGCGACAGTATGATGGCTGTTCGCTACACTTCCCGAAAGACACAACACGGAGCACGCACTGGAAAAACACACTGTAAAACACTGCACAAAAAAGGCGGCACAAAGATGGCACTCCCGACCCAAGGCAGATGGGGGGGGGGACCTGGAGTAGGGGGAAAAACAAGGAGGGAGGAGAGGAAAAGACGAAAACGGGGGAGGGAAACCAAGGAGGGAGAGGACTAATAAAGGGGGAGAAGGGCAGACGTGAGAGGGAATGAGAAGAGGCAGAGGAGGGAAATGTAAAAGGAGAGAAGGGGGCAAAGAGAGGGGAGGTGGGGAAGAAAGAGGATGGAAGGGGGGGAGAGGGAGCCCGAGAAAAGGACAGAGGAAAGGAGGGGGAGTGAGGATCAGAGTTGATAGGAGGGATAAATGGAGGGAGAGAAGGCATCATCCGGGAGGGGGAGTCGATGGAAGCCATCTTGGGAAAGGAGATGTAGGGTGTAGAGATGGAAGGTAGGGGGGACACAACGGTGAAGAAGTGGCAGGGGGTGGGGATGGGAGAGGAGAGGAGCAACCAGGGGGTGAGGGGGTTCAAGACGGCGTGAGGTGTAGACGATGCGGAGATGTTCGAGGAATAGGAGCAGATGGGGGAAAGGAATGAGACCATAGAGGATCCGCGTGGGGGACGGGAGGCGTATACAGAAGGCGAGGCGGAGTGCATGACGCTCAAGGATTTGGAGGAACTTATAGAATTTGGGGGGGGGGGCAGATATCCATGCAGGACTGGCATAACAGAGGATGGGACGGATTAAGGATTTGTAGGTGTGGAGGATGGTAGAGGGGGTGCAACCCCCACATCCGGCCAGAGAGGAGTTTGAGGAGTCGGAGGCGGCTGTGGGCTTTGGATTGGATGGAGCGGAGATGAGGGATGCAGGTGAGGTGACGATCAATGGTGAGGCCAAGGTAGGTGAGGGTGGGGGTGAGGAGAACAGGACGTGCGCAGACAGTAAGGGAGGAGACGTGTCAGAAACGCCAAAGAAACATTATTAACCCGTAAGACCTTTATTCCTGCCGAGTACAATGTGGCCCACGTAACACAGGCTGGCTGAGCTTGGTGATATCAACGACCTTCCCCAAGACCTCGCTGACTCGTAGCGATGACACCAGCTCTGGGACGCACCAGTCTTGCTAGCGCAGCGCCGCGTGCTGTGACGTAGCGGAGGCATGTCGTTACTTCGTACTTCAGCCGCTGGTGGCGCCTGGCTGGCCAGTCGGCTCGGATATGGACAGCAGGCTGCTGCGCGTAGGGGGGCTCCGGGTTGGAGTCCCGGCGCTGTCGGCACGAGAGGCGTTCTCGTAGTGCGGAGTGTACTCTATCCCACCCCGTCTTCTTCCCTGCTCCTCCTGGTGGGTCGTCCACAGTGGACGGGCGGAACGGGCTTCAGTCCCCCAGCGTCGTCGGCTCACCCGGTTGTAACGATGATTGACAGCGGCAGCAGAGAGGACCAGAGCTGGTACTGTCCCCTCACGTATTCTGCTGGGTGGGCAGCCCTTACTGCAACATCTTCTTAATAAAGATTAACATGTCGATCACCGAGCTGAGTGCTATGCAGCGACCCAGTACATCTCTAACTGCAAGTCTAACTGCGAGTGTCTTGTTGCTATCAAAGGTGGCGTATTTAAAGGAAGCACGAGCGACGTCCTGACGTCATGCTCGTTTGTAATGACCGCATTCGTTCCAATTATACTGCTGATTCATCTGTCGTACTCGCCCCCTTAAGTGTTCTTGCGACAGAGTTAAGTGTTGTTACGGCAGACTTACGCGAAGTTGTGAAATGCGATACAGCTGACGCTATACCGCTGTCTTACACTCTACGAAAGTCTCCTTCTAACACAAACCTGGGTGGTAAGCAATTCTCTCTCGCCTGTTGTGTGTAAACAGGCCATTGGCCCTGCGTGACAGATATATGTGCAATCCTCTCACCTCTTGGCGAAACTACTGCCTCTGGCTCTCGGCATAGGCAACGAAACTTTGACAATATTCCACGTTTCCAACTCTTCACTACTCCGCGACACTACTCTTTAACGGTGTAAGCTGGGTGCAACGTGGCAAGGTGCCTCAAACTGCGCAACTACACCGCATCACACTTTCGTAGATCAGCAGAGACAAAGGCGTAGTTATGTAACGATAGGACCCCACCACTAAAAAGCAGTACAGCAAGTGAAAGCTAAAATGTATCAAATAAGCGGAGTCGCATTTGTAGGTCGATTTACAGGGTGTTTCAAAAATGACCGGTATATTTCAAACGGCAATAAAAACTAAACGAGCAGCGATAGAAATACACCGTTTGTTGCAATATGCTTGGGACAACAGTACATTTTCAGGCAGACAAACTTTAGAAATTACCTTAGTTACAATTTTCAACAACAGATGGCGCTGCGGTCTGGGAAACTCTATAGTACGATATTTTCCACATATCCACCATGCGTAGCAATAATATGGCGTAGTCTCTGAATGAAATTACCCGAAACCTTTGACAACGTGTCTGGCGGAATGGCTTCACATGCAGATGAGATGTACTGCTTCAGCTGTTCAATTGTTTCTGGATTCTGGCGGTACACCTGGTCTTTCAAGTGTCCCCACAGAAAGGAGTCACAGGGGTTCATGTCTGGCGAATAGGGAGGCCAATCCACGCCGCCTCCTGTATGTTTCGGATAACCCAAAGCAATCACACGATCATCGAAATATTCATTCAGGAAATTAAAGACGTCGGCCGTGCGATGTGGCCGGGCACCATCTTGCATAAACCACGAGGTGTTCGCAGTGTCGTCTAAGGCAGTTTGTACCGCCACAAATTCACGAAGAATGTCCAGATACCGTGATGCAGTAATCGTTTCGGATCTGAAAAATGGGCCAATGATTCCTTTGGAAGAAATGGCGGCCCAGACCAGTACTTTTTGAGGATGCAGGAACGATGGAACTGCAACATGGGGCTTTTCGGTTCCCCATATGCGCCAGTTCTGTTTATTGACGAAGCTGTCCAGGTAAAAATAAGCTTCGTCAGTAAACCAAATGCTGCCCACATGCATATCGCCGTCATCAATCCTGTGCACTATATCGTTAGCGAATGTCTCTCGTGCAGCAATGGTAGCGGCGCTGAGGGGTTGCCGCGTTTGAACTTTGTATGGATAGAGGTGTAAACTCTGGCGCATGAGACGATACGTGGACGTTGGCGTCATTTGGACCGCAGCTGCAACACGGCGAACGGAAACCCGAGGCCGCTGTTGGATCACCTGCTGCACTAGCTGCACGTTGCCCTCTGTGGTTGCCGTACGCGGTCGCCCTACCTTTCCAGCACGTTCATCCGTCACGTTCCCAGTCCGTTGAAATTTTTCAAACAGATCCTTTATTGTATCGCTTTTCGGTCCTTTGGTTACATTAAACCTCCGCTGAAAACTTCGTCTTGTTGCAACAACACTGTGTTCTAGGCGGTGGAATTCCAACACCGGAAAAATCCTCTGTTCTAAGGAATAAACCATGTTGTCCACAGCACACTTGCACGTTGTGAACAGCACACGCTTACGGCAGAAAGACGACGTACAGAATGGCGCACCCACAGACTGCGTTGTCTTCTATATCTTTCACATCACTTGCAGCGCCATCTGTTGTTGAAAATTGTAACTACTGTAATTTCGAAAGTTTGTCCGCCTGAAAATGTACTGTTGTCCCAAGCATATTGCAACAAACGGTGTATTTCTATCGCTGCTCGTTTAGTTTTTATTGCCGTTTCAAATATACCGGTTATTTTTGAAACACCCTGTATTTTTTAACAGAGTGAATCAGAAATAGCGGTGAGGCTGTGTAAGTCTACAGTTAGTTCATTGCTGCTTGCCCCGGGGCCAGGTTTATTTCGTTGGCAGTGTGAGCACACGCCGGCCGTGTCTGGAGAGATTCTCCTCCGCTGTCCAGAAGAAAGGTACGGCCGTCTCTCCGCGTGCTCCCCCTTTCTCCGAGAGAGATTTATCCGTGCGCGCTACGTGAGAACGCAGCTCCAGTGCCCATAACGGCGCTCGCCGGGATATATATGTACTGCGCCAGCCTCCCGCTGGTAATCGGGAAAGAGTTACGAAAGGTGTCCGCGTTTACCGCAAGTCTCCTACACAGCAGCTAACAGAGGACCAACTGCGGCAGCCGACGGGGAAAAACGCCGAGGCGCTGCAGAGGAACGAGGCGCGCCGCAAACAGGTCCTGCCTGCTTCCACGAACGTGTTCTCAGGGCGATTCTGCTACAGCCAACTGCTGCTGGGCTGAAAGCTAAATATCTGTTTAGCAAACCGAAAAGCAGCAGGAACAGATATACACTACTAGCCATTAAAATCGCTACAAATGCAGATGATAAATGGGTATTCATTGGACAAATATATTATACTAGAACTGACATGTTATTACATTTTCACGAAATTTGGGTGTATAGAACCCGAGAAATCAGTACCCAGAACAACCATCTCTGGCCGTGATAAGGGCCTTGATACGCCTGTGTATTGAGTTAAACAGAGCTTGGATGGCCTACACAGGTACAGCTGCCCATGCAGCTTCAACAAGAGTAGTGCCTGGCGTATTGTAACGAGCCACCATTGACCAGACGTTTCCACTTGGTGATAGACCTGGAGAATATGCTGACCAGGGCAGAAGTCGTACATTTTCTGTATCATGGAAGGCCCGTACAGGATTTGCAACATGCGGTGGTGCATTATCCTGCTGAAATGTAGGGTTTCGCAGGGATCGAATGAAGGGTAGAGCCACGGTTCGTAAGACATCTGAAATGTATCGTCCACTGTTCATAGAGCCGTCAATGCGAACAAGAGGTGACCGACACGTGTAACCAATGGCACCCATACCATCACGCAGGGATATACGCCAGTATGGCGATGACGAATACACGCTTCCAATGTGCGTTCACCGCGAAGTTCCCAGACACGGATGCGACCATCATGATGCTGTAAACAGAACCGGGATTCATCTGAAAAAATGACGTGTTGCCATTCGTGCACCCAGGTTCGTTGTTGAGTACAGCACCGTAGACGCTCCTGTCTGTGATGCAGCGTCAAGAGTAACCGCAGCCACGGTCTCCGAGCTGATAATCCATGCTGCTGCAAACGTCGTCGAACTGTTCGTGCAGATGGTTGTCTTGCAAACGTCCCCATCTGTTGACTCAGGGATCGAGACGTGACTGCACGATCCGTTACAACCATGCGGATAAGATACCTATCATCTCGACTGCTAGTGATACGAGGCCGTCGGGACCAGCATTCCGTATTACCCACCTGAAACCACCGATACCATATTCTGCTAACAGTCATTGGATCTCGACCAACACGAGCAACAATGTCGCGATACAATAAACCGCAATCGCGATAGGCTACAATCCGGCCTTTATCAAAGTCGGCAACGTGATGGTACGCACTTCTCATTACACGAGGCACCACAACAACGTTTCACCAGGCAACGCGGGTCAACTGCTGTTTGTGTATGAGAAATCGGTTGGAAAATTTCCTCATGTCACCACGTGGTAGGTGTCGCCACCGGCGCCAACCTTGTGTGAATGCTCTGAAAAGCTAATCATTTGCGTATCATAGCATCTTCTTTCTGTCGGTTCAATTACGTGTCTGTAGCACGTCATCTTCGTGGTGTAGCAATTTTAATGGCCAGTACTGTAAATAGGATATTCGAGGGCGTGCGGCCAGTGTCTGATTTGGTTACGACGTAATGTGACGTTTCCTTTAGAAACGTCTCGCTTTTCTTTCCGATCATTTTTTTTATTCAAAGTTGCGGCACTGCATCAAGTCGCCTTCGGAAGAAGTAGGTGAGTCATGTAACAAATGGTTCAAATGGCTCTGAGCACTATGGGACTCAACTGCTGTGGTCATAAGTCCCCTAGAACTTAGAACTACTTAAACCTAACTAACCTAAGGACAGCACACAACACCCAGCCATCACGAGGCAGAGAGAATCCCTGACCTCGCCGGGAATCGAACCCGGGAACCCGGGCGTGGAAAGCAAGAACGCTACCGCACGACCACGAGATGCGGCAGTCATGTAACACTTTCACTATCATTGGTACGTAAGGGGATTGAAAACACATAACACTGCCCAGTCACATTAACGTGATCACCTGTCAAAAGACTGAGTAACATTCTTTGGCAGCGCGGTCCGCTGGGAGACGTATAGGAAGAGAGTGAATGAGTTTCAGGAAAGTATCGACAGAAATAAGGAAACATGCCGATTCCAATATCATGGAGAGATACGCTGGATTTCTCGGCTGAAAATCCATGATGCGAACAGTTCGATCGAAGTGGCCCCATAGATGATCCAATGGGTTTAAATCCGGCGAGTTTGGCCCTTCGAACCACACACGTACTCTGCGAGCTGTGTACCACGTTGCATTGTCCTGCTGGTAAATGCCATCGTGCCGGAGAAAAACAAATTATGTGGAGTGGTGTACATAGTCCTCAACGATAGATGTCCGAAAACTAACCTACATACCCTTTTGGACATAAGGTAAATAGCACCTTTTCCATGCTCTACAATGACTGCACTGGTTTCCGCTTACACCCGAAACGTTGTACACTATGTATTCGAATGTATCCGGACACCCCCAAAAACAAACGTTTTTTAAATTATTTGCATTTTTCTGCCACCTGCTGCCAGGTACTCCATATCGGCGACCTCAGTAGTCATTAGACATCGTGAGAGAGCAGAACGGGGCGCACCGCCGAACTCACGGACTTCGAACTTGGTCAAGTGATTGGGTGTTACTTGTGTCATATGTCTGTACGTGATATTTCCACACTCCTAAACGTCCCTACGTCGACTGTTTCCTATTTGATAGTGAAGCGGAAACGTGATGGGACACTTACAGCATTAAAGCGTACAGGCCGACCTCGTCTGTTGACTGACAGAGACCGCCGACTGCTGAAGAGGGTCGTAATGTGTAATAGGCAGACACCTACCCAGATCATCACACAGGAATTCCAAACTGCTTCAGGATCACTGCAAGTACTATGACAGTTAGGCTGGAGGTGTGAGAACTTGGATTTCATGGTCGAGCGGCTGCTCGTAAGCCACACATCACGCCGGTAAATGCTACACGACGCCTCGCTTCGTGTAAGGAACGTAAACATTGGGTGACGGAACAGTGGAAAAACATTGTGTGGAGTGATGAACCACGGTACACAATGTGGCGAGGAGATGCCAGGGTGTGGGTATGGCGAATGAACGGTGAACGTCGTCTGCCAGCGTGTGTAGTGACAACAGTAAAATTCGGAGGCGGTTGTGTTATGGTGTGGTCGTGTTTCTCATGGAGGGGGCTTGCACCCCTTGTTTTTTTTGCGTGGCATTATCACAGCAGATGCGTACATTGATGCTTTAAGCACCTCCTTGCTTCCCACTGTTGAAGATTAATTCGGGGATGGCGATTGAATCTTTCAACACGATCGAGCACCTGGTCATAGTGCACGGCTTGTGACGGAGTGGTTACACGAGAATGACATCCCTGTAATGGGCTGACATACACAGAGGCCTGACCTGAATCCTATAGAACACCTTCGGGATGTTTTGGAACGCCGACTTCGTGCCAGGCCTCACCGACCGACATCGATACCTCTCCTCAGTGCAGCACTCCGTGAAGAATGGGCTGCCAGTCCCCAAGAAACCTTCCTGACCCTGATTGAACGCATTCCTGCGAGAGTGGAGGCTTTCATCAAGGCTAAGGGTGCGCTAACACTATACAGGAATTCCACCATTACCGATGGAAGACGCCGCGAACTTTTAAGTCATTTTCAGCCAGGTTTCCAGATACCTTTGGTCATATAGTGTATATACCCTCCACTGCTAGTACTACATTGTTTGCATTCTTTTGCTAGTACTGCTAGTACAGCGGCCTTCTGTGAGTGACTATAGCACATTGACGTCGAACATAAGCGGTGATTACATTAATGTGACTGGTAATGAAGATGATTATGATGATGTTTCGATTTTGTGCCGCTCAACTGCGCGGTAATCAGCGCCCGTACAAATTTCCAACCTTTGGTCAGTCGAATCTCGCCACTTGCGTGACTCATGATGGAATGATGAGGACAACACAAACGCCTACTCATCTAGAGGCAGGTGAAAGTCCCTGACCCCGCTGGGAGTCGAACCTGGGACCCCAGCTCGGGAAGCGATAACGCGACCGCGAGACCACGAGGTTGCATTTGACCACCAACGGCACCTGTACAATTTCTTCAATACGTCAAAAGTGTCCTGTCAGTCGTGGTCAGAACAATATGTGTGCATTATGTCGGATCTATGTGAATTCGAACATGGGCAGATTGTTCATGCCCGTGTGGCTGATGTTGAAACGTAGAACTGAAAACACATTTTGCTGCTGTGTTATCGTCGCCTTGACTCGATGCACACTGAGTAATGAACGAGTGCTGGCTGCCTCGGAGGGATCCCCATTGGTACCACATGAACAACCTTACAACAGGTACCAGGGTAAACTGCTGATTTCGGTCCATAAGTAAGAATTTATCTCATATTTCTATTTTCGTTCAGGTAGAAAATATGGAAGGAGTAGTCAAAGTATCAGCTGTCAACTCTAAAACATATGGTTACGTAATAATTTTTTGTCTGTTCGCAGTTACATGTCTACTGTCGTGGTACACACTGAAATCTCTCTCCACAGTACGTAGCACACTGTTAGAAGAACGAAAGCAAAACGGCACCGCCCATCGATAAGGTGCATCGCACAACAGAGCGTTAGGTTGTGTAGACACTTCCCGTGTCTTCAAACAAGTAAAAGTGACTAACATTGGTGTGGCAAACTATTCCTCTGTGGAGAAATGGGAATCGCAAGGGAAATTAAGGCACTGTTGCTCGACGCCTGGCACTCACAATCGAGGCGATATTTGCAAAGGCTATATTAGACGTGGTCGGATTTCATTATTTTGCAAATGTTGAACATTACCACCCTCTGGGTTCAAAGTTTGGTGTCATCCATTCCCAATGCCCTCCCAGCCGTGGCAGCAGCGGAATTATGCAGCTCTATGAGGTCAGTCCCGAGTCATTTTTAACTGCCTAATCACCACTGACTAGTGCTCGGTTTATCACTATTACATCGAAACAAAGGAGCAAAGAAATCAGCGGAAACATCTCGAACTAGTACCGCTGGAAGAGTATCATCAAACAAAGTGAAGCTTTTTTTTTTTTTTTTGTACTGCCTTCTGTGCTGATTAAAGATTGTACTCGTAAGAGCCAAACCGTCGCAGGAACATACACTTTCGATACCTCCTGACGAGGCTTGTGGATGTTGTCAAGACGGGGTCTGGCCAAGGAAATGTTTTTGCTCTACTACAGTGCCCCATCTCATTCTGACGCACCAGCCACTGCCCCCATCACCACAACCGTTATCTGCTGAAACTTCACCCACACTAGCGGTTTCCTATTTCCGAGTCTGAGGATACCATTGTGGTTTTGTTATTTCCAGAAAGAGACTAGGTGAGTTTCGAGGGGGAGGGGGGGGGGGGAGGCGTAAGCAAAATTGGTCAAAGTGATAAAAGAAATTTTTGCCATCAGGTAGTTCTGTAGCAGTTTAGAAACATTTTCTCCAATTTTCACAGATTAATTCGAACTACAAATGATAAAAAACTGTTTCAATCACTGCTCAGCGCCACGCCCACTTTTCTAGATGGCACTCTTCTTGTTTGCTATGTTTTATTATTTTATGCTGTCGTATGTTAGACATATCGTATGTTAGACATATCGTATGTTAAAGGCATCGGAAGCGTGTAGAGCCCAATGGACCCGTTTACGTAGTGTTATCTTTGCCTTCCGCTAGCTATCTTTGGCAGCTGTTATTGTCTGCGCTGCAGAAATATAAACATTTCAGTTCTGCTATTAATGTGAGAATTACGACTGTGTTTAAGCTTTTTTTATGATTCACAATTTAAAATGTCAAGATACATTGGTAAAGCGTTTACGAAAGTGGCTAAAGGTCGAAATTTACGTATGAATAAACAATTTCTAGAAGCGAATCAACATAATTCAGCGGAACATAATTGTGAAGCTAAGGCGACCAGCAGTTCACAAAAGAAACTGATGTAGAATTTAAATCCACCAACGACCAAGTGAATAGTGGTTTCAGGGTAATTGATTTAGAAATTGTGATCTATTATTAGAAATTCGTGTGCATGTGGTAACTGTGGTAATAAATCTTTAAGATTATGCGACAGCAATGACAGAGATGGTATTTTGTGTAATATGCACTTGTTTTGTGACAGCTGTGAAACTGAAATTCAGTTAAAAACATCAACTGCTAAGAATTGGGTGTATGAAGCCTACATAGGGTTCTGCTATGGGATGAGTTGTGTTGGTGCTGGAAGGGAAGATAGCAATTTGTTTTGTACAATAATGAATATGGCACCTCCGTCTGCCACGTACTCAACGCTATACAATTTTCTCCTGAACGCCTTGGAAGCAGAATGCAACAGCAGTTTGTCAGCAGCAGTGAAAGAGGCAGTTTTATTTAACAAAGACATTCAGACAGAAGTAGTGACTGGCCTTCGACAGATCTATGTGTTTCATGTGATAGCACATGGATGAAAAAGAGCCATACCGCCCTATACTGTGTTTCATCAGTTATAAGTGTTGACAAAGGAAAAGTTTTGTATGTCCAACAGGAATGAAATTAATATTTCATCGGAGCGAAATGAGGCATGGAGTCAGATATGTGAAATACCTTGGAGATTCTAGTGCTTTCAAATCTGTTGTAGAAAGCAAGCCATATGGAAATGGATTCAATAGTGAAAAGCTAGAGCGTGTGTGGCACATTCAGAAGACGATGTGTGGGAGAATTCTGAAACTGAAACGAGAAGAAAAAGGTTTAAATACACTACTGGCCATTAAAATTACTACACCAAGAAGAAATGCAGATGATAAACGGGTATTCATTGGACAAATATATTATACTACAGCTGACGTGTGATTACATTGTCACGCTATTTGAGTGTATAGGTCCTGAGAAGTAAGTATCCAGAACTACCACCTCTGGCCGTAATAACGGCCTTGATACGCCTAGGCATTGAGTCAAACAGAGCTTGGATAGCGTGTACAGATACAGCTGCTCATGCAGCTTAAACACGATACCACAGTTCATCAAGAGTAGTGACTGTCGTATTGTGACGAGCCAGTTGCTCGGCCACCATTGATCAGACGTTTTCAGTTGGTGAGAGATATGGAGAATGTGCTGGCCAGGAAAGCAGTCGAATATATTCTGTATCCAGAAAAGCCCGTACAGGACCTGCAACATGCGGTCGTGCATTATCCTGCTGAAATGTAGGGTTTCGCAGGGATCGAATGAAGGGTAGAGCCACGGGTCGTAACACATCTGAAATGTAACGTCCACTGTTCAAAGTGCCGTCAATGCGAACAAGAGATGACCGAGACATGTAACTAATGGCACCCCATACCACCACGCCGGGTGATACGCCAGTATGGCGATGGCGAATACACGCTTCCAATGTGCGTTCACCGCGATGTCGCCAAACACGGATGCGACCATCATGATGCTGCAAATAGAACCTGGATTCAGCCGAAAAAATGGCGTTTTGCCATTCGTATACCCAGGTTCGTCGTTGAGTACACCCTCGCAAGCGCTCCTGTCTGTGATGCAGCGTCAAGGGTAACGGCAGCCATGGTCTCCGAGCTGATAGTCCATGCTGCTGCAAACGTCGTCGAACTGTTCGTGCAGATGGTTGTCTTGCAAACGTCCCCATCTGTTGACTCATGGGTCGAGACGTGGCTGCACGATCCTTTACAGCCATGCGGATAAGATACATGTCATCTCGACTGCTAGTGATACGAGGCCGTTGGGATCCAGCACGGAGTTCCGTATTACCCTCCTGAACCCACCGATTCCATATTCTGCTAACAGTCATTGAATCTCGACCAACGCGAGCAGCAATGTCGCCCTACGGTAAACCGCAATCGCGAAAGGCTACAATCCAACCTTTATCAAAGTCGGAAACGCGATGATACGCAATTCTCCTCCTTACACGAGGCATCACAATAACGTTTCTCCAGGCAACGCCGGTCAACTGGTGTTTGTGTATGAGAAATCGGTTGGGAACTTTCCTCATGTCAGCCCGTTGTAGGTGTCGCCATCGGGACCAACCTTGTGTGAATGCTCTGAAAAGCTAATGATTTGCATATCACAGCATCTTCTTCCTGTCGGTTAAATTACGTGTCTGTAGCTCGTCATCTTGGTGGTGTAGCAATTTTAATGGCCGGTAGTGTATCAAAGGTGGAAAGCCACTGGGTAAGTCACAATGCTTGACTGACAAAGAGATCCATAATTTGCAGATATATTATGGTGGAGGAATAAGGCAAAACAACGCAGATTTGAAGGCAATGCAGAAGACAGTGTGGGCTAATATTTTTTTTACAACTTCTCAACTGATGAGAAGCCAGTACAGGAATTGTGTGATATATTCTGGTGCAAATATGAACAGGAAAATCAGAAATCAAAACATATTGACATAAACACAGTCTTCCTGAAGCAGTCTTAAACAATATAAACCCAACATTGCAGTTTCTGGCTCATCCAGATTTGTTAAAGGAATGTACACATGGTGGAACACAAAACCCGAGTGAGAGCTCAAACAGTTTCATTTGGAAGAGATTCCCATGTAGCTCATGTACTGTTGTTAAAAGTGCCACATATGATGCATGTCTGGTGTTTAATTGTGGTAATATTGGAAGAATAAGTACACTTACTGGGCTAGGATGTGTTGCAGGTTGCTTCACCGAGTAGCTATTGAAGAAGACAGATACTGCGCGTTTTGCACGTTCTGAACTGTCTGTGAAGGACATAGCCAAAAGAGTACACCAGGAACTGTTGAAAAGGAAAAAGGTACACGAAGAGCCAGAAGACCAAATTTATGGTAATGGTCAACATTAACATACTAGTTTATGGTGTAAATCCTTATAAAATCTTTTATGTGCATTTCCTGGAACTTTCATTTTTCAGTGTTTACGGAACATTTTCCCCTCAACCATTGCAGATACAAAAGTGAAATTTTCTGCAGAATTTGTTCATAGTATAACACAACTTTGTGTGGTACAATTTTTTTCTAAATGTATTTCGCCGGCCGTTATGGCAAAGCGGTTCTAGGAGCTTCAATCCGGAACAGCGCTGCTGCTACGGTCGCAGGTTCGAATCCTGCCTCGGGCATGGATGTGTGTGATGTCCTTAGGTAAGTTAGGTTTAAGTAGTTCTACGTCTAGGGGACTGATAACCTCAGAATTTATGTCCTATAGTGCTCAGAGCCATTTGAACCATTTGTCTCAACCAGTTTCCGGTTGACTATTGCGAATGTAACTGTTGGCTAATGGTCATTTGGACTCGAGTGCCTTGAGAAATTATATTGCTCACAACGGAAAATAAAACTGAGGGTGTTCAATGAGCCAAACAACTTGACAAAACCAGGCAGCAGAAGGAAGCATGAAGTGTTGTCCAGAGAGTAGTGATTTAGCCTTCTCCACATTAGCTTGTCTTATAGTTCAGTGGCTGCCCATAGAAGAGTTTAAGCCGCAGAGTGTTGAGGTGCTATGGCTTCTTCTGTATGCTTCTACATGTTGTGCACGATAACAGAAACGTGAAACAGATTTTCCTATGTCCATTTGGCGGGTCAGTTGGATAACCCGAATTTAAGCCCACAGAAAACGTCCTGGTGAACTTTCAACAGCGGATGATATGCAGCGGTCTACATCATAGAATCTGGTAGATCTACAGGAACAGTTGTCAGTGGCTAGATAAGGTATTCGTGAAAAACTTGTAGACTCTACTCCATCCATCTGATCTCCATCCAGTGCTACAGGCGATTTGACATAATACTATATGGTTGTCTGCTGGAGATGGCAAATTTTTTTTTATTCCAATGTGGCTATGAAGGTGCTGGTAAAGTAAACAATGTATGAGGTAATCTCGCTCTTAGGTAGCAACAAACGTACTCACAAGTGGGATCTTGCACATGTCTGCTGAAAGGCAGCACTGAAACGGGGATCTCGTATGTGTGTCAAGCGTGCGCTCGGTCACGGTGTCGGGTACTTCCCCGGCGAACAACGGCGGCTCGTAACAAGTGGCGTTGCGCGACGCAGTGCCGCCAACTACACGGCGGTAATTTCCCCCGAGTCCCCGGGCGGCAGTGTAGGGGGCGTCCCTAGCGGCAGCGTGGGCGTGTGGAGCAGGCCCCGACACGGCCGTGTTGGGACCCGGCACGTGGGCCACGCCGTTGCCGAGTGCCGCCACGCACGCACCACACACGCGGAGGCCAAGGCGCGCGAGAGCCAGAACTCGGGGGCGACGAAACGCGCGGAAACTCCTGCGTTCACACTGTACAGTGGCTCGTCGGTAACTTCGCTGCGCCGTCTACATTGACAAAGTCAGTGTGTTTCACACAGATTCATGTGACTGCACGAGGCTACGAGAGTAAGCTATGGCTCTGAGCACTATGGGACTTAACTTCTAAGGTCATCAGTCCCCTAGAACTTAGAACTACTTAAACCTAACTAACCTAAGGACATCACACACATCCATGCCCGAGGCAGGATTCGAACCTGCGACCGTAGCGGCCGCGCGGTTCCAGACTGTAGCGCCTTTAACCGCTTGGCCACCACGGCCGGCGAGAGTAAGCTATGAAGTTTTAACAATTACCTCGAAAAATCAATCTGCCAGTATGAAACTTGGCGACAGTGTTAGTCCATTATTGCATATTCACCCTCAAACGGGACACACATTTCCAAACGACGTAAGACATGGCCGAGTACTCGATTGTAGACAGGAGGAAGGAAGATCATACCTTAACGCCCCGTCGACAGTGCGGTTGTTACAGGCGGAGCATGAGCTCGGATTGCGAATGGACGAGGAAGAAAACCATCTTCTTCCTAGCCGGACGGAGTGGCCGAGCGGTTCTAGGCGCTTCAGTCTGGAACCGCGCGACCGCTACGGTCGCAGGTTCGAATCCTGCCTCGGGCAGGGATGTGTGTGATGTCCTTAGGTTAGTTCTAGGGGACTGATGACCTAAGATGTTAAGTCCCATAGTGCTCAGAGCCATTTGAAGCATCTTCTTCCTTGTCAAAGGAACGATCCAGGTATTTGCTTGGGGCGATTTAAGAAAACTGCTGGAAAGCTAAATCTAGATGGCCACTGCGTCATCTCACTCCGCTGGTTGTAGGTGCCTGCATTTGGCAGTTTCTAAACTGCTACAGAACTACCTGATGGCAAAAATTTCTTTTATCACTTTGACCAATTTTGCTTACGCCTCCCCCCCCCCTCCCCCTAAGGACAGCCTCAGCTTCAGGATTGCTGGAATGTACAACATCCCTTGTGAGTGCAGAAGTAGCTACATCCGACTGTCCATCCGCACCGTTTCCTACCACTGTGCAGAACATCAATGGCATATTAAAATCGAGAACTGGAGAAATCTGCAGTTGCTGAGCACAGCTTCACAAACAAACATAAAATACTGTTTGACGAAACAAACTTTTGTCCCAGGTTCCTGCATACTGGGACTCTGTAATTAAAAAGGTTGTAGATATAAGAATGCGCTATAAGAACTTCCACCGTGACAGCAGATATAAGCTGTGCATGGAAGCGAGTTCTCGATGCACTGAAGAGCCACAGATATTCGTCGCAGCCCGCATCTCGTGGTCGTGCGGTAGCGTTCTCGCTTCCCACGCCCGGGTTCACGGGTTCGATTCCCGGCGGAGTCAGGGATTTTCTCTGCCTCGTGATGGCTGGGTGTTGTGTGCTGTCCTTAGGTTAGTTAGGTTTAAGTAGTTCTAAGTTCTGGGGGACTGATGACCATAGATGTTAAGTCCCATAGTGCTCAGAGCCATTTGAACCATATTCGTCGCAATTTTTACGCTACGGCGAAAACGGTGGCGCCAGAAGAGTAGACGCTGACACCGTCTGCAACAGTACGGCGTAATTACCGACCAATCAGAAGCCGCCTTCGGGCTATATAAGGCCACCCCAGCAGCAGTCTTGACAGTTACTGGCTTCTGTCAAAGACGACGGAGGTAATCGGCGTAAGATTGTCGTTTTACTCTGAGCTGACGCGGGAAGAAGTCAGACCCTGTTTTATACAACAGTGCCGGTTCTCATATAACAAAATATTACACGACGTTTTCTGTCAAAAAATTTCTCAATCATTTCACACGTTCGTCAAATAACTAATCAAAAACACACGTTTTACTATCCTGTTATGTAATTTTTATTGTTCATAAGCATGGTGCACTTCGACAACACTTAACCAATCTTCAGATCTGTGACATAATTATGTCGTTAATGTCTGTTGCAATTCTCGCCTGTGTGGTTATAGTATCAGATAAATAGACGTGAAGCATGCCAAATTTACATATTCTCTTAAGTAGGTACATATAATAATGTAAAGATACCATTTCCGTTTCCTCTCGTAAAATTACAGATGCATAACATGCAAATTTGCACGATTCACATTTAATTACTTAAGGTAAATTATTTAATATAGATTATTTTTCTGGCAAATCCTTGGTTTACATCTGAAATTTCACCGCAGGCTCCCTCCCACTTTCCTTTGATTCTGGGTCTCTCCATTCCCCGTGTAAGCTTACATTTTAGGCTCGTGCGCGCTGCTGGAATGACAATGAGAATCTGAGAATCTTTGTGGCGGTCGCCATAGTCCTTTACATTTCCGACCAAGAATATTGCTGTTTAACATATAAAGTGGTTCCTTTGGTTCCTCTCCAAAAGCACAAAAAATTGTGGACTGCATGTTAGCTACGTGAAAGAGATCTGACAATTTTTAGCCACAGCCGAGCGCTGCCTCAAATTAATCCTTTGTTACCGCTGTTCAATGTTTGTGAAAAGCGCTTGGTCCACCGACTTACACAGGAACTTTCTCTGTACTCCAAAGATTTCCAACAGGCAAGAAATAGGTGGTAATAAATCTGTCACTCGATTCCATGGTGCATTTAATTTGCTTCAATCTTCAAGGCCCCATAGTTATAAATCTCACACTCGAAAACAAAATAAGTGTCGTTTAACCTTTCTATCAACTAGATCACTCTTTTGCGTGGTTTTAGACATGGTACTGTCCATGCATGTTTTATAGGCAGTGAAGAAAGGCTGAGGAAATGCAGAACGAGAGCACCAGCTGTAAGTGTCGTTGTGGATAACCTCGGTAATGTAGTTAGATGACGGTTCTGGTCAAGTATTCCTATCAACAATTTTGTCCTGCAGACACGCTCCACAGACAGTCGGAGGTAATCGGTATCGTTTTGATATCCATGTACACCTTTGCACGTGATGAGCCTGGGATACAGTACTATGAGGATCTCAGTAACTGACTGTGGGGAAACCAGAGAAAGAATCGAATCGTTTGAGAGATAGAGCCACTGAAGTATAGTCAAAATTGACTGATGTTTTCAGATATTCCGCATCTTATCACTAGGTTCCACATACAATTGTCGAGGTAACCTAAACTTGGAAAAAATTAAGTAGAACTATGAGTCGCAACCCTTCCCAGACGATTAACCGTAAAGGAGATCAGATGTGAGCAGTTACCCCTGACAAAGATTAGCATCTAACTACACAGTAGATTGCAAAACATATGTCAGTTCTACTTTTAAAATAACGAAAGTAAGATAATATTTATTTAACTTCCACAGAAACTCAACTTTTGTTTCTAATACTGTTTTATATTCTGTTTGTTCTAAGTCATTGCAAAGCTGGGAGTCCATGTTTTTATTTGTGAGCCGTGGCGAACTGAATCATTTTAATATGACTTCTTCATCAAAACTGGACCTACTTCTCGGTAGGGAGCGGTCCTCTATCTTAATTTCCAGAAGATACATTTATTTTCCGTCTGTTGACAGATTGAATATAAGTATATATTTTTTAAGACTTCTCTTGGTGGTAATGCATGTGTTACCAAACTTATGCTAAAATGATACTTGTGTTTTATCAAAACCTATTTCCAGCTTGTGTTCTCTTCGTGAAGTACTGTAGCTCACATTTCCCTAAAATCCTCTTCTGTTCATCCAGATTTAGGTTTTCCAAGGTTTCGCTAAATTGTTTATGAAATATGCTAGGATGATTTCTATGGAGACGACAGAGCCAACCTATTTTCCAGTACTTCCGCAAAACTAGCTGTTTCTCCGTCCGCAATGGACCTAATCTTCCTTACATTCTACAAATTTCGCTAAATTAAAACATTGCTTCCCTCTCCAAAAGTTGTTACTGAAAGCTATACTTCTCTCCAAAACAGAAATTTATTGTCGTAAGATATGGAATTGATATCTAATGTTGACTTATTTGCTCCGTTAATGGTTCAAACGGCTCTGAGCACTAGAACTTAGAACTACTTAAACCTAACTAACCTAAGGACATCACACACATTCATGCCCGAGGCAGGATTCGAACCACCGACCGTAGCGGTCCCGCAGTTCCAGACTGTAGCGCCTAGAACCGCTCGGCTACTCCGGCCGGCTGCTCCGTTAATGAGCATTTTCTGTTTCTTGTGACGAGCCTCATGGTTAGTTCTGAAAAGATTGTAAGGTCCTGAATTTCACCCCTGAGTTCGTAGAGCCGCATTTGAGAATAAAACTTGCAGTCTTAATTAGGGTTATCTGATGTCACGGTATGTTGTTTTCTCCGCGGCTGTCTCTGAAATGCAATGAACTGTAACGTATTATAGCAGTAGAAATAAACGCATTGATACTAAAAGAAACACGAAAAAGTATGAGACCAGTTATACTATCAAATTAATATTTATAATGCGTTCGGTGGAGAGAATATTGAATAAATGAGACTTTTCATCCTGCAACAAATTACTGAGTACGTTCAATGTAAGAGCAACTGTGTGTGAGTAACTGGCCCTGGGGACGAGTACTTGGTGTGAATCGGCCAGAGTCCGTCGTTGCAGGTGCTTTAAAGGATTACTGCAATTAAGACGTCGTCGTCACCTTCTCTTTCATATTATGTGGGTTTTAATTTTAGGGTGGAAAGCGGCATTTGAAAGCTTAATGCAGAGAAAACTCAGCATTAATAGCTCCTTCTGGAAGCGCTGACTAGACCCTGAGAGTAAGAAAACTACTGTGAGAGCCATAGAGAATATTCTGATAGTACGGACGTGCTCTGGATTTGTTTACTGGCTGGAGGCTTGTTGGTCCGTTACATTAGATACTGGATGTTATTTTGTTTGAGTATGGAGGAATTCAGAGGTTAACAAACACGAGTGGGAATTGATTGTATGTCTTGAGGGCAGAGTTATATATCTCTAACGAAGAGAACATCCTCTAACGTAAAAAAATAATTATATGGCAAGGAGAAATGACGGACCCAGACTTCCGGTCGAGGCTCTAAACGCAGTATAACCACGTTTCATTAATACAATACGCTACTATTTTAAGATATTTATTTATTACCCATAATTACAGCTTGTTATCTGAGAAGCTAAAATAGGCCATACAATTCACATTTTCGTGTATAAAAATAAATGTATATACTAATTATTTATTCGTAGCACTAAGTTAAAATGCTAATACTACAAAAATAATACCGCTACAACCACTTTCTACCACTGCAAAAGTACAATTAAAAACCTCACCAATAACGCAACTGCTAAGACTATCTTCAGTACTACAAAATGTATTCTGTTTTGCCGGCCGCGGTGGTCTAGCGGTTCTGGCGCTGCAGTCCGGAACCGCGGGACTGCTACGGTCGCAGGTTCGAATCCTGCCTCGGGCATGGGTGTGTGTGGTGTCCTTAGGTTAGTTTGGTTTAAGTAGTTCTAAGTTCTAGGGGACTTATGACGTAAGATGTTGAGTCCCATAGTGCTCAGAGCCATTTGAACCATTTTTTGTATTCTGTTTTGTTCATTTATTACGGTGCTTTTAAACTGCTCTCTTAGTAGCCCAGTCAACATCCATCGTCTGCTGGATTTCTTGGACATACAGCCATACGTCAGCAGCGCTTCCAATAGAAGCAACCATTCCACGAGTCACTGTAACGTCTTAGACTGCAATCTTCCGTGATCGCTTGCACCACCGCACTGTAAATTCTTGAAAAATTCTTGAAAAACCATTTCATTCAGTGGTCACTGACTTCAGATGGCTTCTCTCCATCTGTAGATTTGCCTAGTCGGGATGGCAGCATGTTGCAGTGTGGCTGAATGCCTCGTGAACTCTTGCTTGGCTTTCCTGGACACTCCGGCTGCGTCCATGATGCGCCAGTTTTACTCATTATTCAGTCCTGCTTTCAGATCCAGCATCTTCAGTCCCTGAATTTAAGTTATCACTAAGTTAAGAGTAAGAAAATGAAAAACCGAATAGTACTCGTTAACGATCTGTAATGGCGAGTATGTACGATGAGTTTCGCGGCCAGTCTCCACATTCCTCTGGGTTAAGGACTGTAACAATGTAAAATGATAAACTATCGTTTCGATTACTTCAAGAACAGGCCTGTAAACGGCGAGATGATGTTCCGTCCCCAGTTGCAGGTATGTAATACATACCCTAAAGAGGGTAAACTGCAACTCGCAAATTTTTTCATCAAAATTATCTGTCTGAGATTTCACAACGTGTGACCAAAATGATGAGACTATTCACATGGAGAATTAATCTTTCACCCCGCAGCGGAATGTACCTTTGAAAGATCCTGGCAGGTTAAAACTATCTTCCGGATTTGAAATCGAGCCCCGAAGCGTGTTTTCGGAGCAAAGATGGATTGGAACTGTGGAGATGGATCACTAGCCATGGCTGGACACCTCAGTCGGCAAGAAACTGGCAGCGAAAGATGTGGCTTCGAGATCAGGTCAGTCATTTACTTGTAATTTGTTAAAATATAAAATATCTTTTAATTTCTTAGATCACTTACACAAATAAAAATAAAAAATGGTCACTAGACTAGTTTCAGTAGCCTTTCGTCTGCGAACAAGCACAAAAACAGATAATCACATTAGAAAAAGCTTTTTCACAAAGTAATCTTCACGCTTAAAATGAAGGAAACACAAATACAAAGGCAATAACCTACTACTCATGGAAAAAATTCAGCATCTAAAGTACGAGATGGACTTCAAATATTAATATCACAGAATGCATCTGCAAAAATATATAATTGTACGACACATATTTAAAGACATATCACGTAATAAAATATGACCTCATAAACATTGAGCTGTCTGAAAACGAAAATTCGCTAAAGATACAGCCTCAATATGATCAAAAATACGAGCTTATTGAGTGGCTGTAATAATGTCGTAGGAGGAGGGGGATGAAGTGATGGACAGAGAGAAGTAGATGGAGAGAAGGCCGGAAAGGAGACTGACAGAGTTAGGGAAGGATGAGATGGGCAGGGCGAGTTGGAAGGAGATGAGAGGAGGACGAGATGGTGAGAGTAGCTCTGTGTCGGATGATGAGGTGGACAGGTAGGATAGGAGGAGATGCGCAGAGGATGGAGGAGGTTATAGACAAGGGGGAAGGAGTAGATGAAATGAGAGTGGGGCAGGAGGGAATGGGTGAAGGACACAGAGAGGATGTAGGAGGATATGGAATGAGGAAACGGGAGAAGGTGATCAGAGAGAGGGGTATGGACTAACTTTCTTTTTAAAGTGAGTCATCAGTCTTTTGACTGGTTAGTTGCGGCCCGCCACGAATTTCTCTTCTGTGCCAATCTCTTCACCACGAAGTAGCACTTGCAGCCTATGTCGTCAATTATTTGCTGGTTGTATTCCAGTGTCGGTCTTCCTCTACTGTTTTTGCCCTCTACAGCTCCCTCTAATGCCACGGACACATATTCCCTCGTGTCTTAACACATGTCTTGTCATTCTGCTCCTTCTCTTTATCAGAATTGTTCACATATTCCTTTCCTCTCCAGTTCTGCGCAGAACCTCCTCATTCCTTATAAGTCCACCTAATTTTCAACATTAGTCTGTAGCAATGGACTAATGAAAGACTGGAACAAATACATATCCTGGCCACGCCAGGATCTCACCTCGATGCCTCAAAAAGAAGGTGTGTCTCAATAAGAGCACTGACAACAGTGAATGCGCAGCGATACTCACAAAAATAGGCCACCATTCGCGAGATGAACTGAATCCTCTATGGCAGCACATTTGCGGGGTCATTCTGCTTCCCTACAATGCGAGACAGAATTGGAGCTCCAGCAGACATTGAAATGGGAAGTGCTCAGGCACCCTCGACGCAGTCCGGTTCCCTGCGATTATGGCAATTTTGCTGAGTTGCAGGAGGCTCTGTGAGGAAAACAATTCACCTTGGGTTGGGATGTCAAGCAGTACGTTTGGAACTGGTTTACAGCGTAGTTCCAGGAATTTTACGAGACGGCTATTCAACTCATTGTATCGGACAAGTGCCTCAGCAGTGCTTTTTTCCACTGCCGTCTGGCAAGGTTTGTTTCCTTTCTTTAATGGGTAATGAATGGAAAGTGGTACTTTCAAGCAGCTTAATACGCTGTTGAGCGGCAGGGCTGCGGCAGGAGGCAAGAGAGCAGCGTTCACGGTTGAAACCATGGATAATCCTTTATTTAAGTAAAAGTCAACAACTTATGACGTCAGCGAAATATCTTTAAAAAAAAAAAGGAAGAAATGACTCAACTTGTCGAATATTAACAAGAAACGAGATCAGCATTTTATATCAGAAAATGGTTCAAATGGCTCTGAGCACTATGGGACTTAACTTCTGAGGTCATCAGTCCCCTAGAACTTAGAACTACTTAACCTAACTAACCTAAGGACATGACACACATTCATGCCCGAGGCAAGATTCGAACCTGCGACCGTAGCGGTCACGCGGTTCCAGACTGAAGCGCCTAGAACCGCACGGCCACACAGGCCGGCAGCCAAACAAATAAATAGACAAACATCTACCAAATCAGCAAATATGGTGACGAGCAAGAAAAGCATTTAACAGCTGTCTAGCACTCTGAATACAGGAATGAGACAACTAATTAGGCTTACGTGCTCCCCAAATTAATAGGCAAACAGTTACTTGTACTAATTATGCAGGAGGACAGTCATTATACATTCTTTTGACATGGAAGAAAATTCAAATACGCTGACTTCTAACACGTTTTGCAGAAGACACTGGCCATTAGTAACGAATTGGGCTGCTCCTACTAACGAAAACTCCACTATTTGAAATAGCTAAACAACCGAATCTCAGATGTCAAACTTTGTTTACCAGGCTGTCCGTAACAACTACAGTGGAACGGTACATTCTTATTTTCGGAGAATTTACCATAGAAAATCTCAGGGACGTCAACTAACAACGACACCAAAATGTTTTACAAACACTTAATTAAAATGATTACAGTGAGCGGCACTCTCTTTAAGTTAGACTAACTCCTCTAAAACGTTTTACAAATGCTTAACAGATATGATTACAGTGAAAATTCACACTGATTAAATTAGACTAACCCTACTAAAATGTCTTGCAAATGCTTAACTAAAGTGATTAAAGTGAAAGGCACTCTGATCAAGTTAGACGTCGCTGTGTTTAAAAGGAAGTACAACACAGTTCTGCCCTCAACACGGTCAATGGTAATACACTCGAAATATGACCAATTCAGACAGCTCCACTAGCTCTGTAACACAGACCACGCAACTCCCATACAGTTCACAACCAGTTGCGACTAACGTCTGTGATGAAACAAGAGTTTATTCCGTTAAGGTAAACGTCAGTTCTTTCGGAGCGAACAAACATAAACAGCAAACACAGGAGACCTTCTGGGAAGGAGAAACTGGTCGCAGCACTACGACGTCAGCAAAACAAGGTGCAGAAGCCGCAATAAGAGAATCTCACCAAAATACACTCCTGGAAATTGAAATAAGAACACCGTGAATTCATTGTCCCAGGAAGGGGAAACTTTGACACATTCCTGGGGTCAGATACATCACATGATCACACTGACAGAACCACAGGCACATAGACACAGGCAACAGAGCATGCACAATGTCGGCACTAGTACAGTGTATATCCACCTTTCGCAGCAATGCAGGCTGCTATTCTCCCATGGAGACGATCGTAGAGATGCTGGATGTAGTCCTGTGGAACGGCTTGCCATGCCATTTCCACCTGGCGCCTCAGTTGGAATAGCGTTCGTGCTGGACGTGCAGACCGCGTGAGACGACGCTTCATCCAGTCCCAAACATGCTCAATGGGGGACAGATCCGGAGATCTTGCTGGCCAGGGTAGTTGACTTACACCTTCTAGAGCACGTTGGGTGGCACGGGATACATGCGGACGTGCATTGTCCTGTTGGAACAGCAATGGTAGAACGATGGGTTCGATGACGGTTTGGATGTACCGTGCACTATTCAGTGTCCCCTCGACGATCACCAGTGGTGTACGGCCAGTGTAGGAGATCGCTCCCCACACAATGATGCCGGGTGTTGGCCCTGTGTGCCTCGGTCGTATGCAGTCCTGATTGTGGCGCTCACCTGCACGGCGCCAAATACGCATACGACCATCATTGGCACCAAGGCAGAAGCGACTCTCATCGCTGAAGACGACACGTCTCCATTCGTCCCTCCATTCACGCCTGTCGCGACACCACTGGAGGTGGGCTGCACGATGTTTGGGCGTGAGCGGAAGACGGCCTAACGGTGTGCGGGACCGTAGCCCAGCTTCATGGAGACGGTTGCGAATGGTCCTCGCCGATACCCCAGGAGCAACAGTGTCCCTAATTTGCTGGGAAGTGGCGGTGCGGTCCCCTACGGCACTGCGTAGGATCCTACGATCTTGGCGTGCATCCGTGCGTCGCTGCGGTCCGGTCCCAGGTCGACGGGCACGTGCACCTTCCGCCGACCACTGGCGACAACATCGATGTACTGTGGAGACCTGACGCCCCACGTGTTGAGCAATTCGGCGGTACGTCCACCCGGCCTCCCGCATGCCCACTATACGCCCTCGCTCAAAGTCCGTCAACTGCACATACGGTTCACGTCCACGCTGTCGCGGCATGCTACCAGTGTTAAAGACTGCGATGGAGCTCCGTATGCCACGGCAAACTGGCTGACACTGACGGCGGTGGTGCACAAATGCTGCGCAGCTAGCGCCATTCGACGGCCAACACCGCGGTTCCTGGTGTGTCCGCTGTGCCGTGCGTGTGATCATTGCTTGTACAGCCCTCTCGCAGTGTCCGGAGCAAGTATGGTGGGTCTGACACACCGGTGTCAATGTGTTCTTTTTTCCATTTCCAGGAGTGTATTTGATGAATCGGCATCGAAATGGCACTTAAAATCTCCACATGCTCGGCACATGCAAATTTCCAGAGTTGCATCGCCACCACAGCCAACCAAAAACACCATTTTCGCGGGATTAGGTGTGTGCTCCGCAAAGCCCTTTTACCATCAACTCCAGACAGCGGAGATCAACCGGCATCAAGCCGTGCAAGTTTTGCTTCCAGTTCTGCCAACCTTCCTGCCTGTCAGAGCTCCTCGGGTGGAGAATCACCAAAGGTGATCCTGCGATCGATTGATCAATGCGCGCCGGCACGGCTCTGGTGACACCACTGTAACGGCCAAAAATGAATTTTCTTGAAATTTTTGGGGTGGTAGGAAAGATGATAGAGAAATAATAATTGTGGTAGTTATTGAGCACATATTTAAGTACAATATAAAAAATTTTGTCGGAAAATATTACAAAATGGTAACACTGCAGCAATTTTCCAAAGTCGTGTAGAATTTGAGGCGATAGGCAGTTTGAATCTGGAAAGAAGATGTGTGTAATCTAAATGGGTATAGCTAGTCAACCAGGTATGGGATATAGAAATATTGATTTTTGTGTAAGAGACGAGTGTTTGAATAAAGTCCTTCAATTTTCAGTAAGAAACAGAGAGGCGTTTGTTAACACCTATTGTTCAAGTTAACTAATCGGAAAGTCCCCTGCGTGGTTCACTTTGAAATTTTATTCCAAAGTCGTGGTTAAATTTTCAAATAAAAAGATTGGAAATTATTGGAGCTACGTTATGCGCCGTTTAGAAAAATCGTATTCCGAGCAAAACGAGTTTGAAGTTTTGATATTTGTTGTAGGCATGAGCAAATTAGAAATTTCTACTCTTAGGGAACTTACCATTAATTTGCTGTCCCAGTACTGGCCTGTTGTACTAATTCCGTTACGATCTAAATGATATCCACCAGTTTACCACAGAAGAACTGAAATATCGGTCGCTGGATTTCCATGAACACGCACAAAATTTTATAATTCCGTTCAGCCCTATTCCAAGTCGGCATATTGCTACGACGATTCGACGGTTGATTTCATATGCGTTCATAATACTATTTGGTACAACAGCTTCTGGCCAGAAACTTCCTGGCAGGTTAAAACTGTGTGCTCGACCCAGACTCGAACTCCGGACCCTTGCCTTCCACGGGCAACTCCTCTACCAACAGAGCTACCCAAGCACGACTCACGGCCCGTCCTCACAGCTTTAATTCCGCCAGTACCTCGTCTCCTACCTTCGAACCTCCACAGAAGCTCTTCTGCGAAACTTGCAGAACTAACACTCCTGGAAGAAAGGATACTGTGGAGACATGGGTTAGTCACAGCCTGGGGGATGTTTCCCGAATGGAAAACACAATTCTTTCGCTTCGAATCTTTATATTTGTTTGCAGGATTGACTTTTGATAGTGTATTTGTGATCTTATCCAATAGACTTATGTCTTTCAATTAAGAATGAGTGGTAAAAAGGCACGGAAATATCGTATCCAACGCGGCGTCGAAGCAATTATGTCATCAAAGCGTCCAAAGAATAGATATGAGGATGACAGCAGTTCTGAAGAAGCCATTGCCTGACCTACAAAAGTAAAAGACAGTGCCCAGAAATTTGATGCCAATTACAGATTCAGCTAAAGGATTACAAAATCTCCTATCGTTTTCTCTGCTATTTCTCAGCATGTGAAATGTAAAACGTGCAATGCAGACATTATTGAGAAACCTAAGGCTCGAAGACTTTGTTCGTGCAACGTGTATTTGCATTCCAGGTTTTACATGTGACATGCTCAGAAATTGCATAGAAAACGACAGGAAAGTTTATGATCCCTTAGCCGCGTTGTGTACGACGTTTTAGTGCCTTTCCTGCCAGAGTACACTGTTTTACCATTTTTTTCTACTTGAAAGACATAACTCTATACTATAAAATCACAATACACCATCAAAGGTCAATCCTGCGCACAAAAATAAAGATTCGAAGCGAAAGAATTGGGTTTTTCGAACACGTACTGATGCTTACTGGCGCCGAGATAACGTATTAATGTTGTGAAATAATTCTAACTATACACAGACACTACAGGGGGTAACGAGTTGGCGTAGGTAGACCGTTTCGAGCAGCGGAGCAGCACGGAATTTAATAGAACAGTGATTTTTTTCAAGGATTGAACTTTTTGTCTTATATTTTAGAAGGTTCAAAACACCTTTTAAGCCAAATAAAAAAATTACAATTTTTTTTGATAATTCTCCACTGGTGGTACCGCTTAGTGTCCATCATATTAACGATCTTGACTATCGAAATTCTTCCAGTCCATGTGTGGCGTACAGCAAACCAGTGCTTAACAGTATTGTTTAAAAACAGTCTTGGTTACAATTTTAGTTTATTTTTCAACGACGCGTTTCGCCTTATTTAGGCATCTTCAGGTTATCTACATAGAAAACAGAGAACAAATACATCTATTTAAGAACAGCGATCCCGTTGTGCAGACTTGGATAACCTACAAGCATGTATAAATAGATCACCTATTGAAAGTATAAACGGATCACCTATGTTTTTAACCAATAAACTTGACTATCTACTATAGCAGTTAATATAAAACGATTGCCACTTGCTATCTCGAATTTCTCTCTCAGATTAGTTTTACGGAGTGTGCTCTTGACCCATCCGCCGTTCGTACGTGAAAGAGGAAGGTGGGAAGCCAGCGACCGTTTCATAGCGGAGCTTCCGCAAGTCGGCGGAAGCGGGAAGTACCAGGAGGGCTGTTACGGGAAATCAAGAAAGCAGCCTTTCCGGGGGACAGGCTTTCCCGCGCCCAGCAATAAAGCTGTCGGCAGCGGGCGGCCTGGAAATCTGATGAAGATGACGGGCCTGCTGCGCGCAGCTGTAGCCTCCAGCAGCAGCCAGTAGCCTGTGGGGCTGCAGGCTGCCAGAGTGTCCCGCACCACACCTCCTGGGAGCACTCGGCGCTCCATCCGCACAGGTAATCGATTCTCCGAAAGCTTCTTCGCTTTTCCTCACATCCCAGGCGCTGGTAGGGCGGACAGGGTGGCGGAGGGGTGGGAGGGAGCGATCTCACCCCAGCCCCGCCTTGAAAGATAGCCTGCAATTCCAGGGCCGCTCCCTCAGAGTCCCATCCCAGCCCCGCGGACAAACCCTTTCGTGCCAAACGGCGGGGCGGGGTAGCGCTTGTGCGCCGGAGGCGATTTGGACGTCGCCTGCTGAGCACAACGTGGAGGATGTGCTACAACTACGTCGGCTATTAATGTACTAACGCGTTTCAAAGCTAAATCTGTACCAAGCTCTTACACAATACACGGCCGTAAGGGATCGATTCTGTTACGTCTGCCCCTGCCAGGCAGACTACACTCAAGACACCCCTGTGTACCATATAACATACACAAACACTTGCAGGCGCAAACAAGAGGAAAACAGTTCTTCAAAACAAACAGAACTTGCTACAGACTAACGCGAACCTTTTTCTGCAGAGGTCGCCTCACAGATACAGGGAAAGTTGAAGTACTCCGCTGGCTTTATAAGGCCAGCGCAGCAGCAGTAGAGCCAATTCCCTGCCGAGGTAGGACCAGCTCCGAAAGACCTCACCGACGTTCTTGATGAATGGTCGTCTACAAGTTATTTGTTTTTGTGTGTACATAGTCATTGTTCGAGAAGTGTAGTTCAGTTTCAATAAACGACATTATACTGAGTGTTCTACAATACTGAGTATTCACCAGATTCTATCGGAGTTATAACTGAGGTTGCGCTTATTCCGTTTCCCATCTTTTTCTCCCTTAATAACAGTTGCTTAGAGTCTCTAGCTATAATTTCAAAGTAAATTGATTCCAAGAATTTTCCTTTCCGGCTTTACGGTGTAGAATGGGTTTTATTTGATATTATTGTATAGCTGCAAGTCTAATTGATAAATTTCTTGGTCATTACGAACAAGGGAATCTCCCCATCGCACCCCACTCACATTCAGTTTTACGTTGGCACAGTGGATAGGCCTAGAAAAACTGAACAGAGATCAATCGAGAAAACAGGAAGACGCTGTGTGGAATTATACAAACTGAGTAGTCCATGTGGAACATAGGCAACATCAAGGAGAGTGTGAGCTCAGGGACGCCGTAGTCACGTTGTTAGCGTGAGCAGCTACGGAACGAGAGGTCCCTGGTTCTAGTCTTCCTTCCAGTGAAAAGTTTACATTCTTTATTTTCGCAAAGTAATGATCTGTCCGTTCGTTCATTGGCGTCTATGTTCACTGTAATACGTTTAGTGTCTGTGTTTTGCGACCACACCGTAAAACCGTACGATTACTAGACGAAAGGGCGTGCCTCTCCAATGGAAACCGAAAAGATTTGATCGCAAGGTCATGTTGTTGTTGTTGTGGTCTTCAGTCCTGAGACTGGTTTGATGCAGCTCTCCATGCTACTCTATCCTGTGCAAGCTTCTTCATCTCCCAGTACCTACTGCAACCTACATCCTTCTGAATCTGCTTAGTATATTCATCTCTTGGTCTCCCTCTACGATTTTTACCCTCCACGCTGCCCTCCAATACTAAATTGGTGATCCCTTGATGCCTCAGAACATGTCCTACCAACCGATCCCTTCTTCTGGTCAACTTCTGCCACAAACTTCTCTTCTCCCCAATCCTATTCAATACTTCCTCATGTGATCCACCCATCTAATCTTCAGCATTTTTCTGTAGCACCACATTTCGAAAGCTTCTATTCTCGTCTTGTCCAAACTATTTACCGTCTATGTTTCACTTCCATACATGGCTACACTCCATACAAATACTTTCAGAAATGACTTCCTGACACTTAAATCTATACTCGATGTTATGGGTCATAGGTCAACCGATTCCTCCACAGGAAAACACGTCTGATAAATTCTATACGACACTGGTGACGACATGTGCGTCACATGACAGGAATATGTTGTCAACCCATCTAACTTGTACACTTGGCGAATGGGTAAAAAGATTCTTCTACCTTGCCCTATATAGGTTTTCTTGTGGATGTGTTAATCACTCCCAAAAAAGTGATGAAAACATAAGAGTTTGAAACATAAACTGCAACAAATGAATGCAACAGTTTCACAGTTTTCCCTGTGATCTGTCAAAACTTATGTTTTTAACGTTTTCAAATTTTTCCTTCTGTGGACCGTCAAATCCTGCATATGTCCAAGCTAATCTGAACATGTCCTGGAATTTTGGAGAGCGAAGTTGATTATGTGTGAGTGCCTGAACGTTGATAATTGTCTGAAAATTAGAAATTAAACTTTTCACTCGAGAGAAGACTTGAATCAAGGACCTCTCGTTCCGCAGCTGCTCACGCTAACCACGGGACCACGGCGCTCCTAAGCTAACACTATCCTTGATGTTGCCTATCTTGCGCATGGACTACTCAGTTTATATATTTTGGTTACTTTTTCATAGTTCCACACAACTTCTTCCTGTTTTATCGATTGATCTGGGTTCAGTTTTTCAAGGCCTATCCACTGTGCCAACTTATAACTAAATCTGATGGGGCTGCAATGGGGAGGTTCCCTTGTAAGCATTGTGTGCTGTGTACGGAGGGCCACCGCCATGTTCGTGAGATGGTGTGCCTAAATTCGTGACTAGTCCACATATGATATTACCCTGTCATTATATTATTTCACTGTGTAATGTACCTCGATCAAACTATTATCTGCGTCATTAATTCGTGTGACTCAGGATTCTTCTTTGGCAACCCACGTGCACTATGCCTTACAAAGTTACGGTTTTTACACTGTCGTAAAAAAAAGCAACGTCAACAAATAATCAATGTTGAATGACACAGTTTCTGGAATACATTTGTCTTGGTCACGTATTTAAGTGATCAACGTTGCAAGATCACTTGTTAGTGTAAGAGCGAAGAGAGATATTGCAAATGTGAAATGCTGGTACATTAACTACCGGCGTAGTTGCCAGAATGCTGAATGCAAGCATGCAAACGTGCATGCACTGTAGTGTAAAGTCGCTACACGTCAGTTTTTGGGATGGAGTTGACTGCCTGACGCACTTGTTGAGTCAGTACAGGAACTATTAATACTGGTTGTGGATGACGTTAGAGTTGTCGTCCGACGATGCACCACACGTGCGTGATTGGAGACACTCAGTTTAGCATGCTGGGTTAAAACAGCGGTATGTGGGAAAGCGTTATCCTGTTGGAAAACACCCCCTGGACTGCTGTCCACTAATGGCAGCACAACAGGTCGAATCGCCAGACTGACGTACAAATTTGCAGTCAGGGTGCGTGGGATAACCATGAGAGTGCCCCTGTTGTCATACGAAATCTTAGCCCCGACCATAGCTCGAGGTGTAGGTCCTGTGTGTCTACCCCGCAACACACGGCCATAAATGGCACTAAGGCAAACAGCTGGCACCCGAAAAGACAACAAACCTGTACTGCGTGCTCAGTCAGCTCTAGCGTCACATTACTGAATTCACAAATGGGGATGATTAGGGGTCGATGGAACGCACGATGCAGGGCGTCTCGCTCAGAGCTCTCCATGATGTAACCGAATTGTAGCACTTCGTTGCGTCGCAGCGGTGCCAACTATTGCTCGAATTGCTACTGTAGACTCAGTACGATGGGCCAAAGTCTTCTTGCGACTTTACCTTCCCGTGCCCACCGCTGCCAGCAGTCATGTACAGTGGCTACATTGCCGCCCAGTCTTTTTGCAATATCGCGGAAGGGGATATCTAGCTTCTCGCAGCGCTATTATGCGACCTCCTCCTACCTCAATGAGCTATTGATAATGGCGCGCTCGTCATTTTAATGGCATTTCTGACTAAATCAATTCTCTACTTTCAATCTAAAACTAACGAACGCTCACGAAAATCACAGCCCATAGGCTATTTAAAGGAAACCTGATTTGCACCATCACAGTGGGGCTTATAGCGCCTCCTTATGCGGCTGATGCTAAATTTGAATAGATGTCGTCCTTCATACGTAGAAATACGCCTAACAAATTTAGTTTACCTCGCATAACACTTGCTTGAGTTTTTTACTGTTTGCTTACGTCTTGCTTATCTCTCAGCGAAGTCATGTGCCTGAAGATTCGTAATACTTATTGGCCGCCTCACATTAGCAGTCTGACTTGCTCTATGGTCTTTATTCGAAATCAGATATAGCTGCCACCCAATCCCACTTGCAGTTTGCTTGTCTAGCGGCTTCATGAAGGAACAAAAATTTAATTTTCAGTATTTCATGTAATTATAAGCCATATTTATAAGCTTAAAATGCTGTCATAATCTACTTCTTAAGTGGTACAATCTGCCGTTAAAGGATTAATGAAGGGGGTCAATTACTAAAGGCCGGCCTCGGTAGCCGAGCGGTTCTAGGCGCTTCAGTCCGGAACCGTGCGACTACTACATTCGCCGGTTCGAATGCTGCCTCGGGCATGCATGTGTGTGATGTCCTTAGGTTAGTTAGGTTTCAGTAGTTCTAAGTTCTAGGGGACTGATGACCTCAGATGTTAAGTCCCATAGTGGTCAAAGCCATTTGAACCATTTGAATTAGTAAAGTTAGAAACTGCGTGTACGTCATGAGACTGTCTAACTCAGGGTGCGCAAATTATCAAGACTATATTCATCAAATATTTGAGAATGAGAGCACTTAGCGACTTCCAACAGCAGAGGAGAAGGGAACGACAAAAAGTTAATGGGTGGGGGATTTTATTTCAGTGATTACAAACTATAATCAAAATTGAGAGTAGGAGCCCGTTTATCATTACCACACTCCACAACCTCTAGCCTGAATGCATGCAGTGGTTTATTTGGGAACGGTGTCATATTTTCGTTGTATCCTCTTCTGTGACAAGCTGTTGATATCCTGGATACCGGCACTGGGATGATGTCTGAGCTGGTCACAGAGGTGTTGTCCCAGGGACAGATCTGGGCATCTTACCAGAATCGTGCAGACGTTGCTTATGCACAACATGTGGACGAGCATTATCCTGTTGAAAAATGGCTCCAGGTTACTGTCGAATGAGATATAACACATGAGGACACAGGATGTTTGTGATGTATCACTGTGCTGTCCGGGTTGCCTCAGTTACAAACCCCTCCCCCCCCATTACCACCGACATATTAACATCACAGAGCCTCTCTGGAACGTAGGGGTCGCCACACTCACCTATGATAAGCCGGAGTATGCAGGACCGCGATTCATCGCTGAATGCGATGTACGCCATTATTCTGCAGTTCAGGCTTCCCGGACACGGAATACGAATGCCTAACCAATATGCTGGCGATATGGTTGCACTATCGGTTGGAGAATAGCATTTACGTATAGTACAGCCGTTAAGGCGCCTTCGATGACCATCAGTAGAGTACCTCGCGCCACATAATGCCACTTCAAAACAGCAGGGAACCTCCACCTTGCTGTACTCGCTGGACAGTGTGTCTAAGGCGTTCAGCATGACCGGGTTGCCTCCACATATGTCACCGACGATTGTCTGGTTGAAGACATATGCGACACTCGTCAGTGAAGACAACGTGATGCCAGTTCTGAGCGGTCCATTAGGCATGTTTTTGGACCCGTCTGAACCGCATGTAGTCGTGGTTGCAAAGCTGGACCTCGCCATTTACGTCGGGAGTGGAGTTGGGCATCATACAGCCTATTGCGCACAGTTTGAGTCGTAACATGACGTCCTGTGGCTGCACGAAAAACATTATTCAACATAGTGGCGTTGCGGTCAGGGTTCCTCCGAGCGTAATCCGTAGGTAGCGATCATCCACTGCAGTAGTAGTCCTTGGGAGGCCTGAGCGTGGCATACCATCGACAGTTCCTATCACTGTATCTCCTCCATGTCCGAACAACATCGCTTTGGTCCACTCCGAGACGCCTGGACACTTCCCTTGTAGAGAGCCCTTCCTGGCACAAAGTAACAATGAGGACCCGATCGAACTGCGGTATTGACCGTCTAGCCATGGTTGAACTACAGACAACAAGAGCTGTGTACCTCCTTCCTGGTGGAATGACTGGAACTGATCGGCTGTCAGACCCCCCTCTGTCCAATAGGCGCTGCTCATGCATGGTTGTCTACGTCTTTGGGCGGGTTTACTGACATCTCTGAACAGTCAAAGGGACTGTGTCTGTGATACAATATCCACAGTCAACGTCTGTCTTCAGGAGTTCTGGAAACCGGAGTTCGCAAAACTTTTTTGATGTGTGTATTTCCTTTACCTAAAGCTGTTCTACTTGATAGTTTTCGCGCAGTGTACACATTTCCTTTTCTCGATATTACGAACTACTTTCGTCTTTCCACCAGAATGATATTTCATGTACATCCACATCCACACAGATACTCCGCAAGCCACCACAAGGTGCGTGGCGGAGGGTGTCCTGTACCAATACTTGTCGTTTCCCTTCCTGTTCCACTCACAAATAGAGCGAGGGAAAAACGACTGGCCGGTCGGAGTGGCCGTGCGGGTCTAGGCGCTACAGTCTGGAGCCAAGCGACCGCTACGGTCGCAGGTTGGAATCCTGCCTCGGGCATGGATGTGTGTGATGTCCTTAGGTTAGTTAGGTTTAATTAGTTCTAAGTTCTAGGCGACTGATGACCTAAGAAGTTAAGTCGCACAGTGCTCAGAGCCATTTGAACCATTTGAAAAACGACTGTCTATACGCCTCCTTATAGGCCCCAATTAACCGTGTCTTATCTTCGTGGTCCTTACGCGCGATGTACATTGGCGGCAGTAGAATCGTTCGGCAGTCAGCTTCAAATGTCGGTTCTCTAAATTTTCTCAGTAGTGTGTCTGAAAAATAAAGTCGCCTTCCTTCCAGGGATTTGAGTTCCCGTAGCATCTCTGTAACACTTACGTGCCGTTCGAACGGTATGGTAACAAATCTGGCAACCCGCCTCTCAATTGCTTCGATGTCTTCTCTCAATATGACCTGGTAATGATACCAAACAGTAGAGCAGTATTCAATGCTACATACGATCTCCTTTGTAGATGAACCATTCTTCCCTGAAATTCTCCCAATAAACCAAAGTCGACAATTCGCCTTCCCTACCACAGTTCTTACACGCTCGTTCCATTTAATATCGCTTTGCAATGTTACGCCCAGATATTTAAACGACGTGATTGTGACCAGCAGGTCACTAGTAATGCTGTATCCGAAAATTACAGGTTCAATTTCCTACTCACATTTCCTACTTACAATATGTCATCAAAATTATCCGCACACCTGGCTGAAAATGATTTACAAGTTCGTGGTGCCCTTCATCAGTAATGCAGGAATTCAATGTGGTGTTGGCCCTCCTTTTAGCCTTCATGACAGCTTTCAGTCTCACAGGCAGACGTTCTAACAGGTGCTGGAAGGTTTTATGGGAATGGCAGCCCATTCTTCATGAAGTCCTGAACTGAGGAGATGTACTGATGTCAGTGAGGCCTGGCACGAAGTCGCCTTTCCGAAACATCCCAGAAGTGTTTTATAAGATTCAGGTCACGACTCCGCGCAGGCCAGTACATTACAGGGATGTTATTTGTCATGTAACCACTCCGCCACAGGCCGTGCATTATGAACAGGTGCTCGATTGTGTTGAAACATGCAAACCCCATCGCCGACTTGCTCTTAAACAGTGGGAAGCAAGGTGCTTAAAACATCAATGTACGCTTGTGCTGTGGTAGGACCACCCAAAACAACAAAGGGTGCCACACCCCTCCATGAAAAAGACCACACCATAACACCATCGCCTCCGAATTTTGCTGTTGACACTACACACGCTGCCAGATGACGTTCACCGGGCATACGCCATACCCACACCCTACCATCGGAATGCTGCATTGTGTAGTGTGATTCGTCACTCCACACAACGCTTTTCCACTGTCCAATCGTCCAACATTTACGCTCCTTACACCAAGCGAGGCGCCGTGTGGCATTTACTGGCGTGATGTGTCGCCTATGAGCAGCCGCTCGAACGTGAAATCCCAGTATTGTCACCTCCCGCCTCTCACACTACTTGCAGTGATTGCTGACGCAGTTTGGAATTCCTGTGTGACGGTCTGTCAACTACACATTACGACCCTCTTCAACTGCCAGCAGTCTCATTCAGTCAACAGAAGAGGTAGGCTTGAACGCTGTACGTGTCCCTTCACGTTTCCACTTCACTATCACATCGAAAACGGTGGACCTAGGGATGTTTAGGAGTGTGGAAATCTCGCGTACAGACGTATGACACAAGTGACAGCCAATCATCTGACCACGTACGAAGTCCGTGAGTTCCGCGGAGCGCCCCATTCTGTTCTCTCACGATGTCAGACTACTGAGGTCGCTGAGGAGTACCTGGCAGTAGGTGGCAGCACAATGCACCTGATATGAAAAACGTATGGTTTTGGGGGTGTCCGGATACTTTTGATCACATGGTGTAAATTTTTTCACGTTTAGGGCTAGATGCCATTCATGACACCAACTGGAAATTTAGTCTAAGCAGTATTTACTTTTCCACAGTCACTGAACTTCGACACCTTATCGTACACCACGGCATCGTCACCAAAAACAATCGGAGGTTCTGAGCACCCTATCCGCCAAATCATTATATATATATATATATATATATATATATATATATAGAGAGAGAGAGAGAGAGAGAGAGAGAGAGAGCAACAGCGGTCCCGTCATCATACTTCCCTGGGGAATACCTGGTACCTGGCGGTACCTTTGTTCGTGATGAACACTCGCCGTCGAGGACCACATATTGGGTTCCATTATTTAAAAAGCCTACGAACGACTCACATATCTGTGAACTTATTCAATATGCTCGTACCTTGCTTAACAGTCTGCAGTGGGGCACCGTGTCAAATGCTTTCTGGAAATCTAAAAATATGGAATCTGCCTGTTCCCTCTCTTCCATAGTTGTCAGTATATCATGTAAGAAAAGGGTATTTATCCGAGATTGTTACGAATAACCATGAACGTTTTACTACACCAATTTTTTCTTAGAAAAATTAGCGAAAAGTTACAATCAATACTATCTGAGAACTTAATGACTGAGGGTCTGTCAGGAAGTAATGGCTCCTTTTCTTCCAAGAACAGTAAATGACATACATACGCGATAACAATAGCAATCTGTGGTTAATATTAGTCGTTTTCCAATATAATCACAACTTGTCCGCAGTTGTTTCCCACCTTGAAACTAGAGCCTGTATACTTGTACTATAAACATTTTGGTCCTGTTTTCTCAGCCACTGCAGCACAGAATTGTTCGATGTTTCCGTACCTTCAGAGTGATGGCCCCGTTAAGTTTCTATGTGAGCTGGACAGATAGTACGTCAGAGCGTGTGGAGGAAGGAACAGGACATCCCAAATAATTTCTACAGAGTCGAAATGACTAGTGTGTGGTCTTACCTCTTCGTGTAAAAGAACATCCATCGAAACTTTTGATGGGCGAACTCTCTGAAGACGTGCTTTCAGCTTCTTTAAGGTTTTAACGTACCGGAAGGAGTTTTATGTGCACCATTCCTCCAAAACGTGAACAAGCATCTGCATCGACATCTGTACTCTGCAAACAACTGTTAAGTGCATATTAGAGCTCGCATCCCATTGAACCAGTTATTAGTGTTTTTCCATTTTCATTCGCGTATTGAGCACGAGCAGGATGATTTTTAAAAGCTTCTGTGTTTGAAGTAATTAATCTAATTTTGTCCTCATGATCTCAATGTGTGCAATGAGTACGGGGCTATAGTACATTGCTGGAGTCATCAATTAAAGACGGTTCTTGAAACTTTGTTAAGTATGCTTTCTCGGTATAATCCAAGTCTGTCTTGATGATTGTGCCAGTGCAGTTTCTTCAGCATCTCTGGGACACTCCTATGGGCCATACAAACCTGTGACCATTCGTGTTGCCATTCTCTGTCAAGCACCCTTGAGGAATATTCCAGTATGGGTCGTACGAGTAATCTGTGAGCAATCACCTTTGTAGACTGATTGGAGTTTCTCAGTAATCATCCAATAAAGCTAAGTCTAGCACCTGCTATACCCGCAAATGAGCGTATGTGATCATTCCGTTTCAAGGGTATCCATTTCACAGCATACCACAAGACTGACGCCATACGTTCCCAGAAGAACGCAATGTTATGAATATTTCCTTGTCGGCGATGTGTAATGTCGTCCCATCGACTGCCTCTTGTACTCAAGTACAAAATAATTATTTAAATTAAAACTAATTTTATTATAAAACATGTTTAAACTTTACTAAAAAGTACCAAACATTTTCTCCTAGCCCTATACAAACTCCTAACCCCATACACAGATCCGAAAAATTGTGATTATGACTTTTTAACTGATGTGAATGTACTAGTAAGATTTATTACGAAAACGTGTGAAACGTCCCCTTAGAACAATTGTACACGACTGTGCTTAAACTGACACACAATAATTTTAGCGCAACGCAATCTGACTTTCAAAAATCCCTACAAAAGAATGGCCCTGACTAACATTAATCTATACCTTTCACAAATCACTTACCTCACCAAAAATCTCCGTTACTCGAACTACTGCAATACAGCGAGCGCTACTACTGCCAGCTAAATAAAAGATTCAAACTACGGAAGGCACTAACTACTGATAGGCATAGTTAGCAAATGAAAGATTTTAATAGAGAACAAACAATATATTTACCTTAATAGTGTTGAAAAAGCATAATATACATAGCAGTTCATAATATCCATTCTGTACTCAAAAATCCGCCATCTCATTTCCCACATCCACCACTGCTGGCGGCTCACCTCCAACTGCGCAACGCTACGCGCTGTTCACATCCAGCTGCCGCTGCCCAACACTACAATGGCAGACAACAATGCAAACTAGCCACAGACTGCACACAGCACAGCTAGTGATTTTCATATAGAGCGCTACGTAACGTTGCCAATACGAAAACATAAACAGCCTACTTACATAAAGAAAACATAAACAGCCCACTTACACGTGGGAAAAATGCATTAAATAATTGGTGCAGAAATAGTTCACCTCCTAACTGCTTTCTACTGCATGAGCTACTACAAATTCACAACCACAAATTTTCTGAACGGTCTGTATAGTGCTTTTGTTTCTGAATGGGTCAGGAGATATAATTTCATTATTTTTAGTTTGATTCAAAAATTTGTAATATCAAAAACTTAATTTTGTATAAGTAATTATTTTCCGATTTCTGGTTTCGTGTGTATGAAATTTCTCGACGGATTATAACCAATTTGGTGAGATTTTTTACTGTAGAAACAATTGTGGCTAGAATCTGACACAGATCAGAAATGACTCAAAAAACCAGCAGAATGGTTGATTGGCCGCAGCCCATCAACAGAGGTTAGGTGAGCAGGAGGACAAGAAGAGGAAAATGGATAATGGAAATAACATGGCAGAATAACAAAGTTGAAATGAGATTCCAAGAGTGAAAACATAAGTTGCAAAAGACCTCAGGATAACGAAATTCGAGAGTAAACCTAAGTTGTGTAATGAGAATGATATGAGAGCATAGCGAACACACAAGTGCGGACAGAGCCTCTGTGTAGCTATCTTTGTAGTAGAGCTGCAAGCACTAATTGGCTGACAAGGTGGGCATGGCTCTGCATTATTGAAAGGCCAGCGGTCACAGGTGTGGCAGTGCTGTCTAGCTGCCGACATCGAGTTTCAATATAATGCCTGGAATGCATTCTGATACCTGTACATCAGTCCTGCTGAGCAACAACAATGTCAGACATTACCAACCCCTTTTCACCCCCACCATACTTCTACGAGAGTTAGGTAGATCATACAGTGAAGAAAGTGAGTTAATATTGCATTGTTATTCAGTTCCGAGCTACATTTTAAATTTCAGCTTTTTAACATCTCGGGAAGTTACTTCAAAATCAAATGCAAAATTTGTTCCAAACAGACAGACAAGAAAGTGACCTAACAAAAACATGTCTACAACCGCAATTTTGGCCAATTTCGTTCCCCTCCATAGTAAAACGCTGCACAGATAGGATGTGATTGTTTTGCTTGCCTCTGTTTTCTGGTCTATTAACATGTTCAGTATCCAACGTGCACAAATCTCCAGGTTACCCAGTTTTTCGATGATGGGAACCACACTGCCTTTGCCGATCGATAAGTGATGACACTATTCATCTTTTGTTGCTGTTGTTGTTTTTTTCGGGGAAGGAGACCAGACAGCGAGGTCATCGGTCTCATCGGATTAGGGAAGGATGGGGAAGGAAGTCAGCCGTGCCCCTTCAGAGGAAACATCCCGGCATTTGCCTGACGTGATTTAGGGAAATCACGGAAAACCTAAATCAGGATGGCCGGACGCGGGATTGAACCGTCGTCCTCCCGAATGCGAGTCCAGTGTCTAACCACCGCGCCATCTCGCTCGGTGCCATCTTTTGTTAACCCAACACTTGTCATATATAGTTTGGTCAACCCTAAGGATATCATGTGAAGTCAGTGTAGTCGCTGGTCGGATGCTCCACCTTGCATCTGCCAGTTGTGTTTGGCCTTCACTTTCTCCCCTCCGACAAAACTGTCATCTAATGGTGTAGACATCTATCACAGCATTTCTTTCATCTTCTTCAGCCTTTCATGGGCGTTTCACCTGCTACAGTAACAAAGTCATCACAGAACGCTTTCTTATACGTACATCAGTATAGTCTATAGTCTAAACTTATACATCTGTTGACGTAGGACGCTGGAACTGGAGTAGTCTGTGGAAGAAATATTCAGGTAGTGCAACAAATTCATTAGAACGTTACCAACATAATGAAAGAAAAAAAAATAGAAAGCACTTCTCTATGAATGACCATATCTTAACATGAACTCAACGATGCTGTTCCCCGGTGTATACAACCTTATAACAAAAAATATATAAAATGGTAAATTATACGTGAATATGTGCCATATTAGGACAGTTCTCTGGCTTCACATCCCCCTTTCATTATTCTGACAGTTTGTAAATTTTTGTGAGATGCCACAGTATGATAATATTATTTATTACGACCACCATCTTGATGAATGTAATACATCAGACTTACATCTCAGCAGTTTTGAAACTATTGCAATAAACACTGATCAACTATTTTAGTCAGTACAGGTGGCTGTCTGCCACATAATGCCTCAATAGCTTGATTGCTGGCCACCTGATGGCTGTGTTCTTTCACCGTATGCCGCTGTGTATGGCCTCACGGTAAGTGAGGTCTCCTTCTCAGGGTGATTACCATGGGCAAATAGATTAAAGAAGTGTTTAGTGGGTTGCAGGGGTTACGACCCCTGGGGAGGTGGGCGGGTTGTTTTGATGGCTGTGTGCGTTCACCGTATGCCGCTGTGTAAGGCGGGTGACCTTGATTCGGACTTAGTCTCTGGCGGCTCTGCAACGCGACACGGTTCCTAGTATTACTAGACCCGTGTTGCACAAGAATTCACTTCCGGTTGCGTTATCGCTCTTATCAGCTCACATTTGTGAATTTCGGTAAGCATGTAAGTATGCAGCCGGGGCGACAAATATAATGATTATTATAAGCTGTATTTGGAAAGAAATATGGTGAAAATTACAAGCCAGCCGCGGTGGCCGTGCGGTTCTAGGCACTTCAGTCCGGAACCGCGGGACTGCTACGGTCGCAGGTTCGAATCCTGCCTCGGGCATGGATGTGTGTGATGTGCTTAGGTTAGTAAGGTTTAAGTAGTTCTAAGTTCTAGGGGACTGATGACCTAAGATGTTAAGTCCCATAGTGCTCAGAGCCATTTGAACCATTTTGAAAATTACATGCCCAGTAATCATGTATTTCCGCTTCTTAGGAATTCAGTGGCTATGTTGCCTTATAACTAGTATGTTGTGTTCCCAGCCGAAATAACTCGTTATGCAATAGAATTATAACACTCTTTGCCCAGAAGTTAAAGCACCCATCCCGATAGCTGTATACGTTTGAAAGACACTTCCAGGATTGTTGGAGCCTTGGTAGCTCTAGATATAATCCGCCAAGTAGATTAACAGCAAAGAGGGCCAATCCCACATTCGACCAAATGAATATTGCGGTGGTCCAAGCTGTTGCACGATTCGAAAATATTTCGAGAAAACTCCTTCACACTCTCTGATGAGGTGGCACTAGATTCAAACAGATGGGGTTGGCAAATTACGGGGTAAGGCCATGGATGACAAGAGTTAGCACTTTCCCTGCTGTAGAAGTGGTTGCCACAGACAGTGGTGAGTTATTGTGACATCGGCCCACTGTCTGCGCCTGGACCCTTCTGTCCGTGACAGCTCTCTGCCTGCTGTGGTAACCATGCAGGACTCCTGGAGCCGCGCACAACAATTCCTAAGTAGCTTGCGAGCCAAACGCTGCAGAATCTGTACTTCCTTTCTTGCCAGTTCGTCTGTGTTCGTGGTGCATGCTAGCACAATAATCAACTCACAAACAATTCACAATAGAAATGAATTGCTTGCTGGAACACACTTCTGATATGTCTGAATAAGTTCCACGTATATAAATAAAATTAATTGTTCTCTGGACAACTTCAAAATCAGAAATCAACGTTTTCGAATATGTAATCTTTCCATTACGCCCGAGAAATTTGATCACATCTTAAAGAGATGAATCGGGCTAGTACTGACGCTATGTATGCTGTGTATTTTCTTCGTGCATGGACTAGATATTGCTGCTTATGAAGAATCAGATCCGTCTGTTGCCAGCAAATTATTTCGTCTAGAGAGACACTTCAAACTCGAAAGTTGGAAGCTTTTGAATTCCTTTTAGAAAGTGCAGTAGGGATTTTTCGGTCCTTTTCAATATACCAGACAACATTCACTTCCAAAACAGACGAAACAGAACATGATTCTCTACTTTAGGTGCTTATGAATCTCGCACATCATGTGGAGATAAGTACATACAATTTTTTTGCTGGTGTAACGTATGCTGTGTACAAGATAGATATAGCATAGTCTGATTCTGCAAGTCTGCTCTTACTTCTTCATTTGATGAAACGCTCCAAAGTGAGAAAACAATTGTTTATATACTTTTTTAAGTACTCGCTCTATACTTGCAAACTTTCCTTACGTCGTCAAGCAAGTATCACGGCCAGAAAATCATGGTACCCTAAATAAATTGATTCCGTTGTGTTGGATTAATTTGATCACATTGTAAAGACATGAATCCCGTGTTTTTCGCGTATGGAGTAGATACTGCAGCATCTAAAACTCCACGTCTGTTTGCTGCCAGTGCATTTCACCATCTGGAGAGACGCTTCGAACTCAGAAACTTGAAGCATCCGAATACTTGTCTTCACACATTAATTATTTTGAATCCTGCTTTACGTCTCTAGGTAAATTTCAATGTCATGAATCAGAATATCCTAATAAAATTGTCTACGCTACTTGGTAATAATTTTAACGTATCACAAGTATATACTAGTTTTGCTTTGCTGGCGCAAAGTATGGTGTGAAGATACATTATGTACAGAACATATGTTGCAGCATCTGAAACACCATGTCCATTAGTTTTCCATCGGAATGATTCAACTGAATACTCTTTACACTCATTGTATCTCTTTTCCATCCTCATTTTTGATCCGGGCTTTGCACTGGCACTGAATAAGTTAAAAATAGATTTTTGTATTGTCTTTTATTTAAATTTTTGCGAATTTTCTTTCTCTTTTCTTTTTAAAAATATTTTTTTTCAAAGTGTCACATAAATCCACATTTAGCTCTTAATGGTTAGCATCTCCTCTTTGTGTTATAAGTCTCGAAACAGGGTACGAAATACAATGTTCTGTTTCAAGTTTTACATTTGTCTCTACTTTCCTGGCGCATTCCCTGTTTCTTTTAATTAATCAGTTGGTTGGTCGGTTGATTTGGGAATGCGGACCAAACAATGAGGTCATCGGTCCCATCGGATTGGGGAAGGATAGAGAAGGAAGTCGGCCGTGTCCTTTCAAAGGAACCATTCCGGCATTTGCCTCAAGCGATGAAGGGAAATCACGAAAAATCTGAAACAGGATGGTCTGACACGGGTTTGAACCATCGTCCTCCCGAATGCGAGTCCGCTGTCCTAACCATTGCGCCACCTCTCTCGGTAAAGTGTATACTTCCCTGTAAACCGTAGAGAGTTCTCGTTATCGGAGTGCCTTCTTCTGCCATCTTTTGGTTGCATATTTTTGTACAGTTTTCTTAATTAGCGACAGGTTGAAATTATGTGTGTGACTTTTTTTCGTCCTCTAAGAGAAAAGCATTTAAAATCCACTAATCCAGAACGCGAAAAAATGTGTCTGATGCCATTTCACAGTTTTAGGAACTAGTCCTACTGAGCTCTGTAACATGTGACAACGGTAAACTGCAGTCATACTTGAGTTGTAACCTACAATACTTATTTGATTTTACTGATTCTTTTCAACAGTATTTCTGTCAGTCCTCTCTGTTTCAACCGTCTGTGATGTGTTACATGTGGTCAACATTCACACTTCTCTTTTACCACAACTCTTGATGGTCATAATTTTGTCAGTTTACTGAAGTTCATTGTATCCTTCCTTCAGTTACCTAAGCGGTTTTGGCATGTTGCACCCGATGTTACGAACAGTGCCACATGCAGTTGTTCAGTGGTTCTGAAGCCAGTGGAATACGCCTGAACTGGAACACTACCGTTGACATAACAGTGTATATCCCCGTTTCAAATTTGGTCTCGCAAGTGTTGCCACTATTGTGGATCCCAATTTCTGTTGTTGTGCCAGTTCATACAACGTATTCCAGAATGTATCCAATCAGACAATCACGCATCACGAATGTCTTGATGCCGATTCTACTTAGTTTGGATGGAACAAATTTTGTAAGAGAGAATCGACTTTCAACAACAAGACTTGTCATTGGAAAGCTGCTGATGTGGACTACAGGTAAATGTGCTGTGAAACATTGTATGAACTTCATCAACATATTCATAATTGTAAACAACCTCTCTCCTTCAGTACCTGCACAGCTATCGCTGGGGTGTAGCACCTTAAAAAGTCAAACAAACCGTTGTCAGAGCAGAATTTCGCTGAAAACTACAGCGTTCAAATTTTGACAATGGACCAATAATCACTTATATCATCTTTTTGACGGGAGCCATTAGAAGAGAAAAAGCAACGAAGCAGTGAAATTCCTCAGATCCAGCATCATTCTACATTGATACTTGAGAATTCACATATTCACGAGCATTTGCCTTGGTGCGTGCTCTAAAACGATTCGTTTCGTCTGCTGCAAAATGAAACAGACCTTCTGACAAAAATATCTAAAAAGTTACAAAATGCTTTATTAACCACTTGATATTCGTTTCCTGAAGCCGACGCATCAAACACATGCTTTAATGGCAGGACGTCTGTTTGTTTCCTTCTGTCCTTCTGCCCACGACCTTATATGAATGGAACGGAAGCAAAACCAAATACGCGATCAGTTGAAAGAATCCTGTCACGCATTTCACAATGACGTTCAGCATATAAAATAATAACAAAGCCCTTTTTGGAATCATGAAATATAGCCAAAGACTAAAGTGAGTACCTACGTCATTTAAAATATTCTAGCTATGGATCGCAAATGCTATAAAATATATATCCGACAGTCTCGTGGATGACTCACTGTACGTCATTTCACACGTAACGACTTGAAAAACAATTGAAACGTCATTTCTGTGCGAGCAGCGGCAAATAGGAATGTGATAATCATATCACGTTTCCACTGTACGCTGCTCGTTTCCGAACAAATTTGGCGTCGAGTTAACAGGGTTTGTAGTTTCATTTTAATTTCCAAATTACATTTTAATTCTGTGCCTCATTTCAAGCTTAATTAATTGCCAGACAATTTAACTTCATGCTTTTTGAACTTTTCGGTTACGAACCGCGTGTTTTTGCGCAAACAATCGGGCTTAGGAATTTCGTACGGTAACGGCAACGTTACGCGGTCGACAGAGTAAATCTCATAACGTGTGGGGATGATGAATTGGAAAACATTGAATTCTGTCACTGCTTGCTGAAGTTGATTCTTCTGTGGTCAATCCGAAATTGTTTACAAGCCTATCCGAAGTACCCTCTTGTGTGACTTTTGGCAGTTAATCCTGAAATCAGTAAATCAAACAAACGTGTAATCGATATATAAGTAACCATCATAACACAAAAGATAGCTCAAATTTGATCGTATGCGTTCCACGAGATAGTCACACTTCCGCAATAATTTACTTAAAGCACATTAGCTTTTACATAAATGTGGCCTTGCTAAGATGTTCTTAATCAGGAGCGGTACCTGCATTGACAGTGCTCGATAATGTTGTAGTCAGCTCTGTAAATGTGTGATGTCCTTCAGGATCCAATCAGTCGTGCAAAATTCGTCAACATTCGTCAACATTTTTATGTCGAACTATATGTAGCAAACTCCAGAAGTGCTGGAAGCGCTATCTGCGCATTAACTGAAAATCTTAGAGTGTATAGTCTAATTTTTCAGGCCCGATTACTCACTTTTTGAAAATTACTTGGATACTGGAAGTTACATTGTTAGTTAAAACATAAATTCCGTCAGTTGCGTATGCGCAGAATTCCGAAAATGATTCGGCAAAAGTATCCGCTACTCTATTCAATTATTATTTTTCGTTTATTTATTTTTATAAAGAGACAGTCACGGTTGCAAAGTTATTTTTATTACACGTAACGCGTTTCGCCTGGTGAGAGTTTTCTCAGGTTTTCTAAAAGAAAAGGAAAAGCAGGGATGTAGTTATAGAAAATTATATGTTGTGGAACATATTTCTAAGCTGCGCTAAACATTTTAAAATTATTTTAAAACTTTTTAAAAAGAAAATTAAAAGACAGCGTCTCAAAGCAGTACATATCAGTGACTTGAAGGGCAGTTAGTCAGAACGATGATAACATACCACCTAAAGGAAGAAGCGTCGAACAAGATACACTGGAACAAGACCATGTGTATAAACTAATAGAAACCAGGAATAAATGTACGAAGGCAAACGTATAGAGGAGGAGTGAGAAGAGACAAACGACGTAGCGAAAAATATCGTAAGTTATAGCTGCCAGGTGAAGCGCAGGGTAGAGCCACACGTACATGGAAAGGAACTGGATATGAGGTGACTGAATGCTCAAATGGACGGCCACATTGAAACAGAAGTGCAAAGGAAAACATTGTTGTCCGTCCTAGGAGGACAGTACAGCACAGAAGGCGCTGGTGTCCCTATAAACTAATTTAGGTGTAAGACCATCAGAACAAGCGGCTGTAGGCAATACGTAAAAGTGATTAGATAGCACCATAACTGAAAACGTATGATAAAGCGTGTCATAAAAATTCTAAATGCTTGAAAATGAAAACAAACTTTAATAAATATAGCCGAAGAACTGTTGTCATGAAAACAATAAAGGATCCCAAAAGGTTTCGAATGGGTGTACAGAAAATGACTGTATGTATGAAAGTAATGAGAGTATTAAAGTCGTAATAGCACACTGTGTAAAATAAGGAAAAAATGGAGAAAATAGGCAGATTTTATAAGAATGTCTGAAAGTCTGCTTCATTATTACCAGGTAAATGTAGAGAAATTTCTCTAGCTGTCTGTCTTCCTTCCTCCCCTTTACTTTTGCCTATAAACATTGATCCACGGTTTTTTATCCTCTTAAGTTTGCACACTTGATTCTGCACCAGTGTATCTTGTTCGACAGTTCGTCCTTTACGAGTTTGTTACCATCGTTCTGAGTAATCCTTTGACAACGTTTCGTGAGTATTCATATGCTTTTTTAAATTTTTTTAAAATAATTTTCGAAAATTTAGGGGCATTTTGTGTAATTACATCCTAGTTTTTTCTTTTTCAGAAATTCTGAGGAAGACCTTAATCAGGTGAAACGAGTTATTTCTACCACAATAACTTTGCAACTGAGACCATATCTTTATAAAATTACGGAAACTAGTTGCTGTATCTATCATTCCAACATGGAATGGAATAAACTTTATATTTATTTTTTGCCGTCTCGGATGTATTGACAATATGGGTTAATGATGATCAGTTTCGAACTTTCCCAGTCATTGTTGAACGATTACCTTAGCGGTTGTCGGCGTTATTCCGCAGAGCATCATTTACGGTTGAAATTAATCCTGTTGTAGCTGTTAGTCAGATCTATCTTCTTCTTCACGTAGACAGGGGCATGATGTAAGACGTGGCAGAACATGTCTGTGTGGAATCACAGCAGTGAATTGGTAAAAGAATCTGCCATTGGAATAAATTTCTTTATTTATTTTTCCGTCTCAGTCGCATGGACAATTAGGACTAAAGCTGACTAGTTTCGGAAAAGTTAAGAAAAAAGTAGTAGAATGTAGTATTAGAGAGGCTCTTATTTTCTAAGGAGATTTTGTGCAACTCAACCCTCAAGTTTGACTCCACTACACAAAAAAGTTATGTGTATAATTTGGAGTGCATATAAAAATGGAAAGTGAGACGTTGCCCTGCTTCATTTTAAGAAAACGAAAACACATATAAAATCTTTTTTTTTTCTTATCTCAAAAATATTGTTTATAAGCCGTTTATTAATGAATAAGTTCTTTATTTTCTATTTAGTTATTAATATTGTTGTATTATCTTTAATAACACAACCTATTCTGTTAAGCAAATATGAGGAGAAACATTTCATTTTCTTTTAAAGATTTTTATTGTTTAACGACATCTCTTTCCATGCGACAGAAAGGTATAGCGATCTTTATTCAAGGTTTTCGGAAATTACCGTTGCAGACTTCTAGGACTTCTACAGGGGAGGGAGTACATAATGTTTTGAAGACGAATCCATTTCCGGAAACGTACCGTTTCTCTTCTACAACTGTTTCAGTTCAGATGTTTAACTTATCCACTTCTGCTAGAGGAAATGAGTTAGACGTGACGCAGTACAATTATTAGATAAAAGTTCAAAAGGGAACATAACAAAACGTCCATTTGTCACTTAAGCACATTTTTTGTATTAACGGTTAATCATTACATTACTCCAAAATAAAAAAGAATCCAGAATACTGTACGCACCGAGCAGAACTAATGCATTACAACAACGGCACGATGCGGCCACCACCAACGTTCTTATAGACATTGTACCTATGAATCACGTTCTGCTACACACTCTCCATTCCAGCTTGTAATTCTTCAATTTCTAGTGCATTGGCCATAAGCCGTCCCGGCAGATCTTCCTCTGTCTCTACAAGAGTCCCGTAGATGAAACTTAGCACGCGACTCCAGAGAAGTAGTCAGTACGAGTTAAATCCGGCGATCGCGACAGCCACGCGGATGAACCACCTCGGCCTCTCCACCGTATCGTCTGTTGAGATATCTCCGAACCGCATATGAGATGCGAGGGGATGCACCAACAACTTGAAATCACATTTTCTGACGGACATTCACTGGCACGACTTCCAAATACAGGTCCAATACGTTTTGTAGGAAGATCAAGTATGCAGCACCAGTTAGTTTGAGTGGAAGGAGGTATGGCTCAATCACATGACCGCCCAGAACATCTGCCCCCGCGTTAATACTAATTCGGTTCTGAAATCCCTGAACATGCGCGGGCTTTTATCTGGCCAGACATGGCTATTTCGCGAATTCAGAACACAGTCCCTAGAGACCTTACATTCATTTGTTAGCAGAACTAGACGTGTGTGTGTGAAATCTTATGGGACTTAACTGCTCAGGTCATCAGTCCCTAAGCTTACACACTACTTAACCTAAATTATCCTAAGGACAAACACACACACCCATGCCCGAGGGAGGACGCGAATAGGGGTGTGTCATTGCAGTAGTGCCGGAACAAAGTGCACTAGGCAACGCGTTGTGGAAAACGTGCTTGACCCAATGCGTGTACCCTTCGTAAGTGGTACAGATGTAACTTTTGCTAACGCAGAACGTCCCAGGTGACACTGTGACTTACATCCGTCTTACGCGCAATTGTTAGAGTGCACGTCGACAGGTTCTCTTGTACGTGATGCAGTAGCCTAGAGCTTCTGCAAATGCCCGCATCTCGTGGTCGTGCGGTAGCGTTCTCGCTTCCCACGCCCGGGTTCCCGGGTTCGATTCCCTGCGGGGTCAGGGATTTTCTCTGCCTCGTGATGGCTGGGTGTTGTGTGCTGTCCTTAGGTTAGTTAGGTTTAAGTAGTTCTAAGTTCTAGGGGACTGATGACCATAGATGTTAAGTCCCATAGTGCTCAGAGCCATTTGAACAATTTTTGCTTCTGCAAATTCGGGCGTGCGGTATTGCCACGGAGCCATTGCTGCCTCCTCACAGCGAAGGTACTTGTTTCTCGGAGCCGCTGTGTAATTTGCGCAAAAAGATTTTGCGTCGGGGTGCTACGATGCGGAAAACGTTCGTAATACAGCCGGCTAGCAGCTCTTGCGGTACCTCGAGCTTTGCCATACACATGCGAGCATGTCTGTGTACACCTTCGACCATAAATATAATAGACTGGCCCTGACGTCATTTTCGTGGCTCCAACATCTCTGGGCTGAATTCACATGAATGTTGGCAAAACATGGTTGTTTCGTGTTGCGCTTATGGCTGTACTCAGCGTTTTGTCGGGGAAATGGCATTACATTTCACGTGTAAGTGTTTCCATGATAGTGCAGATCCGTTTATTGAAATCTGCTGAAGTGACTTTTATATGTTTTTTACACTTGAAATAGAGTATCACGTAAATTAAAGTGTTGAAAGTGATGCCTGTAAAGTCAGACTCATATTACATTTTGGAAAGTATCTGTGATAATTCGGTTGCAGAAGTAAGTATAATCGTTTCTCGTTCCTACTCATAGGTTCACTAAGGATGAAAACCAAAGGCAGCTTTGGATACAGGTCCTGAAACGGAAAAACTTTAAGCCATCTGCACATACGCGCCTTTGCTCGAAGCACTTCGCGGAGAAGTGTTTTGATAGGTTAGTTATTATTTACAGTGTATATCTATAATTTGTATTTACAGTGTCTGTCATTTTTAAACCTAGGCTCCAAAATTATTTTCTGAAACTGCAAAGTCTCATCTTTCATCTAAAATAACATTTTTTTTTTAAACTGATAGGTTAAACTTTTGTAAAAATAGTGGGAACTGAACCTTTGAAGTGCACCTAAAATTGATACTCTAAAATGGACCTGCTCCAAAAGTAAACAATTTTGGCACCTATAGTTGACATAATTCCCATAGCCAATTTCTTTTATAAATGACTAGAGCTCGAAACGTGGCGAATACAATGTTTAAAGTTTTGACACAAGCCCACTCTTATTGTTTAAAAGAATTTTAACGACGTTTATAGCAATTTCGTCCCGCTGCCCACCAGAGTGGCGTTCGATGTATTTGTTAGATTTTATAAATGGTACTTTGAACAAATCCAGGTCAAATGTAGTTCTGGCATAATTTTTCACAAATAAAAAAGTAGTTTTGATTGGAAGCGTTTGGCAGTCAATTGAGAAATGTGGGTAAAATCCGATACAAACATAGGATGGCAGACCGCTGATTTGAAATCCCGCCACGTTTTGCCAACAGTCACGTGGTTTATGTTGGAGCCACACTAGCCCCACAGCTTCTGCACAGCAAGGCCAGTCTACTAGTATCTATGGTCGAAGGTGTACACCGAAGACGTGTAACGAACCACGTTAACTGTAGCGGAGACACACAGGTCTCGCAGCAAGGAAGACATCACGTGACATCAGATGACCTCTTAGTGTAGTACACATTATCCTGTCTACGGTACTGCATGCTAGGACAATAAACTCTAAGCCCTTTCTCCTTCCATCAGTAGACATGGACGCGTTACGCATCTGAGTTTAAACCGTCGTAGACTTAGGTTCCTGTTCAAAATATTGTCTACTCGCTCCACTCTATAGGTCCTAGAAGTTTGTAACGGTAGTTTGTGAACACACTAAATACAATCTGAAGCAAACGCTGCATATGTTTCAGTCCTTTTTTTTTGTTAGTTACCTATTGTAGTCTTGGTTTGACGCCTCTCTCACCCCAGTCTTTAACAGCTAAAAGTTTAATAATTAGCGTTGGCTAAATTTCTATTTTTCATGTCATTGTGAAGGTTCTGTCTTAAGGAACTTGTAACAAAGATCAAAACAGGTGAAAAATATTAGATATTTATGTTTTTAGAAGGGTAGTGCTTCATCTCATTATTAATAATTTGTAGTATTTGAGTGATACGTTAGTTTGCTGCGTATAACTCAACGTTCATGCCACTGATCATTTTCCGACTCGATTCAAATTTTTGATCAAGGATGGAGAATGATCTAAACAACAGAACAGGACACAGATATTATAAGTAAATTTTGAGGATTCTGTAAAGCCGCATGGTAGCATCACGATCGAAAACCACACATTTAAAAAGTTATGATAGAATACTGCAATGTAGATGCGTGTTTTGACTTCAGAAGAAGCACATTATCATGATTCAACATCCACCCTGCGTGATGAAAAGCCTCTGCGGCGTTGAAAGGTACTCCATGAGAATGTGCTTCGACAAGGGAGATCACAGTCATTTCCAGAACTTCATTACAATCCTTTGTAGGTATCTGTTCTCTCAAATTTCGTCAAAGTCGAGGATTCGACAGATATCGACTTGATCCAAAAGTCAATTGACTTTTCCGTGCTCAATTCAAGTTTGGAATTTATTAATATCAATTCCAGAGCAAAAGTTTAGAAACGTATTGATACAGATGGATCTACGTTTTTACAGCTTATCGTTTCTTCAAAAATGCTTATCAAGACGATTTCATGAGTCTAATGCCTGGAAAGTAAATCGAAGAGGTTTCTTCGCAATGAAGCTTTCAGTCAAGACACACGCTCTTCTCAACGTATTCTATTGTTTCAAAACTAACGCTTTAACATAGGAATGGCATCATCATTTAGTGAGAGTTTCACACAAAACTTCAAACTACTTTATTCCATAGAATGTGAGTTGATCTAAATATATCTAATATTATCAGTAGTTAATTAGTAGTGGATTTTTGTACTTTATTTTCTGATTAATATATTTTGTTTCATATTTTAGAAACATAACATACAGAATTATTTAAATTCATATTCACTTTATTCTCGCTTCTGCATGACTGCCACTGTTCGCTGAGAACCTATGTTACTCGTATAACTAGTGACTGCCTTCGTGTATGAATTCTGAGTCTCCTTTCTAATCTTGACTGATTATAAACTTTCTATCATATTCAATTTTTAGCTTTTTGTGTATTAGCCTCCATTGTTTATACAAAACTTGATTTTGATATGCAGTTTTTTGAATACAGTTTTGGAATTCCTACATTTTCTTGATGTATCATCACTTTCCTCATAGGTAGCAGAGTACGCTTAATCTACACATACGAAATTTAAAAAGAAAGGTCATTGAAATTTCTTTGATAGATAACAGCTTACTTCCAGTTTTGGAGTGTTATCCGGGTAAATATATTACGTCCCTTAAACAATCTAAAGAGGCTATCGTTGTGCTTGCGACGACTGCTACCTTCCCTTAAAGTGAAAATACTGTTGAGGTGGTCCAGGCTGAATCGTTACAAGATACTGTTCACACTGGTCTGTCTTCCATCACTTAACTGATCTCAACTCTGAAATGAGAACGCATTCGCTTATGGAAATTGAATTTAAAAAGAACAAACAAAAAAAAAACCCAAAAGAAAACATGCGTATATTAGGATATGAATTTATCACGCAAAAGTAATACTCTACGAAGTTGACTTTTTGCTGGTTTTTCCAATTCTGAAGACAAGTGGCACCCTTTCTCTCTATCTTTCTGAGCTCAAATGTCTCGCAGCTTATTTTTAAATGGAATGGAATCAAGCCAGGTTATGGTCCAAGAAAATGTATCAAAATCTTGACAAAAAGGTAAATAGTGTGAAAGCCATCGTAATGTAGTATGCTAGATTTATTCTTTACAGTACGTGACAGGCATGATTCCTATTCTGTAGTCCAATTAATATGATGGAAATAAAATGGTAGATCGTTGTGGAAGTACGATACATTTATATGAATGAGAGAGAGAATTACAAACGAGCATGGATCTCTAAAAATATATGGCTCAATAAAATAGTGAAAATTTATTGTCGGCAGTTATTGCTATAACAATATGGTTCAACAGAGTCTACCCGCTTTTTCGTGTTGGTATGTCTGTTAACTTGCGTTACACGACTCGTCGTAATGAATGAAGGTGACTATCATCCAGTGACGAAGGTCTTACTTGGAGAAGTGGACGTAAACCCAGATGCCACCTAATTTGAGGTAGGTTCACTGAGACTCAATACTAGCACTGAAGTTCATTTATTGGTGAACAGACGCAGTGACCCAAAGTCAATTAACATTTGAAAATGCCCAAGTTCACGCAGTAATGTAGGTAGAGAAGTAGAAATCGACACACACACACACACACACACACACACACAGCTTTGAATGACATGGTGTTTTACCAAACCCAGAAACGAGTACAACGACTGGCCAACAGATTGCGCTGGACACCAACTCGCCAATGACGCCTCTTGAGAATTGTAGCCGGCCGGGGTGGCCGAGATGTTCTAGGCGCTTCAGTCTGGAACCGCGCGTCCGCTATGGTCGCAGGTTAGAATCCTGCCTCGGGCATGGTTGTCTGTGATGTCCTTAGGTTAGTTAGGTTTAAGTAGTTCTAAGTTCTAGGGGATTGCTGACTTTAGAAGTTAAGTCCCATAGTGCTCAGAGCCAATTTGAACCATTTGAGAATCGTATATAGCTATAATGAACAGTCAGAGAACGATTTTTTGATGCTGAGAGTCTTTTCAGTGTGGGCTCTACAAGGACTTAGGGAAGATGACGATTGGCTGCCTAACGTGTTGTGTACCTACAGTGTCAACAGCCACACTGCAGATGTTGCACTACCGGATATCCTACAACTGTTGTGGAAACCAAACTACATTACGAGCAAGTCACGGTGTGATGTGGATTTACCATAACCATCGGGATCGGACCCTTTTTCTTCGAGGAAATGCGGTGGGATGCTTTTCAAACCGTCAGCGTGATGGATGCGGGGCACGCCGACATGTAACAGAATCGCATCATCTCTAGACTGGCTGGTAAAAACCTGCAGGAACGTACGACACTACCCCATATGCAAAAAATGTGAAAGGCCTCTTACACACATCGTTTGGTGAGGATCGCGTGGTGAGCCACCAGTTTCGTCACGCTTGGCCTTCCAGGTCTCCAGATCTTCGTCAGAGTGATATTTCGTTGTGGAGTTATCCGAAGTCGCAAGTCTACTGCGATCGCCCGACCTCATTAGGGATGCTAATAGACAACATACGACGGCAGTCTCTGGCCATACCTACCTATATGTTGAACTGTGCTGTTCACAACATTGTCCATCATGCCAAGGTTGGTAGGACTGCAATCGACAGCGGCTATGTCATAGATATAGTGACGTGGTGTAACATCTTTGGCACGTGGTTGAACAGTTAGAAGTGACGGATAAATAGTGAACTGAGGTGGACGTTCCGACTGGACAAATAGTGATGCCTTCACAAGTAGCTTGGATGGGAATGCTGCTGAGAGCAGGTTGTAGCCTCTTGGGGGATTGGTAGGTTGTTTCTGCGTCGTCGAATAGTATTACGTTTGGCTGCACTGTGGTAATGGACGCCTGGTCAATAGTTGCTGGTGTTGCATTGATGTTGGAGTGTTTCCGCAGTGGGAGCAGGTCTTTACAGATACATATTACGGCCCACGGTTGAGGCTACCTATGCATGTGTGTGATCACAAGGAAGTATAGGCCACAGTCGACAATAAGTGCAGCGCTGGGGGCACCCTCTTGTGATGCTTGCCGGGTAATTTTTTAATTGGATGATTTTATGATAATAGGACGCGGGTTTGGAGGCTGCTAACGGGACATTGTGATTACTTGTCACTGAAATTTTGCTGTGTACACTCTTGTTTGTACATCTTAGTTTAAAGAATAATGCCGTGGGTATACTGTAAACTGAATAGTTAATTATTTTTGCTTGCCTAGATATAAACAACGATTACGGTAGTTCGTCATAGTAGATGTTACAGGCATTGCGATGGCTGTCTTAATTTTGTTTACTATTTGTGCTACCAAGTAACACTGTGGTCTAGCCGGCCAGTATGGCCGATGGTTCTAGGCGCTTCAGTCTGGAACCGCGCGACGGCTACGGTCGCAGTTTCAAATCCTGCCTAGAGCATGGATGTGTGTGATGTCTTTAGGTTGGTTAGCTTTAAGTAGTTCTAAGTTCTAGGGGACTGATGACCTCAGATGTTAAGTCCCATAGTGCTCAGAGCCATTTGAACCGTTTTGAAAACTGTGGTCTATGATTTGCATTGTCAAGGCAAATCTGAAGTTTACCAAGTAAATGTAAGACTTCGTTAAGGCTGAGGTTTCACTATAGATATTTTTGAGGCGAGATTAGAAGTGTTTCTTGTCTCCTTGGACTTTATTATTTGTTTGAATTATTGCATCTGACCTTAAATGATTAATTTTGTCACCTGTCTGGACGAGGTTTAAAAGTTACTGTTACACAGTAAGCACTACTTAGTTCTTGCTTATGTATGATCTACTACTACCCTTTATCTAAAGTAAGTTTCAGGAGAGAAACTGCATTATACTCAAAGGTATATTGTGAAACTGGTTTGTAATGAAAGTAGACATCAGTGGTCCCACTGGTCGTTAAAATATGTTCAGCATATGTGGAAGTATGATGTAACAATGGGGTTTCTTCGACACATTAGCTCACATTCCAGTTATCCTCCCCTTTTTTGAAAATTTGTTATAGCACTACTGAATATTTCTGTATTTTTTGTGAAAGGTTTATCTCAATTCTTTGAAGTTTTACATAATATAGTTGCGCTGTTTGTTTTGGCAGTAATTACGTTTCGGGAAACTGTTTTAAAGTTGTTGAGGCAATGCGGGAATTTTTCTGGGTTTTGGCAAGATACGCATTGTTAAAGATATTGGCCAGTATCTGTCAAATTTTTAACATTTTGGCTTGATATTTTGTGAGTAACGACTTTCTGTTTTGAAGAATATACAGATGTATGGCTAAACGTTGATGTTATGGCTAAACGTTGGCTTATACTCCCGTCCTAATGTTAGAGTCAGCCTAGGCAATTAGGCAATTAACTAGCGTCACACCTTCGACTACAGATACTTTTGATGAATTACGATCGACATCTTGTCATTTGTTATACAGAACATCGTATTTGCTAAAAATTAATTGTCTTGTTAATTATTACGCTTGCATCATTTGAAGCGCCATCTGCTTGTAATTCTGTATACTTTTCTTTGTTTTCAATAAAACCTCATGTCATTTTAACCATGTGTGTCATTTTGCACCTCTCTACCTACATTATGCTGTGAAATATTGAGTTTTCAAATGTTAGGACTTTTGGTTCACCATGTATATCGTAGGAATGCTGCAGTACTACACATCCTGGACGCTTGTTGGGCATTTTTATAAAGCGGAAGTTTTAGTATCGTCATGTTGGTGGGTCTTTTGAGATAAGAGGCCTCTCAAAAGGAATGTCAAATAGTACGAAACTATGATGGGAGATGGAACTTGGTAGATCGAGATCAGGATGTCGGCGTACCACCACCCAAGGTGTGGGTAGCAGTCTACATCTACATCTACATTTATACTCCGCTAACCACCCAACGGTGTGTGGCGGAGGGCACATTACGTGCCACTGTCATTATCTCCCTTTCCTGTTCCAGTCGCGTATGGTTCGCGGGAAGAACGACTGTCTGAAAGCCTCTGTGCGCGCTCTAATCTCTCTAATTTTACATTCGTGATCTCCTCGGGAGGTATAAGTAGGGGGAAGCAATATATTCGATACCTCATCCAGAAACCTGGCGAGCAAGCTACACCGCGATGCAGAGCGCCTCTCTTGCAGAGTCTGCCACTTGAGTTTGTTAAACATCTCCGTAACGCTATCACGGTTACCAAATAACCCTGTGACGAAACGCGCCGCTATTCTTTGGATCTTCTCTATCTCCTCCGTCAACCCGATCTGGTACGGATCCCACACTGATGAGCAATACTCAAGTATAGGTCGAACGAGTGTTTTGTAAGCCACCTCCTTTGTTGATGGACTACATTTTCTAAGGACTCTCCCAATGAATCTCAACCTGGTACCCGCCTTACCAACAATTAATTTTATATGATCATTCCACTTCAAATCGTTCCGCACGCATACTCCCAGATATTTTACAGAAGTAACTGCTACCAGTGTTTGTTCCGCTATCATATAATCATACAATAAAGGATCCTTCTTTCTATGTATTCGCAATACATTACATTTGTCTATGTTAAGGGTCAGTTGCCACTCCCTGCACCAAGTGCCTATCCGCTGCAGATCCTCCTGCATTTCGCTACAATTTTCTGTGGTCAGTGGGTGCCTGTTAGATGCCCGATGACCCATCAGAGAAAAAGAACTTACCATTCATTTACGATCCAAAGTACATCCATCCTGGCATTGCCCCAGGATTCCAGTGTCCACGTAATGTGAACAGCACATGCCCCGTCAAGGGAGGCGCTGCAGACGCCAACGATACGGCAAGGCCGCTGATCCAGCACGACGGGAGATATGCGTCAACCTCTCCAGTTAGGAGCCGTCAGAAGCGCCAGGCGACTACAGCTGAGGCTGGCATGATCGCATTAGTCCTCCCGCAAAGAAATGGTAGCCCCAGCTGCATAGTCTGGTTGGAGTAGAGGCAGGCAACAAGAAGTTTGCTCACTCAGGTGACAGCTGACAAGCGGCTGCACGTCCCCAGACAGGAACGAGAGACCCTCAGGGTGTGAGGCGGCAGCAGCTGAATTGGGTTCTCCAGGCAGCCCGCCTGTTAGATTTAAGGCCACAGCATCGGACATGGCACCAGATGCAGCGTCAGAGTCCCCAGAGGTTGAGTCATAGAGACTCGTAGACAGGCAGATTCGTGGAACCGACATAGGTTCCTCCTTGAGATTGGAGGCCGGCACACTGCGATACCTTCGACTAAAAATGAGGGTTATTTATGTTTGATGCACACTCGTATTGCTACTGCAACAGTTCTGGTCACGTCAGTCACAACAAGCGTTTGGCTCAAAGGTGAAGCAACCAGGCCATCGCAGCTACAATAGCTCTGATTTTCTAGTTTGTCATTAACATTTCCACTTCGTTGACATTTGAACTCTGCCTGCGACCTTCGATGTAGTAACCACCTGAAATAGTAGTGCAAGTTCCGACGATACAGTACATTAAAACTCTAGTCTGACCGGCTTATTACCTGAGAGATGTATCTTAATATTTCCTCAGTCGCGCCAAGGATAACATTTTCTTGTGACGCAACAACGTCAACAAGTTTACTGACTTTACAGCAAGAGCGCTCGAGGAGCGGGAGTGTTTGGGAACAATACAACGTAATTAATAAGACCCTTATGGTAACGTTATGTAATTATCAAGTTATCACCGATCAGATCCTTACGCTTCGAAGGCAAAACTTTACTGCAAATGGTAGTGTAGGAAGATACACAGGCACACACACAAACGCTCGCTTGCATGCACGCACACACTCACACACACACACACACACACACACACACACACACACACACACGCACGCTCGCAAACGAGTACGCGAACGCATTAGCGGAAAAATTGTGGCAATGCTTTTTGTGGCTCGCAGTATGTCATCATTGTCAACCACACTGACAAAAATGTAATGTGTTGAACGATGAACTCCCTGGTTTATATTCCCGCATATCGAAAACAGTGGGATATTTTCATGGAAATTCCAACCTTGTAAGAGATTTTGAGATTCCCGGTGTATAGAATGTTAAAATAACTAGCAGGACTGCAGCCCGGCGACGGACCTTTGCATATCAAAACTGAAACAGCCTGAAACACAAATTCCACAAAGTCAGCTTCAGTCCGGAATAGTTTGGTACCGTGTATTTCCACCTTGATCATCTTCTTTAGATCTTTAATACCTTCGTCATCGACATAGTGATAAACCCTGGTATTTGTTTCACTACACCTACTCGTACTGTCTTCATATGGCGTGAAAACGCTTTCCAGCTGAACGCCTTGATTCGGTTATCTTCAAATAAAGAGATACCACCGAAGTGCGTTTGCAACGTTCGTCACGGACGGATTGATCTGTTAAATTTAAAGCAAATCACTGTAAATATTTGAACGACAAGTTCGTCTACATGAACACAATAAAGAGACATGGTAAATTAATTTACATCCATCCATCTCTTACGATTTGTGGTCAATAACAGTCCATGAGCTCTCTTGCGAAGACAGCAAAACTTTCACGAGAGTCTTATAGAGGGGACCCAGCTGATTTAACGGTTCGTTAAACACAACGATTTCTGTTTGCAACGCTGTTCCCGAACAAACTTCGACAGAGAAGTTTTGGTGCTATCTTTGAAAATGTCCTGGCATTAATTACCGTGGGATTGACAACAAACTCTTCGAATGCCAAATATAATACTTATAGTGAGAGAAATTTAGTTGTGCAGAGTTGCAAATCAACGATGAACGTTGAACAATGTGGACACAAGAGTCCGCGCCGTATGTTAACATATCAGACAACAACGAACAGCCTATTTGAATATTCTAAGCATGAAAAACGTGTGGTTAGGATCCATACAGTACATTGATGTTAGTGGAGCCACAACAGCGGTGTCGACAGCATGTGACAGCAGCAACACCAGTAGTTCCTGTTTCTACGTAGGGTTTAGCTTAGTCGTTATTCACACGTGCCTGTGCGGAGAAATAAATAGTATCTTTGACTGATGTCGACTAACTTGTTCTAAGTGTTTGTGTAGTTTCTGATCATTAGTTCTGCCTGAGCTCACTTTTTAGTGTAATGATAGCCAGACGTTATGTAGCAGCAGTAATTACAACGATCGACTGTTTGGGTTAGTGTTATATTACTTATTGTAGAAAGGAACATTAAAGGTGGATAGGTAACATCAACAAAAGCAAAACGAGGATAATGGAATGTAGTCGAATTAAGTCGGGTGATGCTGAGGGAATTAGATTAGGAAATGAGACACTTAAAGTAGTAGAGGAGTTTTGCTATTTGGGGAGCAAAATAACTGATGATGGTCGAAGTAGAGAGGATATAAAATGTAGGCTGGCAATGGCAAGGAAAGCGTTTCTGAAGAAGAGAAATTTGTTAACATCGAGTATAGATTTAAGTGTCAGGAGGTCATTTCTGAAAGTATTTGTATGGAGTGTAGCCATGTATGGAAGTGAAACATGGACGGTAAATAGTTTGGACAAGAAGAGAATAGAAGCTTTCGAAATGTGGTGCTACAGAAGAATGCTGAAGATTAGATGGGTAGATCACATAACTAATGAGGAAGTATTGAATAGGATTGGGGAGAAGAGAAGTTTGTGGCACAACTTGACCAGAAGAAGGGATCGGTTGGTAGGTCATGTTCTAAGGCATCAAGGGATCACCAATTTAGTATTGGAGGGCAGCGTGGAGGGTAAAAATCGTAGGGGGAGACCAAGAGATGAATACACTAAGCAGATTCAGAAGGATGTAGGTTGCAGTAGGTACTGGGAGATGAAGAAGCTTGCACAGGATAGAGTAGCATGGAGAGCTGCATCAAACCAGTCTCAGGACTGAAGACCACAACAACAACAGCAGGTAACGCACATGCTGTGTACATGTGATGCAGACAGAATTTGGCAATGTCCGCGAACAGCTGGAAGCTGTGGTGGCCACAGTCGAAAGGCTTCAGTTTGTTGCCCTTGTCATTTTTGGCAAACAGCGATCTTGAAAGCTATGTGAAATTAGTGAAAAAACGGTCTAGATCGCGAAGGTTGTTGTATGTAAGGTGCTCTGTTTCGGGCTAGTCTTACGCCGTCTTCAGAATAGCACCGTCAGCTGAAGTTGACAATGTCCAGATCAGTCAACAGAAATCGACTGAGGTCTAGTGACTGTTCTGGATATTGTCAACTTCAGCTGATGGTGCTCTTCTGAAGATGACTAAGATTAGGCCGAAAGCGGTCATTTTAAACGTAAGAACCATTGCGATCTCGACAGTTTGATCACAAATTTTATGCTGCCCTTGCGCTGCTGTGGTGTTGGTGACCTGAACGGAGGCTCTTCCGGTATCGACTGAAAGCACTACGTATGCCCGGCGACAAATCGTAGCTCATGTTGTCACGCATGACGCCTGCCGTCTGTTAACAGTGGCCACTTTTGTTTCCAACAAGCGACTGGCTGCGCGGGGTGGAAGCTTCATTCCAGTCATGGTCCTTTTGTTTGGAGGCGAATAATTCTGTCACACTCGTGGATGGGGATTTCTGGTCTTCCGCTATCCAATGGAGAATTTTAGGATTCCTCTTGATCAGGCGTGCAGTACACACAGGAAGCACCTAGAGCTCTGGGGCAGCGGCGTATGTGTGGCGTGCACACGTGGATTTTTGGAATAAGTGAATATCTCCACAAGCCCTACAAGATACATTCTCATTTAAGACATACGAGAGAGGGGACTGATGACTTCAGGTGTTAAGTCCCGTAGTGCTTAGAGCCGCTTGAACATAAAAGAGTTGTAAAGCCCCTTAGAAAAATTATGAATTACTGTGCTGATAAATCTCTTACCTTATTTGATTTTCAAACCGCTGAGCAAAACTGAACGTACTCAGACATTTCTCTCTTTACTTGTTCTGATCATCACTAAACTGACACACAAAATTTTTTTTAGCGCAACGCCATCTGACTTTCAACAATCCCTACAAAAGAATGACCCTGACTAACAATCATGAATCGCTTACCTCACAAAAACTTCGTTACTCGAACTACTGCAATACAGCGAGCGCCAATGTTGTTGTTGTTGTGGTCTTCAGTCCTGAGACTAGTTTAATGCAACTCTCCATGCTACTCTATCCTGTGCAAGCTTCTTCATCTCCCACTAATTACTGCAACCTACATCCTTCTAAATCTGCTTAATATATTCATGTCTTGGTCTCCCTATATGATTTTTACCATCCACGCTGCTCTCCAATGCTAAATTTGTGATCCCTTGATGCCTCAGAACATGCCCTACCAACCGGTCCCTTCTTCTTGTCATGTTGTGCCACAAACACCTCTTCTCCCCTATTCTATTCAATGCCTCCTCATTAGTTACGCGATCTACCCATCTAATCTTCAGCATTCTTGTGCAGCACCACATTTCGAAAGCTTCTGTTCTCTTCCTGTCCAAACTATTTATCGTCCATGATTCACTTCCATACATGGCTACACTCCATACAAATACTTTCAGGAACGACTTCCTGACACTTAAATCTATACTCGATGTTAAATTCCTTTTCTTCAGAAACGCTTTCCTTGCCATTGCCAGTCTACGTTTTATATCCTCTCTACTTCAACCATCATCAGTTACTTTGCTCCCCAAATAGAAAACTAATTTACTACTTTAAGTGTCTCATTTCCTAATCTAATTCCCTCAGCATCACCCGACTTAAATCGACTACATTCCATGATCCTCGTTTTGCTTTTGTTGATGTTCATGTTATACCCTCCTTTCAAGCCACTGTCCATTCCGTTCAACTGCTCTTCCAAGTCCTTTGCTGTCTCTGACAGAATTACAATGTCATCGGCGAACCTCAAAGTTTTTATTTCTTGTCCATGGATTTACATACCTTCTCCGAATTTTTCTTTTGTTTCCTTTACTGCTTGCTCAATATACAGATTGAATAGCATCGGGGAGAGGCTACAGCCCTGTCTCAGTCTCTTCCCAACCACTGCTTCCCTTTCATGCCCCTCGACTCTTATAACTGCCATCTGGTTTCTGTACAAATAGTAAATAGCCTTTCGCTCCCTGTATTTTACCCCTGAGACCTTCAGAATTCTAAGTCTACAAATGCTAGAAACGTAGGTTTGCCTTTCCTTAATCTTTCTTCTAAGATAAGGCGTAAGGTCAGTATTGCCTCACGTGTTCCAACATTTCTACGGAACGCAAACTGATCTTCCCCCGCCAATACTGCCAGGTAAATGAAAGATTCTAACTACTGAAGGCACTAACTACTGATAGGCATAGTTAGCAAATGAAAGATTTTGGTAGAGAACAAACAATGTATTTACCTTAATAGTGTTCAAAAGTCATAATATATATATATCAGTTCATGACATCCAGTCTTACAAATTTCCTTTTCTGACGGACACACATCAATATCGTCCGCTCTCAAAACTCTGCCATCTCTCTCCCCACATTCACCATTGCTGGCGGCTCACCTCCAACTGCGCAACGCTACGCGCTGTTCACATCCAACTACCCAACACTACAATAGTGAATATTCCAACAATGCCAACCAGCCACAGACTGCACACAGCACAGTCAGTGATTTTCATACAGAGCGCTACGTGGCGTTACCAACATAAAAACCTTAATAGCCTACTTACAGAGTATCAGTCCACTTAAAGAGAATAGCATTCTTTTTGTCAGACTGAAGAAATAAAATCTTAATACACTACAAACGGCGCACAAAAGAATTTCCGCTCGAAGCTGGTACAGTACAAACTCGGTATGCCAATTAGGCACTATCGATGTGAGCATTGTGGCAGTTATTCCATCGATTCATAAGATTGGAGATACCTGTTTGCTAAAACGAGTATCTGCTGGGTAAAGAATTCCGTAACTGCCTGCTGCACATCCTTGTCTGAGAGGAATCGTCGACCCTTCAACCCTTCAAGACCTCTTTTAAGGGACCGAAGGAGAGATCAGAATTATATGGCGGGTGATCGAGTGCCATCCACTTGAGTTGGCGTAACTTACGCGTTACTCCATTTGCGATATGGGGACGTGCGTTATCATGAAGCAGCAACTCGTAAAAAAAAGCGCACGTTTCCGCATTTACTGCACGCGCTCCCGAAAGACACGAATGTCAACTAATCGGTTGCCTACACGTGGGTTCGGTGCTCACACTCCAGCATCGGAATCACTCTGCGCTTCATATACTATGCAGCAACGCCCTTAAACGGAAACTATATGATCGCCTCTTACATTTGTTAACTGCAGGTGAAGGCATGTTTAAGGTCGTAAATAATACGATACCATCTAGTAATGTTGGTACAGATTCCGAATGCGAAATAAATTGGTTGAAAGTAAATGTTAATGGTAGCCAAAACCATGCTAAACGTTTGCTTCTATAGATTCTGTGCCCAATGATTCTTTGGGGCTGAACATTTTATGGCAAAGTTGGAAGAATTTTAGCTTTAATTTCTTGGTCATGTTATAATGTTATGGAGAGATAACAACTTTTATGGGAGAGACAAGGGGTTGGGGTGGTTTACAGGGACACAGGAAGGTCGGACATTTAACTAAGCAGTTATAAGAGTACCAAGACGTGGAGGTAACAATACAGCTGTAAATAGAAATGTAAGGAAGAAGGAAGGTATTTCTACTTGCAAAGTGCGGCAAGAAACGCATTTCAGAATACCTTAGCAGCCGACATGAAATGTTCATTTCTGAAAATGAAAATGTTGAGCAAAAATGAACGAAGTTCAAGAGCATTCTTCAATAAACCTTAGGATGGCATTTCATCCGAGCAAAGTTTTGAGGAATGGGAAAGACCCGCCCTGGTTGGACAGCCGTATTAGAAAGCCGTTCAAAAAGCAGTGAGGTAACAAAGGTCTCACGGCCAAATAAAAATTGATAGCAGCCAAAACTAGTGCAAGGCGAGGCATGCATCTTCTGATCTGGCAGAAAATAGTAAAAAACTTCGATGTTCTGCTAAATCAGGAAACATATCACAGCTATCTGTTAAGATTCTCGGTTAGCACAATGGCAACCAGACATAGAATGAGGGAAGACCGAAATACTAAATTCCTTTTTTCGAAACTGTTTCAGTGAGGAACATCGTACAGCGCTTCCTCACTGAAATCGCTGTACGCTCATCAGAATGTCAAGTATCGAAATAAGTGACAACCGGATAAAAAAATCAACTGAAATGCTTCAGCAGAGGAAAGGCGACTAGATCTAGCGCGATACCCACACGATTCTACAAAGAGTTCACGAAAGAAACTGCTTCGCTTCTAGCAACATCTAAGGTCGTCATGTCGCTTTGATTTTTGGTATGTTATCGATGTGCACATCAGAGAGAAAGAGCAAGTTACGTTGCTGTTAAACAATCTTTGGTCTTGTCGTGGCACAAACTTTGCCTCTGCGCAGACTCATGCATACGAAGTGTGGTCGGTGGTGGACGTATTTTGTAGTGCTGTGTTGACTTGTGACTGTACCTTTAGAAGACTGTATCTGTTAGATGAAGAAAGATTTATCGGAAAGCGAGAGGAATATAAATTTTGAAAAACATTTTTTTAAAAAAAAAAGATGGAAGAAATTCGTGGTAAGACTGCAGCGCTGCGCACCCAATTTGTAGAAATGATTATTGGCAGCTAGTTAACTTGCTCAGAGCTGAGAGAAAGACCACCTCACTTACCTCAATCATGCATTAACATGTTAACTGATTAAGCTGTTTGTAGAAATGATTATTGGCTGCTAGTTAACCTGCTCAGAGCTGAGAGAAAGATCGCCTCACTTCCCTGAATCATGCATTAACATGTTAATTAAGCTGATTGACTTTTATAGAAATTCACTATTAACACTGTAGCCACTTTGAATCATTGATCATTTTGTTAAGCATAGTATTCTTCACCCCCCCCCCCCCTATGAACCATAGACCTTGCCGTTGGTGGAGAGGCTTGCGTGCCTCAGCGATACAGATAACCGTACCATAGGTACAACCACAACGGAGGGGTATCTGTTGAGAGGCCAGACAAACGTGTGGTTCCTAAAGAGGGGCAGCAGCCTTTTCAGTAGTTGCAAGGGCAAAAGTCTGGATGATTGACTGATCTGGCCTTGTAACAATAACCAAATCGGCCTTGCTGTGCTGGTACTGCGAACGGCTGAAAGCAAGGAGAAACTACGGCCGTTATTTTTCCCGAGGGCATGCAGCTTTACTGTATGATTAAATGATAATCGTGACCTCTTGGGTAAAATATTCCGGAGGTAAAATAGTCCCCCATTCGGATCTCCGGGCGGGGACTACTCAAGAGGATGTCGTTATCAGGAGAAAGAAAACTGACGTTCTACGGATCGGAGCGTGGAATGTCAGATCCCTTAATCGGGCAGGTAGGTTAGAAAATTTAAAAAGGGAAATGGATAGGTTAAAGTTAGATATAGTGGGAATTAGTGAAGTTCGGTGGCAGGAGGAACAAGACTTCTGGTCAGGTGACTACAGGGTTATAAACACAAAATCAAATAGGGGTAATGCAGGAGTCGGTTTAATAATGAATAGGAAAATAGGAATGCGGGTAAGCTACTACAAATAGCATAGTGAACGCATTATTGTGGCCAAGATAGATACGAAGCCCACACCTACTACAGTAGTACAAGTTTATATGCCAACTAGCTCTGCAGATGACGAAGAAATTGAAGAAATGTATGATGAAATAAAAGAAATTATTCAGATAGTGAAGGGAGACGAAAATTTAATAGTCATGGGTGACTGGAATTCGAGTGTAGGAAAAGGAGAGAAGGAAACGTAGTAGGTGATTATGGATTGGGGGTAAGAAATGAAAGAGGAAGCCGGCTGGTAGAATTTTGCACAGAGCACAACTTGATCATAGCTAACACTTGGTTTAAGAACCATGATAGAAGGCTGTATACATGGAAGAACCCTGGAGATACTAAAAGGTATCAGATAGATTATATAATGGTAAGGCAGAGATTTAGGAACCAGGTTTTAAATTGTAAGATATTTCCAGGGGCAGATGTGGACTCTGACCACAATCTATTGGTTGTGACCTGTAGATTAAAACTGAAGAAACTGCAAAAAGGTGGGAATTTAAGGAGATGGGACCTGGATAATCTGAAAGAACCAGAGGTTGTACACAGTTTCAGGGAGAGCATAAGGGAACAATTGACAGGAATGGGGGAAAGAAATACAGTAGAAGAAGAATGGGTAGCTCTGAGGGATGAAGTAGTGAAGGCAGCAGAGGATCAAGTAGGTAAAAAGACGAGGGCTAGTAGAAATCCTTGGGTAACAGAAGAAATATTGAATTTAATTGACGAAAGGAGAAAATATAAAAATGCAGTAAATGAAGCAGGCAAAAAGGAATACAAACGTCTCAAAAATGAGATAGACAGGAAGTGCAAAATGGCTAAGCAGGGATGGCTAGAGGACAAATGTAAGGATGTAGAGGCTTATCTCACTAGGGGTAAGATAGATACTGCCAACAGGAAAATAAAAGAGACCTTTGGAGATAAGAGAACCACTTGTATGAACATCAAGAGCTCAGATGGAAACCCAGTTCTAAGCAAAGAAGGGAAAGCAGAAAGGTGGAAGGAGTATATAGAGGGTCTATACAAGGGCGATGTACTTGAGGACAATATTATGGAAATGGAAGAGGATGTAGATGTAGATGAAATGGGAGATGCGATACTGTGTGAAGAGTTTGACAGAGCACTGAAAGACCTGAGTCGAAACAAGGCCCCCGGAGTAGACAACATTCCATTGGAACTACTGACGGCCTTGGGAGAGCCAGTCCTGACAAAACTCTACCATCTGGTGAGCAAGATGTATGAAACAGGCGAAATACCCTCAGACTTCAAGAAGAATATAATAATTCCAATCCCAAAGAAAGCAGGTGTTGACAGATGTGAAAATTACCGAACAATCAGTTTAATAAGCCACAGCTGCAAAATACTAACACGAATACTTTGCAGACGAATGGAAAAACTAGTAGAAGCCGACCTCGGGGAAGATCAGTTTGGATTCCGTAGAAATACTGGAACACGTGAGGCAATACTGACCTTACGACTTATCGTAGAAGAAAGATTAAGGAAAGGCAAACCTACGTTTCTAGCATTTGTAGACTTAGAGAAAGCTTTTGACAATGTTGACTGGAATACTCTCTTTCAAATTCTAAAGCTGGCAGGGGTAAAATACAGGGAGCGAAAGGCTATTTACAATTTGTACAGAAACCAGATGGCAGTTATAAAAGTCGAGGGACATGAAAGGGAAGCAGTGGTTGGGAAGGGAGTAAGACAGGGTTGTAGCCTCTCCCCGATGTTATTCAATCTGTATATTGAGCAAGCAGTAAAGGAAACAAAAGAAAAATTCGGAGTAGGTATTAAAATCCATGGAGAAGGAATAAAAACTTTGAGGTTCGCTGATGACATTCTAATTCTGTCAGAGACAGCAAAGGACTTGGAAGAGCAGTTGAACGGAATGGATGGTGTCTTGAAGGGAGGATATAAGATGAACATCAACATAAGCAAAACGAGGATAATGGAATGTAGTCGAATTAAGTCGGGTGATGTTGAGGGTATTAGATTAGGAAATGAGACACTTAAAGTAGTAAAGGAGTTTTGCTATTTGGGGAGCAAAATAACTGATGATGGTCGAAGTAGAGAGGATATAAAATGTAGACTGGCAATGGCAAGGAAAGCGTTTCTGAAGAAGAGAAATTTGTTAACATCGAGTATAGATTTAAGTGTCAGGAAGTCATTTCTGAAAGTATTTGTATGGAGTGTAGCCATGTATGGAAGTGAAAACTGGACGGTAAATAGTTTGGACAAGAAGAGAATAGAAGCTTTCGAAATGTGGTGCTACAGAAGAATGCTGAAGATTAGATGGGTAGATCACATAACTAATGAGGATGTATTGAATAGGATTGGGGAGAAGAGACGTTTGTGGCACAACATGACCAGAAGAAGGGATCGGTTGATAGGACATGTTCTGAGGCATCAAGGGATCACCAATTTAGTATTGGAGGGCAGTGTGGAGGGTAAAAATCGTAGGGGGAGACCAAGAGATGAATACACTAAGCAGATTCAGAAAGATGTAGGTTGCAGTAGGTACTGGGAGATGAAGAAGCTTGCACAGGATAGAGTAGCATGGAGAGCTGCATCAAACCAGTCTCAGGACTGAAGACCACAACAACAACAGTATTCTTCAGATCTATGTTATGTGTGAAGATGACGCGAAGCTTTCCTCTGTCTTTTTGAATATATATTTCATTTTAAAACTATTGTCTTTGAATATTTTATAGGAATAGTTACTCTCCCTACCCCACTGTTTATCATTACCAATTACCACATGTGGTGTCCCGCCCCGGTAGCTGAATGGTCAGCGTGATGGATTGTAGTGGGGAGCTTAGAGTGTTCCATATTTTGCTGGAGGAACGAAGTACTTCCGTGATCGAAAAATTGCACAGGTCAGTTACGTTTACAAGGACAGTAGTCGATAACAAAAGTATTCGCCTATAATGCCTGCGTCAGTATTTTGTAGAATTTTAGAACATGTTTCACATTCTCGCATTGATTACTCATCTGTATGAATCAACTTGAATTCTGCAATCAATAAACGTGCCATACCCAACTCGTTCTATCCGTTCACGAGGCCCAGAAGGCAACAGAAACCAACGCCCTGGTTAGTCAAGTGTTTCAAGACTTCTAGAAAGCCTCCGATACAATTCCGCGCTGTTAGCTAATGAATAAACGAAGAGCAGACGGAATGTCAGTTTCATTTTGTGAGTGGCGTGAGGACAAATAGAGTGCAGCAGTCATTCTTAAGGGTGAGAAATCATCAGACGTAAATGTAATGTCGAGACTACACCGTTGGACTACTATAGGCGAATTATTTTTCGCAGTACTTGTACAAATGATCTAACGGATAACGTCAAAAGTGCCATGAGGCTCCCCGCTGATGACACTGCTGTATACGGGAAGTACAAACGGTGGGAAATTGTAGCAATGCGCAGGAAGACCGGCAGAGAATCGACTCTTGGTGCGAGGAAAGATATTCGACTTTCAATTTAACGCACTGCACATACACTCCTGGAAATTGAAATAAGAACACCGTGAATTCATTGTCCCAGGAAGGGGAAACTTTATTGACACATTCCTGGGGTCAGATACATCACATGATCACACTGACAGAACCACAGGCACATAGACACAGGCAACAGAGCATGCACAATGTCGGCACTAGTACAGTGTATATCCACCTTTCGCAGCAATGCAGGCTGCTATTCTCCCATGGAGACGATAGTAGAGATGCTGGATGTAGTCCTGTGGAACGGCTTGCCATGCCATTTCCACCTGGCGCCTCAGTTGGACCAGCGTTCGTGCTGGACGTGCAGACCGCGTGAGACGACGTTTCATCCAGTCCCAAACATGCTCAATAGGGGACAGATCCGGAGATCTCGCTGGCCAGGGTAGTTGACTTACACCTTCTAGAGCGCGTTGGGAGGCACGGGATACATGCGGACGTGCATTGTCCTGTTGGAACAGCAAGTTCCCTTGCCGGTCTAGGAATGGTAGAACGATGGGTTCGATGACGGTTTGGATGAACCGTGCACTATTTAGTGTCCCCTCGACGATCACCCGTGGTGTATGGCCAGTGTAGGAGATCGCTCCCCACACCATGATGCCAGGTGTTGGCCCTGTGTGCCTCGGTCGTATGCAGTCCTGATTGTGGCGCTCACCTGCACGGCGCCAAACACGCATACGACCATCACTGGCACCAAGGCAGAAGCGACTCTCATCGCTGAAGACGACACGTCTCCATTCGTCCCTCCATTCACGCCTGTCGCGACACCACTGGAGGCGGGCTGCACGATGTTGGGGCGTGAGCGGAAGACGGCCTAACGGTGTGCGGGACCGTAGCCCAGCTTCATGGAGACGGTTGCGAATGGTCCTCGCCGATACCCCAGGAGCAACAGTGTCCCTAATTTGCTGGGAAGTGGCGGTGCGGTCCCCTACGGCACTGCGTAGGATCCTACGGTCTTGGCGTGCATCCGTGCGTCGCTGCGGTCCGGTCCCAGGTCGACGGGCACGTGCACCTTCCGCCGACCACTGGCGACAACATCGATGTACTGTGGAGACCTCACGCCCCACGTGTTGAGCAATTCGATGGTACGTCCACCCGGCCTCCCGCATGCCCACTATACGCCCTCGCTCAAAGTCCGTCAACTGCACATACGGTTCACGTCCACGCTGTCGCGGCATGCTACCAGTGTTAAAGACTGCGATGGAGCTCCGTATGCCACGGCAAACTGGCTGACACTGACGGCGGCGGTGCACAAATGCTGCGCAGCTAGCGCCATTCGACGGCCAACACCGCGGTTCCTGGTGTGTCCGCTGTGCCGTGCGTGTGATCATTGCTTGTACAGCCCTCACGCAGTGTCCGGAGCAAGTATGGTGGGTCTGACACACCGGTGTCAATGTGTTCTTTTTTCCATTTCCAGGAGTGTAAATAGCCAGATGCCCATTACTGTATGATTACACGATTGCAGAACAAACACTGAAAGCAGTCACATCCATTGAACGTTTGGGAGTATGCGTATGCCGGCCGTTGTGGCCGAGCGGTTCTAGGCGCTACAGTCTCGAACCGCGCGAACACTACGGTCGCAGGTTCGAATCCTGCCTCGGGCATGGATGTGTGTGATGTCCTAAGGTTGTTTAGGTTTAAGTAGTTCTAAGTTCTAGGGGACTGATGACCATAGAAGTTAAGTCCCATAGTGCTCAGAGCCATTTTTGGAGTATGCGTACACAACGGTTTAAAGCGGAACGACCACATAAAGATAGTGGCAGGTAACATAGATACCAGACTGAGATTCACGGAAAACATCCTCAGTTAGTGTAGAAAGAATTAAATTTTCACTCTGCAGAGGAGTGTGCGCTGATATGAAACTTCCTGGCAGATTAAAACGGTGTGCCGGACCGAGACTCGAACTTGGGACCCTTGCCTTTCGTAGACAAATGCTCTACCAACATTTTTTTTTAATCTCATTTTGTTCGCTTTTGTTCGTTGCATCTGCTCGGGGCGGACGTCGTAAGACATCCGTTTAAGTTCGTTATTGATCGATTAACTCAGTTTTTTTTAATCCAGAGGGCAGCTAACCCTCTGACCGAACACGCTGAGCTACCGTGCCGGCTTACCAACTGAGCTACCGAAGCACGACTCACACCACATCCTCAATTCCGTCAGTGCTCGTCTCCTACCTTCCAAACTTCGCAGAAGCTCTCCTGCATACCTTGCAGAGCTAGCACTCTGCTGCAGAGTTAAAATTGCAAGCTGGAAACCTCCCATAGGCTGTGGCTAAGCCATGTCTCCGCAGTATCCTTTCTTCAAATGGTTCGAGTCTCTGTCCGGCACACAGTTTTAATCTGCCAGGAAGTCTCAGGAAGTGTAGTCCATAACCCTCGTTCGACAAATGCTCTAATATTACTTATCAGTCAAGAAATTATAGAGCAAGTACAGCTGATTTCGGGGGTACCGCAGGCATATGTGATAGGAACGTTACTGTTCATGCAGTATGTATATGATCTAGTGAAATGCGTCGGTACCATTACAAGGATATCCACCGACGTTGCGGTTGTCTATAATAAGACAACAAAGCCAGTAGACAGTAATGATTTGGAGAAGGGACTGTAGAGATTAGTGGTACAGAGTCTGCCAGTTGACCCACAATCCGAATGATTGTAGTATTGCGCATACATACAGAAAGAAAGCCATTCAGCGTTGATAACAAAATGATGAAACAGTAGCGACCGTGAAATGTCTAAGACTACCTACCCTGAGTGGCCACATAAAGCAAATAGTAGGAAAAACAGATGGCCGACTGTGATTCATAGGAAGTATCTTAAATAAATATTATTCAACCACTAAAAAATGGCTCTGAGCACTATGCGACTTAACTTCTAAGGTCATCAGTTGCCAAGAACTTAGAACTAATTAAACGTAACGAACCTAAGGACATCACACACATCCATGCCCGAGGCAGGATTCGAACCTGCGACCGTAGCGGTGTCGCTCGGCTCCAGACTGTAGCGCCTAGAACCGCACGGCCACTCCGGCACGGCTTCAACCACTAAAGATTAGGCTTACAATGAGCCATTATTGAGTATTGTTAATCAGCCTGTTACCCTTGCCAGGTAGGAATGATGGAAGAGGTAGAGAACCCACAACGAAGAGTGGCGCATTTCGGAAGGGGATCGTTTATTCAGCACAAGACTGTTACAGAGATGGTCACTGGTAGACGCTTCAAGACAGGCCTTGTGCATCACGGAGAGATCTACTACGAAACTCTCCGGAAAAAGTCGAACAACAAACAACATATTGCATCTTCCCAAGTACGGCTCGAGAAATGACAGCAACGTGAAAATTATAGAAATTAGAGCTACTACAAAGTGCTACCAAGAGCCGATCTTCCAACGCGCCATTCGCAAATGGAACATGGAGCGGGGATCAGTTAATGGTACCAGGAGTGCCCTCAGCTACAGAACTTCAAGTGGCTTGCGGAGTACTGAAACCGATGATGATGCAGAGGAGTGCCAAAGAAGAGCTTCAGGTTTCATTACAGATTCACATAGAAGCGCGAAAGCGCACTGGAGATGCTCCTCCAACTTCACGCAGATCTGCGAAAGAGTTTTTGTGAATCACGGTGTGGTTTACTGTTAAAATTCTCAGAGTATTCATTCCTGGAAAAGTCGTCCAATGTAGTGCTCCACTCTACACATATCTCACGAAAAGACCATGAAGGTAAAAGTACTGATATTCGATCTTGCACTGGAGCTTACGAAAAATCTTTCTTCCCGTGGACCATTTCCGACTGAAACAGGAAAGGAAGCCACCCAACATATGGTGACTTACGGAGTACAGATGGAGACCCTGTGACCTTGATAAATGAAATATGAGGGCTCATGTTCACAGATGATGCGAAAGCTAAGCCGGCAGAGTTGCATGACTCGATCTTTTTCTATGTACAGGAGGTAGTTGTGATGGCAGATTCGATTGAAAATTTGCAAAGTAATATTTCAGAGCTATATCAGAAATGTAAAGACTATGGTATGAAGATTAGCATCTCCAAAACGAAAGTAATGTTAGTGGGAAAGAGATATAAACGGATTGAGTGCCAAATATTAGGAACAAAGTTAGAACAGGTGGACGGCTTCAAGTACTTAGGATGCATATTCTCACAGGATGGCAACATAGTGAAAGAACTGGAAGCGAGGTGTAGCAAAGCTAATGCAGTGAGCGCTCAGCTACGATCTACTCTCTTCTGCAAGGAGGAAGTCAGTACCAAGACTAAGTTATCTGTGCACCGTTCAATCTTCCGACCAACTTTGTTGCATGGAAGCGAAAGCTGGGTGGATTCAGGTTACCTCATCAATAAGGTTGAGGTTACGGATATGAAAGTTGCTAGGGTGATTGCACTAGTAGATGGGAACAATGGCAGGAGGGTGTCCACAACGAGGAAATCAAAGAAAAACTGGGAATGAACTCTATAGATGTAGCAGTCAGGGCGAACAGGCTTAGATGGTGGGGTCATGTTACACGCGTGGGAGAAGCAAGGTTAACCAAGAGACTCATGGGTTCAGCAGTAAAGGGTAGGAGGAGTCGGGGTAGACGAAGGAGAAGGTACCTGGATACGATTAAGAATGATTTTGAAGTAATAGGCCTAACATCAGAAGAGGCACCAATGTTAGCACTGAATAGGGGATGATGGAGGAATTTTATAAGGGGGACTATGCTCCAGACTGAACGCTGAAAGGCGTAATCAGTCTTAAATGATGATGATGAGGAGGGTGAGTGTGTTTAATAAGTGAGTCAACACAATTTTTTTCCTCGGCCAGTTTCGGCCGGGTGGGACGTCGTGAAATATTCCCTCTTCAGCTACCATTGTACCATGAAGTTTCTATAGGTGGCTACTCTATGCGTAGCCTTCAAAGTGATGTCTATAACGGAGGTATGTTCCAAGCAGAGAGTTGTCACTGACTTTCTTCTGACGGAAAATAAGAGCATCACAGATATTCTTAGGCGCTTGAAACTTATATAAATTTTTAACTTAAACTGGAATAACTGAGAATGTAAAACTACCACGTTTTTAGTCAAATTGCTTAATGCAACTGAACTTATAAAACGTCAGAGTGAAACTTAACGTGCTGTCACTCCGCTTGTCTTCATCGTTTCAACACTGACCTGCAGAATTTTCCCTGACAAATACAGCTCAAACCTATTCTATTTATTTATGACCGACAATACACAAATGCAACGCAATATGACTATTAATTAACACAAAAGAATGACCGTGAATTACAGGAAATCCTAACAATAACCCATACATTTCATAAGTCACTTACCTCACAGAAAATCTTCATGACACGAACTACAGCAATCACAAGTACACAGCCAGCCAAATAAAAAGATTCTAACTCCTGTAGGCTCTAACCACTAATAGGCATGTGGTTAGCAAAGGAAAGATGTTGCAGAGCAAACAATGTATTTAGCAGATTTTACCATAATCATGTGACATCCAACGCCAAAATTTATATAATCTTCTATAATTCCATTATCATTTTACAATCCATTTCGAACCAATATTAAATCTCCATGACGGACACACTTCCAGACCATCCGCTCGCGCCAACACCGCTTCTAACCTCTTTCACTGCTAACTATTAACTTCTATGATAACTAATTGAAACCCTCAGCTGCCGACAGGTGTTGTTCATATACCTCGATGGGGACAGCTGAAAATTTGTGCCCCGACCGGGACTGGAAACCGGGATCTCCTGCTTACATGGCATAAGCTCTAACCATCTGAGCCATCGACAGTTGGGAATGTGGGGCGCACAGAAAGCGTGCAAGGGATACGTTCCTGCAGTCGCGCTATTCACCTGTGTCCTCAAATGCATTGAGGTATATCAACAACACCTGTCGGCAGCTGAGGGTTTCAATTAATTATCATTTATTCTAGAGAAGTTGCACGGTCATCAATGAAATCTGCTCTTCCGAGAAAAGTTACTGTCCTCGTATATTAACTTCTAATTGCGAGTCTGACCAGCCACAGTCTCTTACAGAGGACGCACAGCGCTGGCAGTGGTATTAATGCAGTCTAAAGGGCTGCCAAGATACAAACATATGAACAGGCTACTTACACGCTTGCAGAACATCTACGGAGACTTGACAGTGAACAAAAGCACGACGAGTCGTTGGGCGAGGCGTCTGTCATCATCTCAGCAAGGTCGCGCAAACCTGTCTGATCTCTTGCGTGACGGCTGGCCGGACACAGCTGCGACTCCTGCAACGTGCGGACACTCTCATATGAACTGATCGAAAGATCGCCATCTAACACCTTGCGAGCCCGCATCTCGTGGTCGTGCGGTAGCGTTCTCGCTTCCCACGCCCGGGTTCCCGGGTTCGATTCCCGGCGGGGTCAGGGATTTTCTCTGCCTCGTGATGGCTGGGTGTTGTGTGCTGTTCTTAATTTAGTTAGGTTTAAGTAGTTCTAAGTTCTAGGGGACTGATGACCATAGATCTTAAGTCCCATAGTGCTCAGAGCCATTTGAACCATTTTTTTAACACCTTGCGGCAAAACTGGATGTTTCTCTAGGTAGTGCTGACATACTCGTACGCCATTTGGGGTACTCCATGGTGTGTGCTCGCTGGGTTCTCGCCACCTAACGGAAGTTTGGTTCAATGGAGGTGTACTCCGCGGGAATCAGCATGGGTTTCGAAAAAGACGATCGTGTGAAACCCAGCTCGCGCTATTCATCCACGAGACCCAGAGGGCCATAGACAGGTGTTCACAATTAGATGCCGTGTTTACTGACTTCCGCAAGGCGTTTAATACAGTTACCCACAGTCGTTTAATGAATAAAGTAAGAGCATATGGACTATCAGACCAATTGTGTGATTAGATTGAAGAGTTCCTAGTTAACAGAACGCAGCATGTCATTCTCAATGGAGAGAAGTCTTCCGAAATAGGAGCGACTTCAGGCGTGCCGCAGTGGAGTGTCGTAGGACCATTGCTATTCACAATATACATAAATGACCTTGTGGATAACATCGGAAGTTCACTGGGGCTTTTTGCGGATGATGCTGTAGTATATCGAGAGGTTGTAACAATGGGAAATTGTACTGAAATACAGGAGGATCTGCAACGAGCTAACGCATGTTGCAGGGAATGGCCATTGAATCTCAATGTAGACATGTGTAATGTGCTGCGAATACAAAGAAATATAGTTCCCCTATCATTTAGCTACAAAGTAGCAGGTCAGCAACTGGAAGCAGTTAATTCCATAAATTATCTGGGAGTACGCATTAGGAGTGATTTAAAATGGAATGATCATATAAAGTTGATCGTCGCTAAAGCAGATGCCAGACTGAGAATCATTGGAAGAATCCTAAGGAACTGCAACCCGAAAACAAAGGAAGTAGGTTACAATACGCTTGTTTGCCCACTGCTTGAACACTGCCCACCGGTGTAGGATCAGTACCGGATATGTTTGATAGAAGAGATGGAGAAGATCCAACGGAGAGCAGCGCGTTTCGTTACAGGATCATTTAGTAATCACAAAAGCGTTACGGAGATGACAGATTAACTCCAGTGGAAGACTCTGCAAGAGAGACACTGAGTAGCTCGGTACGGGCTTTTGTCAAAGTTTCGAGAACATACCTTCAGCGAAGAGTCAAGCAGTATATTGCTCCCTCCTACGTACGAGGGCAGTTCAACAAGTAATGCAACACATTTTTTTTCTCGGCCAATTTTGGTTGAAAATACCGGAAATTTCTTGTGGAATATTTTCAAACATTCCCGCTTTGTCTCGTATAGTTTCATTGACTTCCGACAGGTGGCAGCGCTGTACGGAGCTGTTAAAATGGCGTCTGTAACGGATGTGCGTTGCAAACAACGGTCAGTGATCGAGTTTCTTTTGGCGGAAAACCAGGGCATCTCAGATATTCATAGGCGCTTGCAGAATGTCTACGGTGATCTGGCAGTGGACAAAAGCACGGTGAGTCGTTGGGCAAAGCGTGTGTCATCATCGACGCAAGGTCAAGCAAGACTGTCTGATCTCCAGCGTGCGAGCCGGCCGTGCACAGCTGTGACTCCTGCAGTGGCGGAGCGTGCGAACACACTCGTTCGAGATGATCGACGGATCACCATCAAACAACTCAGTGCTCAACTTGACATCTCTGTTGGTAGTGCTGTCACAATTGTTCACCAGTTGGGATATTCAAAGGTTTGTTCCCGCTGGGTCCCTCGTTGTCTAACCGAACACCATAAAGAGCAAAGGAGAACCATCTGTGCGGAATTGCTTGCTCGTCATGTGGCTGAGGGTGACAATTTCTTGTCAAAGATTGTTACAGGCGATGAAACATGGGTTCATCACTTCGAACCTGAAACAAAACGGCAATCAATGGAGTGGCGCCACACCCACTCCCCTACCAAGAAAAAGTTTAAAGCCATACCCTCAGCCGGTAAAGTCATGGTTACAGTCTTCTGGGACGCTGAAGGGGTTATTCTGTTCGATGTCCTTCCCCATGGTCAAACGATCAACTCTGAAGTGTATTGTGCTACTCTTCAGAAAGTAAAGAAGCGACTTTAGCGTTTTCGTAGGCACAATAATCTGAACGAACTTCTCCTTCTTCATGACAACGAAGGACCTCACACAAGTCTTCGCACCCGAGAGGAGCTCACAAAACTTCAGTGGACTGTTCTTCCTCATGCACCCTACAGCCCCGATCTCGCACCGTCGGATTTCCATATGTTTGGCCCAATGAAGGACGCAATCCGTGGGAGGCACTACGCGGATGATGAAGAAGTTATTGATGCAGTACGACGTTGGCTCCGACATCGACCAGTGGAATGGTACCGTGCAGGCATACAGGCCCTCATTTCAAGGTGGCGTAAGGCCGTAGCATTGAATGGAGATTACGTTGAAAAATAGTGTTGTGTAGCTAAAAGATTGGGGAATAACCTGGTGTATTTCAATGCTGAATAAAAAACACCTGTTTCAGAAAAAAATGTGTTGCATTACTTATTGAACTGCCCTCGTATATCTCGCGAAGAGACCATCAGGATAAAATCAGAGAAATTAGAGTCCACACAGAGGCATACCGACAATCTTTCTTCACACGAACCATACGAGACTTGAATAGAAGGGAGAACCGATAGAGGTACTCAAAGTACCCTCCGCCACACATCATCAGGTAGCTTGCGGAGTATGGTTGTAGATGTAGATGATGATGATGAGGTTATTGATATATCAAGTCTTTGCCTCGGACCTAGAGAGGTAACGTGCGGGCATACGAGCCCTCCCAGTAAGGTGGCAAAGGCTGTCGTAGTGAGCGGGGATTATACTACGAAACTGATTTTTTTGCCAGAAGATTGTGGAATAACACCGTGTATTGGAATCCTGAGTGAAAGCAACATGCTTTCAGGAAAAAAGGTGTTACATTACTCGTACTTACTGATTGCCCCTCGTAATAATGAAACATTTCGCAGTGGTATACGTTAAGAAAATTGTCTGAAGCATGCAGCCGCGGCATGTGTTCAAGCACCTGTGAGCCATCCACCGAGTGTTGATGACTCGAGGCGACAAGAACTTCGGGAGTATTTTATTTGCAGAAATTTTGTTTTACAGCCGAGTGCTGCCAAACAGTGCTACTGTGTAACTCTCACCGCGGAAATAAGCAGCCGGCTTTGTCTGGGAAGCGACCTTCAACATCCGTGAACTTGCCCTCTTCCCCGACGCGCCGCTTTACGATAAGCTGAAAGATTAATGTGCTGTGTTTCGCGTCGGCGCGGTCCGCAGCCAGCTGCGGCGCGCCCCTGTTTCTCATCTGCCGGAGTGGCTGGCTGGCTTTACTGTCGACCGTTACGCAGCGCCGCGCGCTCGGCGCCGCGGCCTGCGATATTACAGGCAGAGCGTCCCGGTGCCACAAACCGCGGCTGACGTCTCTGCCGCCGCCGCCGCGCCGCCACCGCCGCCGTATAAATTCTTTCTGGCTGCCACCGGCGCCGGAGATACCGCGCGCCTGACGGGCAGCGAGTAGCGTGCTTGACGTGGTTTCTCCCGGGCAGAGCTTCTTCCCCTGTCGCGAGCTGTCTGGGGAGGCGGAGAGCGACCCGACGCGTCTTGCCGCACCGGAGTCGCAGTGTATATATACATATAAAGCTACATCTCTGCTAACCTTTTACAGCGGAGACAAAGGAAAGCCGTCAGCCACTGAGAGAGAAGACGCTTCGGTTGTCTCTGACGCTCGAATAAGGGCAGTCAGCAAGTCGGTGTCCATCTTTCGGCATTCTACATCTACACTGTGCACGCCACCTAAACATGTGTGGTGGTGAGTATACCCGGAACCACTGTCTTCCACCCCCTTTTCTGTTCCATTAACGAATGGTGCGTGGGAGAAACGATTTTAAGTTGACTAACAAGTACACTGTTTTTGTTTATTTGAAGCTAATTTTCTGGTTATTGGGCTGTGTTAAGGAAACAGCTGACTAGTTCTTAGGAAACCAGACATAATGAACAAAAATGCAATCGGCATGCATAGTGTGTTGCTATCAAACTTGTTTCTTGACGTTGAAATAACACTTTCAAAAATGTTCAAATGTGTCTGACATCTTATGGGACTTAACTGCTAGGGTCATCAGTCCCTAAGCTTACACAATACTTAACCTAAATTATTCTAAGGACTAACACACACACACACCCACGCCCGAGGGAGGACTCGAACCTCTGCTGGGACCAGCCGCACAGTCCATGACTGCAGCGCCTTAGCCCGCTCGGCTAATACCGCACGGCAAATAATACTTTACACAATGGAAAATAAACTACATAATATTACAGAATAAATGGTTATAACGCTATATTCTGTGAGGCCTTTGCATTGGCTTGGAAACTTTTAACCAGAGAACATTTATATTATGCACCAAACACGGTTTTTAACAGTATAATTAAACTTTACTCAATGGGCAGTGTTACATGCAACACTTAAAATGCATCTTATTGTGTATAATACTGTCCGCTGCCTGAAGTTCAGTTGCAGTGTGAAAAACTTGTTTTTTGTACAACATAAATGAAGAATGCTGAGTTTAACAGTTTCTAAGACAATATGAAGACCTCATAAAATTTAGCACAAAACCATTCACGCTTCAATATATTTTCTGGTTATTGGGCTATTTTCAGGAAACAGCTGACGTGTTCTTAGGTAACCAGACATAATGAACAAAAACGCAATCCGCATGCATAGTTTGTTGCTATCAAACTTGTTTCTTGACTTTGAAATAACGCGTAACACAGTGGAAAATAAACTACAAAATATTACAGGTTAAATGGTTATAACGCTAAATTTTTCGAGGTCTTGACATTGGCTTAGAAACTGTTAACCTGAGAACATTGATGTTATGCACCAGACATCGTTTTTAACAGTATAACTAAACATTAGACAATGGGCAGTATTATATGCAACAATTAAAATACATCGTACTGTGTATAATACTATCCGCTGCCTAAAATTCAGTTACAGTGTTAAAAAACATTCTAAGGCAATGTCAAGATTTCACAAAATTTAGCGCAAAACCATTTAAACTTTAATATTGCGTGGTTTAATTACTTATTGTGTTTTACATTTTGTATTGTGTAAAGTGTAATTTCAACGATGAGAAACAAGTTTTATGCGCAACACTCTCTGCAAGTGGATTGTGTATTGACTTACAGAAAATATTGTGTGATTACTTAAGAACTAGTGCTCCATTCAGACGCTAGTTAGTTGATTCCTGAAGATGGCCCAGTACGCCTAGTTAAAAAATGGTTCAAATGGCTCTGAGCACTATGGGACTTAACATCTGAGGTCATCAGTAACCTAGAACTTAGAACTACTTAAACCTAACTAACCTAAGGACACCATACTCATCTATGCCCGAGGCAGGATTCGAACCTGCGACCGTAGGGGTCACGCGGTTCCAGACTGAAGGGTCCACAACCGCTCGGCTGCAGCGTCCGGCAGTACGCCTACTTTAAAATAAGCGAACATCAGTACAAAACAAAAATAAGTTCACTTATTCAATCCTAACTATGGAATTGTTCTAATAAATAGTAACGGAGAAGTCCATAAATAACGGAAAACGACTGTAGGTAAAGCTCTATATGAAGTCTAATTTATTTAATTTTCTCGTCATGATTACTTTGCAAGATGTGCGTGGGAGAAAATGGAAACACTGGTAGAGGCTGATGTCAGCAAAAATCAGTTTGGAAATGAAGGTATACGTAAGGCAGCATCGATCCTTTGACTTATCTAAGACGACAGGTTAAGGAAAGGCAAATCTACTTTCGTAGCTTTTGTAGATTTGGAGAAAGATATTACGAGTAAAATACAGGGAGCAAAAGCGTATATACAATTTGCACAGAAACCACACAGCAACTATAAGAGTCGAGGGGCATGAAAGGGAAGCAGAGGCTGAGAATGGAGTGAGACAAGGTTGTAGCATATCCGTTTGTACATTGAGCAGTAAAAGAAGTGAAAAACTATTTAGACTTGGAGTTGAAGTTCAGGGAGGAGAAATTAAAATTTTGAGGCTTGCCGATGACATTGCAGTTCCGTCAGAGACAGCAAATAACTTGGAAGAGTAGTTGAACAGAATGGATAGCGTCTTGAAAAGAGGATATAAGATAAAAATCTGCAAAAGCAGGGCAAGGATACCGGAATGTAGTCGAATTAAATCAGGTGATGCTGAAGGAATTACATTACGAAACCGGAGATAAGAAGTACTAGATGAGTGATGCAATTTCGGGCAGAAAGATATTGATGCTGGCCGAAGCAGAGAGGATATAAAATGTAGATCGTCAGTGGGAAGAAAAGCGTTTCTGGAGAAGAGTAATTTGTTAACATTGAATATAAACTTAAGTGTTAGCAAGTTTTTTTTGAAGGTATTTGAAATGTAGACTTTTTCGAAAGTAAAACTTGGCGGTAAACAGTTCAGACAAGAAGAGAATAGCAGCTTTTGAAATATGGCGCAACAGAGGAATGCCTAAGTTTAGATGGGTAGATCATGTAATCAATAACGAGGTGTTGAACAGAACTGGAGAGAAAAGAAATTTGTGGCATAACTTGACTAAAAGAAGGGGTCGGTTAGTAGGACGCATTCTAAGACATTAAGGGTCCATCAGTTGGAAGGATGTGCTTGGGTTGGGGGGGGGGGGAGTGATTATTACAGACGGAGATCAAGAGATGTATACAGCAAATGTTTTGAAAAGGATGTGCGCTGCAGTAGTTATTCGGAGATGTAGGTGTTGCTCAGGATAGAGTAGCGTGAATAGTTCCTCCAAACCAATCTTCAGAATGAAGACCACAAATTTTTCACACATATGTGTTGTCATTTTACTAAACCCTGTTTCAGGAAGAACCGAGCCATCCTCAGTTATCTACATACCACGAAAAAGACAAGAATAGTAGCTACAGTTATCAACTGTAAAGACATTCATAAAATACTACCTAATTACCATTTAAGACTTACCTATATTTACAATGTGGCATCATAATTCAAATGTATGACAAATCATATATCCTGCGAGTAAGTAACTGTAGCACCAGCATAGATTCAGCACACACTATGTAACGCGGCGGAGCACGTGGCAAGACTGAGATATGATCCTCAGTCACGAAAACATTGGAAAAGTAGATAAAATCATAACCAAACATACTATGCAGGACCAACGAATACTCTTAGAGATTATATAAATGCGTTAACTTCCCTATCATTGACTTAACCACCAAATGAGCAGGACTAAGTGAAATAATGGAGCCTTTATTGTATCAGCAGGAGATCTGAAGCTACCATTTTAGCAAACGGAACAAAATTTTCGTTCGACCTTCGCTGTATTAATTATATCATTAGCTGAAATATAATGTTCAGAAGACTGAACATACCCCCTTAACAAATCATTCAAACTTTGTCAACAGCTTACAAATATATTACAATACTTTATTCATATAATGTATGAGATGCCTAATGGTATGACAACCGAAGAAAAAAAAATTATTCAAGGGCCTTGTACTAGCCTAACAGCATCCATAAATACTTAAATTGTCTGAATTGGAAACTGAAAACCGCATAATATGAACTTTTAATCTTATAAAATGTTACTGAGTGTATCTACAATAATTTTTCACAAAGTGCGTCAGTTCTAATCATCATTTTATTATCTTAGAAAAATATTCATCAACCTCAAATCCAAAAAGTTTTACAAAAACAAAAATTCACAACTAACTGTCTATTTAAACATGATATGAATATTTATACGACATATACATTTATAGCTCGCTTAGATTAGATCTTACGGTATTGAAGCTACATATAACTCTCAGGAATAGTTATTATTGTGCAGCTCCAGTTATCATAGCTACCTGAAAAATATGTTTACACTGCTACATTAGCAACGACATGCAATACACTCCCTTTGTCAGAAAAGTTCGAAGACAGTCTTCTTTTTAAATTGAAAATTACACTTACCAAGAGATGTTCCTGGCTCGTATCAGTATACAATTACGAATGTGCCTTTGAAGCAAGCAGGGATATTTTTAACTGCGATGCTTGTAAGATCATTTGTCACAGCCACTTGCATGTCTGCGATTTCCTGATGAAGCTTCCCTTTCGGTCGCCTTTTCACTTGTGGAAACAAGAAAAACATGAAAGGAGAGGTTCGGCGATTATGGCGGCTGTGGGATGGCAATAACAGAATGTGTGGCCAGATACTCGGTAATACGAGAGATAAAGCAGCATAGGGTCTTGAATTGTCTCACAGTAAGAACTAATCTTGAGAATGCCAAAAATCAGAGCGGCGACGTCGAATTACTTGCCGCAAACGCTTCAGGACTTGGTACAACATAAAGCTTCAGAGCTTGGTTCACTTTTATCTGGAAGAACATAGTCATGGTGAACTAATCCCTTACTATCAAAAATGTGACAACATTATCTGGTCTCGAAGGTAGTCGTTTGACATTTTTCGAGGCTGGTGATCCAGGACCCCACCATTCAGCACCTTGATGCTTCGCGTGAGAGTCATGCGGATGGTAGCAACTTTCGTCCTCTGCAATAATGTTTGACAGAAATGTAAGAACAAGTCTGGCTCCATCCAGTTATTCAGCAGAAGTTCTTCTTCTTTCTGTTCGTCTGTTAGTCTGTGAGGGTCGAGTTTTTCATTAAGTTTCCGTTTCACTAAACCATCGCTTAAAACTTATGACAAGTCACGATCCAAAATAAGTTCTTCTGATATGGCACTCACAGTTACATGACGGTCTTCTTGCAATAACTGCCTTAGACTCTCCACCTTTGCATCGATATGTGCTGTAGATGGACGACCAGCTATGGTATTGTCTTACACTGAATGTCTGTCCTCACGAAACCCTTTGTGCCTCCAGAAAACACGATTTATTGAACGTACCTAGCCTACATATGCTTGCTTAATCACTGTCCAAGTTTCACTAGGACTTTTTCCGAGCCTAACGCAGAACTTAAATGCAGTATTTGCTCACAATCAGCATCCATTGTGAAGTTAGGAAGGTAGGAGACGAGGTACTGGTGGAAGTAAAGCTGTGAGGACGGGGAGGTGAGTCGTGCTTGCGTAGCTCAGATGGTAGAGCACTTGCCGGCCAAAGGCAAAAGTCCCGAGTTCCAGTCTCGGTCCGGTACACAGTTTTAATCTTCCAGGAAAGTTTTAGCATCCATTGTGTCACCGTAACTAACGAGCCAGGAAGCCAGTGTGTTGCTAAGCACAGCCCTCCCACATAGTGATTTTATGTGGAAACTTGGCCAGGGTCATTTCAGAGATGCACACATAACAGGTAACATAAAAAATTTTTGTTCCTTTTTAGTGTTCCAAAGTGAGAAATAAAACAAAACCTGTTCTGGGTCTTTTCTGAGAAAGGGAGTAAATTAAACAAATCGCTATGTCTTGTATATACATTTATGAATATATTCCATATAAGTTACAGTTAATTATAAAATAGCTATTATCAGAGAAACGGAGGTACTCTAAAACTGGTTTCAAGAGTGTTATCATGACACGTCGAACCATGAAGTAACACCTAGTCTGTAGGTTGAAAAGGCCATTAAAACAACTTCTATACTAACTAAGCACGTAGGCCTACTGCATATCTATTTATTTAAGTGTAAAGTAATTATTATCAAAGAAGTGGAAGCACTGTCACACTGCCTACTAGTGTGTCACTATGACAATTTCAGACATCAAACTACATAACACCTCACCTAGAGATTGACAAAGCCATCATAGAAATTACCTCTCAGCAAGTAAATGTAGTATATTTCAACACACTTTCATTCGAAGGCAGTAATTACACGGGGGTCGCCAAGATTTATGATGAAATTAGAATTATATTAATACCGTCAGCTGCTGACGGGCGTTGATATATATATGAACGGGGACAGGTGACAATGTGTGACCAGACCGGGACTCGAACCCGGGATCTCCTGCTTACATGGCTGACACTCTAACCATCTGAGCCCTCTAGGGCACAGAGGATAGCGCGTCTGCAGGGACTATCTCGGGCACGCCTCCCGCGAGACCCACATTCTCACCTTGTATGTCCACACACTACATTCGTAGTGTCCCACCCCAACACACTCATTACTCGTGGATGACATTCTTACCAAGTCCCGTAAGAGTTCGGGGAATATGTGTGCATCCGCACAGAAGAAGAAGGTCATGGCCGGTATTGCCAGAACTATATACTTACATGGAATGGTGTCTGTTCTTTCGGATCTTTCGGACATGTCCGAAAGAACAGACACCATGTCCATATAAGAATATATAAGATTTGTATTGGTCCCCTGGATATTGCAAAAAGTGAGTCACGGTTCTCAGTAGTGCGTGTGACCACCACGGCCACCAATACATGCTCTGACATGTGCTCCCATGTTGTCCACCAAGTTGGTAAGGAGCTCTTGTGGTAGGGCGTACCATTCCTCTATCAACACGACTGACAACAGATGGATATTCACTGGCGCAAGTGAACGTGCAGCAATAGTTCCCTCAACGCAGCTCATAACTGCTCAGTGGTACTTAAGGTGGAGCAATGGCCAAGACAGTCCATTCACCGAGTATCTTCATGCATCAGGAGCTGCTCTACCTGCGCTGTTCAATCCATTTGCGTGTTGATACCCATAAAAATGAAATCAGGTCGAATGCATTCCACAAAAGATTCACATGCTGAAAGAGTAGTGTCTTAGTAACGTTGACCGGTTAGTGAAACGTGTTAAAATCTTTGGTGGTCAGTACCTCATACAAAGTTAGGCCTTACCACACCATAACACCTGGATCTTCAAAACGATCACGTTCGACAGTGTTTCAGTGTGCGTTACATCTTCCCACCTCTTTCCATATGAGGGAACGCCCAGAAGCTGCTCTTTTCCTAAAAGAGCACTTGACCTCACTCCTCGTTGCTCGACTCTCTATGCGCCTAGCACCTTCGCTAATAGGACCGTTACAAGAAATTAAATAAAGCACTAGAGGCATTTCGAAGCCACGAATCAGATTTGAGCCATCCAGGTACTGGTAGAGTATCGTCCCAGAAAGTAACGGTAGCCTCCGTTCGCAATCTCCACTACGCAGTCACAACAGTGGGGCTTTGTTAGCACCTACGTCGCTCTGATGATAGATGTGATAGAGTTTCATAGTCAAAATGGACTTTTAACAACTTTATGGAGCAACATAACGGGGCAATATCGTGGAAAAAATTACAGTGTCGCGTCGCGAGGCAATTACTAACTGAAATTTTGTCCGAAATACCGTTATGGGACTGTGGACTGATTTCAGTTAAGTGTCAGATAAGAAGAACTTGCCGCCTCCGTTACCTGTCGTGTGGAAGTTTGGATTGCAAACATATAGTAAACTCACTCGCCTATAACTCGGATGTTAATAACGTTGAAATAAGGAAATTTCATAGCCTTCCAATTTAAACATGTTCTAGTTCTATTTTCTGAATTTTGTAAAGTGATTGTACGTTTGTGAAACGTTTTAAATGAGTACCCATTTATTAATCCATGATGGATGGTTAATTCAGCACATGACTCTTAGTTACCCCAATAACAATCTTTTTTTTCAAGTTTCAGAAATTATGAAAATTTTTGTCAACATAGTGGCTGATATGTTAACAAGTGGACAAAAAATCAAAAGTAATCTGTTTTTGGCTATGAGTATTTTTCACTTGTCTACACAAGTGTTCCTCTGGCCAGTCTTGAGTGGGTGGCTCCTTACCAGCAACCCTTACCACCATCATCTTCAGATAAGGACACAGATCACCAACAACTTGCCCAGAGTCAAATCTTCGATGTTTCCGATTAAATATAAGTTTATATCTTTATTTCACATTACATCAGATGGTTTATGTCTTTTATTTCACAATAAGTCAGACACTGTCCAAGAAAGTATGCTGGGGAAATAAGTAGTCGCAATGCCTCCAGTACTGAAGCCGACCTTATTTCCAATTTGAGCATATACACTCTATATCGTGGAATCGCATTTCCTCTCCGTGCTTGCTATTCCTACATCAAACATTTAAAAAAAAAGCAGTGTTGTTGGATAATGTTTTAGATAGCTCTTCTCAAACATGAGAGTAATGCCTTGGTTTTTCCCCATCAGTATTCTGACTTGTTTCATGTGGATCGCCACGAAGTCATCGCCCCCCCCCCCCCTTCCCTCCATAATCCCATAATCTCTTCATTTCAGAACACAACTTATATTACAATGTCAATTATTTTTTGAATGTATTCCGATCTCTGTCCCCCGACCCTCTGCAATTTTCACTCTCTATAGCTCCCTTTACTTCCGTGATGTTTCAAAAAATGTCCAGTCGTTATGTCCCATCTTATTATCACTGTCTTCCATATGTTCCTTTCTTCGCTATATCTTTGGAGAACCTCCTCACTCATCTGTCCACTTCATTTTCAACATTAATCTTGTAATGGTCGCCTGGTCGTAGATATTGCTAATTGTTGTTAGCACTTGATGTTAGGTTGGCGCCATTAAAATGCATTGTGTTGTGGTAATCGCTGCTACTTGCTGGATCGCTGCTGTGTCTCGATGCTGATGCTGGCTCTAAATCTGGTTGTCTAGGGTTAAAAACATGAGGTCCCGTGTTTTTTATATGCTTTTGATGATAAAGAACGAGCGAAACCAACAAATATGTAAACTTCAACTATTTATTACTCTGGTGGCCATCTTAATTCCACTGTCCACCAAAGACCATGACACAACACAAAGTAGTACTTCCTTTACATGTTCTTTGCATTGTTTATCCACCTCAAACAATAACGCACAAACACACTCTACCAAAGTGACATTCCGACTGCGCCCTCGACCCTTCTTGCTGCTTGTATTTATAACATTGTCAAAGAACTACTAAAAAGAGATATAGTTTATAAGTCACATGTACATCTGTTATCATAATTTGTGCAGAAAAGTTATTAATTTGCATCGAGTGACATAATTTATCATGTTATAAAAATGACAGACAGATTTGTTGGCTTGACAGAATAATTCTTTGTTACAAAAAGGCCGTTTTTTAGAAGTTTGTCAATTGACTTCTCTAATTTGCATAAATAAGTAAATAACATGAATTATTAAGAATTACATTGGTTTTCGTCTAAAATAGGATTGATTTCGTGAATACTGAGTGAAACCGCTCCTAGTGAACAAATAGGTTTCACTGGGTGATTTTTATTTAAGGAGATCCAAAATACCTAAGTTGTCCACTATTTTTCGTACATCATATTAATTATTTAAGATGAACTCAGTGTTTTTACATGATGACATTTGCTGTATCAGTGATCAAGTGATATAAACTTTTGTGTGGGTCAGTTATTCAGTATAATTTAATGGGTTGACTGTTTATGGAGACATGTTATGCAATCGTTGTTAACATACACAATAACTTTTCTATAATCATAAATACTCGTTAAACTGGTTGAATTTGGAGGGTATCGCATACTTCGGTACAGTAAATCCTTTAATATGTTCCGTTACAATCTGTAGCACCACATCTCAAATGCTTTTATTCTCTTCTATTCCGGTTTCTTGCCAGCCTCTGTGGCCGAGCGGTTCTAGGCGCTTCAGTCTGGAACCGCGCGACCGCTACGGTCGCAGGTTCGAATCCTGCCACGGGCATGGGTGTTTGTGATGTCCTTAGGTTCGTTAGGTTTAAGTAGTTCTAAGTTCTACGGGACTGATGACCGGAGAAGTTAAGTCCCATAGTGCTCAGAGCCATTTGAACCATTCCGGTCTCTCCACTGACCAATGATTCACTATCATACAGTGCCGTGCTCCAGACGTACATTCTCAGTAATGTCATCCTCAGAATAGCGTTTATGTTCGATTTTAGCAGACTACTCGTGGCCAAGAATGTCCTCACTGCCTGTCCTAGTCTGCTTTTTATGTTCTGTTTGCTTCGTCCGTCATGAGCTATTTTGCTGCCTACGTTAAATACTTCCTTAACTTCGTCTACATCGTGATCACCAGTTTTGATCTTGTGATTCCCTCTATTCACATTTCTGCTACTTTTCACTACTTCGGTCTTTTTCCGGTTTACTATCAATCCATGTTCTGTAGGCATTCTAATGTTCATTCCATTCAACATATCCACTTATTCTTCTCCACTTTCTCTGAGGAGAGCAGTGTCATCAGCGAATCTTATAATTGATATTCTTTCACCCAGATTTTTAAGTTTTTTTTTACTAGTTTTGAATCTTTCTTTTTTTCTGTTGAGGGTTTCTTTGATGCGTAGATTTACAGTAGGGGCGTTAGAATGTGTCCCGGTCTTGCACCCTCTTTAATCCGAATACTTTGATGGTCGTCTTCCAATCTCATTTAGCCTCTTGGTTCTTGTGCATATTGTATGTTACCCATCTCTCCCTACAGCGTACTCATATTTTTTCAAATACTCGAATATCTTGTATATATCACAGTGTCGAACGCATTTTCTAGGTCGACAGATTCTATAAGCGTGGTCTGATTTTTGTTCAGTTTTGCTTCCATTGCCAAGCGCAATGTCAAAACTGCCTGGATACTCATGAATATGAGTAGAATATCCAAACAACAGTGCCACTTGGGTCCGTGAAAGATGAACCTATATATTTCCCTGTTTTGTATCGGCTCTATCCTAGTGGAAACGTACAGATAAGACATGTCACAGAAAAAAGTGTGCGTCTATCTTTAGGAAAATTTAAGTATATGTAACGACGAGCGCGAGATTGATTTGCTTGTGAATAGTGTGCTGCAGTGCTTTGGGATAAATAAGTCAACTTTATGAGTCTGTATCTGTCGGAAGAAGAAAATAGAACCTCTTTCAAAAGAGCAGAATGGCAACAGCAAGAAAAGCTTTTCATAAGGAGAGAATTTTGTTAACATCGAACACAAATTTAATTGTCAGGAATTTTATGAAGTCATTTGTCGATTCTTGAAGACTTGCGTAAAGGATTAACGATTCATCATTAGTACACTTGGTCTCCATTGAAATCACTATTAGAATTAAGTGAACCACAGAAATAAGAATAGCCTTGGTTTACATAATCTCACACTCCTATAGCATGATACAGGCGCTGACGTTACAGTTGAAATGAGGATTCATAGGCCGGCCGGTGTGGCCGTGCGGTTAAAGGCGCTTCAGTCTGGAACCGCGTGACAGCTACGGTCGCAGGTTCGAATCCTGCCTCGGGCATGGATGTGTGTGATGTCCTTAGGTTAGTTAGGTTTAAGTAGTTCTAAGTTCTATGGGACTGATGACCTCAGAAGTTAAGTCGCATAGTGCTCAGAGCCATTTGAACCATTTTTGAGGATGTATAAAATTTTTGTGAGTGTGGATGATATTGTACGGCGAACGTAAATTACGATACCAACATACCAGCGCCACTAGAGCTTTAATATATTGATTCTTTCTGCCCTTATAATTAAATAATAAGCGTGTGATTTGTTGAACGATTGTATGTTAGCAACTGGAAGGAGGGAAGCTGATTTCAGATTGGCCCAAGCCAGGAGACCATTCGTTACGTAGTACCTCGAGGTTCTTGTTGGTGGTCATATCGGATCAGTTCATGGTACGCCTAACGTTGAAATGCGTACGGCTGCGCTTGATGGGCAAATTACGAGCACTTTGTGTCTATAAGTCGGCTACTGCTGTCAGCCAAGATGATGGAGGACTGTCGCCAACATCGAGGTTCCTGGTACGAGGAACACAGCTGGGTAGATCGTCTGACGCACCTGCGTTGTCGATAGGTGAGCTTTGTGGAGATACGTCATTGTTGACATATACGTTAGACAGAGAGATCCGTGAATGGATACATTACTCTCTTACATTTTATGTTTTCTAATAATTGCTCAACTTGGCAACGGTAACTACAGGATAATGCAAGCATCTGTCGTAAGGCCAAATTACAATTGCCTCGTCAACATTTAATTCACAGTACGTTGCTAAAATAATACTGAAGAGACAGTGGAAAAAATTGGATTGAATCTGTGTCACCATTAAGAGAGGAGCAAAAGGCCTATAGTACTTCCAGCAGGATAGCGCAACTACCCACACTGCCGGCAGAACATTGGAGAACATTTACGTAATCTTCACGCCTGATATAGTTGATAGCAGTGGTCAGTCTGGCTGCAGCCCTAGCTGGTTACTAATGTCACCTGATCTGTCAGTGTACGATTACTTTATGTGTGGAGGTCTGAGGACTAAGGTAAAGCAAAAACCCTCACAGTCTTAAAGAACTGGCCCAGAACATGCCGGATGAGATTGTAGAAATTCTAGTAGTCCAACTTCGATCCGCCTTCAGCAACTTGCTGACAAGGGCTCAAAAGTTCCAAGAGATAAATGTTTGCCAGTTTCAACATCTGCTATTTCCTTTCCTCTGCAGTGTTTCTTTCTATCCTGCTCCGCCAAAAGAAAAAAAAAAGAAAAGAAAAAGACGCAACACAAAGGAATTATCCGAATGGGATGGAAATCGGTGGAAGTGATGTACGTGTACAGTCAAACCAATGATTACCGAAAAATTGGATGATTTATTCAAGAGAAAGAGCTTCACAGGTCGAGTCAGTCAATAACACGTTGCTCCACCTTTGGCCCTTGTGCAAGTAGTTATTCAGTTTGACATTGATAACGTTCTTGGATTGTCGTCTTGAGGGATCGCCCAAACTGTGGCCGACTGGTACGTCAGATCGCCAGGATCACGAGCTGGTTGGAGGGCTCCGTCGGTAGTGTTCCAAGTGTTCTCAACAGGGGAGAAATATGGCGATCTTGTTGGCCAAGATATGTTTTCAAAAACGAAGAAAAGCCGTAGAAACTCTACCCATGCGCAGGCGGACATTATCTTGCTGAAATGTAAGCCCAGGATGGCTTCCCATCAAGGGCAACAAAATGGGGCGTAGAACATCGTCTTGATATCACTGTGCTGCAGGGGTGCCCGGACGACAGTGAAAGGGTTCCTGCAATTAAATAAAATGGCACCCCAGACCATCACACCTGGTTGTCGGGCTTAATGGCGGACGATAGTCAAGTTGAAATCCCGAAGCTGTCCAGGGCGTATGTAGACAAGTCTTCGGCACGGAGTCTCACTGATTGGAGTAGAATTATCCAAGTGAGCCCCGAAGACAGCGAATAGGGGCCTGGAAACACCCCGTACAGCAGTGGAATACCATCCTGACTGTCGCCCACCATACGTCCAGACAGCTATCAGTGAAAATGCGGGGTGCCATTATTTACACAGCAGGACACCTCAGCCCTCACTTTGGTGATCACCAAGCGAGATAGCGAGGTGGTTTACACATGGACTATAGGTCAAAGCCGCGTCTAGCCATCCTGATATAGGTTTTCCGTGATTTCCCTACATCGCTTAAGGTAAATTCCGAGATTGTTCCTTCTAAAATGCACGGCCACATTTCTTCTCTATCTTTCCCTAGTCTGGGCTTGTGCTCCGCGTTCAATGACCTAATTATCGATGGAACGTTAAACACTAATGTCCTTCTCCTCTATCTGGTTGTTATTCGGGCCATCCTCACCGCACAACGGTACGTCAACAATATTCTACGCCTCTATTTGTTGCCATTCATTGCAAGCCATCCTGGGCTTATATTTGAGCAAGATAATGCCCACCCGCACACGGCAAGGGTCTGTGGTGCTTGTCTCCGTGCTTGCCAAACCCTGCCTTGGCCAGTGGGGTCACCGGATCTTTACACAGTTGAAAACCTTTTGAGCGTAATGGGCTGGACCCTCCAACCTGCCCGGGGTTTTGACGATCTAACGCTACCATTGGACAGATTTCGGTACGCTACCCTTAGGATAAACTCCTACACCTGTGTCATCACCGTCAAGTCGAATAAGTACGTGCATGACGACCATAGGTGGACCAATCCGTTATTGAATTACTCAGTTTGTGGAAATCTTTGACTTGGATAACTTTGTCTTGTTTGCTGTACATGTACATCTCATCTATCTGTTTCCGTTCCATTAGGATAATTTCTCCACGGTGCGTCGTTTTCTTTCTTTCTTTCTTTTTTTTTTGTCTGTCTTGAAGTGTGGAATGGTTACAGAGTAGATAAATCACAAGTATGAACTGTTGCTGGTCTTTTTATACCAGATGGTCAAGGTACATGATCGCTTCATTTCATTTTATACCCTGCCGTAGGTATCGCATTCGTTCGGCAGCAGTGCTGGTTTAAGGTCCAGGCGATACAAGCCGTTGCATAGAACGCCAAGCTGAGAGGGGTAAGATTTGGGTGGAAGAAATACGAGTCACCAGGGTGAGCGGGTCGCCAAAGTGAAAGATTTGTATACAGTGCGTCTAAAAACCAGTAGGGTGAAGGTGTACGAGGAAAACAGGGGAAGAAGGGGAAGCGGAGCCAGTCAATAATTCGATTGTGTGGAATAATGTTATCGAACCGGCTCTGTTCGACACTGGACTTATTAGGTTTTTGAATTCATTTCGGCTTACGTTTGCTACGACTCTAAGAATATTTACCTACGAGTCGTATCTTTCATTGATCTGTAATCTTTATTTTAATACCAAATTTTACTTATATTCAGGCAGAAACATTAATGTCTCACTTTAGACACCAATACGGCTCCGCAAGCTCTCCACAGAGTCACCTGAATCAGTGTCCTAGCGAATCGAGCTTATACGTTGTAATGAAATTTTCGCTCTGAAACGAAGTGTGCGCTGGGATGAAATCTCCTGGCAGATAAAAACTATGTGCCGTACAGAGACTCGAACTCGTGACATATGGCTTTCGCGGGCAACTGCTCTACTCACTGAGCCACCCAGGCACTACTCAGGACCCGTCCAGTCCACCAGTACCTCATCTCCTAATCTCCTACCTTCCAAACTTCACAGAAGCCCACCCGCAGACCCTGCAGAACTAGCAGCGCTGTTCATAACCACCACTCGCATGTGCCTACATTGATACGATGACGTCACAGGTAAAATAAATACTGCTCGAGAAACACGTAGAGGCCACGATCTATCTGTTGTGGGCTGAGCTACTGTTTACCAGTATACTTATTTTCTGCGTCTGCAGCGCTCTCAGTTTACTCTTACCGATTTATCAGGCACAGGCGGAAAATAGTAATGGCGACGAATTTCCTAGTAACGTACATAAATCTAGCCAAACACAGATGTTATTAATCCGAGGAAAATGAACAAGTTGGTATTCTAAGCAACATTCATTTAACTGATGTGGCGAGATAGGTCTGCCATAAATGATAATTAATTACACTCTCCTTATTTGAGTCAATAGGTGACATCAAGTGGGGCTATGGGCTGTGAATACCGCAACGAAGGTCCGTCAACGTGCGGCGAGCTTTTTTTTTTTCTTTTAAATTTTCTTTGTCTTTTTTTCATTTTGTGTTCGTACATGTGCTCACTGATGTGAGCCTTGCCTTTAACTGACTTATTCACTAGTCATTCGGTACTCCCACCATTAAATTTTATATTTCGTAATTAGAAAGAGTTTCATTGTTCTGATAATAGACTGATGTTCAAGTGCACATAATTTTGTGATCACAGTACCTGACCACTCTCTAAACAGCTCTCTACCGCTTCAGTAATAACCACGACTCCCACGGCAAAATAGTTTATAGATATTTCACTCTCACAATGTTTTTCATTGAAATTCACATTTATAGTAATTTCATTGAAATTCTATTTTAGCTTGGTACGTAGTTGTCTTACAACTTTACGTATTTCCTTAAACTCTTTATATTTACAAAAATGATTTATTGTGAAGAATAAATAATACCTGAAGAACAGCCTTATAATTTTCATGTAACGGGTTTCTTCCCTAAATTCAGTTCCTGTAAAAACGTGGTCACTCTTCATAAATTAGGAACATCTCAAGCCTAACAGCCTTATAATTTTCATGTACCGGTTTTCTTCCCTAAATTCAATTCCTGTAAAAACGTGGTCACTGTTCATAAATTAGGAACATCTCAAGCCTTGCAGTGATGTGCTATTGGGTGACTTACAGTCAAAAACTTTCGGAAGTGCTATATACCTTAGTAGAGTTTAAAAAAAAAGGTATAGGGTCATAGTAAATTTCCTTATTTGCTGAAAATATTGTGACACTTTACCCTTGGCTTGAAGTTTTAAGAGCTCCTTTAAAAGATCCGTCAAACTTCCATTGCTTAATATGTAAGAAACTGAATTGCATTCTGTGGGCTTTCAAATAATAAATGATGTGGTGTTGTGGTTGCCCTCAACTACGTACCCTCTGACTCAAAGTTGTAATATTGAAAGTTTAGGCTGGTTTCGTTCCCTAGGGGCTAGGACGCGTAGTTGCCGCATTACACGCCAAATACAGCTCAGCCTACAGTATACAACATGAGTGAATACACACTGTTCGAAGGTTCATGTCGCTCGGCCATTGCGAATTTTGAATGTTATATAGAAATATATAAATAAAAGATTGCAATTAAATAAATTCTGAAGGTATTATTTTAACGACTTTAAATGATTGGTACGATAGCAGAAGTACCCGTAAGAATGTCCTTTATTACTGTAAATCACATATTGGTGTCGATGGTCCAGCAATTATAAAAATGTACGTTGAATAACAGGGAAACAACAGACTCCTACTGCACTTAATTAGTTATGAATAACAACACAGATTGCGAGATATTCACTTCTATACGCATACTACGTCTTCACTGTAGAAGCCACGGAAATCTGACAAGTACACAAGTCGGCACTACGAAATATTTCCGGCACCACGCGCGAACTGCTCCCCCATTGTAGTTCCTGCGACCATCCATCGCGCCTTCCCGTCCAGCACGTTCTCGTGTCCTCTCCTGTATTCCCTTCTCCTCTCTCGAAACGATGCTCTTCTCCCACTTCCATCCACTTTCCCCATTGATGAGTGCTGTGATTGTCTAGAGCGGTCCCGCCATGTCTTCAAGCCAACGCACAGTCACAAACACAATGAATACTGGACTTACATTTAAATAACTTGAAATTAAATAAATATACCTACGGCTGGTCCATAAACACGCGCTAACACACGTTGTTAAATACATGAACAAATTAAACAGACATATATCAGAGGAGTAGCAAGCAAAAGTAGGCCAGTAGTCTAACGTCTCTGAGTTTTCTAAAACACAGTAAATTTCTTCATTAATAGCATATATCGGATATAAACAAAGCCATAGATCAATAAATATATTTATTAGCATGCTGCTACCGCTTTTCGTGTAAGTGTGGAGTACTTATGGCTTGACGCGATCGGTAGTAATAGGCCACTTTAACCTCCAATAACTCATGTACTATTCAAGTTACATGCCTGTAATTCATACCAATTTAGGTTTACACCAATAGCTTTCTAAAGACACGTCGCTCGACAAAATCGGATGAACAGTTTAGATTTTGGAAATCCGTTGCTGGGTGTTACTTACGTAATTTACAGTCAGATACTAAACTGTAAACTAATAAAGATATTAAAAATATGATTACACCATCAGAATCATCTTGCAAGTAATGGTAATGTACATGTTTCCTTTTGAGGTATCATGATTCATCTGGCTATTATTAATTTCTATGTTTTTGTTGTGGTCTTCAGTCCTGAGACTGGTTTGATGCAGCTCTCCATGCTGCTCTATCCTGTGCAAGCTTCTTCATGTCCCAGTATCTACTGCAACCTACATCCTTATGAATATGTTTAGTGTATTTCATCTCTTGGTTTACCTCTACGATTTTTACCCTCCACGCTGCCCTCCAATACTCAATTGGTGATCCCTTGATCCCTTTAGAATATGTCCTACCAACCAATCCCTTCTTCTAGTCACATTGTGCCACAAATGTCTCTTCTCCCCAATTCTATTCAATACCTTCTCATTAGTTATGTGACATACTCATATAATCTTCAGCATTCTTCTGTAGCACCACATTTCCAAAGCTTCTATTTTCTTCTTGTCTAAACTATTTATCGTCCACGTTTCACTTCCATACATGGCTTGATTTCTATATGAACTGTGAAATTTCTGCTATTATGGTCTAACAAAGTCCAACATCTTTGGCACTACCGGCATACAAATCTCCTGCATCGACACAAAGCACAGTCCTCATCACAGCTGTCAACATGGAATTCCCAGCCACGCGCTCCGTGGACCCCGGCTAACGATTGGCACCACGTGACCGAAGTCGAGCTGTGGGCCACCCAGTGGCCCCAACGCGGCTACGCCAACTCTGAATGTTTCCAAAGGAACACAACTCGCCCGTTACCTCACAGTACTCTGTTTTTAAGCAAGCAAATGAAGTTTCCAATTACGCTTTTCTTTTTTTGTGTTCGCTCTCTGAGTTTCTTTATATGCTTCTTCAGTAGAACTTTCTCTTCTCGTCGTCTGTCGTATTATGCTTTGAGGTTTTTGAATGTGGAAAACAATAACTGTGGTCATCATAAACAGATACCCTAGACACTTAAAGAATAATATTAGAATAATAATTTCACTGCATAAAAATATAAATTATCGTTATCAGTATGATAAGAACATCGAGATAGTTAAGTTATTGATTTCCTATGTGCTACTGATGCCACAGTAATAGCACTGACTTGCAAATTGTCAAAAAATCGGTTTGTGGGTAGTGGCCGTAAGATTTTATCTTTTATTTGTAAATAAAATGGAAACGTTGATGTTGACTTCGACAGAAGGCCCTTCTGGTTATTGGTCTGTGGAGTACAGTTCTCTTCTACATCAGCTGAGCAGACGTAACTGGCTCTAGCCGTATACCAGTTGCCTCGTTTCAAGTTTACAATCAAAATTATTGTTAGCTCTTGAACTTTTAAGGGAAGTCTCTAATTCCTGAAATCCAGATTACTTCCGTGTATTTACTTATGCACAATTAAAATTTAAATAAACTAATTGAACCTTCAAAAAACATTAAAATCATGTCATACTTTAGTTATACTAATATACCTCCTTGTAAATATGAAACATTTGTTGTTTTATCGTTTCGATTTGTCCAATGGAATTCTGAAGACTTTGCAGGCATATTTTCTTCATATTTTGTTAGACATACATATTGCTGAACTAAATACGTTACTAACAACAGAACAGCTGACACTGTGAACACAAGCAACTGACGGCATTCTTGAAAGCTTTACTACGAAAAACATGGCTACGATTTAGTGTCAGTTGACGCAAGCAGTGCCTTGGCCACTCTATGAAACTTTAACTCGTTTGTTACTCACCGTGTTCCAACATCGCAGCACCGGAGACCCTGCGTGGAGCCACGTTGTGAAGGGGGTGGGGGACGGGGGGGAGGGGGGAAGATCCTTTGCCTGGAGAGCCACTTGTGGTGTCATCTGCGACGCTGTCGCTGTCGTTGGATAGTGCTGTCGCTGTTAAGATTTCTTCAGTATGTCTGTTATCTGCCTAAGAGTGAGGAAAGTGTTATCATCGACGAGTAAGGATAATAGTAACACCCACCTCAAGCCTAAAGGGCGGCATGTGTCTGTTGTTAGTTCACATAGAGCCACAAGGTGTGTCCACCTTCTTGCGTTTTGGCCCCTGGCAAGGCAGACTTTGCGGTGGACGAACGAGCTGCCATCACGCGGGAGGTGCAAGTTTAATCCCGGTCGTGCTTGCGCAGCCAACCTGTGGCCAGGCGACGCGTCCGCTATTTATGGATGCAATTAGCTGCTCCCGTAAGGGAGAGGAATGGGGGAGGGGGCAGGACGAGGTGAGCATCCAGGACACCAACGTAGTTTTCCGATAAAAATTACAAGTTTGCGGTGCTTGGGCGACGGCGACACCGGTGTCGAGTGCGCAGTATTAATGCGGCGGGTCGCGTGTCGTCTTAATGAAGGGTATTAACTTCAGTACACCCCTGTTATGTAGTTTACCTCTAGAGTTCTGGTTGCAGTAAAGGCCTCAACCCATAGAGCTGCCAGAAAACTCGCTGTGATAAGTTCCTAACTGTGAAAGATTTATTGAAAGGAGGCATTTTATTACAGGTTGCCTCTTAACCGCTTCTCTCTGTCTGATTGAATCTTCCTAAAACTATCTACAGAAATTTCACAAAAATAATTACCAAACAGAGTATTTCCTAATTTGTGTACTGTGCAAAACTCTGACCGTACAGAATTATATAAAGACTTAGTATGATTTTCTCAACACTGTCTACAAGTTGAAGCTAACTGTTTCTATACAAATACAATTCCTCCACCGAATGTAACCAGATGTCTGAAACAAATTTCTAAAATAAATTTCTGAACGCAAAAAGAAATTCCTGGCTCTTAACTGTATTTTCATGTAAACTTCCGTGTATTTCTCGAAAGCAGCGCACAGAATACAGCAGCAAAGGAACATTAAAAACTACGACCGAAAGTTCCGTACCACTAAGTGCTATGTGCGTACATAATAAACTGAATGAGGTGTGGCGATTTTAACTGGTAAGAAATGACTTCTGAAAAAAAAAATTAAATGCAACACTACACTCAAAAGCAATGCTTTAAAAATCAACTGAATATTCAGATACGTATTTACATAAGATGACTTAAAGAAATGATCGTATGTAAGTGGAATCTCATCTTCCTATTAGAGCACCCACATAACAATTATACTATCTGAGCTTCGTTACTGCAATCTCAATAACACAGTGCTATTCGCTTGCGTGATTGCCTCAATCTCTGAACACCCCAGATAACGTCAAAAATAATCTCCGTACCTTTTCTCTCCATAATTACATCATAAATATTCATACTCGAGTTCCATCAATCACTAATCACACTCATAAAGAAAATTTCCTGACCATTCTTCAAAATACAGCTGAACTTAGAACGTGTGTAGTTTTGCCAGCGCTGTCAACGAGAGGCGGAGAAGCAACACGAAGTCTTTTTTTTTTTTTAAAGCAATAGTCAAAAATTACTCTGCTACGTGGCCTTTGCTCCATGTGAGCTATGCATATCGATATTTACATAAGAAAATGAATTTATAGAGTGACCAAAACAGTGTATGTACCTCACGAAGAGATATCAGTTATCTTGTTTTATACAGCTGTGGATTCAAAACAGTGTAGAGACGATTGTATTGGTTGTCTGTACATAGACAAATAGTCAACCAGCAGTCGGCAGAGGTAAAAATAGAAGTACACAACTACATGATGGCCAAGTTATGGGGTTCACTGGATATACATATAAACAAATATACCCATATATCCCATAGGTTAAAATTCTTTGCCTCTCATATTGGCCTAAATTACGTCCCAAATATTCCCACTTGGGTCCCGCTACATTCTACTAGACCGCCGGCACGGTAGCTCAGCGTGTTCGGTCAGAGGTTTAGCCGCTCTCTGTAATAAAAAAAAACTGAGTTAACGGAACGACGATCGACTTGAACAGACGTCATGGGACGTCCTCGACGAACAAATAGAACGAACAGTCACGAACAAAATTAGATAAAAATAAGATCCGTGGTTTCGGATAAGTGTACTTGACGTTATCGGTCCCGGGTTCGAACCCCGCCATTGCTTAAATTTTTAATAAAATCCATCAGAAATGGGGTCAAAGACTTCCAGCATGAGAAGTCACCTTGATTCAACCAACGGCCTTGTTAAAGAGGGGTGGGAAACTGCCCATAAAAGCAGGAGAATCAGCAATATCAACGGCGTCAGGATGCAGAAGGATGCACAAGGCAATGGAAACCGCCGCATCAAAGACACGTAATGTGTATCTGCAAGACATGTCACCCGTAATTGAAAAAGTTCATGGCGATCTCACATTGGCAAAAGATTCCGGAACAGTTCCCCATTCGGATCTCCGGGAGGGGACTGACAAGGGGGAGGTGACCATGAAAAGGAGACTGAGTAATGGAAGAAAGGATAACGCTCTACGAGTCGGGGCGTGGTAAGTCAGAAGTTTGGAAAGGGAAAATCAAAGGCTTAGTCTAGGTATAGAGGGGATCAGAGGAGTGAAGCGGAAATATGACAAGGGTTTCTGGTCAGATGAGTACAGGGTAAAATTGACAACAGCAGAAAACGGTGTAATGGGAGTAGGATGTTTTATGAATAGGACGGTAGGACAGGGAGTTAGTTACTGTGAGCAGTTCAGTCACAGGGTTACTCTCATCGGAATCGACAGCAAACCAGCGCAGGCAACAATATTCCAGATACAAGTGCATACACCGCAAGTGCAAGATGAAGAGATTGAGAAAGTACACGAGATTATTAACTGGTGACTCAGTACGTTAGGGGAGATGAAAAACTAGTAGTTATGGGTGTTGTGGTTGGCAAGAGTGCCGACACAGTTTTACTAAAGGAGGCCGAAATGCACGCGTTTTAGCTCACGCAGGCTGGCGTGAGGTCTGGAACATGACAAGGAAATTAGAATTTAGAAAAACGGACGTAGCTGGTGGAATACTTAACTTTAATCCATTAATGATGAACGTCGGTCTTGATTGTACATGATTCACAATATCAATAGTAACTGATAATGGCGCCTTGCTAGGTCGTAGCAAATGACGTAGCTGAGGGCTAAGCTAAACTATCGTCTCGGCAAATGAGAACGTAAGTAAGCAGTGAACCATCGCTAGCAAAGTCGGTTGCACAACTGGGGCGAGTGCTAGGAAGTCTCTCTATACCTGCCGTGTGGCGGCGCTCGGTCTGCAATCACTGATAGTGGCGACACGCGGGTCCGACGTATACTAACGGACCGCGGCCGATTTAGAGGCTACCACCTAGCAAGAGTGGTGTCTGGCGGTGACACCACAATGGGGAACTGGAATGCGGCTGTACGGAAAGAAGTAGAAGAAAGGGTAAGGGGCCATACGCCGTTGCTAATAGGAATGAGAGACGAGGAAAACTGAGTTCTCCAGTAAATTCTGATAATAATAGCGAATACTTTGTTCAAGAAACACAAGAGGAGGAGGAATACTTGGGAAAGGCCGGGAGGTACGGGACGCAAAGTTTCAGTTACATTATGTCATTGTCAGGCAGAGATTTCTAAATCAGATAGTGGACTGCAAGGCGTACCCAGGAGCAGATAGAGACTCAAATCACAAATTAGTAGTGATGAAGAGTAGGCTGAAGGAAGTTCTAAGGAATGAAGACATATGCATGACATTCTCTGAGGTTACAGATACTGCGATAAGGAACAGCTCAGTATGCAGTTCAGTTGAATAAGAGTGTAAATTTCTATAAAGGCCAATCGGAAATGTAGGAAAGAAAAACGTAGGTACCAAGAAGGTAATTGCCAAGAAACCATGGGTAACAAAAGAAATACTTCAGTTGGGAAATTCGAGAATACAGGAAAACAAATCACTTAGGAATGAAATAAACAGGAAATGCAGGGAAGCTGATGTGAAACAGCAATATGAAAAGTATGAAGATATGGAATGATTGTGGGAAGGGCAGACTCAGCATATACTAAAGCCTAAAACAGCTTCGGTAAAATTAATAGTAGTGAGCAGTGGTGGTAAGGTTAAGAGTGTAATGGGAATTCTACTGTTAAATGCAGGGGAGAGAGCTGATGGGTGGAAAGAGTGCACTGAGGACCTCTATGAGATGGAAAACCTGTTTGATCTGTGATACAAAAAAGAAACAGGACTCGCTGTAAAAGAGATAGGGGATCCAGTATTAGAAGCTACAGTAGAATCAGAACTTAAAAGAGCTATCGAAGACTTAGAATCAAATAAGGCAGAAGGGATAGGTAACATTCTATCAGAATATCTAAAATAATCGGGGGAAGTGGCAAAAAAACGACTGTTGACGTTGGTGTGTAGAACATATGAGTTTGGCGATATACCCTCTACCTTACGGAAAACATCATCCACACAATTCGGAAGGTTGCAAGAGCCAATAAGTGCGAGAATTATCAGACATTCAGCTTAACAGCTCATGGACCCATGTTGCTGACACGGATAGTATACAGATATTATACAGAAGAATGGAATAGACTATTTAGGACGTCTTCGATGACGATGAGTTTGGCTTTAGGAGAAGTAAAGGCACCAGAGGGACAATTCTGAAGTTGCGATTGATAATGGAAGGGAGACTGAAAAAATGGAGACACATTCATAGGATTTGTCGACCTGGAAGAGCGTTTTACAATAACACATGGCGCGGTATTCGATAAACTGAGAAAAATAGGCGTACGCTTTAGGAAAGCTCGAGTAATTTATAATGTGTACAAAACCTGAGAGGAAATAATAAGAGTGGAAGACCACGAACGAAGTGTTCGAATTAAGGAGGGTGTAAGACGGGGCTTTAGTCTTGCGCTCCTACTATTCAATCTATATGATAAAATACTCTGATGATTTTGCTTACTCAGTGAAAGTAAAGAAGAATTACAGGATCAACGAATGGAATGAACGTTTAATGAATGTAGATTATGGACTGACAGTAAATCGAGAAAGACGAAAGTAATGAGAAGTAGCAGAAATCAGAACAGCGAGAAACTTAAAATCACGATTGATGATCACAAAGTAGATGCAGTTAAGGAATTCTGATGCCTAGGCAGCAAAATAACTCATGACGAACGAATCGAGACGAACATAAAAAACGAGGCAGCACTGGCAAAAAAGAGCGTTCCTGGCCAAGAGAAGTCTACTATTATTAGATAGTAGGCGGTGATGATTCAAATGGTTGGTGATCTACAGATACCAGTCTTTGGATGCTTGCCCCTATTTTGACTGGGCTAGAAGTAGTAAATCCTTTTACACGTCGGTCAGGGGCCTGACGATGACATTATATATGGTCGAAACTGGTTGCTCAATAAAATAACAATTTGGAAATTTAGGTTACAGACGGCTCAAAGGAGGTTTGATTTGAAATTCTCTGAGACGATAAAAATATACTTCACTACTTGGTCGTAAGGTATTTGGCTGAAAAGTACCAGGATCACCAATGGGTAGTTATTCGAGCGGCCAACTCTACCGAAACGAAAAATTTAAAAACGGCCACGTTGTTTCTTCAATTGTGAAAGCATTTTCTGTCGAATTAGTAACGTTCTGACGACTCGTGCCTAGGGTTTCTTTCAATTTTAGATGGCGTGATTATGCCAAAATATGATCTAAGCTCTTTCATTCACATAATCACGGAAGAATTAGTACCAGAACTAATTTTAATTGTAGTGAGAGAATTGTAACCTCTGATTCATTTTCATTTGTGGCGAAGCTTTTTCCTCCAAGCTTTTTTTCCCTTGAACAATAATAATTCTGGGTTCCTCAATGGCTGAGTTGAAGTCATTCCATTGGGCGCCACTTCGGTGAACTGCGTGTCCCTACTCTATCCCAGTTAGCGAATTTGGGGAAGGGGGCCTACAGTTTAACGTGGAATCTGAACCTCGTATTGTTTCTGGCCACTCCTCATATAGTTAAGAGATGAAGACTAGATTAAAGGCAGTCTGAAAATTTCCTTGATCCGGCCGGGAGTCAATCCCACAACCCCTCGATACCCAAAGACACGCTTCACCACTATGTAAGGGTGCCGTTGTTGTAATCGATTGTTAACACCTATTTTTGGTGAATATCATATCGCTGGCCTTCTAGAAGCTTCGACTACAAAACGGTTCTCGTCAGCTAAGTGGGAGTCTCCCGTCAGATCACACACACCTATGCAGATTCGTGTAAACAGGGCAGTTTGGGACGAACGGCCAGTGAGAACAGTCATGGTGAGGCCCCAGTGTTGGTCGGCTTATGATAATGTGAAGAAATATCACCATGATTAATATTTTGGGTAGTTCAGTGAAAGGTTTAAGCAGTTCTATAAATGTGAAAAAAGTTTCATCAAATTATTTGCAACGGATCGGAAGTTATCAATAGATTTGAAACCTCTGGATATTATGAGTGTTGCCGCCATTATTGTCACGTGGTTGTCTCAATATCACGAAAGTGACCGTTGATATTATCAAATCTTGGGAGAAGTTGTTTCGTGAGTCAATCAATCGGTCTAACCCTTCAGAATGTTATTTTCAAATTAACTTTTATGTTGCGGCTAGATGGAGTGACAGCTGTCATCTTGCACATGAGGCTGCTTAGGAAACATTTTCCTTCTCTTTGTAACCTCCCCCTCACTTATCGACCTTAATGACAGTGAAAAATTAAACCGCGTTTACCTAATGGAAATTTGAGAATAGCAATCGTCACCGAAGTTAATCTGTCGGTAAAGAGGGAGGAAAGGGTTACATCTAAATGAAATGAAGAATGCTAATGAAACAGGTGGAAATTGATTTTGAAAAGGGGTAAAGTTAATAAAGAAAGTAAATGTGCGGCCGTTACGTTAACAATTAACTAGCGTTAATTAGATATTTGAGATTTGGGGGAAATTACGGTCGCCAGTCCTAATGACAATTACCTTAGTAACTGAAAAAGAAAAGTTATTACACATATAATTAGCACTAGAAGTGTGGCAACTGAAGGTTGACACGTGTAGTGTGAAAACTGAAAGTTTGTCAGAAGTAATAAATTTCGCTACACTCTGACTTAATATAGCAAAAGAATTAACAAAACAGGAAAATCGAAAGTTAATTTAGTGACTGAAGTTAATAGTGAGCTTTCTTTCTGAAGCACATCGAAATTCAGTAAAATACCGTTAGTCTTGGGCTACCTCAACAATCATTTCAAAATCTACTTGAATCTACGCAATTTAGAAATAAGAGATTTAACTTTGAACTTGAATTAAATGATTCTGAATAATTAACAATAGTAAAATTTAGTACGTACCAAGCTGAGCTGCAGTCACAGGTAAGCTAAAATACGGTAACAAAACTCGCACTCTTAATTTGTGCTTGTGTAATCTGAATATTGTAGCCAGCTATGAATACTTTAACTGAACTTTGAAATTAAAGCAGTGAAATGATGTTACTTTAATGCTGGCGTCTGAATTTCAACGACACTCGGGTTGATTCCGGAAAAGAAAGGGACCCTGCTTGGTAATGCAATTGGGACAATGAGCAACAAAGGTTCATGCTACGTTGCTGTAATTTTGTGATTCGAACAGTTTGAAAAGCTGAGGTCTGCCATACAGTTCTAAAACTTTACGTGCTTCCAGTCTTCCTTGTTGGTTGATTGAAGGTTTGAAGCCGTCGATCGAGGAGGTGGCGACAGTCACTCATTGTCGGCCATCGCTGTTGCAGAAGCTGGATGTTGGCGCGCCTTCTTCTCGACACGATCACCAGGCGAAACGGGCTCTTGATGTGCGCCAGCTAATGCTTCCCGTCCGCGACACCATGTCAGAAACTATCATCGCAAGTCGAGCGCAATTACGTGCTGCCAAACCCCGAAAGCGCGGCAACTCCCGGGAGCTTGACACAACACACCTGCTCCACTCGCTCCTCCAGCCAGACTCCCCTTCTGCCCGCGCTCCACGCGACAGAGTTAACACTACCAAAGATCCTACACACTTTGATTCTTCACACGACCTATCGATGTAATCGTTCGATAGCAGTTTTCCCTAGGCAAGACCCAGCGTAAAAATACAAATAATATTTACGAAACAAACAAATATAAATGCATATATATACAAACAGTAAAACAATTACAATATATAAAGAGACAGAAATGTCATATCTTGAGGTAACAAAACAAGGAAAAAATTATAGTACAATAGATGGAAATAGAGGATATGCATTTCCGGCGTTACATCTTGATAGTTAATAAACTTTATTTCCATAGAGTGGCTTTTGTCATTTCAAGAATATTGCCAAATATGGATCCCCATAATGTTAGTAAGTGCATAGGGTGATTTTAGGCTCCGGTATACTCGAATTCAGAAACCGCCTACGTGTCGGTGTAACCACCAATCCCGTTTTTCTACTTATGAATAGCCTAGGCTTGTTAAATAATTAACTAGGCCAGCAGGTCCGACATCCAATGTGTAATGTTTTGTATATATCTCTGAAAATTCATTTTGCATTGCATACCATAAATCGCATAGCATATCGTATCAAACTCGAGGTGAATGTTTGCCAGTATGAGGTTCTAGTACAACACCACCACTCTCTAGTGAGTAACATTGACATATAAACAAATAGCCGCAGTTTCCACATTTACTTAATAGTCTAATCACCTTATGTATCCCGTTTGACATTCACATGTTGCTGCTTAATGCCAGTTTTACTATTGACAACAGCGTCTAATGGATTAACTTTTCGATTTACGACTGGGCTGTGAGACATCGTAGCTTCCCGATTGTGTGAGGGCTAATCATTGCAACACCTTAGGCTTCACCTGTAACGGTGCGAAAACGGTAGTGTTCTCTACAAACGACTACACAACAGCTGAAGCAATTTACAGAGTTTTCATTCACTGTGAATCCCATCAATTCTTAAGAAGCTAATTAGTAAAAACACGGTTGATGGCTCTTAAATATTAGCAGTCCTTTGTGTTATGCTGCCACCCTGCCCCTTCCAGTAAAAATATGTATGGCGTGATTTATTAATGTCTTGAATGGCTGCAAACACATCAAATGCCATTATATCTTACATGTCATTAGATTAATTTAACTATCTGCCTATCTAATTGGTCTCTTAAACTGTACAACCTTATAAATAACCGATGTTTAAAATTTCCTGGTGTATAGATCCTCCTGTTAAATTTTGTAAGCACTACCGAATGTCGGTAAGTTACTGCAGTGATATTTCGTCGGACAGTCGTGTAGTAATCTTCTCATACACCTGCAAATGGTAGAAGACTCTGTGCCAATATATCGTAGTGAGAAGTTGCTGAGGTCTGGCAATTCCGTCGAAATTTCGTATCACATTTAAAGAAGCCTTCGAAATGCACAATTTTGTCTCTGTTGTTTGTTACAGTCTCAAATGTCATCTTCAGTAATGTCTACTCCATACAGGTTACGGTTTTGTCCTATTCATACATTGTTTCCATGTGTTTTTCTTACGGAAATTCTATCATATCTTCACTTTCCATCGTATACATTTCCGAATAGTTTTATTCGTCACATTAGATCAAAATTCTACTATCCCTTTGCTCGAAACTTTCACATCCTCTTTCATAATTACATTGTTCTCTTCGAAATTTTCATTTTCGATATGTTAAATAACTGGCACTCTACCAGGAAATAAACATATGCCTACGCATATATATCGGGAAAGGTTTCATTCTGAAACACTTTGACATAAGAAGAGACCTGAACGTCCCACTTTGGTTGGCGAACGATACAACTTCAGCTTTCAAGTAATACACCGTACGAAAGTATAAGTGCATGGAGGTAACTGAACGTCACCGCGTAAATACGTAATATTGGTTTTACGGTGACGAATACTTTAAAGTCCTACATGTGGTGTTTATATGTCAGAAACATGTTTAGTTTATAGATTATTTGACGAAAAGAGAAAAACTTCTCAACGCTGTTCCAAGCATGATTTGTTGCACATCGATTACAGAGCATTACAGCTCCATTCTTAACGCAAATAATTCATTTCATCCTTCTGTAGCCGTACAAATGGTGTACCAACACCCTACCACTTATAGAAGTCAAATTAATAAGATGAATTGTTTGTATTGAAAATGGGGTTTGGACGTCCATCAGATTACGCACGAAGTGGAAAAGCATCAATTAAATGCGTATTAATCTGAACTGTTATGCATAAGGATGAAAGCGAAGGCTAAGTGTCGCATCTAGTCTAAGATTCCACAAAAGGCCCTTGCGGGAGAAAATGTAGAGCTCACTTTACAACCTCGGGAGTCACCTCTGAGATAACGAACGGAGCCACGCTTACCGAATTTTAATGGCTCTATCCGACCTCTAGACGGAGGATGGGAGCACGCCACTGCAGAAGCTGCGACACGAACAACTTATCGGCATGCTCTCGTGAATTCTTAGAAGGGATTGTGTGCCATATTAGACCTGATGTTACAAAGTTTATTGCTGTGATTATTAACTGAACTGGCCATACCTAAACGACCCCTTATGAACATAAGCAGGTTTCGAGAAAAATTCAAAAACCTCTCTTTATAATGAAGATCTCAGTCCCAGAACAGCTACTTTTTATATCAGCTGTGAAGATCACAGATTTTATACAACAAAAAAGTTAATTGTGTGTATTAAATGGGAAAAAATTAATAAGCTTCCATGATCTTCGATATAACGGCCTTCTGGCAATCACTCCAGAAAAGTGCTTCTCTTCGCTTCTAATATTTAAGTTTTATCTTTTTAAAAACAGACGCAGACACCAGGATGTTAGAAAAATATTTATAATTTGTTTACCATTTGTTTATCAGTGCGTGTAGGACTGGCATGTATTTCTACAACTGGGATTCAAAATGAATTTGTTTTTGTCTACGACAATAGACGTTTCTTTAGAGACTATATTTACGTCAAAGTACTTCTGTACATAACTAACAAAACTGTACATTATCTGTCACTGTAGTTTTTGTTGTCATCTTGGAGATTCCACTGCGAGTCATCCTTTCTACCGGAAATTCGGTCATCACCTCTGAAAAACAAAAATATACTCCATGTTCTCAGATGAACTGTAATAAGGTTTTTCTTAGCCAGGACGAATTCCTGCCAAAATGCTGTAGAAGAAGAGGCATTACTGTACTAATTAATGATGATAATTCTCTTTCGCTATTTTTGCTTAATCCCTCCCTGTTTGTCCATGTAATCTGCTTACTAGTAATTAGTTGTTATTTTACTCATTGGTAGGTAATTATTATTAGTAACTCATTTGCGTCCCAGAAGACACTGGCTACAAACATTCCGCTTGTTATGGTTCAGCATCAGTGGTTGAAATGTAATGCTTTCCCCACTTTCCGGTTATGAACTGGTCTCATTCACAGACTCAAATAAGACACAAAAACAGGAAGATTGCCTTTAAAATGATAGAATTTTGCTGTGAAATTTGATTTTGCCGTTATAATTGAGCAGCATTTAATGCCAGTCACGAAGCAAAAGACTTACTCGTAATCAGTTCTTTTACCTACGGTTGCACTGTGGTGAACATCTTGACACAGCGCACCAGACCCCTTCCAAATCTTCATCAACGTAAGTGATATTATCATAGGTAATTAACCGCCCTAAACAAAAATCTCTATGACAACGGGCAAACAGTGTGACTCGATGTCTGGACAGGTAAGTGCCAAATAAGGAATCCTAATTTTCCTTTTACGATGCTCAGTGAATTTTTTTTTTCTTCTTGTCGCTTCGTTAGCCTTTTGGAGCGGTTGGTCACTGATAAGTTTCATCATGGAATTTCACCAAAGTTCAGAATTGACGTAACACTATAGATTCCTTACAGCTGCGGGGTAAGTTACTTTTAAAGCAGGTGGAAGCCAATGACATACCGCCTCTAATAGGACAATAGCAGGCATAGAGAACGAGGTGCAAATCAACATCGGCATTGGGAAACTGCTTTACAACAGTAACATTCCGCAGAAGCAGTTGACGCCTGATTTAAATCATTTCAGAAAATGTTTTAACATGACGTAATAGAACGTAATTTATATTAACGCCTATTCAGAATTAGAGAAAAGGGATTTCTTGTTGATCTCACAGTACATACCGTTCATAAGACCCGCTTCAAAAGGTTAGACAGCTGCATCTAAGTTCTGTTTCCTGACTGTTATATACATAGCTGTGGCATAATTTAGGTACATCATGGTGGGAGCTGAAAAAAACCGTAATGTGAGCTACTAGATGCGAGGAACAGTATTTACGAAACAGTAACTAACAGAAATATCACAGTCGAGGCAGTGCATCAAAACAACTCAATTTATTTAGTATGAAGAAGTAAAAACATGTTCAGAAAACTATATATTATTTTCCTTTGTTCCAAATCCATGGTCCCTAAACGAATGATGATAATTGTTTGTCGTGCATGCTGATGCCGTTAACTTGCAAATTAAGTTTTGTTTTCATAATAGTATAATTCTTTTGTGTATTTCAGCGACCACATCAACCCAACTCAATAAATATGATCTAAACGTGAAGTTGACATTGTATTAGATGACGATCAGTTTAGTTTTGAAAGGTAATGGCATCAGAGAGGCAGTTCTGACGTTGCGATTGGTACTGGTAGCAACACTTACGGAAAATCAAGACCCCGGCGTAAGATTTTTCGACCTATAAATATGATTCTACAATATTAAATGGTGCAAAATGTTAGAATTCCTAAGTAAAATTAGTCTAAGTTGTATGGAAAGAAGGGTAATATACAATATGTAACTGTGATACATAGTCACCTGCGTCATAGCTGTGACGTCTGCACCCAGAAGGGCAAGGCTAAGTAGCGTGATCTGTGTACAACGCATACAACACTTCCTTTTATCAGAGAATTTGGATGGCCAAACAGACAACGAATGGTGCTTGAATACGGCCTATGCCAGGTGTTGTGCAATAGCGCATAAATAAGCCAAAAGTCAAGAGTGGAAGAGGTCATGGAGTCATTTAAGAAACTGATGGTGACTGTCGACCAGACTTCGTTGGAAATGATAGAAGATTACCATGTAATACAGGCATTAAAGCACAGGCTGCCTGTTATAAACTTAAAAACACAACGTTTACTCCATTTTCGGTTCAATTACTCGTATATTGTGATAAAAAATACTTCTATTCTCGGTATTCGTACTAGATATGGAGGAGTAAATCCAAACTATTTAGGGGTGTTAACTACACTCCTGGAAATTGAAATAAGAACACCGTGAATTCATTGTCCCAGGAAGGGGAAACTTTATTGACACATTCCTGGGGTCAGATACATCACATGATCACACTGACAGAACCACAGGCACATAGACACAGGCAACAGAGCATGCACAATGTCGGCACTAGTACAGTGTTATCCACCTTTCGCAGCAATGCAGGCTGCTATTTTCCCATGGAGACGATCGTAGAGATGCTGGATGTAGTCCTGTGGAACGGCTTGCCATGCTATTTCCACCTGGCGCCTCAGTTGGACCAGCGTTCGTGCTGGACGTGCAGATCGCGTGAGACGACGCTTCATCCAGTCCCAAACATGCTCAATGGGGGACAGATCCGGAGATCTTGCTGGCCAGGGTAGTTGACTTACACCTTCTAGAGCACGTTGGGTGGCACGGGATACATGCGGACGTGCATTGTCCCGTTGGAACAGCAAGTTCCCTTGCCGGTCTAGGAATGGTAGAACGATGGGTTCGATGACGGTTTGGATGTACCGTGCACTATTCAGTGTCCCCTCGACGATCACCAGTGGTGTACGGCCAGTGTAGGAGATCGCTCCCCACACCATGATGCCGGGTGTTGGCCCTGTGTGCCTCGGTCGTATGCAGTCCTGATTGTGGCGCTCACCTGCACGGCGCCAAACACGCATACGACCATCATTGGCACCAAGGAAGAAGCGACTCTCATCGCTGAAGACGAAACGTCTCCATTCGTCCCTCCATTCACGCCTGTCGCGACACCACTGGAGGCGGGCTGCACGATGTTGGGGCGTGAGCGGAAGACGGCCTAACGGTGTGCGGGACCGTAGCCCAGCTTCTTGGAGACGGTTGCGAATGGTCCTCGCCGATACCCCAGGAGCAACAGTGTCCCTAATTTGCTGGGAAGTGGCGGTGCGGTCCCCTACGGCACTGCGTAGGGTCCTACGGTCTTGGCGTGCATCCGTGCGTCGCTGCGGTCCGGTCCCAGGTAGACGGGCACGTGAACCTTCCGCCGACCATTGGCGACAACATCGATGTACTGTGGAGACCTCACGCCCCACGTGTTGAGCAATTCGGCGGTACGTCCACCCGGCCTCCCGTATGCACACTATACGCTCTCGCTCAAAGTCCGTCAACTGCACCTACGGTTCACGTCCACGCTGTCGCGGCATGCTACCAGTGTTAAAGACTGCGATGGAGCTCCGTATGCCACGGCAAACTGGCTGACACTGACGGCGGCGGTGCACAAATGCTGCGCAGCTAGCGCCGTTCGACGGCCAACACCGCGGTTCCTGGTGTGTCCGCTGTGCCGTGCGTGTGATCATTGCTTGTACAGCCCTCTCGCAGTGTCCGGAGCAAGTATGGTGGGTCTGACACACCGGTGTCAATGTGTTCTTTTTTCCATTTCCAGGAGTGTATTTTTGTTTCTGAAGTAGGTGACTGTAAAAAGATTTTTTTTTCAGTAACCACGACAGTTTTCATACTACATCACCCTCTCTCGTAATAACGTGGAAACCAGATTTGCTTTTCAAAGGTGCTGTTTTATTTTCATTTACTGTTAAATTCTCTATGTGCTGTGGTTGTTGCAAAGTAATTAAAAAGAGTAAAATCTTCTGCGATTCACTGCAGTGAAATCAGTGACGAAACAACTGTAACAACGACAGACTCGTTCTGTTTCAGCGATGACGGACGGCCCGCGTTTCGTGGAGCCAATCTCCAACGTGACGGTCGCCCTCGGAAGGGATGCCTCGCTGTCCTGCGTCGTCGACAACCTGGGACAGTTCAAGGTCAGTAGGCGACACTGTTAACTCGCATCACGTCGTAAGACGCCTCTGCGCAAAGAGAGAGAGAGAGAGAGAGAGAATTGTGGAGTGAACAGGATTTGCAGAGAGCTGCCAGGCACCTTCCGTGTTGCCAGTCGCTTGAAACTGTTACTATGGCCGATAACTTCTGTCGCATGGATTTCGTCAAGGACTGCCCGTGACTGTAGCTTTAAATTACCCACATGCTTTTTTTCTAGAAATGCACTAATGTCAGCGGCCGTGCGGTTCTGGCGCTACAGTCCGGAACCGCGGGACTAAATGGCTCTGAGCACTATGGGACTTAACATCTATGGTCATCAGTCCCCTAGAACTTAGAACTACTTAAACCTAACTAACCTAAGGACAGCACACAACACCCAGCCATCACGAGGCAGAGAAAATCCCTGACCCCGCCGGGAATCGAACCCGGGAACCCGGGCGTGGGAAGCGAGAACGCTACCGCACGACCACGAGATGCGGGCGAACCGCGGGACTGCTACGGTCGCAGGTTCGAATCCTGCCTCGGGCATGGATGTGTGTGATGTCTTTAGGTTAGTTAGGTTTAAGTAGTTCTAAGTTCTAGGAGACTGATGACCTAAGATGTTAAGTCTCATAGTGCTCAGAGCCATTTGAATCACTAATGTCAGCCTTCTTTTTCTTACAAAAAAAGGGCCAAAGCGTTTCGAAAACATAACTCATCTTTTATGGTATGCATTAACCTTTTTGGACGCTACATCTGCTTGAGTTTATCAACTTTATTTGCGCTCGGGACTTCTGCATTGATTAAAAAAACTTCTGCATTTGCACTTACACCTCAAATTATTTAATATGCTCGTGAAATTGTTTCGTCATGAAAGTACGACGACCACGCTCTCTTGGGGAGAGCAGTTATCACCGTCCAGAGGTATTCACTGCAAGGTGGATCTAAATCTCATTATTCCTTAATTCCAATGAAGAACAACTGCCAAGATAAGAAACATAGATGTAGGCAAGGCCTCCGGTCCAGATTATATACCAGTTAGGTTCCTCCCAGAGTATGCTGATAAAATAGCTCCATATTTAGCAATTATATTCAACCACTCTCTCACAGAAAGATCCATACCTAAAGACTGGATATTTGCTCAGTTCATACCAATACCCAAAAATGGAAGTAGGAGTAATCCGCTGAATTACAGGCCTGTACCACTGACGTCAATTTGCAGTAGGGTTTTGGAACATATACTGTATTCGAACATTATGAAGTACCTCGAAGAAAACGATTTATTGACACATAGTCAGCACGGTTTCAGAAAATATCGTTCTTGTGGAACATAACTAGCTCTTTATATTCACGATGTAATAAGTGCAATCGACAGGGGATGTGAAATTGATTCCATATTCTTAGATTTCCAGAAAGCTTTCGACACCGTTCCTCACAATTGTCTTCTAACCAAACTGCGTGCCTACGAAGTATCGCCTCAGTTGTGAGACTGGATTCGTGATTTTCTGTCAGGAAGGTCACAGTTCGTAGTAATAGACGGGAAGTCATCGAGTAAAACAGAATTAATATCCAGAGTGCCCCAAGGAATTGTTATAGGCCCTCGATTGTTCCTGATCCATAGTAACGACAGAGGAGACAATCAGAGTAGCCCTCTTAGATTATTTGCAGATGACGCTGTCATTTACTGTCTTGTAAAGTCATCAGATGATCAAAACGACTTGCAGAATGATTTAGTTAAGATATCTTTGTGGTGCGAAAAGTGGAAATTGACCCTGAATAAGGAAAAGTGTGAAGCTATTCACATGAGTACTAAAAGAAATCAGGTAAATTTAGATTACGCGGTAAGTCACACAAATCTGAAGGCTGTAAAATCAACTAAATACTTAAGGATTACAAGTACTAATAATCTAAACTGGAACGATCACATAGGTAACATTGTGGGTAGAGCAAATCAAAGACTGCGATTCATTGGCAGAAATAAGGTGCAACAGGTCTACTAAAGAGACTGCTTACACAACGCTTGTCCGCCATATTCTGGAGTATTGCTGTGCGGTGTGGGACCCGCATCAGATGGGACTGACGGATGACGTCGAAAAAGTACAAAGAAGGGCAGTTCAAAATGGCTCTGAGCACTATGGAAGGACAGTTCGTTTTGTATTATTTCGAAATAGGGGAGATAGTGTCACAGACATGATACGCGAATTGGAGTGGCAATCATTAAAAGAAAGGCATTTTTCGTTGCGACGGGATCTTCTCACGAAATTTCAATCACCAGTTTTCTCCTCCGATTGCGAAAACATTCTTTTGACACCCACCTACATAGGGAGAAACGATTATCACGATAAAATAAGAGAAATCAGGGCTCGCATTGAAAAATTTAAATGCTCGTTTTTCCCGCCTGCCGTTCTAGAGTAGAACGGTAGAGAGACAGCTTGAAGGTGGTTCATTGAAGCCTCTGCCAGGCACTTTATTGTAATAGCAAGATGTAGATGAAGACCGTCAGTTGGTACATGTACAGTGCGTTAACTACAAGTTGGCTCACTGCCACGAGATGAGGAGCTAAGGAGGGGGAAGAGGCTCTGTCTGCCCACTGCTGTAGAGATGTAGAGACATCACAAACTGTGCTTCGTTTTTCCACGAAATTAGAAGTAACACACAGACGTAAAAATCACTTCAGTGTTGTTGGTGATCGAAACTAAAGTCCCCTATCGCAGTAACATGTAAACATGAGCCGTAAATGTCACTATTAAGTACCTTTATCACAAAAAAAGGAAACAGTACGAAATAGAATGAGGGTCAACACAGTAACACAGCGAACGACAATGGCTACCAAACACAGTACTGTTACCTAGGTAACGCTGGCTACAATCAAAAGCAAATGACTGCCAGCCGAAGCCTTCCGGCTCCTACCGGTGCAGGACGACAGATTTGAGTGCCCGAGTTACTGTCACTACACCGTAGGCGGACTGTCTCATTCAGACGTGAGTGACACTGTCGATGAAGTGATATCCTACTCCCCAAAACATAATTATGACGCGGTGGAACGTGAGTTGCTGTCAGTAATAAAGTCAGCACATGGTATTTTTGACGTTTACAGAGGAAGACAGAGACTGGAATACGTCCAGCATGTAATTGAGGCTGTAGGCTGTACCGGTCCTCTGAGACGAAAAGATTGGCACAGGAGTGGAATTCTTAGCGGGCGAAATGAAACCAGTCAAAACATGTTTGTCCTCCGTCCTCACACCACCCCTCCCCCCCCCCCCCAAAAAAAAATAAAAGAGAGAGATTGGAAAATTAAATAGAGAACAATCAATGATTATGATGTATAGTACTAAATGGCTGAAACTTGAAACATCCCCTTAGAAAAATTAATGAAGTACTATACTGATAAATCTCTTACGTTATTTGATTTTCAAACAGCTAAGCAAAACTGAACATACTCAGACATTTCTCTCTTTACTTATTCTGATCACCCCTAAACTGACACACAATATTTTAGCGCAACGTAATTTGACTTTCAATAATCCCTACAAAATTGTGGCCCTGACCCACAATAACCTCTGCCTTTTCATGAATCACTTACCTCACAAAAATCTTCGTTACTCGAACTACTGCAATACAGCGAGCGCCGCTACTGCCAGCTAAATAAAAGATTCAAACTACTGAAGGCACTAACTACTGATAGACATATAGTTAGCAAATGAAAGATTTTGATAAAGAACCAACAACGTATTTACTTTAATAGTGCTCAAAAGTCATTATATATATATATATATATATATATATAGGGTGTTACAAAAAGGTACGGCCAAACTTTCAGAAAACATTCCTCACACACAAATAAAGAAAAAATGTTATGTGGACATGTGTCCGGAAACGCTTGATTTCCATGTTAGAGCTCGTTTTAGTTTCGTCCACCTACGCTCAATGGAGCACGTTATCATGATATCATACGGGATACTCTACCTGTGCTGCTAGAACATGTGCCTTTACAAGTACGACACAACATGTGGTTCATGCCCGATGGAACTCCTGCACATTTCAGTCGAAGTGTTCGTACGCTTCTCAACAACAGATTCGGTGACCGATGGATTGGTAGAGGCGGACCAATTCCATGGCCTCCACGCTCTCCTGACCTCAACCCTCTTGACTTTCATTTGTGGGGGCATTTGGAAGCTCTTGTCTACGCAACCCCGGTACCATATGTAGAGACTCTTCGTGCTCGTATTGTGGACGACTGTGATACAATACGCCATTCTCCAGAGCTGCATCAGCGCATGAGGGATTCCATGCGACGGGGGGTGGATGCATGTATCCTCGGTAACGGAGCACATTTTGAACATTTCCTGTAACAAAGTGTTTGAAGTCACGCTGGTACGTTCTGTTGCTGTGTGTTTCCATTCCATGATTAATGTGATTTGAAGAGAAGTAATAAAATCAGCTCTAACATGGAAATTAAGCGTTTCCGGTCACATGTACACATAACATATTTTCTTTCTTTGTGTGTGAGGAATGTTTCCTGAAAGTTTGGCCGTACCTTTTTGTAACACCCTATATATATATATATGCCATCTCTCTCCCCACATCCACCATTGCTGGCGGCTCACCTCCAACTGCGCAACGCTACGCGCTGTTCACATCCAACTGGCCAACACTACAGTAGCGCATATTACAAAATTACAACCAGTCACAGAGTGCACACAGCGCAGTCAGTGATTTTCATACAGAGTGCTACCAACATAAAAACCGAAACAGCTTATTTACATAGCCCCCATGCTCCCCTCAAAAATTTACAATTTGTTTTGGGCAGTAGCCAACACAGATTTGAAAAAAAAATTGTAAATACAATAACAAAGAAATCAAATCCACACACTTATTGATACAGCGTTCGTCAAAAGCAAAAATCGTTCTCATGAAGACAGTCCTTATCATTCACACCAGAGACAAACACAGCAACAGCTTCTAAAGTTAGACACCACGCTTGAATAAACACGTGAAGGTTTAACTGCTGAGTTACTTAAAACCGAATCGAAATGTCAAAAAGCCTGTAATGACGTAAAAATACAAATTTTTCTAAGGGGATGTTTCAAAGTGTCATCCAGTCAGAGTCGCACGCTGCCCAACTAAAGGCTTCAGTCATACAATTAATGACCGAATTCAAAAATTTAATATCTGTCATTATCTACTCTGTAAGCGGTATAATGCTGCGTTAAAAATTTAACACCGATGTCAGGTACTGAAATTAGGAACTTTGTGTTTATGTGACAACAGTACAACTCAGTGCTCGCTATTTATCCAGACGATATGCATCTAGTTTCTGAGGAAGAACAGCGCTCAGATTTTAAACCTATTCGAAACTCTTCTGGCTTACCTCACAAAATAATGAAAAGAGAAATGCTTCTGCTCACTGCATTTTCGCTTTCCGTGCAATAAATACTTCAGCCTCACCCACGGCGTTCTAACTTGTCAGGTCTTTTGTACCACCACTATTCGCAAGACATTTTGCTGGTAGTATCGACATATTCCACTAAATGTGTCTGGAAAATTATTACATCGTACAAGATATAATTCAGGAGATATGAAGTCACAAACACTGAGATCAGTGAAAAACTTGTTTTTTCTGAAACGCAGCGCAAATCACCTAGTTATATTTTATAATGTTTGCTGATAAGAGCACTTAGTTAATTATAATAAAATTTAATCATAATTTCATATCTTTATAAAAGCATTTTCTTCTTTACAACCCCACAAAACAATGAAAGGTAAATAGTTTATCATTAATATAATTAGCTTTTTACGTCTACAGCCATATGGGTTTTACATGCTTAACATCAAATATTTAACATGTTAAGTCACTTGTAAGGTAATCAGACGCTTGGAGCTCTTTTATGTGTGGGAGTTGGATTTTTTAACGAATCTATGGAGAAGTGGCTACTTTTTTTGTAGAATCTTGGTATGCAGAGGATGACTTACGTGCCTAAGCCGACGCTGCTCAGCACCTGCAGACAGTAGTGTATTGTGGGCGGCCTAGACGCAGGGGTGAGCTAATGGGTTTCACCGGCGCGGCGGCCCGCAGCGTCATCCACTGCTCCCAGGCGACGCGTCACCCTGTTTGCTGATAGCACCCAATGTTTGCCGACGCACGCCGTAGCCAGTAACGTGCTGTTCACACGTGGTCCACGTAGCACCTCATGTGATGGCGTGCTACGCTATGTGGGAAAGCTTGCTGTGGTCTGTGTCAACCTTTCTGCACTCACGTTTAATTTATTTAAAGAACTGCATCACGGAGCGACCAACAGGTTTTGTACTGATTAGTTATTCAAAGACAGCAAGCGACCATCTCTAAATCACCAACTAACATTGCAAGCTTAAGGAAAGTTCCTTAGTGCCTTATACGTAACTACTATATTTTTAGGTGCAAAATCATACACATGTGTCTGACCTCATACATTTTTTCATCAGCCATCAAATGCAAACGTCGACAGTCCATCATAGCGTTACCGCTATGCTAGGATTTGTGGTTCAACTTTGGCCAGGTGGTGTGAATCATATGATGTAGTTGTGGAGTAAACTTTAAATTTAGTGACTGATGAAATATGTAAAACGTAATAGGTGCAGTATAACACATGCTACATCTAGGAACAGTTATGTATTTGACATTCTTAAACTTGTATCGTTAATCCGTGATTTGAAGATGACTGCTGTAACCTCCCCACAAAATAAAATATAATATGAATAAATAATGTTCTCATTTAGTGTAACCTTAAAACAGAAAAATTCGTAAACTTCTCAACAATAAAATATCATAATTATGTCGTTCACATTCAGTAACCTGGTAATAATACAATGTAACTAAACTCTCAATTAAATTGTCGCTCACTTATAATTTTTTCTATAATTGACTGTGAATTTAACCCTGTAAATTTTGGAGGTCAGCAGTGCTGCGTCATGGCCCTGAAAGATCATTCTGAATAAATTGAAAAAACAATTCTTACCTCAATGAAGTCGCCGGATAACGCATATATATCTGCTCTTACAATAAATTTTTCTGCCACAGCCCTGTGCAATGCTGGCCGGTAGATTTGTCATTTATGAAAGGAAACAACTGATTTTGCTTTTGCAATAATTGGGATGATCATGGATTGGAGAAATTAGTAAATTCTTTAAATTGAAATGAATGGCTGTTGAAAGTTACTTTTTATGAGAAAGATTATTATTGGGAGATTTTTAAAACATTTACATGGGACTTGAGATAACAATACTACATATGCGCGAGGCTGCTTTTTACCTTATACAATAATGCTCAGGCTCCGGCATCGCTGCACCACGACCGGTCCAGCCAACACGATACACCAGACCAGACTGCTCGCTAACAACAACTTACTCCTACTGCTACACAGTTCCTACTGCAGTCAATACTGCTCTCTGGTCTGAGATTCTCTTATACCTTACATATCGCAGGCAGCGCGTGAGCAATACATCGAAATTACATCTACTCGGACCTCTTACATAACCCTCCACTGGGGAGGGCAAAAATTTGGTAGCGATGGTGAGTCAATTGGACTTGCCACGAGCAACAAATTTCTCTAAAATCTATTTAGTTACTAAGTCTACAGTCACAGAGTATATACATTATTGATAAGTGCAGAACATAATAAAAATGAAATAGAGTGCACACGCATTGAGTACAGAATATATCAAGAAATGACAAAAAGTATACGCAATGAGTACAAAAGATATTAACAAATGACAAAGTGCACACTCACTGTATAAGTCTTTAGCATTTTTTCAACATATCATGGAGTGAAATAAAGTGCACACGCACTGAATACAAAATATATTAACAAATTACATAAAGTGCACACGCAATGTAGAAGTCTTCAGCATTTTTACAACATATCATGGAGTGAAATAAAGTGCACACGCACTGTAGAAGTCTTTAGCATATTTAGGACGACTGATCATATTAACAAATGAAATGAAGTGCACACTAACTGTAAAAGTCTTTAGCATATTTACATAACATATCATGAAGTGAAATAAAGTGCACACGCACTGTAGAAGTCTTTAGCACATTTCAAAAACTAGGAAAGGAATGGGAAGGATTGCATCATGGTTGTAGCACAGTAGGTTGCATGTAGTTGCACCGAAAGTCCATATCTTTCTACAGAAGCACAACACCAAGTGAGACAATCTGAAGTTCTCTTCCCTGAAGTATTTATCAGTGTAGCCAAGACACTGAAATGTTGTATTAATATTCAATGTTAACATTTTGGTAGTACATTAGGTACACCAAACAGTAGGACCATAATGACATCTCCATCGTTCAAGGTGGTGGACAGCTTGATATATCAACACCACATTCTTGTAGAATCCATACTCTCACAACAACGTAGAATTAGTGTAAAAACCAAAGATAGTGCTCCATGATCATGAGGATGGATAGGACAAACGGATATTGCAGTAATTTCTGGTAATTAGGTCAGAAGGTGAAGGACATTAAGTCATATGTTAGTCATAATTGAGAATTACACTAGTCTATCAACCGATTTGAGTAATTATTTGCATTCAATGGCTAGTTACTAAAATATAGCAAGTATTGAATATTAGAAAACACTATTCATAACTCATCTGATTGCGGTAATTATTGGCACTCATTGGCCAGTTACAAACTATTCATGTCGTCTTAAAAAACATTATTCAGTATTATTCACAAGTCATCATTCAAAATGAGTTAATTATCGGCATAGCATTTATACATAATTCATCTAATTATAGTAATCATTGGCATTCATTGGCCAGTTACTAAACATGTAGCAAGTATTGAATATTAGAAGACACTATTCATAACTCATCTGATTGTGGTAACTATTGGCACTCATTGGCCAGTTACAAACTATTCTTATAGTTTTACAAAACATTATTCAGTATACTCAGTAGTCATCATTCAAAACAAGAGTTAATTATTGGCATAGCATTTATAGAGTATAACAAAAATATTATTTACAGAAATTATTGGTATAGCATTTATAGAAAATAATGAAAATATTATTTACAGAAATTATTGACATAGCATTTATGCATTGTTACAAAACATCATTCGGTATTACTCAGAACTCATCTTTCAAGTGACATAAGACATATTTAAAATGTAACACACTGTAACTATTACTCAAGGTCTGTGGTCCAATAATACATAGATATAATGGTTTCAATACATCTGAGAAATTTGCATTATATTTAGAACTAGAAATATATCCTAAACTGGTAGCATTATTTGGTTCTATACTGGTAATAGTTGGGACTGGTAATAATTTTTTTTTGTGTGTGTTAGCAATGCATTGCGTTGGGATCGATAATTGCTAGGGTATGAAAATATATGCTTTTGACTTATTGCTGGAAATAAGGATTAATAACGTCATTCGTCATGAGTCACCTGTAGCAAGGTTATGAAACAAGTAGAGTGTATGTGATCACATTCATCAAAGATAGACACAACTGGGTAAAAAAATGCAAGTACTTGAACAGGTTTAATGACTAACTGCTTATAGCACATTAATTTCATGAATAGCTTCTCCTGGAAAAAATACAAAATGGATTATTGAGCTGAAAGAAGAAACGCATATTATGCTGAAAAGCAGTGAACTTCGAATTAACAGGTAATGAAACGTGTACACAATATGTATGTACTCTAGCTGTCTTTTCTAAAACATTCAGTCATTATACCATGCGACATAAGGCATACTGTCAAAAGGAACTGCAACAAATACTTAAATAACTATGAAGTATTCCTTAACTAATAGTAAATATATAAACTTCATCATTATTCTCATCTGCAAAGAAAAACTTCATTATTCACATTATCATATACTTCATATAACTATTCATCATCATTTATTATCATCTGCAAAAAATAGACACTTCATTATTCATATTCATATTACCATTTACTTCATACAACTATCCATAGTATAGAGTTTCTTATTTCTAGCATATTTCATCACTAAAACTAAGATGTGTAGTTCTGTCTGACAGCCTGCATCAATCGCCTCGTATTCTGAAAGAAAAATAATTAGCCAAGACTGCTATCATACGATGTGTATAGTATATTCTGATTAATACTTGTTAATTCTGATCCATTTACTCTTCATGACAAGAATTGCATTTTCTTTCGTTCATTCCGATGGTAAAATTTCCATTTCAGAGTAAACCACTGTGGTTTGTTAAATTTATTTCTTGTGCACCTTATTGCTTTCTGAAAATGATGAATAAGGATTAATATCTTGCATTTAAATCATATACCCATTAGATAAAATCTTGTTTCTAGTGATACAACTAAGCGTACAGCATAGCATGACAGAAAACGTATAATGTCAAAAACATAGACAGTTTTCAAGTGCAAAAAATGTATACACAGTATCATAATGCAGTAGCAAAAAATGTAAAATAGTCACGATGTTGAGATATCATAAGGCAAAATGTCAAAGTCAACTGGTGTTTGTTATATCTTAAAGATTACATGGTGCATACAGACAAAAATTCTACTTTCGATAGGAAAACAATCATACGTACACAAAAATAAAAAATGTACACGGTCTGATATATAACGACAAGAAAAGCGACCTGCTAACCTTACCCTGCCGGGCACTTGCCAAGAAAAAATATGATAATCATCAGTACGTAGTAACATAAATATAATTGCATAACTGGCCATATAAAATTCAGGAAATGACATTACAGTGTGATAAATCGTAAAGTATGTTCATTCAATAAAGAGTTTAATATTGGAGACATGGAGATTGCCCTTGCTTCTTCTGGTTCTCAAAGTTTCAACATGTACTACATTGGAGTGAGGAATGCTGCGAATTCTGTATGGACCTGCGTATAGAAGCTCAAATTTACTGCATCTACTCTTTCCTCTGTTGGATAAATAGTGTGTACTTACTAATATCTTCTGTCCAACGTGAAGGTCACGGCGTGTACAAACCTGTTTTTGCTGTCTTCTCCGGCGCTCTGCGGCACGTTTGATGTTGTTGAGTGCAATGTCAGTTATTTCATATTGGTGTAGTCGACGAGATGTAGGAAAGGATACTAATTCTTTAAATTTGTTAGGTGGTTCAACATTTTTCAATATAACAGTCGGAGATAGCATAGTAGATTCATTTGGTATGGCGTTAATTATATCCTGGAATGAGAGTATGTGTGTATCCCAATCAATATGTTTTTTATGGCAGTATATCCTACACAGTTTACCAATTTCTTTCATTAGTTTTTCACAAGGGTTCGAAGAAGCGTGATACTTGGATATATAGATCGGAGAAATGTTTCTTGTTCGTAACATACTTGTCCATATAGCAGATCGAAATTGTGATCCATTGTCAGATATTACTTTCAATACATGCCCTACATGAAATAGAATATGTTTTACAAATGCTTTCGAAACAGTTTTAGCAGTAGCTTTGCGTAACGGAGTGAAGGTAACAAATTTCGAAGTGAGTTCAACTGCGACAACGATGTAGCAATAATCTCTATTAGTTCTGGGAATTGGACCAAAAGTGTCTACAGCGGCCATGTGTCTCAATTTAAGGGGTACAATGGGATGTAACGGAGGAATATGCGAAATCGTGTCTGATTTAGCTTTCTGGCAGATTTTACATGACGTTAAAACTCGTCGAGTACGTTTCTCCATGTTGCCAAAATAACAGTTCTGTCTCAGTATAAGAAAACAGTTTCTGGCTCCATAATGTGCGTAACTTAAATGAGTATACCAAATTAATTTGTTAACAAGTTCGTCAGGAATACATAATAACCAATTGTTGCTGTCAGGATGAGAGCGGCGAAACAGAATATTCTTGCGCACAGTATAATAGTTTCTAATGGTAACGTTACTCCTATCTTGCCAAAGATGTTTAATTTCTTTCCACACGTTATCTTTGCTCTGCTCTTGTGCTATGCCTCGTAATGACGATGAAATGAAATTCTCAAATGCAACTTGTTGAATATACATGACGCTAGAATTTGCTTGGCAGAAGTTGGCTGCGATGTCTTGCTGATTATTGCTGAGAGAACGGGATAGTGCGTCTGCTACAATATTTTGTGTACCGGGAATGTGAACAATTGTGAAATTAAATTCCTGTAAATAAAGTTTCCATCTGCTTAACCTGTCGTGTGTAAATTTTGCGGAAAGTAAAAACTGTATCGCCCTATGATCTGTGTAAACGGTAGTATGTCTTCCATAAAGAAAATGCCTAAATCTCGTAAATGCCCATACAACACATAATGTTTCAAGTTCTGTAACAGAATAATTGCGTTCAGCAGGTGACAGAATACGACTTGCAAAGGCGATGTTTTTAATTACTGTAGTACCGTCTTCTTCAATTTCCTGAAAAATGTGTACGCCTAAAGCTTTGTTAGAACTGTTGGTGGCAATGGAAAAATTTCTAGTAAGATCTGGGTGTGATAAAAGACGTGCATTCAACAAATTCAGAATGTGCTTGCCTATCCCAGGACCAAATAGCGTTTTTACCCGTCAACTGGCATAATCTAGGGGTGTCTAAAGCAGAGTAATGAATAAATTTACGAAAAAAGTTAATTAATCCCAGAAAGCTACGTAGTTGTTTCTTCGTCGTTGGAACAGTAATGTCACGTAAAGCTTGAAGTTTTTCCGGGTCAGGCGCAATACCTTCTGCAAAAAAGTACATGTCCAAGAAATTTTATGGAAGTTTTACCAACGTGCGATTTGCTAAGATTAACTGTGTGTCCTTGTGCACGAAAAGTTTGTAACAGCTGTTCAAGAATCAGATTGTGTTCAGACCAGTTAGCTTCTGCAATAAGAATGTCGTCTACATACGTTGTGATTCTGTCTTTCATGCAAAAGTGTGTATCGGATGTCGACAAAACTAATAACATATACGTGAACAAGATTCTGTGTGTCAAAAGTATGGCTTACGTTGCTGGAAGATGCAACCTGTACTGTATCTAGTCAAATTCTTTCTGACGTGCTATTATTTGCGGGAGGATGCTGTGGCATTTCAACTATTTGTACTGTTCTATTATTTCTTCCTGACGTATTACGTTCGGGATGATACCTACTGTCTGGTTCATTCGTGATAATCTGTTGTTGCGGTTGATTCTGCTGTTGGTAAGACCGACTGTTGCGCTGAAAACTGTGCTCAATACTTTTACGTCTGTCATAATAATCATTGCTATACGGCGCGTTGCGATAGGAGTTGAAATGATGTGTTTTCTGTACATACTGATTTTCTTGTTGCTGTGCGTTACTATTTGGTGGAGCCTACGCTATACGTGTAGGCGGCGAAACATTAAAGCTTGGTTGACCTTGCACATTGCATTGTTGGTTAGGTATGCTAACCGGCTTGTTTTGTTACTGTTGTTGGGAAAAACCTCTATTGTTACCAAAATGTGGTTCCTGTTGCTGATAATTTTGACGATACTGATAATTAAAATTTTGTCTGTTATTGAAGTTCTGGTGGTTGTCATTTCGCGAGTGTCTAATGAAAACTGTCACTTTCGGTAAAACTTGTCATAGTAGGTTTTCTTTACTCATTCTTAATCCTAGTAAGATCGATAGCTGAAGAGTTGTTTTGATAGATATAAAGAATAGTAAAAGAGAAGGCAGCAGTGCAGAAAACTAAAGATGAAACAGCACTACCACGGCTCGGGGCCCTGTGCACGCTACGGCACATATTCATCGTAGTGTAATGAATCCCCTGAGGTCTCTTACGCGCTGCAAATAAATTTTAGTTTCTGCGTTACAGGCAGTGCCGGTGAAAATTCAATAACAAATTGTTGTATCAAGGCCAATTCTAGTTTCTGCATTACAGGCCAAGCTGATGAAAATACAAAAACAAATTGTCGTATCCAGTCCAAAGGATGTATTTGTGTTCTGTCATTTCAAATACCTTAAATTTTCTCACGGATAGAAAGTGCTTGTAATCTAAATTATCGTCTCTGTACGTCTGAACAGGTTCAGGATTGTATGATAATCTGTTTGTCTGTGACTGTTCTGAATCTAACTCACGTACTCTCTGTAAATTACCTAAATTACACTGGCTGTGTGAATGTGACAAATGTTCACAATGTGGCGTATGCTGTGACGTGTTAGAGGCTGAAACATTTTTCATTTCTGTCACTTCTTGCTGTAAAGATGACAATTTTCTACGTAATGTATTACTGGACGAACTTATCTCACTGATCGTCTGCTGCAAATTTTGGAATTCGGGTGTTTGATTAAGCGAAACTGCTGACGTATCGTCTAATTTGGTGTCATTATTAATTTCGATAACATCAATACGACTGGCCAATTCATCATATTTTTCAGTCAGTGCTTTTACCTGATCATCGTATTTAGTATCACAAGCATTAATTTGTTTTTGTATTTTACGTGTTGTTTTGTTCAATTTCTTAACATCTGCTTTGATGGCATCGGGATCCTGTATTAGTTCCAACTTTTCAAGCCTGTTGGTCATTGTCTGAAAGTCTAATGTGTGTGCGTCTGTTTTTGTTTTAAGATCGGAGATTTCATCATGCAATTCGGTGTTCAACTGTTTGATTTCGTCTGATCTGTAGCAATATTGTTGTCTACGTATGTTTTTACTTTCGTAAATAACTTACACTTGTCTTCCTATCTCTGTGCCGTAATTGTTTCCATGAATTGTTGCTTTACTTTATTCTGTTCCTGTATAAATTTACTGTAACGCGTTACACTGTTTTGTAGGTGGTGATTAAAACGTTCGTCAATTTGGCTGTTCTGTTGGACAAATTTCGCGTCTACTTTCGCATCCAGTGTGCGTGAAAGTTCTGCTGACATTAATTAAAACTCGTCGCGTAACTGTGTCACGTTTTGAGAACATTGTTTAGCGACTGCAATAATTTAATCTCTAAGTAATTTCGTTGTGGCTGCATGTGTATTACTTAATTCTTGTGCCACAGATCTAATTTCTTCACTACTCTTCCTAGCACAAGCCCTAATTTCCTCACGTAATTGTTCTTTAGTATCATGACATTGCACGGCAACGGCTGTAATCTGTTCACTAAGCTGTTTGAAATTGTTGCCTTGTTTTTCATTAAACTGTTTGGAATTGTTGTCTAGTTTTTCATTCAACTGTTGGAATTGTTGTCTAGTTTTTCATTAAGTTGTTTGTTCGACACATTAAGATGGTCTTGTTTCTCCTTAAGTTCCTTATTCGATTCATTAAGTTGTTTGAAATTTTCATTAAGTTGTAGCAATACTGCCATAACTTGATCCATGCCAAAATTAGCGACTCTATTTTCTATGATGTGTGATGGTGTATCTGCATGTGACACGTTTTGAATAACCATTTGGTCATTGTCTGATTCACAAAAAGGTTTGCCAACGGATGTGCACTATTGGTCACTACATCGGAATCAAATTAATTTGACGTGTTTTGTGTATATTGTTCACCTTCGTTAGAAACAATTATCTGTTCCCTACGTAAATTTTGTAAATTAGGCGTGTCAAACTGGACAGCGTTCATTGTAATGGAACGTGCCGTGTTGTCAATTGTTACATTTACTCTAGACATAATTGAATTTGTTTGGTCATCATTAGGATCAAAATCATTACTATTGATTGGCAGGCAGTGATCATCTGTAATTAGGGGATTATCATTATTACACTGAGTGTCGCTAGTATTATCGGTCAAATTATTCGAATCGGCTTTTTCACTCATTGCACATTGCGATGAACTGTTAGCAGTTTTACACGGCATTTTCACAAATCAAAGTTAAGCACAAAATAAAACAAAGACGAAGAAAAAATGGAACAATAAATTGCCGATGATCTGTGAAAGAAATAGTGACAAATTAGTAAATGCGTTGCGCCAGATGCAAACTACATTTAAGTAAATAAGAGCAGATATATAACTGACTACTTCTCAGAAATTCACAAAGAAATACGATCCTGGCCGGTTGTCGCCAAGTGTAACCTCCCCACAAAATAAAATATAATATGAATAAATAATATTCTCATTTAGTGTAACCTTAAAACGGAAAAATTCGTAAACTTCTCAACAGTAAACTTCTCAACAGTAAAAAATTATAATTATGTCGTTCACATTCAGTGTAACGTCCCAACAAAAAATAAATTCAGTAACCTGGTAATAATACAATGTAACTAAACTCTCAATTAAATTGTCGCCCACTTATAACTTTTTCAATAATTGACTGTGAATTTAACCTGGTAAATTTTGGAGGCCAGCAGTGCTGCGTCATGGCCCTGAAAGATCATTCTGAATAAATTGAAAGAACAATTCTTACCTCAATGAAGTCGCCAGATAACGCATATATATGTGCTCTTACAGTAAATTTTTCTGCCACAGCCCTGTGCAATGCTGGCCGATAGATTTGTCATTTATGAAAGGAAACAACTGATTTTTCTTTTGCAATAATAGGGATGATCATGGATTGGAGAAATTAGTAAATTCTTTAAATTGAAATGAATGGCTGTTGAAAGTTACTTTTTATGAGAAAGATTATTATTGGGAGATTTTTAAAACATTTACATGGGACTTGAGATAACAATACTACATATGCGCGAGGCTGCTTTTTACCTTATACAATAATGCTCAGGCTCCGGCATCGCTGCACCACGACCGGTCCAGCCAACACGATACACCAGACCAGACTGCTCGCTAACAACAACTTACTCCTACTGCTACACAGTTCCTACTGCAGTCAACACTGCTCTCTGGTCTGAGATTCTCTTATACCTTAATATCGCAGGCAGCGCGTGAGCAATACATCGAAACTACATCTGCTCGGACCTCTTACACTGCTTTACTGAAACCAGATGTGTGTGGATAAATAACCATTATAAAACGTTGGTAATTCTCTGATGCCATTCGTTAAATAGTCCTGATTAATGATTATAAAAGTGCTTGCAAGACACATCAGAATACTTTAGTGATTGAATTAATAAAGTATTATATAAAAAACTCACGTAAATATAAAGTACTGTATAGTTCAACAGGCATAAAATAAGGAAAACTGTATACAAATGAAACAGATTAAATGAGTCTGATATGACTCCTTATGGAAAACTTTCACTTGGTAACTCTTTTACAAGCTATCGTGTTATTTAGCCGTCGCTCACTGAAGTCGATGATGTGGTCTACTATTTCGCAATAATCTTAATAGACAGCTTGTTATGACCCATTTGGTTGTGAAGTACCATAATTATGTCAACGTCCTTTGATTACACTATTATGTGAGTGAATTAGTTCTTGAACTCTTAACTCTGATGTATTGTACTAACGAAGACATTTCGAAACCGTTTTGCTTCCAGCAAATGAGTCAACTGATTCCCAACCCGAGACATTGACATCCACCCCGATTTGTATTTGTCGTATCATCTCTAACATTTCCCTACCTATTCTCCCCCTTCCTCTACATCTTTCTCTTCTCTTCCCTTCATAAACAGGCCCAGCCCACACCATAATCACCTACTTCATTTCTCTCTCTTAAAATACACTTCACCATCTACTCTGACCTCTGTATTACAATATTAACCTAACAATCTGTTCCTAATCTTAAGTGTCCTACAGAGCTTCTAACTTTCCTTTTCTAAACCTGACTCAGGTGAGCAGAAAATAATGAACTAGCACAAAAATCATGACAGAGGCATTATGCACGTTACTACAACAATCAAGTTCCACTGCTTCAGACGTGGCCCCACTCAAAAGAATACTAATGTTTAAACTAAGGATAAACACTGGTCCCAGCTTTAGGCTGCAATTACTAATAAAGAGAAATTGTGCACTCGGCTGTGAACTGAAAACGGCAATCAAACTGTGACACATAATATCTCCGTCTGTGTAACATAAGCAATCATTCATGGTAAAACTACCTGTTTAACTACTTTTATTAGACACTGATCTATAGAATTTTCTCTGACAAAGACAACCCAAACTTAACCTATTCATTTATTAACCACAATATATAAGCCCAAAAGCAATGTGTCAGCTACACATAGACAACGTGACGGAAGAATAGCCCTGAATTACAAGAAATGCTAACGATAACACAAATCCAAAAATATTAATTTAAAGAAATATGAAACTACCTCCAACTCTGTCAATTGCCTAAACTCATTTCAATCTCCAAATTCCAACAGTACAAACCCCGTTCTTTTTCGTGTGCTACTTACTTCACAGAAAATCTTAATAAAACGAACTACAGTATCTACAGCAAGTAGCAACTACAGCCAGCTAAATAAAAAGATTCTAACTATTTTAGACTCTAACTACTAGGAGGCATATGGCTAGCGAAAGGAAGATTTCGCTGAAGAGCAAACAATTTATTTACAAAATTTTACCTTATTCATGTGACATCCTCTTCCAAAAATTATATAGTTGTCAATAATTCCACTGTCCAAACGTTATCAACCAAGCATCCATTGCCGGCCGCGGTGGTCTAGCGGTTCAGGCGCTTAGTCCGGAACCGCGCGAATACTACGGTCGCAGGTTCGAATCCTGCCTCGGGCGTGGATGTGTGTGATTATACATTATCATACAGTTCCTTGCGTATTTTCTTATAAACGCATAATTTCATCTCACTTTACAATGCATGTCCTATCAACACAGAGTATCCACTAAGAATATTATGTCTATACACTTCCCTATCCACTCGCTAACTGCTAGTCCGTCCAACCACAGAATCTCTTGCCGAGGGTGCACAGCGCTGTCAGCGATATTAACACAGTCTATAGTGCTGCCAACATACAAACATGATACTTATAACTGAATTAAATGTCTCAGTGTATTCTGTCAAGAACTGTACAGTCACTACGCGTCGTCATATAGACACTCTAACTGTAATAACCAAAAATACGTCAGTCGGAAATGCATTCAAATCTACGAATAATTCTAAGCAAATAGTTTTTTATGTTCATTACTCAGAAAGTAACGCTCACTTCAGCCACCGTGTGCCTGAACTTGTTTTACTTTCCAACGCGCCGCACGGCAGGAGCCAGTTTTGACCTGCAATGCTGAGTAAGATATCTGTTTCCGGCCAGATGCTATGTATCCACGAAGTATGCAATTTAAGTTATGAGTCACGACAGTTAGTCTAAACACTATGTTTTCCATCCTCTTTGATGTTAATTTTTCGTACCACAGATCTGATGACGCTGTAAAACGAAATGGGTTATCAGGCGCAGTAGTAAAAAAAATGTATCGACCAAGACAAGAGTATATTGTTGAGCCACATATAGTCGCAGACCCAATGTAGGACGTTATCTCTAAAGTAACGTAATTAATAAGAGGATGTTTTCTCACACACCGCCCTTCTCTCATTACAAAGTGAAACTTTCGAATTAATACTTTAACGGAAAACTAAAAAGAACCGCATGAAATTGAAGTACAGCATTTTAAAAATTGTATAACTGAGAATGAAGCGTTGGGTACTGCCGACGGTCCAAGTCGAGTTGTACAGACAACAATATGGGGTTCAAATATTTCAATATGCAACAGTGATTCCCACCTTGGGGGTAACTGTCCATGAGTGGTGAAATGAAATTATCTCAGGAATAAAAAAAAAAAAAATGTTCGATTGTGTTTCAGTCACGAAACTAAATTATTTTTAAAATTTTTATAATATATATATATATATATATATATATATATATATATATATAATATTTTAATATTACGACTTCATGAGCTTGTATTACTGACTATATAAGAAACTAATAATTATTTTTTTAAGTACTAGCGTTTGGCGTCTCACTATGTTGTATAGGTTACAGATTCTGAAACGAATCAATGAACATCTTCCTCCCACAATCCAACCAGTACATACACATATAATTTTGTACTTTGTACCATGTATCTTTGACAGTAAAACTGAGACATATTCGCATATACACTCCTGGAAATTGAAATAAGAACACCGTGAATTCATTGTCCCAGGAAGGGGAAACTTTATTGACACATTCCTGGGGTCAGATACATCACATGATCACACTGACAGAACCACAGGCACATAGACACAGGCAACAGAGCATGCACAATGTCGGCACTAGTACAGTGTATATCCACCTTTCGCAGCAATGCAGGCTGCTATTCTCCCATGGAGACGATAGTAGAGATGCTGGATGTAGTCCTGTGGAACGGCTTGCCATGCCATTTCCACCTGGCGCCTCAGTTGGACCAGCGTTCGTGCTGGACGTGCAGACCGCGTGAGACGACGCTTCATCCAGTCCCAAACATGCTCAATGGGGGACAGATCCGGAGATCTTGCTGGCCAGGGTAGTTGACTTACACCTTCTAGAGCACGTTGGGTGGCACGGGATACATGCGGACGTGCATTGTCCTGTTGGAACAGCAAGTTCCCTTGCCGGTCTAGGAATGGTAGAACGATGGGTTCGATGACGGTTTGGATGTACCGTGCACTATTCAGTGTCCCCTCGACGATCACCAGTGGTGTACGGCCAGTGTAGGAGATCGCTCCCCACACCATGATGCCGGGTGTTGGCCCTGTGTGCCTCGGTCGTATGCAGTCCTGATTGTGGCGCTCACCTGCACGGCGCCAAACACGCATACGACCATCATTGGCACCAAGGCAGAAGCGACTCTCATCGCTGAAGACGACACGTCTCCATTCGCCCCTCCATTCACGCCTGTCGCGACACCACTGGAGGCGGGCTTAACGATGTTGAGGCGTGAGCGGAAGACGGCCTAACGGTGTGCGGGACCGTAGCCCAGCTTCATGGAGACGGTTGCGAATGGTCCTCGCCGATACCCCAGGAGCAACAGTGTCCCTAATTTGCTGGGAAGTGGCGGTGCGGTCCCCTACGGCACTGCGTAGGATCCTACGGTCTTGGCGTGCATCCGTGCGTCGCTGCAGTCCGGTCCCAGGTCGACGGGCACGTGCACCTTCCGCCGACCACTGGCGACAACATCGATGTACTGTGGAGACCTCACGCCCCACGTGTTGAGCAATTCGGCGGTACGTCCACCCGGCCTCCCGCATGCCCACTATACACTCTCGCTCAAAGTCCGTCAACTGCACATACGGTTCACGTCCACGCTGTCGCGGCATGCTACCAGTGTTAAAGACTGCGATGGACCTCCGTATGCCACGGCAAACTGGCTGACACTGACGGCGGCGGTGCACAAATGCTGCGCAGCTAGCGCCATTCGACGGCCAACACCGCGGTTCCTGGTGTGTCCGCTGTGCCGTGCGTGTGATCATTGCTTGTACCGCCCTCTCGCAGTGTCCGGAGCAAGTATGGTGGGTCTGATACACCGGTGTCAATGTGTTCTTTTTTCCATTTCCAGGAATTTATATCTGCATTCACATGTATTCACATTTACTTCCATTATCTAAGTGGTAGGTAGTTCCCGCAATGGAATATTAGTTTCTTCATAATTCTTTCATAACAGAGAACAAAGTAAATGACAGCAGAATACGACAGTAACAATGTAATGGCTACTACACTGCTGTAAGGCATTCCCAGTTAAGTATTATTAATGTTATTATTATTGTATAGTAGTGAAGCAAGTGTGGCTAGGGAAAGGAAACATGGTTTACAATTAAGTGCCTACCCTCCTAGTGGATAGTAAACATTCTTGGAGAAGAAGCTGTAGGTAGCACCCGCAATGCTCTGAGAACTGCTTCATCATTCTGTAGAAAAAGGTTATTCAAAATAATCAATACTAATAGCTCCACTGACTCATTAGTTAAGGGTTTGATAAAAACACCTCGAAAAATTGAATATAATTTATCTTTGGTAATTTTAAAAATAAATCTATTCAAAGAAATTTCATTTTCACTCTAAAGATTAGTTAGGCGCTAATGTTGATTATGGTGAGCATTAGGGCAGAGGTACTAGCTGAAATCTAATTACACTCATGGGTAATGGTCTCAGAACGACTGGGAACCACTGCTGTCTATACAGAATGGGTGGGCAACCGTTATGCGAAACAAAGTCCTTGGAGCGGAGCGGGAGAGTCACACTGTACTCAGCCTAGAACGAATTTTCGAAGATTTCCGCGATCAGTTATCAAAAGTATTTATGGAAGAATATTTAAAAATGCTTGATAATAGTGTTTGTGAATATTGATAAACTAAATTTTTAAAACGCGAATGACTTTCCAGTGGCCAAAAATCTCAAAATTACTCCTAATTGCTTGTCGACTGGAACTGCCTATCTGAATGCCGTATTTTGTTTTTCTACTCTTTCTCATATTAAAGTCAGTAAATAATTGTGGTCCGTTGTGGACTTCCTCGAATGCTACAACTGTTGAAACTGTAGATAACTTATAATGAATTAACTGCAACCAGTTGCTTTTCTAGACATTTATTTTTCCACGATGATATTTCAATATACTTGACACCCTGTCTTTAGACATTTACATTTATTTGTTGTGAACATCGTTTCTTTATTAACGACGTTGCAGAATTTCACGACAGAAATCCTTAAGACAGCTACTATAAAACATCGTAGGTAAAGAAAAATGTTAACGGCGAGCAAAGAAATGTAAGTATCTGAAGATCAGATAAATGTCATGTGAATGTACTCTCAAAAACACGTGTTTTGAGACATATTTTACTGGTGTGGGATGTGCAGAAAGGAATGCGATTCATATCGATGAGTTACGCTATTGTTTTCACTTTACGGAGTAGGACCGGTGATGTCGCTTCCCGTGCTGAAGCGGCTCAAGTTGAAACATGTGAATCAGGCCCGCGGATCACCTAAGGCTGCCCATTCAGCAACGGAAATGGACTGAAGGGATGTTTCGCTCACCGAATAAAGGCGAGTTAAAATATTTTCAGAGAAAGGGCCCCATACACGCATCAACAAATCGACCAACCTATCGGAAATTGGACGTGTGTAGTTCTGTTGACCAACCGACCGATCAACATTCCACAACGTGCTGTTGGTCAGGTATGACCGCCCGACAGACGACCATCCCATCCACTTCACCCTACCCCTATCACCATTTCAACCTTATCTTGTTAACTGACTGACTGACGTTCATCAGGAGTATGTGCGCGGGAAATATACTTGCACAACAGTGGAATACTCGCACAATAGTGAAATGTCAGCAAGGACCGGTTCTAAGGGTGATCGCCTTAGAATGATAATTTTATTGGAAAAGTAGAGAAACAGAAGATGCCTTCAATATAATAATTGTGTGGAGTATGGTAAAATGAAAGTAAGACTTGCAACATTGACTTTCTTGTTGCGATTCTGTGAACAGTTCCGTCCAGACGCCACACCTCTGATTTTGGGGCGTACATTATGTAAAATGCGAAGAGCATGTAAAGGAGAATTAAAGAAAGTGTGTACTTTCCTACAGTAGAACTGTTGTAGGGCATTCTGATTGTAATGAATATCACACAGCTGTTTCGTAAATGTTTGATACATATTACGACTTTGTTTGATTATATTCAGCAGCTTCAGAAAGCATGCTTCATTCATTCTAAGATCACTGCGAAAATCATAAGCTCCCAGCTCCTTCAATGAAAGAGAACGGGTGAATTTCTTCCTTCGCACAAGCCACTTCTTTGTCCATAGCTTTTTTCGACTTTTCTTGGCGTTGTAACCTTCAAAACAGCCACGGCGATTACTAGTTTTTGCTTCAGCGGCATCTTGTCGAACGTAACCTCAATGAAACTTCCTGACAGATTAAAACTGTGTGCCGGACCGAGACTCGAAATAGGGTCCCGAGTTCGAGTCTCGGTCCGGCGCACAGTTTTAATCTGTCAGGAAGTTTCATATCAGATCACACTCCGCTGCAGAGCGAAAATCTCATTTTGGAAACATTCCCTTGGCTGTGGCTAAGCCATGTGTGTGCAATATCCTTTCTTCCAGGAGTGCTAGTTCTGCAAGGTTCGCAGAAGAGCTTCTGTGAAGTCTGGAAGGTATTAGGCGAGGTATTGCCAGAATTGAAGCTGGGAGGACGGGTCGTTGGTTGTACTTAGGTAGCTCAGTTGGTATAGGACTTGCCACCGAAAGGCAAAGGTCCCGAGTTCGACTGTCGGTCCGGCACACAGTTTTAATATGTCAGGAAGTTTCATATCAGCGCACACTCCGCTGCAGAGTGAAATTCTCATTCTGTAACCTCAATGAACTTGGCGATACGAACAGGGTGGCGCTGCAGTCGCCGAGAGAAGTTGGTCGGGACCTGTGTTGGCCGCACGTACGTTGGTCGGTTGATTGGTCGGTCGGTCGGTCGGTTGGTACGTGTGTAGGGCGGTTAAAATGAACTCTCATAGGATTTCACTGCTCACCTTCACACTTTCACCTTTCCTTCCCGTCAGAGGGAACCTGTGATGAAAGTCTCCTGAAAGATGCGTAGCCAGATTCCAGGGCCGTTATGCAAGCTGAGCGACAGGTCCAGTTCTTCAGAAAGAGGCCGCGGTGCCTTTGCAATTAGGTGGTACAGAGGGGCGCGCGGCGCCTCAAAGGCGGGCGGTGTTCCGCTTCATAAACTTGTTGCGAGTCGGCGGCTGCCGTGGTCAGCGGCAGCAGGCAATCACAGCGACCGCCGCGTGCCTGCGCGGCCCTGCCGGCCTTCTTTGTGCGCCACCGGGGAATGCCGCCGGCAGAGATCAAAGGGCCCGCCGCCCGGCATTACCATGATATTGGCCGAGCCGCGCCGTCCCCCGTCCTCTTCCTCCGGATGTCTTCGGCAGCCTCCGTGCCGGAACTCCCGAGTCACGCCGGGCCCGTGCCTACGGAGCAAAAAATCTCCAGCAGCGCAGCAGTCTGTTGGTTCTGTGCCGCTTGTCCGGAACATGCAGTGTTTACTCGGAGCACGCTGCGGCGAGGTCTTGTTTATCGCGACCACCGGGTTAATTTCACGGATCACTGCCCCGGTCTTGCACAACGTAATGAGCTACCGAGCAGCTGTTCATTCGTTATTCTGTTGTGTGAAGTTAAAATGTGAACTACCCGTTCAGGCTTTCATGTTAAATAAACACTGCTAACTGATCGTAGACGAAAAACAAGTGGGAAGGATAGCTATGAAATTCGAGTGAAAATAGAAGTACTTATTGTTCTGCTTCGAGTGGTAATAGTACCCTTTCACTGATTAATCTTTCCTTCTGGCCATTCTACGTAAGACTAAAGCGGTGTAGCTTTTTTACTTGTTGGATAAAACCATAAAATATTTTTGTTTCAATTCTAGAGACAGTAAAAGTAATTTCAAGATTTACGGTAACATGAAAGGAAGACAGGACTAGACTAGTAATATGAACAAAACGACTAAAGAAATAATTCCATATTCCGCCATAATTGTCGTAAGGAGTGTGACCATAATATAACTGAAATTTTTATTTGACACTACTATAGTGAAGACATTGACAAAATACATAAAATTTTACATTACAGGTTGCAACGCACTACGTCATAAGTTTCAAATGTAAAACATCAGTTGAAGGATATATAATGCGAATTATGACCATCTCGTAATTATTGTCAGATGTATGGTCATAATTCCCATTATATATTCTCCAACTGACATTTGACGTTTGAAAATGACGACGTGGTTCGTCGAAACCGGTAATGTAACCCATTTTTTAGGGAAAAGTTTATGTACTGTGACTATGGCTTCATTATTGTAGTGTCAAATAAACATTTAAGAAAAGAATTTTAAGAATTTCTAGCATGCATAATTAATAAGAAATTGGATTAGACATATACTATTCAGTTCTTACAAATATACCCATCAGTCCAAAAGGTTTCGAGACTGGAGCAATAAAACCGCATAAAAACCACATTTAACGTGGACAGCTCTCCAAAGCTTGTCGTCAATTCGCGAGGCGAATCCTAATGGCGGCTGTCTCGCATCCCCATGCCGCAGAAATGATCGCGTTAGCGCTTTGGCTGCGCACGCCATTCATAATTGTAATGGAATAAGTCAGTTATTTCAGTAAGTTTTCCAAAGGGCGGCTGCAGTCCATTTGACCATGATCCTTTGAAAGAGATACTTTTTTGTGCAAATAAAAATAACTGAAATAAACAAATTTCTGTAGCTACTACACATAAGAAATCCATTTCATACTGATTGCACGTGCCGACCTTAAGGGAAAATTATTGATTATTGATAAATTTAATTGCTGTATATTAGCTTATCGTGATGAATCCTTCATTTTCATTTTGTTAACGTTTACTCCTTCTTAGATAATCGTTCCGTTGTTCTCATGTTGTGGCTATTTCATTTTTGTTTAAATCTGCTGCCGGACAGTTTTCCTGTCGGTGCAACGGTCAATTAGCTAAATGAGGGAAGTCGTGTGCAGCACTTTCTGCGAATCTTGTAGACCTAGTTCTATGCTAGGTTGTACTTTAATTGTATGTATAACGTGTTGCCTGAAGCAGAAAATGGAGACCAGCCCGTTATTCGCTTAAACAAACGTGAAGAACTGCGTAGAAGTTACGATCAGGCTGGCCGATGCACCGGCTCAACTTCCCGTCCCGCAAGCTAGCACGCTGATCGTTGGGCTGCATTTTGTTTGTTTTTCGTTCTTTTTAATTTTTTATTGTTCTTGGGCCTTTTATCCTCCCCTTACAACTCATAGTATCCTCGTCAAAATCGTGTTCACTTGCGTCGCCTTCTTCTGCCAGTCTACACTTTTCGTTGACATTCGTATATGGCTTGTTGAATACGCTCCCGTCATTCGTACAGATGGGTTTCGACCATTGTCGACGGGAGACGTTGCCGACGTGATTCGAGGTCGTTGAAATTAAACGAGTCTTCTCTTAAAATAAGACTAAACAATACATACCTTAATAACCAGAATTCTCGCATGTTCCTACCAAAACTTTAGTGTACCAGGACAACTATAACACTTTTTTTAAACTTCTGACGTTCACGGAGCGAGGTGGCGCAGTGGTTAGCACACTGGACTCGCACTCGGGAGGACGACGGTTCAATCCCACGTCCGGCCATCCTGGTTTAGGTTTTCCGTGATTTCCCTAAACCTCTGCAGGCAAATGCCGGGATGTTTCCTTTCAAAGGACACGGCTGAGTTCCTTCCCTAATCCGATGACACCAATGACTTCGCGATCTGGTGTCCTCCCCGAAAAGAACCAAACCCAACTTCTGAAGTTTGTAGTAAGGGGATGGAAAGGGCATAGTTTTGGTTTCGAGTTAAGGTGTGTTTACTAGATATTCGCTGGTGCTTCATTAGATACAAGACATGGTTTTCAATGTGGGCCCTGAAGTCTTCAGGATTGTGACGTTCAGCCTGTAGTGAATATTATACGAATGCCCAGCCCCCATACGTAGCTGTAGTGTTTGGCGGAAAGCAAGTATTCCTAGTCTGGATGCAACAAATGTGATGACGGGACAGTGTGAGGCATCTTCCTGGTGATGAGTGCTATTTCTTTCGCGTCCAATTCGATACGACGCTTTGGTCACGACAGAAAAATCGAGATTTGATTGTATCGGAAATCTGACATTTGTTCCAGAGAGGACTCTGAGCAAGGTTAATTGTATTCAGCAACCTACGAGTAGGCACGATGATGGTGACCGCTTCATACCTTGTTGCCTGTACGAACCGAGGTATCATTCGATGGAAGACTTTGATCCATACCCCGGGCAAACTGCGTCGTGCGTACGTGGTTGCTATGGGGTGCGGCGGAGCTATACGCGCAGCTATTCTCGATATGAATACCGTAAATATACCAGTAAAACATAGGCGTACAATATTGACAATGTTGATGGTGTTGGGACAGCAACCAGCCACAAATTCACTTTCAGTTCCTTTATTGAAAGGGTACCGTTACCGGTTTCGGATCGTTGTGATTCATCCTCAGACGGTTTACAGGCTTTCTTTATGACATGTGGTGTGTTTTTACAGATTAATTGTCGTAAAATATAAATAATACATAATTATAAACACGCCACACACAGATGGTTGCGTTACAGATTTTCATTGTTTGTGACTTACGTGAAATGTCGGTTTGGAGTGTTTGTTTTCATAACAGTCGTCTAACAGATGTGAAAACATTCCCACTGCATTATTATTGTTGCACATGTAAATTTTTCTCACTGGACACTTTAGATTTGTCACTGAGAAGATTTCTAACACGCAGCAAGTGTTTTGATACATACAAAGAGCTTACAAACGTATGAGTATCAAAGATACTATGATATATCGCAACATTTGACGATGATGTCCTACGTTTGGAAGGGATCATATATTCATTTACGCATCTATAATGCCTTTTATACCAGTACAGAGACATGGATTTTTTTCTTTGAGTTGATATGGTTACATTAATTATAAAGTTTTTTTATATATGGTACTGTATAGGTAAAATAGTACATTATTTAACTACATTTAGCATCCTGAGAATTACAGTAACATATAAATTTGCTACTTGATCTGCAAATAGGCGTCCTAATATTATGTGCTTTGGAGGTTGGAAAATAATTTTTGGACATTTTTCAGGAAAGGGGTGATAGCTAACTCTGTTTGTTCATTAAGGATATAGTCTGGGGTGCTGTTTTTGTGTGTGTGTGCTTCTATTTCCTCTAATATACTCATAGTCGCATCTTTTTCTGCTAGATGTAAAATTTTTAAGTTGTCCTCAATGTTACCCACTTAATGGTTTTCTTCAGCAATTTGGGCTGCAAATACTGATTTGTTCAAGTTACCAAGTCTTAAAGCATCAATGTGTTCTTTAATCTGTCTTTGCAGCCCATAATCCTGAATAAGGCCATTCAGTGGGAAACACTGAGAACAACTGTCCCAACACCATCAATATTTGCCGCCCGCGGTGGTCTAGCGGTTCTAGGCGCTCAGTCCGGAGCCGCGCGACTGCTACGGTAGCAGGTTCGAATCCTGCCTCGGGCATGGATGTGTGTGATGTCCTTAGGTTACTTAGGTTTAAGTAGTTCTAGGTTCTAGGGGACTGATGACCATAGATGTTAAGTCCCATAGTGCTCAGATCCATTTGAACCAACCAGCCAACCATCAATATTTGTCTTCAAAAAAACAGCCACGGTCTCCATCATGTCATCATATGACAAAATTGAAATATTGACAATATTGTACCTAAACAGAACATCAATACATACTCCTAAGAATAGTGCTCTAAACCTTGACACTGTAGTTTTTATGATTCAAAGTCTGTTTAGATAGCTACAAAATTTAGAATACGTCGACAGTGGATATAGTTGATAAACATAAGTTAGTCAAAACGGAAGAAAGATCAAATTAAACTCTTCCAACAAAAGTTATGGTTCCGCAGTCGAGAGTCGAAATGTGATCCTAAGGGGTCGGGCTGTACACGTAGCGCCCTGGCCCGCACGCCTTGCGCTGCGGGCAGCCGGCCCCGCAGGCGCCGCTGCGGCCGTTAACCGGCGGCTGATCCGTTAATCCCGGTAACGGCCGTTAGCAGACACTGTGCGGCCGCGCTACTGCCACTTTACCCGCGCAGCCCCGCCTTGCGCGCTCCCAGGCCACGAACAAGTTCCGCCCACCCCGGGCACCACAACCCTGCTACCCTACACCCTCCGCTGTGACGCTGACCCACTGACCGCAGATAGCGTCAGCTCGTGCTGCACTTCACACTGACGTCACACGTACGTCCCCACGCTCTTACTAACGGTACGCAATCTAGTGGGGCACTCAAGTGGGGTGGGGGGGGGGGTGCCCCAGGGATCAGTGTTGGAACCGCCCCTGTTCCTTGTTTATATAAACGATATGCCCTCTAGTATTATGGGTAACTCTAATTTATTTCTGTTTGCTGATGACACTATCTTGGTAGTAAAGGATGATGTGTGCAACATTGACTCGGTTTCAAGTGGTGCAGTACATGACCTCAGTTCATGGCATGTAGAAAATAAACTAACGTTAAATCAAGGTAACACGCAGTTCTTACAGTTTCTAACACACAATTCAACAAAACCTGACGTTTTAATCTCACAGAACGGGCATGTGATTAGTGAAACTGAGCAGGTCAGATTCCTAGGTGTTCAGATAGATAGTAAGCTGTCGTCGAAAGCCCACGTTCAGGATCTTGTTCAAAGACTTATACTGCCATTTTCACTACTCGAACGGTATCGAAAGTGAGTGATACTTCGACATGTAAATTAGTCTACTTTGCTTATTTTCATTCACTAATGTCGTATGGTATTATGTTTTGGGGTAACTCTTTCCATTCTAGAAGGATATTTTGGCTCAGAAACGGGCGGGTCGGGCAATAAGTGGTGTTCACGAACCTCTTGTCGATCTCTGTTCACGAGTTTGGGTATTTTGACATTGGCCTCTCAATATGTATATTCATTATTGTCGTTTCTTGTTACTAATATTAGTTTATTTCCAACAATAAGCAGCTTTCACTCGGTTAATACTCGGCAGAAATCAAACCTCCATTTGGATCGGACTTCCTTAACTCTTGTACAAAAATGTGTGCAGTATACTGCTGCATCCATTTTCGATATGCTGCCACTCGAATTCAAAAACCTTAGCAGTAATCCACGCGATTTCAAATCGAAACTGAAGAGTTTCCTCATGGGTCACTCCTTCTATTCTGTCGAGGAGTTCCTTGAAAAATTAAGCTGATTCTCATTGCATTGCTGATAGCGTTTGCTTAAACTTATGGACTGATTTTCTTTCAGGTTCACGAACATTTATTTTTATCTGTTATTACTTTTATGTTGTAAGTTCATGTACTGACACGTTCCATGACCTTGGAGATTTGCTCCTAATTTGGTCCTACGGAACTTTACATGTAAATAAAATAAAATAAAATACACTGCTGGATAGTGAAATTCTACTACCAGGCAGAATGGCACATAGCGATATTATATTTTATATACTGTAGAGCATAGCTAGAACAATACATGATTAAATTTGTACATGATCTGGTGGTGTACAGGGTGCGAAATTTAGAACACAAATAGCCACCTCTTGTATTTACGATGGCGCTATCCCTGGTCAGGGGTGCTAGCAGGTTTTCATGTCGGTAGGGGCAAAACATCTTCCTCATATATGTGATTTAGAAATTTTAAAAAGATTGTTATATACTCGTCATTTTCTCCTATTAGTCTATCAGAACACATTATGTATGAGTTATGTGCCTCAGAATAGGATACAAGTCTTTACCACACCCTTCCCAAGCAGATCACTGCAGATATCATAGCGAGAGAGCGTGCAACGTCATACTGTTAAGGGAGCATGTACTGCCATGTTCTTTGTACATTTGATTCGATATGTAATCTCTCAAATAACATCACGTAACATCACAACTCGTGAACATTTATTTCCATTCTTCCTCCCCTTTCGGAGCTTAATTCTTTTTTCGTCAGGAAGCGTATTTGTTCATATTTTCTGAGGTATTTGCAAAAAGCATTAGCAAGCACATTACTTGAAACAATAAAATTTATGTACTGATACCAGCTAAGTAGGTACTAATGTGACATTTGTGATAGTTAATCGATCGTGTTGTTTAGTGATATTGTGCGTCATTTTCCAGTTATGCCTAGTACTCTCACGTCCTCCGTCTTCAGGCCAAGAGTGGCCTATCGGGACCATCCGACCACCGTGTCATCCTCAGTCGAGGAAGCGGATAGGAGGGGCGTGGGGTCACCACACCGCTCTCCCAGTCTTTATGACGGTATTCTTTACCGAAGCCGCTACTAATCGGTCGAGTAGCTCCTCAATTGACATCACGAGGCTGAGTGCACCCCGAAAAATGGCAACAGTGCATGGCGGCCTGGATGGTCACCCATCCAAGTGCCGACCACACCCGACAGCGCTTAACTTCGGTGATCTTACGTGAACCGGTGTATCCACAGCAGCAAGGCCGTTGCAAGTATGCCTAGTACACCACATTAATGAATTTCGGGGAGGATCTGACATTATTTCTACGTCTACATCTACGTGGATATTCCGCAAAAAATCACATTTAAGTGCCTGTCAGAAGGTTCATCGAACCACCTCCACAATTCACTATTATTCCAATCTAGTGTAGCACTCAGAAAGAACCAACACCTATATCTTTCCGTATGAGCTCTGATTTCCCTTATTTTATCATGGTCATCGTTTCGCCCAAAATAAGCTGGAGTCAACAAAATATTTTAGCATTCGGAGGAGAAAGTTGGTGATTGGAATTTCATGAGAAGATTCCGCCGCAACAAAACACGCCTCTGTTTTAATGATGTCCACCCACATCTATCATTTCAGTGACACTCTCTCCCCTATCCCACGATAGTACAAAACGTACTGACCTTCTTTGAAATTTTTAGATGAACTTCATCAATCCTATCTGGTAAGATTCCCACACCGCGCAGCAGTATTGTAAAAGATGACGGACAAGCATAGTGTAGTCAGTCTCCTTAGTAGATCTTTAAATTATCTAAGTGTTTTCTTGCAAATAAAGCACAGTCTTTGGTTATCTTCCCCACAACATTTTCTATGTGTTCCTTCGAATTTAAATTTTTCGTAATTGAAATTCCTAGGTATTTAGCTGAATTTACGGCCTTTAGATTTGACTGATTTATCGTGTAACCGAAGTTTAACGGATTCCTTTTAGGACTCGTGTCGCTGACCTCAGACTTGTCGTTACTTAGTGTCAATCGCCAACTATCGCATCATACAGATACCTTTTCTAAATCGTTTTGCGCCGGCCGGTGTGGCCAAGCGGTTCTAGGCGCTTCAGTCTGGAACCGCGAGACCGCTACGGTCGCAGGTTCGGATCCTGCTTCGGGCATGGATGTGTGCGATGTCCTTAGGTTAGTTAGGTTTCTACATCTACATCTACATGATTACTCTGCAATTCACATTTAAGTGCTTGGCAGAGGGTTCATCGAACCACAATCATACTATCTCTCTAATATTCCACTCCCGAACAGCGCGCGGGAAAAACGAACAACTAAACCTTTCTGTTCGAGCTCTGATTTCTGTTATTTTATTTTGATGATCATTCCTACCTACGTAGGTTGGGCTCAAAAAAATATTTTCGCATTCGGAAGAGAAAGTTGGTGACTGAAATTTCGTAAAAAGATCTCGCTGCGATGAAAAACGTCTTTGCTTTAATGACGTCCATCCGAACTCGCGTATCATATCTGCCACACTCTCTCCCCTACTACGTGATAATACAAAGCGAGCTGCCCTTTTTTGCACACTTTCGATGTCCTCCGTCAATCCCACCTGGTAAGGATCCCACACCGCGCAGCAATATTCTAACAGAGGACGAACGAGTGTAGTGTAAACTGTCTCTTTAGTGGACTTGTTGCATCTTCTAAGTGTCCTGCCAATGAAACGCAACCTTTGGCTCGCCTTCCCCACAATATTATCTCTGTGGTCTTTCTAACTGTAGTTGTTCGTAATTTTAACACGCAGATACTTAGTTGAATTGACAGCCTTGAGAATTGTACAACTTATCGAGTAATCGAATTCCAACGGATTTCTTTTGGAACTCACGTGGATCACCTCACACTTTTCGTTGTTTAGCGTCAACTGCCATCTGCCACACCATACAGCAATCTTTTCTAAATCGTTTTGCAACTGATACTGGCCTTCGGATGACCTTACTAGACGGTAAATTACAGCATCCTCTGGGAACAACCTAAGAGAACTGCTCAGATTGTCACCCAGGTCATTTATATAGATCAGGAACGGTAGAGGTTCCCTTGGGAACACCTGATATCACTTCAGTTTTACTCGATGATTTACCGTCTATTACTACGAACTGCGACGTTCCTGACAGGAAATCACGAATCCAGTCGCACAACTGAGACGATACCCCATAGGCCCGCAGCTTGACTAGAAGTAGCTTGTGAATAACGGTGTCAGAAGCTTTCCGGAAATCTAGAAATACGGAATCAACTTGAGATCCCCTGCCGATAGCGGCCATTACTTCGTGCGAATAAAGAACTATTTGCGTTGCACAAGAACGATGTTTTCTGAAACCATGATGATTGCGTATCAATAGATCGTTCCCTTCGAGGTGATTCATAATGTTTGAGTAGTTCCAAGTTTTAGGGGACTGATGACCTCAGATGTTAAGTCCCAGAGTGCTCAGAGCCATTTGAACAATTTTTTTAAAATCGTTTTGCAATTTGTTTTGATCGGAACACTAATCTTCTACAATCTCGCCTACATTTGTAACAATGTATTCCTAGCGGGACGTCCTCGTACCCAGTCTAGATTTATCAAACAAACACCAAAACGTTTGCCTTCCTCAGCAGCTTTATTTCCGTGACGCACTAGTTAATTTCGGAGTACACTGGCAGGACGAGAAGTGCCGTTCGACAGCGCGCCAGGACGCATTGCCCTCACGCAGTGTGACGTCACGAAGTGCCAGTCGGCGCAGGCAGTGACGCGGCGGCCCTAACTGCATTACCCGCAGCTGTCGGACCGTGTAAAGAGCTTTCCCCACTCCCTCCCTTCCTCCTCCCTCCCTCAACTGCCGGGATTTCGCTTCCGGTAAATGGAGCTAAAACATCAGACCCGACAGACGCTCCCATTCACGGAGCCCATTAGCGCCGCGGTGGGAAAAAAAAGAAGGGTAGTGCCAAGGAGATTAGCAGAAGCTCGTACTTATTATTTATCTTTTCGCTTCGCGCTGTATAAACGTTTACGTCTCTCTTACGCAATAAATTGCTGAAACTGTCACAGCTTTCTCCACAGAGTGGCTCCAGTTATTGCATGCCAAACATTAAAGTAGTAATCCTGGAAATAGCAGAATCAATCCCTGACCTTTCTATGTCGAATAATATCATTTTCCACGCCACGATACAATGCATCTCGATCTCATTTCAGCAGTTGGGTTTCAATGCAATCCACTTCATGAGGCTTTCTACTCTTATGCGCCTACTAGACGTTCTATACTGGTTGCTGAATTATTGGTAACTCTTCCCCACATTATATCATTTCCTGTGGGGCTGCATAGTGAAGGTCCGAAGATAAGTGATTTAGCCGGCCGGAGTGGCCATGAGGTTCTAGGCACTACAGTCTGGAGCCGAGCGACCGCTACGGTCGCAGGTTCGAATCCTGCCTCGGGCATGGTCGTATGTGTTGTCCTTAGGTTAGTTAGGTTTAATTAGTTCTAAGTTCTAGGCGACTGATGACCTCAGAAGTTAAGTCGCATAGTGCTCAGAGCCATTTGAACCATAAGTGATTTATTGCCCGTGTCTACTGCAGATATACAACTGACAATGGTCAGTTTTGTTTCCACCGATCATCTTCAGATATCCTGCGGGAGAGTCAGTGTTAAAATAAGGAAAATAGTGTCTTGGTTATGAATTAGTTTATAAAAATTCATGACTCGTTTCAGCTTTGCAGCCATTTCACTTATAGCAGCGACACGTAGGCACCTTTTTAGTTCTTACCGATTACGCCATTCTCGAAAGTTGTGCGCAGACATAAGAATGATAGCTCTCGGTCATTCAGTTCACAATAGGCTCCTCATACAGAACGTATTCACAGTCTTCGAGCTGTCTTCAGCCATCGCAAACGAAAAGTGTGCTGAAGAAATTTGCACATAGGGCACTCAGATAAAACGGGTACTCCGTCCAGCAGACCAACAGTCACGCTTAAAGCAAGAACCCAGCAACAATACTCGGAGGATATTAGATTAGCAAAATGTTCCTTTTGTTGGCAATGTCTACTTCTAGATAGGCAATATTTTCCAGACAACTGAGGTTAGAAAGATTTTCCGTCCGCCATCAACTAATGTATACGTTCTTGGATAGGTGAGGGATGACATATTATTGAGAAAGGCAGGAATATTTCAAGTACCTATCTAAGCTAGTGTTACTTAAACATCTGTAAGTGACACATACGACATTACCGATAGCATTTTTAAAAGCTATCGATATATCGATTAACTATCGATTGTTTTGTACTAGTATTTTAAATGAAAAAGAGCTTTCCAAGAATGTTTATTGATTAAGGGGCTCTGGAAAGGCTCAAAATCATGAAAAGTTCAATTATACTTTTTTGCGCTTTCTGAATCTGCAGACTATTACCTTTTAATAGATATATAATTTATTCAATTCCGAAGACTACAACTATTTTTAAATTTTTTTGAAATGTGTTCTACATGGGCGTGACCCACTGTGGCGCTGTTAAACTGCTGTCAAATGGTGTTATTATTAACGTCCGTGTTCATCAGGTACATTTTAGTGATGTGAGATAAAGTATGTGTTGTAGCTAAACCTATTTTCAGAGACTTAGCAGCACCTGAACTGTTGAAAAAGTGTATTTACGGAACAACTCAAAACCCCAATGAAAGTGTAAATAGTGTTGTATGGTAGAGAATCCCCAAGACTGTATTTGTTGGAATAGAAACACTTCACTTTGGTGTGTATGATGCTGTTGCGACTTTCAATGATGGCAACATTGTAAGGTGCAAGGTATTTAGAAATATGGGAATGAAGATAGGTTCTAACATGGTACGAGCGATGCTTGCTTTAGACAAGGAACGCCTTCGGGCTGCAGACAGGGCTGTAAAGAGTCTAGAAATACAAGCAAGAGTAAACAGGAGGAGGAACAAGAGGAAGCTGGAGGAGGAGTTTGCAGAGGATGAAGATAATCCATCCTATGGACCTGGAATGCACTAAAAAGTTAATCCAATCTTTGTCGCTCGATTCCCAAAACTTTTATTTTCTCATACTAATTACGTGTTTTCTAAGGATCTTCCAAACATGTTTGTTTCAAACTGTCAGTAAATGTTACACAGTACCTTCTGCATAATTTAACACAGCCTTTTTCCAAAAAACTGTATATTTTTGAATATATAAATAAAAAATTGCAAAAAAAATGTTGTGAATTTTCATTACAATTGAAAAAAACCATCTTTAATAACTGAACTAAAATTTTGTAAAATCCCTGTGTTAAGTTGTAGCCCATATTCCAATAAATAATCTGTAAAAAGTTCAACTTCCTACCTCAAATACTTTGTGAGGAAAGATGTAATTTATAAGCGTTATTTTAACATTGCAAGTATAGGGCGTTCCGGAGCCCCTTAAAAACAACAATACAACTTCTGCAAATTTTGTTATACAGTAAGTAAGGTACTTAAATTCTTGCTGTTTAGTCTGTTGTTTAAGATACAACAAATTTTATTTTATATAAAGTAGGGTGTTTAAACTCAAGCATGCTTGGTATTACAGTTTTTTTTTTAAATATTGACTTAGGTCAGTTATGGAATCACTGACTAACGTAACGACATCGACGTTACTCTGTTTCCGATTGGACAAAAAAAAGTGCAACATGCGATTTCAAACCGGTAGACGTAGCAGTAGGTGTAATAACGCTGCTCACTGCCGCTTCTGTTTCAGGTCTTATTCTTGGTATTGATGGGCTGATAGCAGCATCCTCTTTCTGAAGTAATTGTGCAGCGTTGTCTGCACCTTGAAATGTCCTGAAACCATTTGTTTAAACGCAGGATCTAATAATGTCGCAAGCATGTTAACAGTCCATTATTTAAATGGTTTCAGTCTTTCAGTGACTTATTCAATCATGGAATCCTGAACACTTCGGCTTCATCAGCTATTAAGGTGCTTTCCAGGTCTGCAACATTGCGGAAATGCGTCGTATAACAGGTATAATTAAGGGAGCAGTAAGGTATGACTCTCCTGAGATTGTTGTTGTGCTACTTCAGCTTAAAGAAAACCTATTACCTCATGTACACATGTACAGCTAAGTAAGTTTCTATCTGTAAGGGAAGGCAGTGATTTTGAACTTTCATTGTTTGCGCTCGCAAGCTCACTTTGTGCTTCTAAAATTCTTTTGAGCATGTAGTATGAGCTGTTCCATCGAGTCGGCACCTCTTGTATCAGTTTCAGTTCTTTTTTGTTTGTTCTTTTTTGAGAACTGCTCAGTTTGTCACTGGCTAGTTTAGAGTCATGAAAGAAGGTTACAATAGCCTTTGTTTTCAGTAAAATTTCGGAAAATGTTTCGGCTCGAGACTCTCGGAGAATTATTATTCAGATCTCAGCAGGATGTAAAAATAATGGTGAGCAAATTCACCCCCTTCACAAGTTTGAAACAAGTGGTTTCATCATTAATCGGCTAGCGCTCTAGAAATATTTACAGCATTAGGAGTTTCTAGAAAAACATTCCTGGACTTTCACAATCAACTCTTGGCATGAAGAGATTAAGTTTATCTCTCATACAATGAAACAATCACTTTTGCCAGAATGACTTATTAATATGCACTGAAATACTGTGAAATCGGATAGTATGTAAATACAGCTGTAAATTTAATGATTATGTCCAGTCGAAATACAAATAAAAACTTGACACTCGACAGGTTGTACCTTTACTATATCCTGTTTTGCGGAAACTGGTGCGTCCTCGAAGGAAAAAGCTCCCCTATTCGAACACAACACAGGTAACCAACGTTTGAACGAAATTTGTGCTTCTACAAAAACAAACGTGGGGCAGTGGCTTGGAATTGAATTGATATTTTGTGGTTTCGAATCGCCTTATACTTTAACATGTACAACTGAAACCACTTGTAAGTACATTGTAGACACAGAAACAGAAGAAGACAATAGCGGTTGCGTTTAATTCATAACGATAATAATCATATTTAATTTAAAATCCATTACGCTGTAGAATCACAAAGACTTGACAAATATTTGTTAGTTTTTATTTACTTTTGTATTCCTTGCTGGAAGCAAGTACGGTCAGACATTTTAAGCTGACCACTTCTATAGCGCGCATTCATGAATCCATCTTATTTACGTATGTAACTTTTACCATAAGCATCTGATCGGTACGAAATGCGCACGACCTTGGGTTACTATCACTGGAAGACAAACAAGAGAATTCCCTCTCACACGTCCCCTCCACCACAGCAGTCTGTCTATTAATAACATATGTTTATAAACAGCGTAGACAAGGCACGGCGGCACAATATTTGACGCTGGCTAAATATCACCGTGCAATCTTCTTTCCCTCTTTACTCCACACGCGACGGATGTAATAGGATCGGACAATTTTCGAGCGACTATTAAAGAAGAATTATATTAATAACGGTATAACTATCGATAGTTATACAAGACTACCGATATTGATGATAATACACATGCTATCGATTAATCGATATTTTACCGATGTGTAAGTAACATTAATCAACACTTACATCAGTACTGCGCAAGCTACCTGACGGTGTGTGTCGAAGGGTGCTGCTCGTACCACTAACTGACCCCCGCCCCTCTTTATTGTACACAGAAGTTGTCGTACGTTGGTGTAGGTGAGAACAAGCCAGAGTAGCAATACAGTACTCTCTTCCTCGATGTGTGACGCTGCCATAGGTGACGGTTGTGGTTCAAGATCTTCAGAGCAGGCACGAAATATGCAAATGCGCGCCAGGTGATCTGTTAGGCTATTACCCTCTAAGTCGCAGCGCAGCGCTGATATCTCGGTAGATTCCAACGTCTAACACTCCCGTTCGCCTGCCAAACCATGGGCCAATTTGACCCACTTTACCACAGTGTGCACAAGGAGATCAAACGCGAAAGCAGCACACCTCCCATGAATAAGGTTGCCCTCGGCACAGTGAGTTGTCCAAGATGACTGAAGTCTGAACTGTGGGTACAATTAGACCCTACAGCTAAACTATCACCACAGGCTACATAGTCAAGACCAGCGGTAGTGCGGAGTCACGCTTAGAGCAAGTGCTCCAAGTGCATCCCACTCATAACAAAATTGACGACAAGTATCCTCTCCAGACTGGAGTCTGAACCAGAAAACTCATTCCAGACAGGAGTCTGTATCGGGAGACCCAATCCAGACAAGAGCCTGAATCGGAAGACCTCTTCTCACTACGTCTCTTTTCTTCACTTTCCATCAAATCGCGGTAAACTCTCACAACAACCCCTACAAAGGTTTCATGATAATCGAAAGACTCCACGAGCTCCATGTCTCCCGTCTAACTCTTCTCTACTCATCAGCAAATCCTAACCAAAGTTAAAAACAATGTCCTCTTTCCAGGAGAATCGACCAATCCCTGACTCGGAAATTCGAGCGCAGACTGGAGGAGATGTTATGCTCCCAACTTGTTTTTTCCCATGGTCGTTTTAGGCAGAGTGTTATCTTGAGTTTCCATAAAGCTCTGAAGTGAGAAACACTTTTTCATGGAGATCATTACCTGGACGGCCTGAACGTTACCGTGTGTCCAATCTGGGGCCCCGGCTCAACCTAGAGAAGTGCTTTTGTGTTCCAACATAGATCATTTCACAACCGCCATAAATGTTGCGTTCCTTCTCAAATTGTTTTGAAGGCCTGAGGCTTCCCATAAAACTCTACAAGCTGAGGGACGACACCATCTAATGTCTTCCTCCTGTCCACAGTGTACATGGAAAGTCGTGAATTTTTATGACCGCCATCCCTATTCACAAAGAGCGTTTACGGCTCTGTCATAATGCGTTGGCTGGGCGACCTAAATTTCTCTCGCACTCCCAGCCTCCGCTATGGCAAGGATCGCCTCACAGGTAGGGCGTTCTTCGGCCTCGTCTACCGAACACATTGGCTCCCACAGTTTATGGGCCAAGCAGTCTGTTTCCAGTAAGTGCGTCGAAATCTTCCTTTCTCTAATAGCTGCAGGTGGGTTTCAAGCCATAATCAGCAAGTGTAGTGTCGTACGTTCGGCAGGAAATAACTAACAGTCAAGTTTCAACACACTTTATTTAACTTCCTGGCATATTAAAACTGTGTGCCCGACCGAGACTCGAACTCGGGACCTTCGTCTTTCGGGAGATAGTCCTCTACCATCTGAGCTACCGAAGCATGACTCACGCCCGGTCCTCACAGCTTGTGCTCTACCATCTGAGCTACCGAAGCACGACTCACGCCCGGTCCTCACAGCAGAAGTAAAGGTGTGAGGACCAGGCTTGTGTCGTGCTTCGGTAGCTCAGATGGTAGAGCACTTGCCCGCGAAAGGCAAATCCCGAGTTCGAGTCTCGGTCGGGAACACAGTTTTAATCTGCCAGGAAGTTTCATATCAGCGCACACTCCGCTGGAGAGTGAAAATCTCATTCTGGAGACGCTTTATTTAACTAAAACGCATTTTTGGAGTGCTCTAATTTACAAACTCAAAAACAACAAGAAACACAAGAATTATTGTGGTGGCAAAAGACAGATGAAAGTTACAAGACAATGAAAAGAAATAATAACAACCAAAAGACTACACTACAAAATTTCCAAGTGGCGTTACACCCATCAAGACAGAAAATTTCTGCAGAAGACTACGGCGAGTGTCTACTGGGCTAGAGCCGGCGTAGGTATTGTCCGGAGAGCTGTCCTTGCTGTAGGTACACACTGACAGTCTGACTCTGCTTATAACACCGTGTAAGTAGGCTATTTAGGTTGTTATATTGGTAACGCCACCGCCATGTAGCGCTCTGTACGAAAATCACTGGCTGTGCTGTGTGCAGTCTGTGGCTGGGCGGCATTGTTGGAATTTGCTATTGTAGTGTTGGGCAGCTGGATGTGAACAGCGCCTAGCGTTGCGCAGTTGGAGGTGAGCCGCCAGCATTCGTGGATGTGGGGAGAGAGACAGCGGAATCTTGGGAGCGGACGATCTGGACGTGTGTCCATCAGAGACAGTAAATGTGTAATATTGGATATCATGGACTGATACATATATTATGACTTTTGAACACTATTAAGGTAAATACATTGTTTGTTCTCTATCAAAATCTTTTATTTGCTAACTATGCCTATCAGTAGTTAGTGCCTTCAGTAGTTTGAATCTTTTATTTAGCTGGCAGTATTGGAGCTCGCTGTATTGCGGTAGTTCGAGTAACGAAGATTTTTGTGAGGTAAGTGATTTGTGAAACGTATAGGTTAATTTAGTTAGGGCCATTCTCTTGTAGGGATTATTGAAAGTCAGATTGCGTTGCGCTAAAAAAATATTGTGTGTCAGTTCAAGCACAGTCATATATAATTTTTCTAAGGGGACGTTTCAACCGATTCTGCGGACAGCTATACTTAGTCACATTAGTTCCAATTGGTGGATCTCTGTCACGTGGCTTTTCACGAAGTAGTGCCCTGTTTATGTGGAAAGTCTGTTGATGTCTACATTCACTGGCGATGTTTCGATTTGAGCTCTTGATGGGAGTTCGGCAGTCCACCTTGCTTGTGTGTTGTGCGGGCTCTATAACCGATAAGGGGCCACAACGCCAGCAAGATTTATTCTTCAATGACCGCACTGATTGCTTGTTCTCAACGCCAGAAAAATACTATTCGAAGGAGAACCACCATAAAGACCCTGCATGCATTAACGATGTACATGCATACTTCAGTGCCTGCTCATGTTCATAACTTCCTGTCATCTCACAAATATGATACCTTGGGTGAAAAATCAACATTAAAACGTGTCCTTGAATATAGAGTGACCCATCCCCTCTCAGGTTCTATGAACCTTGATAAAAATGTCGTGATAAATGTATCGCTAGGTGCAATCAGACGCCTCCGGCTGGTTTCGGACGTAGCTGGATATCCCCAGTTAAACTTCCTTGACTGGCTGCATTCAGTATTATAAATGCTCCTAAATGAAAACTGTGAAATGATTAATGCTTCATACGAATGACCGTTGTTTACAGAGATAATAAACGTGTGTAACGAAGCTTGTGCAATCTTCTGCCTCAGTTGTGGGCACACTGTGTGCGATAGGTTCTCACTAATTTCCTGTGAATGCAGGGACCGCGTGTAGAAAGTGCAGCACGGGTGACCCAAAGGGTTGGAGATTGCCACCGCTTGGCGACTTCAGCGCGATAGGCGTCGCCTTGACTCCCAAGTCCCGACTGTGAGCATTTCTCCGGCCCAGCGCGGGACATAAATTACATTCAGGGCAAGAAACATTGCGTAAATTGCCTGCGGAGGAGGTCGCTGCGCCCTGATACACATCTTAATTTCCTCGTCTGCGAACGCAATTTAATGCACAAGAGAGAGGACGCAAGGAAACACGAAGCAATGGGCTTTCATAGGGCGGTCTTGAAAGCGCAGAGCCACACGAATAAATTTGCACTGTAAACGTGAGGGCTCTTACGCGTCAAATATGAAAGCAGCGAAGCAATCGCAGCACTTTATCTAAGAAAAGATAGGCTACGTGTTTCGTTGGATGCCTGCTCCAGCTACCAGACGCGCAATTCTAGTTTACTTTGCCATTCTGTCTTGCAGATTTTTTTGTCTTTTTTCCATTCCATCAACTCAATGCTGTGTAACATTTGTGTTACATGAAGTAACGGTAGTTATATTACACACCAGTATGAAGATGTTGGAGGTGTGACACAGACATACTCGATTAAACATATCAGTAATACTGGTTTCTAGCTATCTGTAAAGTGATAACATCTATTCTTTGGCTCTTGTGCAACGAAACAGTTAAAGCGTTGATGTTAGTAGAGACGTAAAGTTGGTCCCATATTTATTGGGCAACAGCTTGTGCTGAACATATTAGTGGCAGAATATCTAAATTCATTGGCTGACATAGCATCGTAATTAAAACGAATGATGTTTCCAACAGAAAAACCAGTGTTGTAAAAATGACCCTCCAACTCAACATTCACACAGAAAAACTCCTATAAAAATGTGAATTGAACTGAACGATACACCGTTCATCATAAAGAGACTATTGCTACAATTCTTCTAAGCCAGCTAAACAGAACTTCATTTGTCACGAGATTTGTGCTATCGGCTAACGAAAAATTGAAATGTAAAGCGAAAAATAAATTGTATGCTACGTCGAGTCAATATGTGGAGAAATTGTCCAGTCAGGTCTTTATGCAGACGTCAAGTATGATGAAAATGTTGTTTGGCGTTATTTGAGTCTTCTGTTGCTGCCTGGTAGAACAACTTCAAGTTGTAAATCAAAAGCACAATATCTTAGATGTGGTGCGGTCTTAATATATTTCCTTAATAATTATTAGGCTTACAGGTTCGTCATCAGACATTAACTTAAAGAAGAAAGGAAAGTAAGATGATAGACATGTAACATGAAAAACTATAATCAAGATACTGTAATGCCGTAAAACATTCGCAATTTTGTGCTTTTCACTTATAATTAACGATAGTTGGTGAATATGATGCATACGACGTGATTTAGCTGCCCCTACTAACGGGTTTTTTGCAAACCACAACGCCTTCAAATACCACATGCAAGATTTTTATATCCTCTCGCTTGCATTCCGCAGACTATTACTCCTACATAAAAAAATGAACAGAACATTTTTGTAGCAAATTTAATAAAGTTAAAGTTTGTGACAGGACACGTCCTCGCTACAGGCCTCAGTTTTCGAATTATTGAAGTAAAACGTACAAAAGTGAACTGCAAACGCGTTTTTCTTGAATAACTCGTAAACCATGGCCTCCATCGGAAACTTACCTCAATACAAAATTTAACTACATTAAATTTCTTAGAGAAAACTCTGTTCATTTTTATGCAGGGCCAATAGTTTGCACATAGCGAGGAAACCTCACGTATATCGTTTGAAAACATTGCAAACTACATAAAACCCATTCGTAGGGGCAGCTGAATCAACACATATGCCGCCGTTTTTCAGTTTCGCACTGGATAACCTCAATGGCAACATTTTCATTCAGTGCTGCTGGCACTAGTCCCAGTATTAAAGGGATCTGCCATAGAGGTTACTCCCCGAACACTAGTCTACTTTGAAGGGCATCAGAAAGAAAAGAATAATTTCTCTGGAACGACAGTTCTTACTTTGGGAGAGTTTCTTAATGAAGTGTGGTATAAAATGCCATTGTCAAGAGTTTAGTACGTGTATGTATTCATTCTTTGAAGGATGAGGGTTTTAAAAATGACAAATATCTACATGGTGTATACGAAGTGAAACGTTCATTAACCTGTGTTTATGCAGCAAAGCCCTCGTAATTCATATTTGTGTCTAAAACCACTCATGATAGCCTAAGTACGTAAAAAAGGATCTGTCGTAGAAGAAAATGTTTGTAAGAATAATCGAACCATTCCTAAACATTATATGAAAAGATTTTCCAGATACTGTTACCAGTCAGAAAGTGAGTTGACAAATAGTACCATGAAGTACCATTTTAGACGTGTAAATATTATCTTCAGACTACAATTTAAATACGAAAACATTTATCAATATTTGGATATTAAAGTGTTTTGCTGAGCCTTGGTATGTGCTGTGGTTATCTATGGAGAAAGAGAAGGATAACCTAATAACAGGGACTATTTATTTACTATGTAAGTCTCCTGTTCACGAAAAAAATAGTTAAATAATCACAGTTTGTTCATGCGAAGTGGCTGTCTTCTTGTGGTGTGTTGCGGTACATCCATTTCCGCGGCTGTTTTGAAGTTTTTAACCACTGTTCACACATTAATGAAGGATACATAAACCACCACATCACAATCATCATAATGGCGTCTAAACAAAGCTCGTCTCCATTACTCTATCGAAATATCGATCTTGGTGTTGTCAGTCAACTGTTATGTCCTCAGCACATTTGACCATCACACATCTGATGCTGGTCGACGAAATAAACATTGAGAAAGACTGTGGTAATTTTTACTTGATACAAATATTTCTTTTCTGTCACTGTCCCTCCTTCCCTACGCCGGGAATTGCTGGTCAGTGAGTGTAGATCAATCGTATCACGTATCCGACTGAACAATGCGAATGCACCTGCATGAATTGCATATTTTAGTACTGCAAATAACAAAAGTCTCCTTCTCACAGTTACACATACAGCAACTCCTCTTTAATAATTCAAAATACGCAGAAACTGGCCAAAATCTGACTGTAGGCACTTAGGGTGGTCTAACGAATCAAGGTTCTCACAGTTAGCACCACCGCCGGTCCAACGAGGCTATTAAGAAACCGAGCCCTGATGATGAATTCCAGGCTGGAGGTGAAGCTGTGATGTTTTGTGCATTTTTCTCACACTATGTAGTAGGCCCACCCACTAAGATTGCAGCGAAATGATCCAGGAGATATATTTCAAGGTTCTAGATAACTAAGTGCTACCCTTCCTACTGTATCTTCGTGATGTATGTGATGTGGACACACTAGGATTCCAAAATACCAACAGGTCGGCATGCAGACTTTCCTGGTTTGACGAACGCTGAAGTACCCCCTCGTCCATCCACCACCAGCTAAATCGCCCGATCCTAATGCCACAGAAAATATCTGCCCTGCTTGGGACTGCGGAGAAAATATAGGCATCACCAACCACGCAATTTGGTTCCACAGTTGGATGTCATTACAGGGTTATTACAAATGATTGAAGCGATTTCACAGCTCTACAATAACTTTATTATTTGAGATATTTTCACAATGCCTTACACACACATACAAAAACTCAAAAAGTTTTTTTAGGCATTCACGAATGTTCGATATGTGCCCCTTTAGTGATTCGGCAGACATCAAGCCGATAATCAAGTTCCTCCCACACTCGGCGCAGCATGTCCCCATCAATGAGTTCGAAAGCATCGTTGATGCGAGCTCGCAGTTCTGGCACGTTTCTTGGTAGAGGAGGTTTAAACACTGAATCTTTCACATAACCCCACAGAAAGAAATCGCATGGGATTAAGTCGGGAGAGCGTGGAGGCCATGACATGAATTGCTGATCATGATCTCCACCACGACCGATCCATCGGTTTTCCAATCTCCTGTTTAAGAAATGCCGAACCTCATGATGGAAGTGCGGTGAAGCACCATCCTGTTGAAAGATGAAGTCGGCGCTGTCGGTCTCCAGTTGTGGCATGAGCCAATTTTCCAGCATGTCCAGATACACGTGTTCTGTAACGTTTTTTTTTCGCAGAAGAAAAACGGGCCGTAAACTTTAAACCGTGAGATTGCACAAAACAGGTTAACTTTTGGTGAATTGCGAATTTGCTGCACGAAAGCGTGAGGATTCTCTACCGCCCAGATTCGCACATTGTGTGTGTTCACTTTACCATTAAGAAAAAATATTGCTTCATCACTGAAAACAAGTTTCGCACTGAACGCATCCTCTTCCATGAGCTGTTGCAACCGCGCCGAAAATTCAAAGTGTTTGACTTTGTCATCGGTTGTCAGGGCTTGTAGCAATTTTAAACGGTAAGGCTTCTGCTTTAGCCTTTTCCGTAAGATTTTCCAAACCATCGGCTGTGGTACGTTTAGCTCCCTGCTTGCTTTATTCGTCGACTTCCGCGGGCTACGCGTGAAACTTGCCCGCACGCGTTCAACCGTTTCTTCGCCAACCGCAGGCCGACCTGCCCCTTACAGAGGCATCCATATGTCAATGAATGGAGCTACAGTGAATTTATGAAACCGCTTCAATCATTTGTAATAGCCCTGTATGTGTGGATTGAGGTGGTACTGGCCAGAAAGATTGAAAAAACGGAATCGATAGGCTGAGTTACCAAAACAATAACTGTACATTTATTTTTGTTATAAGCAACGTAAGATAGGTAAGAAACAGTTGTCAGGCATACAGAGGGTAGTCAAATGAAAACGAGACAGACTACATGACAACAATGGCACGGACGTTGACAAAGTAGGTAGGTGTCTGTATGTAAGTAACCTTCACCGGTAATCATGAAGGAACAACGCCTACGTTCGCCGCTGTGCTGTTTGTTAGGTGTGCTCAACGTGAGTTCAGCGAGTTGTGTGTGCGTTCGACATCGCAATGGAGGCCGGGAAAGAGGAACAGCGAGGTGTAGTACGGTTTTGACTTCGGAGGGTCTTTCAAGAGATGACGTTCACGCCCAAATATATACTGTGTATGGCAACATAGTATGTTTCGTACGCGTTTATTTGCATAGAATAAACGATTTCTATAAGGTCGGTTGTCATCGAAAGGTAGCAGTCGGCCACGACAGGCTCATCGTATCATTACCCCTGTTGTCGTTGCTGTGAATAATTTTGTCGTCAGAAGTGACTGACGATGGAAAGTGAAAGGTGGAAGATATTTGGTTCATGATGAGCATCAGTCACCGTACCGCTCACGCCCACATCCTGGCGGAGGAGCAGAAGCTTGTAACACCGAAAAAGCAGGATGCATGGCACCTGCTACTGATATATAATTATTTTCAATTGCATGTAAATATTTGCAATTTAAATGCTGTTTTTTTAATAATTAAGGACATTGCTTCACTGTATGTGTACATTTAGGTAGAAGTCTGTTGACGTTTCATTTTATTTGTGTTTGGCTGTGAAACATATGCTGTGTGGAAAAGCCAAAGTAATTGTTATTTGCATCGACTAGCAACTATAAAAGCAGTGCTTGTGCGTTGTAAAATCTTTGGGTAGGGAGTTGTTGCGCAGAGCACGCGGAGAGAGCGGGAGACGGGTTCCGGCGCTTGTAGTGAGTACCATAGAGAGTACCAATTCGGCGGCATCATGTACTCGCGACGGCCAGATGACTAGTTGCAGGAGGAAGGACAGTGGACGGTCGGAAGAGGCTGTATTAATTACGATTGCCCGTACGTGCAACTAGCCGTGGTCCCACAAGATGCTACCGTCTTCAACAACAGCAGCAGTTCCAGCAACACAGATTTGTCGTCGGCTCCGAGTTTCGTCGCACGCACAGCACTGAAGTAAGACTGTTTATTGGTAGAAAATATTAACGGCTAACCCAGCAGTACAATTGAATCTGATTTGATTCATGAACTTTATTTAAATTATAATCAGTTAAATTCAGGCCGATTATGTCCTCATTGCCCACAGACATTGTTACCGAGCAGGGTCCTTGTACCCTTTTTTCCTTACATGCTAACCGAAGTTTGAGAATCTATCACTGGAAAAAATTCAACCCTAAAGAAAATGCATAAATTAAGAGTGCGGAAGTTTTATTTATTTTACATATAGATGGAGCACATGGCTCTATGGTTTGGTACGTATTCTAGTATTTAATTCTGTTCAAGTCAGTAAAAAAATGCTCACTTGTTCAGACAATAATATGAAATCCAATTTGAAAAGTAAGTAACTGCAAAGTAAAAAGTGCTCGCCTGTCTCTAAATTTCTTTGATGACATTATGTTGAGGTCTCTAAAAGTCATTGTTCATGTAACGAAGTTCAATACTAACATACAGTTTAAGTGGATATTTTCAAATCATTACTCGATTGCCTTTCTCAACATTAATGACAAACTTAACGTAAAAGTGACTTCTCAGTTTCCTTTATCATTACACACTCACGTAAAATTAGTGACAATAAACGTGACAACCTTCAGTTGCCACGTCAGTGTTTAATAATAAACATTTTTCTTTCCCATAATCTTGTACAGGACTTTGGATGTAAATCGCCATAGTGGGCTGGCGACCGTAATTATTTCCTTTTCGTTCATTAGTGTAACTTTTGGATTGATGATCAGTGGTACCCTTTTTCTGTCCAGTGTTGTTCGCGAGTGAATGCACAAAAGAACTTTCATTTTTCCAAATTGTAGCCCTATTCGGTTTAATTACTTTGTTAATTTTAGTAGACTTTTCTATCATAAAGATCAGTTGTACACTTTCCCCCAACTTATCGGTATTACTTCTTCGGGAAAGATAGCCTTATCCAATTAGAAAAATTCCATTAGGTACACACGCGATCCACGGTCGTATTTTATATCGCAAGCAGGATAGGCCGATTAGTAAGGGGGAGGTTAGACGTTGAAAAGAATGTCGACATCACCGCACCACCTGGAACGGTATCACCATCAACAACATCGATTCCGTTCCCGTATTACCGTGGGAGATGAAACATGATGTCATGTCATGTCATGATGTCATGAAACCTGATGGTAAACTTGGCCACAAAGTGTACAGGAAACCAACCAGTACGGACAGGTACCTTCACGCCTCCTCCCACCATCACCCCACGCAGAAGAAGTCCGCCCTGCACACGCTAACGAAGAGAGCGTACAGGATAAGCGACGAAGAACATCTGAAGACAGAACTTGAACGCCTCAGGTCCATCTTCGGAACTAATGGCTATGGGAAGCAGACGATAGACAGCACCATGTCGACAAGGGAGAAGACTAATAGGGAAGAGGAGAAGGAGGCACAGAGCATTGCTGTGTTACCATATGTACAAGGGGTCACCGAACGTATTGGCAAAATTCTACGAAAAGCCGACATCAAACCAATTTTTCGAAGCAGAAACAAAATATCAGACATGCTCGGTTCTACCAAGGATGCAGTTGACAAACTACACACAGCTGGCGTGTATGAAATTGGTTGTGCGTGTGGATTAGTCTACATAGGTGAGACGGGACGTCCGATTAGCACAAGGCTCTCGGAACATGAAAGATGTATCCGCCTGAAACAACACACTAAGTCAGCAGTGGCGGAACACCGAGACGAGTGCGGGAAACCAAGCCCGCATCCTGGCGAAACAGCCTCTCACTTTCAAAAGAAAGATTAGAGAGGTGATAGAAATAGCCAAAAGACCCGCCAACATGAATAGAGAGGACGGGTACAAGCTTCCGAGGTCTTGGCTGCCTGCAATAGCAGGGCTTCGGAGCGGCGGCAGAGCCGTGGCGGCCCATGCAGACACGCCGAGAGCCGCAGTAGAGGTCGCGAGCACACAAAGCAATGGCACGCCGCAGCCGGCTTCTGGACAGCATGTAAACAGTGTGACGTCACAGCCATCACCTGTTCGCTATTCATCCGTCTCCTCCAATGGGGTGGATTAATATAAAGACCAATAGAAAACAGCTATTTCAGCCAATGACAGATAATAAAGGAAACACCAATAAAGCATACCTTTCACCCCTCCTCCTCCTCCTCCTCTTACAGCCAATCAAGTATCGACACGGTTTTCTCGTGCAGCTATTTAAGGAACCAAGTGTGTTTCATTTAGCAGTTTAACGTAAGGCCCTGATGAAGGCTAGCTGCAACGCTGGCTGAATCGTTGGCGCATTTTAAATTATGACGTTGCGGTCTGATACCCTGAAGAATTTTATTGAAGATGATGTCATCATTTCGAGCCGGAGAGCAAGCATCAGAGCCAGCAATGGGGTTACATAGATTCACCACCACCGTGCAAGCCAGTTTTGAGTGCAAGGGCCTGCTACTCATTGACTTTCTGGATCGCGGCACCGTAGTCAGTGCACGGTGGTACGTGGACACTGTGCAGAATCTGAAGCGTACCTTTAAGCCCCAACACCCAAGAACGTTGACGGACGGCAACGTTCTGTTGCAGGATAGCGCCTACCCATATGCTGTAAGATTGTTTGGAATATACTGCAGAAGTTTTGCAGGGAATCTCTGGGAGCCCTGTACACATACTACAACATTCCTGACCTCTACTCATGCGATTTCCGTACGTTTCGAGCCTTGAAGAAAGACATTCGGGGCCATCGATTTGCCTCGGACGAAGAGGTGCACGCCTGCGTACAATCACTGTGCCGCAGGCAACTACAGACTTTTTTTCATAAAGACACCGATCGTGTTGTCTTGCAACTTGATCTGAAACGAACAAACTAGGACGCATCAAATTTGATAGATCAAATCTTTCCAAGTTACGAGTCTTTCCCAGCACCAAAGAAATAAAAAGAAAATAAGAATTAAGATACTAAATTTACAATCAACTCCACGGATGAGGACAGTTAAGTATGTTAAATAATGATATAGCAAAGTTAAAAACGCAACTTCAGAAATTCACTTTGAATCTTGCGAATCAAATGTGTTCCATGTGCAATCGTAAATGTTAACAACAAAAGATTTCCTTTTAAAAAGATCATCGACGTCTGCCGCTTCATTTAGTAGCCATTAACATCCACTTTGCTACAAGACAATTTGTACACAACCTCGCATACATTGGACACAAAGTTGACAATGCAATGATTTACCTGCAACAATTAAGATTTAGCCGCAGAACTCAGAACTCCTCTATCAACGTTAATATCATGAATTAAACTAATCAATGCACTATAGGTAGCCTCCTGAACACACTCATTTATAACAGTCTGTATTTAGGAATTTACTATAAGTTCACTGTGGCCAGTCACAACAACGCATTCCGAACAAAGTCTGTATTCAAAAACTCAACTGTTCATTCCTTCTGCCCGGTCACATCAATGTAATCAGTTACGGAACTCTGTACTTAACCACAACATGTTCATGACTGTTAGCAAAAAATCAGCTCACAGAACCTGCTGCATCACTATCAACATTGGAGTCCACACTCGCAGACCATTTCACTTCCCCATTCGGCGTGGCAAGATATCTCCTTTGTACCACACTGCCTAGCGATCAGTCGAACGGAAGTAGCGCCAGCTTCGGTATTAAAGGAAAAACAGCGCCATATTTCCCACATATTGGCATCATCATAAGAAACTGGACTCTCTTCCTAGCCTAATTGAGGCTATTATCAATACCGCAGCGATGTTATACTGTATTCGTGTGATAGACCATGGAGCCTATTACTTCTTTGACCGGTGTGCTTACCCGAGCTCCCAGATCAAGGAATTGTAACTGCACTGTTTCTCTACTTACAAACATCACACACGCTACTTATAAGAATCTCTGATATACACAGCTACCAACATCAGTTCGTGCACTTAAGTCGTCGCAAAACATTTCATACACATTTTCCCAAGCACCTTTTTTATGACACTGGTGTCTGTTGCTGAAAGGCCTAGTTTTGCTCTATTTGTACCTCACAGAAACAATAAGTTGTGAGCAAGATTTTGATCCACATGGTACCTAAGGTATAAGTCGACTATGGAAGTGTAGAAGCAAATTCACTGAGGCTGACAGAAAATACTTAAAGGTAGAGTGAGATAAGAATTTCAAAATCGCTCTAAGTTATTTTTATATTAAAATTCCTCTCACACCCATTGCAAGCAAACAGCTATCTCGAATCACTTACTTCTTAGCTATAGACTGCAAAGTCTATCTTCTGAAAACCTTCATTACAAGCGCAGGAGACAAAGTTCAGTTCGGAATTACATTGAAAAATATGTAAACAGTAAAGGCATTGTGAGCATTGATGATAGGGTATGCAAACTAAAAGAGTGTCCCCACTCTAAGTGCCAAAAATGTAGTAAAAATTAGGAAGGGATACGCAAATTAGATGGAAATGCCAAACGTTGGGCGCCAATATGTAGTAAAAATTAAAAACAAAGATTTGGTGTAAAAACATTTACGTTCATTCACTATTAAAACTTTTAACATGACTTTTTCACACGGCAATAACTGTGAATGTATGGTGGAGATGGGTGGGGCGGGGAGGAATTAAACCTTTCATCTCCTCGTACCGTAGTGGGTGAGAAAGTATGTGGCGACAGCTGTGTCGACGAGATGTGTTCATCTGCTGGCAAGCTGGCGCGATGTAGGATGGCTGTTGCTCGACTGGAGACAGCTTTCATCTCCGTGTATCAGAGTCTTACGGGTGAAACTTAGAGCAGCTCAACACGTGCTGTGTCTGCAGTTACCCACCTAGTTTTTCTCTGCGTACAAACGCCACCCTATTGTCAGTCTGGCTCTATTGTTCTGGTCGCAGCGATCGTTCGATGTCTCTTTTTTTTATTCCACAAAACAGTAACAGAAATGGCTACAATGAAATGACATAAATAGGGTGACAGATAATTGCAGTCATAAATTGCAGCATTCAAAGAGTGAGGAATCACATTCAGTCTTCAGCAGTAGCACACATTTAGCATCTCCACTGTCACCTTCAAGGTATTGGTGGCAGTTCAGCATGCGCATTTCTTCTTCTGCAGCCTGAGTTTCCGCATCATCATCTCCCAGCCCCAAATTAATCATTCACTAAATCCTTGATGTGTGTTCCTTCTAGGGTAAATTACGTGGACAGAAGAGCAGTCCGCGCCCGAGTTCCCGGGTTCGATTCCCGGCGGGGTCAGGGATTTTCTCTGCCTCGTGGTGACTGGGTGTTGTCTCCTATCCTTAGGTTAGTTAGGTTTAAGTAGTTCTAAGTTCTAGGGGACTGATGACTATAGCTGTTAAGTCCCATAGTGCTCAGAGCCATTTGAAGAGCAGTCCCGAACAGCGACATCGCAGAATCCTTCACTGCCTTGTTATTTTTGTCAGTTCCAGCCTTCTAAACGCATCCTTAGGGAGTTCAAGATCTTCCTTTATATCAGACACCAGACGTTTGCAGTCATATTCTTGTATCTGCTGTACTACTGATTTGTTTTTCATATGGGACTTGCAGGTGAGGTTAGGGTCGGGAACGTGGCCCAACCCATTCCTAACCTATACCCATTCTGTTGAAGACAATTCTGAGCATTTTACCATATTTCTTATTATTATTCTTATATTTAAGTATTTTCTCGAATTCATTTTCCGTATACATCTTGTATTCAATATGTTCATCGCTCCCAATACTGTTAAAAACGTAACTTGTATATTTGCTCATTAACCAAATCACTGCGTTATTTTTTGCCTGAGGGTAGTAACTTTCTTCTGGTCTGAAGAAAATGTTAGTCGGTACATTGTTTGCTGAAGTTCTTGTTATTTGAGCAATTTTCTCCCTGGTCCACCTCCAGTTGATAATCTGATCCCCACATGTGTAACGATGAGGCATACTATCAACGAGGTTGCATTTGCTGCAGAGGTTAGTGTCACATAAACCGATGGCAAAGGGACGATCATTAGTGCTGATGATGTTACTGACTACCTTGCACCACGCTGTTCTCACGTCAGACGAAAGAACATCACTACTGAAGTTTTTCCAGGCCACATTCCATGCTATTCCAGCATATTTAGTTTCTATGTTATTTTTCCTTTCATGTTTCCGTCTTTCAGCTAAAATCGCCTTTGCTGTAACGTTTTTGGAGTTTAAAAGTTTTTTCTGAGATAAATTAGTTCAAGATAATACTCCCTAGTGTGTTTTAGCTTAAAACTTATTTTTTGTACATTTATCGGCGGTTCTGCCCTTTCTGGCCTGACAATGTCGTATAGTTTTGCTGTAATGTACCCTAGACCGTTACACATTAGCTCCATGTTCGTTTGACATACAATGCCATCGCTTTAGACTTGATGTCAGTTAGACCTATCCTCCATTGCTTGGATCCAAAACTGCTGTCTTCACTGGCACTCGAAACAATTTCCCTTTCCACAAGAACTTTGGTAAGGTGGACATGATCGCCTTCACCACCATTGATGGAATGGGGAGAACCTGTGCTGTGTAGTAGGCCTTGGATAAAATATACGTGTTGATAAACAGTATTCTCTGGAACTGGTTTATGCTACGTTGACAGTTCTCAATCAAAGATCCCTTGATTTTTCCTGCCACCTCCCGCCAATTTATTGCGATCATTTTTAAAAGGGGATTTGTCAATGCTATTCCAAGAGCTTTGTGTTCATTAACATAGTTTGCCCACTCAAAGCGCAAATTTGCAAGCCGCTTTATATTTAGAAATTTACTTTTGTTTTCATTTACCTTCGCGCCTGACGCGGAACAGTATTTTGCAAGAACCATCTCTAGTTGTGTCACATCTGTTTGGTCTCTGAGGATTACACCTACATCGTCCGCATAAGTACCTACAACGATCTTTGTTCCTTGAATGGTAATGCCTGTCAGCCTGTGCTGTCTCAGGAAAGGTTCCAGCGGTATAACGAACAGGAGCATGGATAAGAGGATTCCTTGGGTAACACCCCTTTTTATTTCAATTTGTTTTGTCAGTTGATAGTTAACGGAGAATTGTGCAGTAACACCCATTGCCATGTTCTTGATGATGTCGATGGTTTTTGGCAGGAAGTCCAATGTCTCTATTGGGTATTTGTAATTAACTTGATCAAATGCCTTATAGAAGTCTATGAAAAGCAGTCCACATTTTATGTTAATTGCCTGCGTCAGTGCAATGACATCGCGATACAAAGCCGCAGTTTGTAAAATCGTCTTTCTAAACGCACAAGTCTGCTGTTGGCCTATGATGTCAGCGGTACATGGCGTAAAGCGCTTGTTAATTACTCGAGCTATAATTTTATAATCCGAATTTAAAAGCGAAATATACCGTAGGCTGTTTAATTTTTTGCAGCCTCTGCGATCAAGTGGCATCTTTTGTCTGTAATAATTAGATTTCAATGGCAGTGTGCAAGTTATACTTGGAGGTCAGAAGTCAGAAACGCAGTCGAATGTTGATGGATCCAGACGCTGGGCTGAAAAGAAAATCATCCGAAATAGACTGAATACTGAAGGTGTCTCAAAACGACCAAAGATGAATGATTACAGAGATCAGAAAAGCGAATAGATACTTCCCGGAAAGATACCAGAATGCTGAATCATTGTGGCCTTCAGAATGAGAATGAGAATTAGAAAAGCATCTGATTACAGAAGCAGAGTTCCAAACAGACAATGAGAACAGAATGACTCACTGACCCCTTGAATGCTCTTTCTTGGGAGTTTTGCTCCTCCTCCCTCACACTTTTCAGTACATCGAGACTGCCATTCTGTCTGCGTCAACATCTGCATCATTACTCTGCAGTTCACGATCAAGTGCGTCAGAGCGTTCATCGAACCATCTCTAAGTTGTTTACCGTTCCGCTCTCGAGCGGCGCGCGGGAAAAAAACGAGCTCTAAAATCTTTCTGTGTGAGCTCTTATTTCTCTTACCTTATTATGATGATACTTTTTCTCTACGTATGTGGGCGCGTTCAAAACATTTTCAGAATGGCAGGTGGAAGTTGGTTAGTTTGGCGCCGCTATTTGCGTACCATATCCGTGGGACACTCTCCCCTATTTCGCGATAACAGAAAACGAGCTGCATTTCTCTGAACTTTTTCTATGTCCTGCGTCAATCTTATTTGATGCGGACCCCACACCGCACAGCAATACCCCATAAGACTGCGGACAAGCGTGATTTAAGCAATGTCTATAGTAGACCTGTTACACTTTCTAAATGTTCAGCCGATAAATCACAGTTCCTTTTTTTCTTTCCCCGCAACATTATCATTGTGATTCTTCCAATTTAATTAATTTGTTATTGTTAATCCTTAAGTATTTAATTGAGTTTGCAGCTTTTAGATTTGTATGATTTATCGTATCACCAAAATTTAGCGCACTGTTTTTTGTACTCATATGGATGACTTCGAACTTTCCATTACTTAGAACCAATTTCCACTTCTCTTCCCTTACAAATTTCTTGTATAAGTAATTTTGCTAGTGGTTTTAATCACCTGATGATTTATTAAGTCGGTGAACGATAGCATCGTCTGAAAATAATCTCAGAGGGCTGCTCAGGTTGTATCCTACGTCGTTTATGTAGAGCAGAGGACCTGTAACACTTCCTTCGGAAACGCCAGGTATTACTTCTCTTTCTCTCGAGGATTTTCCGTCAGTTACTGCGAACTGTGACCTGTCTGACGGGAACTCACAAATCCAGTCACATAAAAGAAGTAATACTTCATAGGCACGCAATTTTAGCCGTCTCCTGTGAGGAACGTTGTTGACGGCTTTCTGGGATTCTAAGACTATGGAATCAATTTGACGTTCCCTTTCGATAGCACTAAGTTTTTTAAAATGACGATATTTTCTGAATCCTGGCTGACTATACGTCAACAAATCGCTTCCTTCGAGGTTATTCATAACATTCGATCACAATATATGTTCGAAAACCCTACTGCAGATTGCTGTTAGTGATCTGGATCTGGAATATTGCGGATTACTCCTCTTCCCTTTCTTGGTTATTGGTATGACGTGCGCAAATTTACAAACCTTAGGTACGCGTCTTTCCAGGAACGAGCTGTTGTGTATGACTGCTAAGTATGGAGCTGTTGTATAAACGTACTCTGAAAGCAACCTGACTGATACACAGCCTGTAACACTTCCTTCGGCAACGCCACGTATTACTTCTCTTTCTCTCGAGGATTTTCCGTCAGTTACTGCGAACTGTGACCTGTCTGACGGGAACTCACAAATCCAGTCACATAAAAGTAGCAATACTTCATAGGCACGCAATTTTAGCCGTCTCCTGTGAGGAACGTTGTTGACGGCTTTCTGGGATTCTAAGAATATGGAATCAATTTGACGTTCCCTTTCGATAGCACTAAGTTTTTCAAAATGACGATATTTTCTGAATCCTGGCTGACTATACGTCAACAAATCGTTTCCTTCGAGGTTATTCATAACATTCGATCACAATATATGTTCGAAAACCCTACTGCAGATTGCTGTTAGTGATCTGGATCTGGAATATTGCGGATTACTCCTCTTCCCTTTCTTGGTTACTGGTATGACGTGCGCAAATTTACAAACCTTAGGTACGCGTCTTTCCAGGAACGAGCTGTTGTGTATGACTGCTAAGTATGGAGCTGTTGTATAAACGTACTCTGAAAGCAACCTGACTGATACACAGCCTGTAACACTTCCTTCGGCAACGCCACGTATTACTTCTCTTTCTCTCGAGGATTTTCCGTCAGTTACTGCGAACTGTGACCTGTCTGACGGGAACTCACAAATCCAGTCACATAAAAGAAGTAATACTTCATAGGCACGCAATTTTAGCCGTCTCCTGTGAGGAACGTTGTTGACGGCTTTCTGGGATTCTAAGAATATGGAATCAATTTGATGTTCCCTTTCGATAGCACTAAGTTTTTCAAAATGACGTTATTTTCTGAATCCTGGCTGACTATACCTCAACAAATCGTTTCCTTCGAGGTTATTCATAACATTCGATCACAATATATGTTCGAAAACCCTACTGCAGATTGCTGTTAGTGATCTGGATCTGGAATATTGCGGATTACTCCTCTTCCCTTTCTTGGTTACTGGTATGACGTGCGCAAATTTACAAACCTTAGGTACGCGTCTTTCCAGGAACGAGCTGTTGTGTATGACTGCTAAGTATGGAGCTTTGTATAAACGTACTCTGAAAGCAACCTGACTGATACACAGTCTCGACCGGAGGCCTTGCCTTTAATACGTAAATGATTAAAGCTGCTTCGCTACGCCAAGGATATCAACTTCTAACTTCCTCATGTCGGTAGTTGTTCTAGATTCGAATTCTGGAATATTTACTTCGCCTTCATTGGTGAAAGAGTTTCAGAAAATGAAGTTTAATAACCTTGCTTTAGTGGCATTGTCATCAATGAAATGGCAATTGTTATCGCAAAGTCATGGCATTGATTTCTGCTATACGTTACAAACGACCAGAACCCCTTTGGGTTACCTGTAAGATTTTGAGACAGAGTTTCGTTGTGGAAACTGTTAAAAGCCTCTTTTGTACAACGACCTCAATCTTGGGGACTTCGTATTGTTTTAAATTTGGTATGATTTTTCCGTTGCTTGTGCAACTGTGTTCGGACCCGTTTTGCGTACCGTGGGGGATCAATACCATCTTTTGTTATTATTATTATTATAACGATTGTTCCCATTTAGCGCGATTGAACTTGAATTCATAATTTCATCTTCGGATGTTTTTCTTCTTTGCTTCCCAAAGTCTCCTCATCCTCTCAGAATGCTCCTTCTTCCGTTCCTCTGTCCATTTTTTACCAGGCTGACGCGATGTTCTTTCCCCAAACTTCACACTTGCGATTTTATGCCGGCACTCGGTGCGATCTTCGAGATTTTTTATGTTGATCTGCTGTAGATCCCTCTGGACTTCTTTCAGCCATTATGTGCCACATTTACTCCTTGTTATAATATTGAATAATTTCTTTGTTGTTCTGGAGTCTTCCATCCTGTAGATGTGTGTATAAAATTTGGCTCGGCGCTTTCTGATTTCATCTGTTACTATGCTGATCTTTCTATAGAGCTCGTTTTGTGGTCTCTTCATCCAAATGCCATTTTTGTTGATTGGACCGTAAATCTTCCTGAGAATTTTTCTTTCCTGCTTTTTTATTTCCTTAATTTAGAGTGACCATGAATCACCATTGTTTCAGCTGCATAGATTGCTTCTGGCAGAATCACTGTTGTATAGTGCCTTAATTTTGCGTCTGTCGAAATGCACTTCTTGTTGTAATGCGTCCATGTTAGCTTGTAGGCTTTCTGGAGCTTGGTGAATCTTTGTTCATTGGCAATTCGGTTTAATCCTGAGGACTGTATAGTTTCACCGAGGTATTTAAAATGGCAGACTTGTGTAATTTTACCATATTTTGTTATTAAAGGGGATTTATTTTCTGGCTGCCTTTCCATGTATTCGGTTTTTTCATAAGATATCTGTAGTCCGGTTTTTTGTGAAATTTCATGTAGTTTTTCCACTGCATGAATCGCTTCTGTTCTGTTATTGGTGATAATTGCAATATCGTCAGCGAAAGCAAGGCACTTGACTTTAATTCGGTTCTCTTTCTTGATACCAATTTGGATACCTTTTACGTGAGGTTCCCATTCCCTGATTATCTTTTCTAGAACAATATTGAAAAGGATTTGGGATAGTCCGTCCCCCTGTCGGACTCCAGATTTGATTTCGAAGGGTTCTGATACTTCGCCCATGAATTTCACTTTGGCCGTTGTTCCTGTAAGTGTCTGTTCTGTGATTTTTCGTGTCTTTCGGTCGATCCCAAATTCTTCCATGATTTTAAATAGGGTTCCATGGTCCACTGAATCATATGCTTTCCTGAAGTCGATGAATGTAACTACTGTGTTTCTGCAATTCCTCATTTGTAATATTGTCTTTAAGCATCAGATCTATTCCGCAAATGACCGTCCTTTTCTGAATCCGGCCTGGTATTCACCAATTAGTGTATCTGCTTGGGATTCTATCCTGTTTAAAAGCGCTTTGGAAAGGATTTTTATTATTATTATTTATTATCATTTTTTTTGTATGTGCACTATGCGATCAGTAGTAACCGGACACCCCAAAAACATACACTTTTAATGTTCCATGCATTGTGCTGCCGCCTTCTGCCAGGTAGTCCATATCAGCGACCTCAGTAGTCATTAGACATCGTGAGAGAGGAGAATGGGGCGCTCCGCGGAACTCAAGGACTTCGAACGTGGTCAGGTGCTTGCGTGCTACTTGTGTCACCCGTCTGTACGCGAGATTTTCACACCCGTAAACATCCCTAGGTCCACTGTTTCCGATGTGACAGTAAGTGGAAACTTTAAGACACATGTACAGCACAAAAGCATACAGGCCGACCTCGTCTGTTGACTGACAGAGACCGCTGACAGTTGAAGAGGGACGTAATGTGTAATAGGCAGACATGTATCCACATCATCACACAGGAATTCCAGACTGCATTAGGATCCATTGCACCTACTATGACAATTAGGCGGCATGTGAGAAAACTTGGATTTCATGTCCGAGCGACTTCTCATAATCCACACATCACGCCGGTAAATGCCAAACGACGCCTCGTTTGGTGTAAGGAGTGTAAACGTCGGACGATTGAACAGGGGAAGAACGTTGTTTGGACGAACCACGGTACACAATGTGGCGATCCGATGACAGGGTGTGGGTATGCTGGAAGCCCAGTGAACGTCATCTGCCAGCGCGTGTATGGTCAACAGTAGAATTCGGAGGCGGTGCTGTTTTGGTGTGGTCGTAATTTTCATGGAGGGGGCTTGCAACCCTTATTGTTTTCCGTGGCACTATCAGAGCACAGGCCTACATTGATGTATGAAGGACCTTATTGCTTCCTGCTGTTGAAGAGCAATTCGGGGATGGAGATTGCATCTTTCAACTAGATCGATCAGCTGTTCATAATGTGCGGCCTGTGGCGGAGTGGTTGGACGTCAATAACACCCCTGTAATGGTCTGGTCTGCACAGAGTCCTGACCGAACACCTTTGGGATGTTCAGAAACGCCGACTTTGTGCCAGGCCCCACCGGTCGACATCGATACCTCTCCTCAGTACAGCACTCAGTGAAGAATGGGCTGCCATTGTCCAAGATACCTTCCAGCACCTGATTGAACGTATGCCTGCGGGAGTGGAATTTGTCATCAAGGCTAAGGGTGGGCCAACACCATACTGAATTCCAGCATTACCGATGGAAGGTGCCGCGAACTTGTAAGTCATTTGCAGCCAGGTGTCCGGATACTTTTGATTACTTTTTGTATCTCTGAGGTGCCATTAGTGTGCTCAATTTTCAATGGCACTCAGTCAGCGATCGACGCTCACTAACTGCATTTGCCAGTCTTGGATAGAGGGTGTCCACTTTTCATCCAGCTTCGAAAAATCCCCCGGTTCCCTAGTCGGTCTTCCCGTCATGTACGGCTGCGCGTTGCATGCGACAACAGCAGTGGTGGCGGCGGCGGCGGCGGCGACGGCAGCGAGAGAATGTGGCCTCTGCTTTTCGCGAGAATTTCCTGGACAAGAAAAAGGCAGTGTCAAGAAAAGCTAAACTCGGGCACGATAACACAGTGACTAGAACTGAATGTCTGTACTCAGTGAATGGCTCAGAGTGACAGGAAATGGTGGACTCAGAGAGTCGGGGAAGCTTGATCTGAAGATCCTTGGTAAAATAATGGGTCCTGGAATAATATATGGACATTATAGATTTCGATGAAGAGAAGAGTTACACAATGGATGGGATCGTTAGGGTCGGGTCTTGACGACTGGAGTTCTACGACATCTATTCAGGATGAGTGCAACCTGACTAAGAAAGCTGGTTTGTAACGTATTGGAAAACAGATCTGTAAATGGCTCATAGAAGTGAGAAGGGTATCAGGACGTTTGAAGTATATCATTAGGACATCTCCAACCAATTGAAGTTTAGAACACTGATCAAACACTATAAGGGCTTCCACGATGAGCAAAAGCGGAACAGTGGCCGGACAGAAGGGAGAGGGTAGGCCGTCAGAGAAAAAAAAATTATGGCTTTTGGGCTGAAAAAAGAAGAAAAAAGAAACTTCCATAGAAGTCTTATACTTCTTTGACGTTGACTCTGGTGGTCCTAAAGTAGGGGGCGAAAATAAGTAATTAGGTGTTTCTGGAATTTAGTTAAAGTATTTCTTATAATTATTCTCTAGGCGCATACAGACAAACATTTTGTTTTTTCCCGGTAAGTTTTTAGATTTCTCATAAACTAAGAAACTGCAAATGTATTACTCGTGAAATTTACTGGCTGCCTGGCCTGTAACTTTCGGTATTGGACGACTCTTTTTGATGTAACTTTCCACCGATATTCTGTCCCACATGCCCATAGTGCGCCTCAGCTTTCATTTCATGATCTTTTCGATCATAGTGCAGGGGTTTGCTTCATCTCTTGGTCTGTACGGGATCAGATTTATTCTTGGAGCTACATCTGTTGACGAGAAACCAAAATCATCATTACAAAAAGACTTTGTAAATTTAATCATACTCTGTAAATTTTCACACTGTGGTCTTAGCCACTTAACTCAATACGAAAATACTGATATACTTACGCTTTCGCCGTCACAATAATATGATTCCAGCATCTGAGAAGATTTAATGTGCCGTTTGACTGCTGATTTTCTGCTAGTATATTTGATTTCCCATCCAAGTAGTTCGACAGGTGCCTCACCTTTCTCGAGAAATCATTTACATAACGTACGTACATAGAATTCTGAGGAGAAGTGCAATGTTACCTAAGTATTTTCAGTGCATTCCTTTTTCAGGGGTGCAATAGAATATTTGACCGTTATCTGATTTTCCCAATAAGCTTCATTTTGGTTTCTGTAACGGCTCTGCGTGAAATTTTGTTGATCTTGTCCGTTTGGATAGTCATATAATTACTGATGCGTATGTCTTACATACTGCATACTAATCACACTAAAACAAGGAGCTCTGAGGCTTTATGTCGGCAAATAGACTCGGGATAGTCAATGCGCTATATACAAGGAAAAAAATTTTTTTTCCTTTTATTTTACACATTTCTAACAGCTGAATCCGCAATTATATTTATTTTTCAATCACTATAAGTTTTCAACAAGTTAAATTAATTTTAATTAGTGAGCTGTAATTAACGTAAAGGCTTGAGTACAAACATAGGAGTATGTACGCAAATCTATAAAAGTAGGAAAATTTAAATCCTGCCTCACTTCCATTCATACAGTTTTTTCAACTTCCTCATGTTGCTTCTTTTTTTCTTTCTTTTACTTAATGATACTGATAGTACCCGTCGACTCATTACGTCTTCTGTTATCGCAATAAAAGGCTCTATGCCCTTATTGACAAACATTGTTAACAGACTTCACGCGAACAAATTCGTTCAACGAGCTTAGTCTTCTACCAACACAGAGTACAATCGTAGTCGTATACACTATAGAGTACCACTTGATGAGCCCCTCGTGTACACTCATCTCGCGTTTTATCAACAGTTCTCCTCATTCGGTTTTCTCTGCATTTAATTTTTCCTACGAATCCTGTCGTGACACTGGTTAACTCGTATGAGCAGTCTGTACCGTGCTGGTGACCGTTTCTGCATCACGTCGATCTCACTGCTATTTCCGATGTATAGTCTGACCGACACCCACTATTCTGTGTCACTGTGGTACTATCAATGCACGGTTTCCGCAAGATATTTTATTTTGTACTCATTTCTGCCCTCCCTCGCCACATGAACCATGGACCTTGCCGTTGGTGGGGAGGCTTGCGTGCCTCAACGATACAGATAACCGTACCGTAGGTGCAACCGCAACGGAGAGGTATCTGTTGAGAGGCCAGACAAACGTTGGTTCCTGAAGAGGGGGCAGCAGCCTTTTTAGTAGTTGCAGGGGCAACAGTCTGGATGATTGACTGATCTGGCCCTGTAACACTAACCAAAGCGGCCTCGCTGTTGTGGTACTGTGACTGGCTGAAAGCAAAGGGAAACTACAGCCGTAATTTTTCCCGAGGGCATGCAGCTTTACTGTATGAGTAAATGATGATGGCATCCTCTTGGGTAAAATATTCCGGAGATAAAATAGTCCCTCATTCGGATCTCCGGGCGGGGACTCTGATATTACTAATAATTACATCGCATCCCCTATGAGCGATATCACAACGTATGCACTTTTATGAGTTTATGGTCTATGATCAAATTCATGTATTTTCAGACTCGGCCAAACCTTTGGTTAGTTGTCATCCGCTGTGGCCGAGCGGTTCTAGGCGCTTCAGTCTGGAACCGCGCGATTGCTACGATCGCAGGTTCGAATCCTGCCTCGGGCATGGATGTGTATGATGTCCTTGGTTGGTTAGGTTTAAGCAGTTCTAGATTTTAGGGGACTGGTGATCTCAGATGTTAAGTCACATAGTGCTCAGAGCCATTTGAACCATTTTTTCTTCGATTAGTTGTATGGTTAGAGTCGGTGGCTATCCTAATCTTCTCACGTTAATTTCACAGTCAATAAGCATTTCCATTTACATCTGGTTCATTTAAATATTCGGACACAGTTCCGATCGCTACGTATTGTAGACTAAAAGGCGCTTCATGCCACTTACACAGAAAGCAACAAGTACACGGCTGTCTTACACGATTTATTCACAGATGCCGCACGACTACTGCTAGCAGCGAGCGTTTGCCTATGATTTAGGTCAATAGTAAGAAGTAACCAAGTGAGTTACACGGAGTCGGTGCCGACCCAATAATAACGTAGTAATCCGTAGAAACAGGTTAGTTACAATATCATTGGATCACCTGAACGTTGAACGGTAGTCACTTGCGTTAATATTCTGTCATCCAGTTGTCCACCATGTCGGAAGGTGATAACAAATTTATATTTACACCATTGGCCTTTAAAATTGCTAAACCACGAAGATGACGTGCTACAGACGTGAAATTTAACCGACAGGAAGACGATGCTGTGATATGCAAATGATTAACTTTTCAGAGCATTCACACAAGGTTGGCGCCGGTGGCGCCACCCACAACGTGATGACATGAGGAAAATTTCCAACCGATTCCTCATACACAAACATCAGTGGACCGGCGTTTCCTGGTGAAACGTTGCTGTGATGCCTCGTGTGAGGAGAAGAAATGCGTACCAACACGTTTCCGATTTTGATAAAAGTCGGATTGTCGCCTATCGCGATTGCGGTTTATCGTATCGCTATATTGCTGCTCGCGTTGGTCGAGGTCCAATGACTGTTGGCAGAATTTGGATTCAGTGGGTTCAGGAGGGTAATACGGAACGCCGTGCTGGATCCCAACGGCCTCGTATCACTAGCAGTCGAGACGATAGGCATCTTATCCGCATGGCTGTAACGGATCGTGCAGCCACGTCTCGATCCCTGAGTCAACAGATGGGGACGTTTGCATGACAACAATCATCTGCACGAACAGTTCGATGATGTTTTCATCAGCATGGACTATCAGCTCGGAGACCATGGCTGCGGTTACCTTTAACGCTGCATCACAGACAGGAGCGCCTGCGATGGTTTACTCAACGACGAATCTGGGCGCACGCATGACAAAACGTCATTTTTTCGGATGAATCCAGGTTATGTTTACAACATCATGATGGTCGCATCCATGTTTGGCGACATCGCGGTGAACGCACATTGGAAGCGTGTATTCGTCATCGCCATGCCCGGCGTGATGGTATGGGGTGCCGTTGGTTACAGGTCTCGGTTACGTCTTGTTCGCATTGAGAGCACTTTGAACAGTGAACGTTACATTTCAGATGTGTTACGACCCGTGGCTCTACCCTTCATTCGACCCTTGCCAAACCCTGCATTTCAGCAGGATAATGCACGCCCGCATGTTGCAGGTCCTGTACGGGCCTTTCTGGATGCAGAAAATGTTTGACTGCTGCCCTGGCCGCCACATTCTCCAGATCTCTCACCAATTGAAAACGTCTGGTCAATGGTGGCCCAGCAAATGGCTCGTCACAATACGCCAGTCACTGTGGTATCTGTGGTATCGTGTTGAAGCTGCATGGGCAGCTGTACCTGTACACGCCATCCAAGCTCTGTTTGACTCTTATGCCCAGGCGTATCAAGGCCGTTATTATGGCCAGAGTTGGTTTTTGTGGGTACTGATTTCTCATGATCTATGCACCCAAATTGCGTGAAAATGTAATCACATGTAAGTTCTACTATAATTTATTTTTCCAATGAATACCCGTTTCTCATCTGCATTTCTTCTTGGTGTAGTAACTTTAATGGCCAGTAGCGTATTTTAGACTATGGATATATTTAGTGGTTTTTGTGAGCAGTCGATTGGGAAATCTTTGTTTACACGGAAGATGGGTAAGGAGCTAGTAACGAAATAAATGAACCTCATTAATACTCCAGCTGTAGGCAAAAAGCAGCTAAGTTGGCATTGGTTACGAGACAGATGGACATAATTCCATCAGGGCAACAGATTTATAACACCCAGTGGAGGAAAAAGTCTCTCGCATTCGGCCCAGACATTGACGGAACGACTCTACCGACAGGACAAACTGTCTGCGGGGCGGGGTCACGTCGTGTAGGTGGCGCGCCCCGGGTGTTTGCACGCCTAACAACAGCTGCGAGGGCGGCCCACACACGCGCGCGCACACAGCGCCGGCAACAAGTGTCCCCTGGCTGCGGTCCAGCAGCCGCGGCCGGGCGCCATCTGTCTGGCGGGTTGCCGCCGTCACGGCGCGTTGCACACGGGGGACGCTCGCAGCCCGGCTCATTATCACAGCAGGCTGCACCCGCATCTGCACCGGGGGGTCAGCAGCGGCGCGCACGCCCCGCACGTCACGCCCTACCACTGGCCTGCAACCGCACGCGACGTTTGTGTGCGGCATGCCCTGAAACTAACTGACTGTAGGGTTCCTGATGCCGTGATGCGGAATGTCAAGAGCGAACGGAAATCTACAACCTACGCAGAAATCAGACTGCATTTTAAAAATCAAACGACGTGCAATGGAAGCATAGTCGAGAACGCAGTGAGACTAGCGCCCAGGACTGGAAACTGTATGTCCGAGTCGACGATAAAAACTCCGAAATGAAACTGATCTCCGCAGGAATTCCGCAGGGCTCTGTCATTTCCCCTCTACTTTTCAATTTATATATAAATGACATCCCAACAGTCCCCCTTGTTACGGCGAGTTTTTATGCGGACGATACGGCCTTTCTGACAACTGGACGACACTTGGACCAGCTAATCGCTAGGATGCAACGGCAACTTGCTGTAATGGAACGCTGGGCGCTGCAAAATAAGATAACGATCAACCCGACGAAGACGGCAGCAGTTCTGTTCACACGGAGGAAACCAGTTCTGAACGACAGACTCCAAATAGCTGACCAACTTATCCCATGGTCGCCGGGAGTGAAGTATCTCGGTGTCTACCTTGACAAAAAATTACTCTTTACGCAGCATATTGACGACAAGAAGACGGCAGCCCAGAAGATGGCCAGGTCGTTGATTCCGTTCCTGAAGAGTAAGGATCTCAACCCTAAGACTAAACTCCAATTGTATAAGGCAACGGTGGAACCCACAATGTTGTATGGCTCCACCTCGTGGGGAACTACGTGCGTCTCCAACTACAACAAACTCCAAGCGCTACAAAACATTTGCTATCGATGGATCACAGGAGCTCCATGGTGGACAAGAAACATCGACATCCGCACCGCACTCCACGAGACCACTATACAAGAGAAGGTCCATGACAAGGCTCTACGAGTTTTTGACAAGATCGATGCACTTAGGGACGAAGTTCGACAATTACAATCGGTAGGAACGGTAAACCCTGCAAGATGGCACAAGTATCCCGTACCGAAGTCAATAACGTTTCACCCCCCATAGGCAATCTGTCATAACACGAGGAAGCAGTCACACATAACAGCCTTGACACATTTCACCCTCCACAGGAGATAGACATCACCAAAGACAGCAGGCTTAAGGACCCATTGCGTGCCCAAGCCTAACTGAATGCGTAATAAATAAAGTGTTTTCCTTTTATCCTTACATCCCATCCTAGAAGAATAAGTCATCAAGGATGATCTCTTCAGTCCACACCACACACACTAAAAAAAAAAAAAAAAAATACCCGCCTGTATTGTAAGAAGTGTTCGAAAAGTTTCCCTCTGAGGGCGCAGCTGCTGCGTATATGCAACTCTCATGCGAGTATGCTAGCACCGTTATTTAAGCAAGGGTTAGACTGGTTCTCTAACGGAAATTTTTTGACCGCCTCTTATAAGAGCTGAATAATGCTAAATTAATTTATTCCCCACCTCAACTAACGTATTTCACTTCACAAATATTGTGTGTAGACGGTGTTGATCAGATTTTTGGAAGGTTACAAATTTTACCCTAAAATACTTACGTATAACACCATTTGTTACTGAAAACAACCGATTTCGTTCCCAACGAACGGTGGACGGTCTAAGTTTTCTTTTATTGGCTTATTTAATTCGATATTTTGACTCTATGTATCTTGAAAGTCAAAAAGTAAAAGCTTTTCAATCTTTAGTAGATTTCCACGTTTATTACAGGAATTAGTAGGAATAAAAAACGAAAATCAGTTATTTCAGAGATTAAATCAGTTTGAAATGGCATGGAAGAAATCGTTTTAACTGAAAACCGATCGTTTCAGTGGTAACGGTCATCCTTAGTTCGTATTAGGCACACGGTGATATATATTTCGTAATGGATCATGTTTTCTCAGTAAAGCCTCCAAGGTCAGTAGTTGCAAAAACATATGTTAATAAACTAAAGAGACAGGGACAGTATTCACGCTATTTAACAAAGAATAAACGTATTAACAAGTATTATGTTGTCAAAACTATCGATCGCTGCGCCACGGCTCGGTTATTGGAGGAACGAATACATTGTCTAGTTTATACTCATTGACACTAGATGTGGTTGCCATCTGTTTGCTGTGTTACCGTCACATGTCGCAAGAGCTCTTTCTGTGTTCTCTAGTTTGCGTAACTACAGTGTAAAGACGTTTCAGATGAGGTTCCAAACTGATCCTCCGAATGGGTGGAACATTCGCAGATGGTATCGACAGTTTGCAGACACAGGATGTGCACTTAAAGGAGAGAGTCCTGGACACCACTTGTTTCCGGCGAAAATGTCGCACGAATTCGAACCGCTTTCCAGTGCATTCCTACAAAACTCGTCGGGCCAGTCGGGAGTTACAGCTCACTAAAACAACAATTTAGCGTGTTCCTAGGCGTTGGTTGTCTATGAAGTCGTTCGAGTTACAGCTGTTACAGTGATGACCACAAACGCAAACGTATAGCATTTTCTGCGGAGCTTCAGAATGCTACACTCCTGGAAATTGAAATAAGAACACCGTGAATTCATTGTCCCAGGAAGGGGAAACTTTATTGACACATTCCTGGGGTCAGATACATCACATGATCACACTGACAGAACCACAGGCACATAGACACAGGCAACAGAGCATGCACAATGTCGGCACTAGTACAGTGTATATCCACCTTTCGCAGCAATGCAGGCTGCTATTCTCCCATGGAGACGATCGTAGAGATGCTGGATGTAGTCCTGTGGAACGGCTTGCCATGCCATTTCCACCTGGCGCCTCAGGTGGACCAGCGTTCGTGCTGGACGTGCAGACCGCGTGAGACGACGCTTCATCCAGTCCCAAACATGCTCAATGGGGGACAGATCCGGAGATCTTGCTGGCCAGGGTAGTTGACTTACACCTTCTAGAGCACGTTGGGTGGCACGGGATACATGCGGACGTGCATTGTCCTGTTGGAACAGCAAGTTCCCTTGCCAGTCTAGGAATGGTAGAACGATGGGTTCGATGACGGTTTGGATGTACCGTGCACTATTCAGTGTCGCCTCGACGATCACCAGTGGTGTACGGCCAGTGTAGGAGATCGCTCCCCACACCATGATGCCGGGTGTTGGCCCTGTGTGCCTCGGTCGTATGCAGTCCTGATTGTGGCGCTCACCTGCACGGCGCCAAACACGCATACGACCATCATTGGCACCAAGGCAGAAGCGACTCTCATCGCTGAAGACGACACGTCTCCATTCGTCCCTCCATTCACGCCTGTCGCGACACCACTGGAGGCGGGCTGCACGATGTTGGGGCGTGAGCGGAAGACGGCCTAACGGTGTGCGGGACCGTAGCCCAGCTTCATGGAGACGGTTGCGAATGGTCCTCGCCGATACCCCAGGAGCAACAGTGTCCCTAATTTGCTGGGAAGTGGCGGTGCGGTCCCCTACGGCACTGCGTAGGATCCTACGGTCTTGGCGTGCATCCGTGCGTCGCTGCGGTCCGGTCCCAGGTCGACGGGCACGTGCACCTTCCGCCGACCACTGGCGACAACATCGATGTACTGTGGAGACCTCACGCCCCACGTGTTGAGCAATTCGGCGGTACGTCCACCCGGCCTCCCGCATGCCCACTATACGCCCTCGCTCAAAGTCCGTCAACTGTACATACGGTTCACGTCCACGCTGTCGCGGCATGCTACCAGTGTTAAAGACTGCGATGGAGCTCCGTATGCCACGGCAAACTGGCTGACACTGACGGCGGCGGTGCACAAATGCTGCGCAGCTAGCGCCATTCGACGGCCAACACCGCGGTTCCTGGTGTGTCCGCTGTGCCGTGCGTGTGATCATTGCTTGTACAGCCCTCTCGCAGTGTCCGGAGCAAGTATGGTGGGTCTGACACACCGGTGTCAATGTGTTCTTTTTTCCATTTCCAGGAGTGTATTTACAATGATAACACTTTCGCAGGAAGCATCATGTTGATTGATGTAGCGGTGTCCCGCCGCAGTGGGAAGGTAAACATACACAATGTTCGAATTTGGGGCCTACAGAATCCACATGCACTCATCGAACATGTACGAGATTCACCTGAAGTCAATGTGTTTCGTACGATATCCCACTCATCTGTTTACTTTTCATTCTTCCTTGAGGGAAACACGGTTAACGGGCAACAATACAAAACTAGTTGTTTCCGACGCTGAACGAAAGCAACTTCCATTTTCAACAAGGACACTGTCTCAATAGAGATGTTAAGAGTGTGAATATCTGAATGAAACTCTACCGAGGCATTTGGTTGGTTGTCGAACAGCCGCCGACATCGCACTTCTTAGCTGGCTTCCACGCTTACTGGAATTGATGCCCTGTGACTTCTTCCTATATGGTTAAGGACATCGTTTATACACCAACACTACCACAGAACTTAGGAGAGATCACGAACCACATCCATACTGCCATAACATCAGTGATGATAGACTTCCTTACCGGAGAATGGGAGGAAACCGAGTATCGATGTGATATTGTTCGTGTCGCTGATCTGTAATCAAAACTTGAGAGATTCATAAATATGTGTCCCAACTTTTTGAGTTTTATTAATCACAGTTTAAAAACTGTATACATTCGAAATACGTATATCCTTTCTGAAGTGCCATTTATTACAAGGGAGACTACTTTTTCGTGAGACGAACTTCGTTCACCTTCCTATGGTCACAGTGTTCGATTTATTTTCATTGTTGGGCAACTATTTATATTAAATGTATTGTTGGATGCCCTTCCTATGGCCAAAATCATCGTTTATCGTCATTTAAATTGTAGCAAGAATCTCGTGGTAACCATCTGGAGATTAATCGTGTAAACTTTGTCCTCTGCGTTACCGTATTTTATCTGCTTGTATATCGTCTCTGGGGACTACCCCGGCACTTGCTTAAAGGAGCAGGGGAAACAATCTAAGAAACCTCGGTCGTGCTGGTTTCTGTTGCAGACCTATGCCTGTCAATCCGGCAGTGTCTGACCTCCCTCTCTTGTAAGTTAAAGTTATGCACCGTAAGATATGTGAGCACGTTTCTCCGTGAGATGATAAAACGCTGCGTTAGCATTTAATATACGTTTACATTTTGCTGTTTGATGAGACATTGTCCTATAATTTAGCTTCTATATTTATTTATTCCATTTCCAAAGTCACTTCAGATTCTAATTGGAAATCACTGTCTATTAGTGTTTTTCTTCTTTATTTATTTACTTTTCTATCATTTCAATTTTTTGCATACGACAACAAAACGAAACCGTGATACACTTCATTCTCTTGATCTTTATCTGTTTCTTCCCACTTCCATCGTCAGGCAATATAAGTTTCGCCGGTCACTGTTACTTCCCACCTCTCCTACTTTGCTAGTACATTCCCGTCCTCACAGCCTATTTCTTATTCAGGTAACGAGAATGCAATCATTTGTAACACCTCTCCATTGCTTGGTTTGTAAGGACAGCGTGTTAATTATATTTTTCTATAGCACTACGTCTAAAACAAACGGACGGTCTACCTATCCGCTTTCGAAGCGTTGCAGGGTTGTACAACGTTTTGCTTCAAGCGCGCGATTACACTCAACTCTTACCCACCGGCTGGAAGACAGTTGTCTCCATTACGCCGAAACGTATAGACTATGTGGCTTCCTTCAGCTGTACAACACTGCATGTTCCCTATTTTTGGACAACGATAAAGCGTATTTTGAGTCCAGAATAAGATTTTCACTACGCAGCGAATTGTGCGGCGATATGAAACTTCCTGGCAGATTAAAACTGTGTGCCGGACTAAGACTCGAACTCGGGATCTTTGCCTTCGCAGGGCAAGTGCTCTACCAACTGAGCTACCCAAGCACCACTCATACCCCCTCCTCACAGCTTTTCTTCCAGCAGTACCTCGTCTCTTACTTCCAAACATCACACACAGAAACTCTCCTGCAAACCTTGCAGAACTAGCACTCCTGAAAGAAAGGATATTGCGGAGACATGGCTTAGCCGTAGCCTAGGGGATGTTTCCAGAATGAGATTTTCAATCTGCAGCGGAGTGTGCGCTGATATGAAACTTCCTGGCAGATTAAAACTGTGTGCTGGACTGAGACTCGAACTTAGGACCTTTGCCTTTCACGGGAAAGTGTTCTACAAGGCAAAGGTCCCGAGTTCGAGTCTCAGTCCGGCACACAGTTTTAATCTGTCACGTATTTTGAGTTGTTAATAAGTCGTACATGTTGCTTTGCCTCCATATTAAGCGTAGTGGCTTTTCTCATAGGCTTACTTGAGCAATTATAGAGTTTTTGCCAGCTGGAGGCCAATCTTTGTCCTCGGGTTATAAGGTTCAAATGGCTCGGAGCACTATGGGACTTAACATCGGAGGTCATCAGTACCCTAGAACTTAGAACTGCTTAGTGCTAACTAACCTAAGGACATCACAAACATCCATGCCCGAGGCAGGATTCGAACCTGCGACCGTAGCAGTCGTGGGATTCCGGACTGAAGCGCGTAGAACTGCTCGGCCACCGCGGCCGGCGAGTTATCAGGAAGTTTGCTTCTTCACAGTGCTGCGACTCTAATGCCATCCCGAGAAGTCATGGCTGAAAGACATTGTTGTTAACACCACAGTGTAAACTTACTATAAAAAAATTATCTAGGAATGAAAATACTTAATACTATTTTTTTCCAAATCTTTCCCTCGTGTAACGTGTGGTTCAGATATCGTATTCAGCTGCTGAATCATAGTAGTTGGACAAAGTATGTGTCAAGAGACGCTGCATTCCTGCCAAATTTATTCAAGATGGCGGGGATGACGTCATCCAAGATGGCGGCACGTAGACTTGGCAACAGCGCATTACGTCATCCAATATGGCGGATTTTGGAGGGAAAATAGGCCAATTGTTCTACGTCCACTAACCTAACTTCAAGAAAAAGTGGCGGGAAATTTGAATTTTGACGGTAAAATAGGGCAACTGTGCTACATGCCCTAACCTAAGCCTACAGAAGAAAAAATGACGGGAAGTTTGAATTCCAACACGATAATGCATGCAAAAACTGTACTTTTATTTATTATTATTGATTATCGTTTATTAACATTTATTATCATTTAATATTATTTATTATCATTTATTATTATTTATTATCATTTATTATTGTTTATTAATATTGACTTGCCTCCACTAGCAAATTCCCTCCAAATTCAAATTCCAACGCGATAATGGCTGCAAAACCTTACTTTTGTTTATTATTATTCATTATCATTCATTATCATTTATTAACATTCATTATCATTCATTTTCATTTATTATCACAGATTATCATTTATTATCTTTTATTATTATTATTATTATTAATATTATTCTTTATTATTGTAGGCCTACCCCCACTAGAAAATTGCGCCAAATTCAAATTCCAACACGATAATGTCTCGAAAAACTGTACGTTTATGTATTATTTTCATTTATTATTTATTCAAGATGTCCGATTTTCTCGGCGAGAAAGCCATTTTCCTTACATCCATAACAAAAATGTATCACAAGACCAAATCCCAACACCATAATTGATCACACGTAAGAACTTTCTCCGTCACTTATCTTTTTTCACTGGTAGCCTATCATAATCGCGTCAAATAATAAACTGCACTTATAGTAATGTAAGTCACGTCCCTTGATTTTGAAGGGGGGGAAGAGACTGAAGACTTTATTTCAAGCAGTATGTTCATCACTTGTTCTCCAACACAGTCTGCCCATCTTTGATATCACAGTGCAATCGCCCCTTGTCCACTCACCACGGGTATTCGTCGCCTCCGCACGTTTCCCGCCAAAATTGTTTGCCTCGGAGCTGAATCACACAACAGTCGGCTGTTCCCTGCTACACTTTTGGCGCCAGGGTTGTTTTCCTGGGCACGTTCAAACCTATCGATGCCGACCGCTCAGCGTCCATCACATGTCCTTGTGTGAGCGAGAACGCAGGCTACACTTTTGGCGACAAAGTTTGCTCTGCACTGGAATCCGCCATGACTATATAAATGCACGTTTGGTCCGCACTAGAACGCACGCTAATTCAGTCTCTCGCGCATATAATAACTGTACAATCGCTGCGCCACCGCCCGGCTTACGTCACACACCCTCCATACACGCTACGGACCTAGTCTTCTGTAAATACCTAAGTACTTAATTCCATTTCGTTTTTAATCATATTAAATAATTCAGTTTACAATTTCATACAAGTATGAAAAGGTGTTCAACTACCTAATTTCAACTACTTTTCGAGGACCAGACAGCTACCTCTTCCTAGGAACAAGCGCTGAGTTTGAATTGTGGCAGTAAAGAAAGGTCACTTCTGCTTTCTCTACCAACCTAACAAAATTTTTGTAAATAAAGGGCACTTGTATTAATCTCAGCAACCCGACCGCCACGTCCTCCTAGGTACCAGCGCCAAGTTAGAAATCTGCCATTAAGCAAAGCTCACTGGCTCTTCTGCCACCAACCTAAGAAAAGTGTTGCAAACCAAGCTCATCACCACTAAACTAAGCCACCACACTCAACCTCTTTGTACACGATTCGGGTAAAAGGACTCAACCTGCACTAGGCCCATGGATGGAGGAACCAATTTACTTTATTTAGGAATGGAGTATATGTATCACAGCGACATGTTCCACACCATACAGACCTGCAAAACACTCCTACATAACTCATTTATAATGCTCTAGACACACGCTTCCTAATTGTAAACAGTTAAAAATAACTCATAGCCCAGCCTACAGACATGCGAACCACTCGTAAATAATGCAAAACATTTACGTCCAAATAGCCAAACAACTGCCAATTTTCGCAAATAATTTCAGTGCATAGGCTGATGGAAGGAGGAACGAGTGTACTTTATTTATTTGCGACATAGCTTTTTGAAACTTTTACTTCTCATAGGTTTCGATATGTAAGGCTGACATAACGCAGTTTCTGAACTCCAGTAGTGCACTACACTTGGCAACACAACCACACCCATCAAGATATTCATTCCAATCCAGACCTGTAACTCCTCTACAGATAAATTTGTCTACTCACTCCCATTCTGACCAGATTGCCGCAGCATCCGAGATAGGGTTCGTGGGTGGACCAAGCAGACGTGACGTCCGGAGAAGTATTCTATGCTCGAAGTTTGGTCCACCAGTCGATGGGACTGGGCCCTGGGAGCCGTCCGCGAGGCGTGCATATGGATAGAGATGCAGGAAAACAGAGCAAGCGCTTTGCAAATGTGGAGGTGACTGGATATGCCTTGGTTACATTTACAGGCAATTTTAGAACACAGAACGATATCTTATGTCGCGGTCGCATGGATAGATCTGACATAAAATTGAAAGAAATGCGAAAACTGATTAGCGCATAGATATAAACTAACCTAATATAAACTGAAATGCAGTGAAAATGAGAACGTACTTGTTTATCATCTGGTTCGCAGGGGGGAATTTGTGCATGGTTGAAGTATGCTGCAACACGACGAATGCAGGAAAACGATAACATCGAAGCAAGCGGAATAAGGAAGGCAGTAAATTTTTTTTCCGTTGAGTTCGTATTATAGTGTATGTCTACTGAGGTAGCAGTGATACAAACGAGTGGAATACTGTATTTGATGCTTTTCAGGAGGACCGAGAATCATTCACGTCTAAACTTACTCATGTCTGTGTTAAATGATACCAGAGCGAGTACGGGATGATCGATTGAGACAGAGCTGCAACTAGGTACGATTCAAACTTTCACTGATTTATTCTAGAGAAGGACAAGTTGGTGAAGGTAGATTTTTTTCCAGTATTCTATTGGGATGCTTTAGTCATGTGATATAGCCAGCGTTCTAGTCGTGTGCGGCTACGTGTTCGGTATGTGGTTTAAACCATTGTCTACTTGCGATTGTTAATAGTGAACCCGTCGGTCATCAGAGGACTTCCATCTCACGTGTGATGAAAGCTGACACATTCCTCTAAACACACTTTGATTTACGCGATCCCCACCCTCTCGCATGCTTGGTGTAAAATTGGGACTTCAGCGTCATAACTAAGTTAGCTGTGGGTATTTGTGAGGGGCTGTTATCATTGTGTACACACTTACCCGACAGACGGGTGTTTACAGAGTTGGTGACGGGATGACTTGTAATTTTCACATGTTGAACGCTGCTGTTTGCTTGTAGGATGTACCGGCTGGTATTAACTATCATTTTTATATAGACCTGATGGAGTAATAGTATTATTTCCGACTCGTGATCTGGTGTGATCATTGGGCACTAGAAATGTCCGCAGGGCTATATTGGGCTCGTATCATAGAAAGGAAAAGTTTTACGATTGGGGTAGAGATAGCTCAGCGTAGGGTGACCGGGGAGAAGTATGTATGTCTGACAGGACGGAAAAGTATGCGATCTAAGATTATTGCCCGTTTTTAAGTGCTGAACGTTCTAGTCTTAGGAGTGTGTGTGTTTTTATGTTCTCTCTCTCTCTCTCTCTCTCTCTCTCTCTCCTACCGGAACCTTCGATGCACCGATCATGGACTCTAGAAAAATACTTTACAGATGATAGACTGATTGATTTACTTAAAAATGTATCGAACTACATTGTGTATAAATATTGCTCCATTCTTGTTCTTCTTAACTGTATGCTGTTAAATTAAGGCACTTTGAGATCTGTTACTATAGATCGATATGGTGCTAAGTTCCAAGACTTGGTTACATTTCGAGAAATGTGGTGCACTTGGAGGGTTTAGGACTAGGAAAGCTCTATTCAGTCATGAGATGTGGAGTGTAGCTGTATTCGTCTGCTCAGTTGAGGTATATTTGGGCAGCGATGATGCGGGGTAGGTTGGTCAATGCCAAGGTGAGGATGGTCTTTTAACGTAAGAGGACTAGATAGCTCTGTGACCGCCATACGCAGAGAGATTGATCGAATACTATGCGCGAGGTCTTAGAAATATGTATAGCGTTGTATGGTATAATTTGATCGTCTTTATGTGTTCGAGAATTTTGTGTGAATGGACGTGCTGAGTGGGCATCTATGAATGTTCACAATGATACTTGCAAAGTAGAGGATGTGTGGTTTAGCTATGATACTGAAATTAAGAAAACAAGCTGTCACATGATTGGCCAGTGTTGGACTTACGGTAAAATTTTTTGAGATATCAGCTGTGATCGTGGTTCATGGTGTGGGTTCCTGTAGTCATGTCCTAGTTCATGACCCATGGGCAACGTGTGAGTGGCCAAGTAAGTGGTCCCGACAGTCGGGATACCAGTTACTTTGGAATAAGGCAGGGGATCTCGGACATATTCTGAGTCGTGGTCACCTTTGTGCTCATACGGCAAAGACTACCAAATCGACCGGTTAGTCCCTCAACCGTTAGGGGTGATACCCAATGGGACTCAGGGCAAGTAAGGCTAGCAACCTGCTTCCCTGGTACTTTAAATATGATGCTGGCAACCATCAGAGCAAAATGCCTTGGACCTTTGGAGGTGACGGAGTCCCACCTCTAACTGACAAACGAGGGACTCTTAAGATACGACTTGGCAAACAAATGTTAATGAGATGGGGAGCTATTAATATCAAAAGGGGGCTACTCTGGGAAGAAGGTAGAGCTGGCAGAGGCTGCAAGTAAGATGGGACTGGACGTTTTAGCTGTTAGTGACATTTGGGTAAGGGGTGAGAAAGAAGAGGAAGTGGGAGAATACAAGGTCTACCTGTCAGGAGTCAAAGCAGGAATAGCACAATGGGGTGTAGGGCTTTACATCAGGAAAGAAATGGAACCCAGCGTAGTTGCAATAAGGTATGTAAACGAACGACTGATGTGGATAGATTTGACAGTGTCTAGCAAGAAAATTAGGATTGTGTCAATATATTCGCATTGTAAAGGGACAGATCAAGATAAGATGGATAGTTTTTTTGAGGCACTCAGTGATGTAGTTGTTAGAGTAAAGGACAAGGACAGTGTTCAGCTCATGGGTGATTTTAACGCCAGGATTGGAAATCGAACAAAAGGGTATGAAAAGGTTATGGGTAAATTTGGAGAGGATATGGAGGCCAACAGGAACGGGAAAAAGTCTTGGATTTTTGTGCCAGTATGGGCTTAGTAATCACATACTCCTTTTTTAAACATAAGAACATTCACCGGTATACTTAGGAAGGCAGGGGAACCAGAACTGTCAATGACTGTATAATAACAGATCAGGAATTCAGGAAGGCTGTGTGGGACACACATGTATTCAGGTGATTCTTTGATGACACTGATCATTATTTAATCTGCAGTGAAATTGGGATTGTGAGGCCAAAAGTGCAGGAGGTCAGGTCCATATGTAGGAGGATAAGAGTGGAGGAACTTCAGGATAAGGAAATCAGGCACAAGTACATAACAGCAATCTCAGAAAGGTACCAGTTAGTTGAATGAATTACAGTCATTGGAAGGGGAATGGACAAGGTTCAGGGACACAGGACTAGAGGTGGCTGAAGAATGTCTTGGAACAGTAGTGAGTAAAAGTAGGAAGAAGCAAACAGCTTGGTGGAATGACACAGTCAAGACAGCCAGTAAAGGGAAAAAGAAGGCGTATCAAAAATGGCTACATACTAGAACTCAGGTAGACAGAGAAAGTTATGTTGAAGAAAGAAACAAAGCCAAACAGATAATTGCAGCATCCAAGAAGAAATCGTGGGAAGACTTTGGAAACAGGTTGGAGACTATGGGTCAAGCTGCTGGAAAACCATTCTGGAGTGTAATTAGCAGTCTTCGAAAGGGAGGTAAGAAGGAAATGACAAGTATTTTGAACAGGTCAGGAAAACTGCTTGTGAATCCTGTGGATGCCTTGGGCAGATGGAGGGAATATTTTGAATAGTTGCTCAATGTCGGTGAAAATACGATCAGTAATGTTTCAGATTTCGAGGTAGAATGGGATAGGAATGATGATGGAAATAGGATCACATTTGAGGAAGTGGAGAAAATGGCCAATAGATTGCAGTGCAATAAAGCAGCTGGGGTGGATGAAATTAAGTCGGAACTCATCAAATACAGTGGAATGTCTGGTCTTAAATGGCTACACAGGATAACTGAAATGGCCTGGGAGTCGGGATAGGTTGAATCAAACTGGACAAAAGCAGTAATCACACCAATCTTTAAACATGGAAACAGAAAAGATTGTAACAACTACAGAGGTATCTCTTTAATCAGCGTTGTGGGTAAAATCTTCTCAGGTATTGTTGAAAGGAAAGTGCGAGTATTAGTTGAGAACCAATTGGATGAAAATCATTGTGGGTTTAGGCCTCTTAGAGGTTGTCAGGATGAGATCTTTAGCTTACGGCAAATAATGGAGAAGTGTTATGAGTGGAACAGGGAATTGTATCTATGCTTTATAGTTCTAGAAAAGGCATATGACCGGTTTCCTAGGAGAAAGTTATTGTCTGTTCTACGTGATTATGGAATAGGAGGCAAACTTTTGCAAGCAATTAAAGGTTTTTACATGGATAGTCGGGCAGCAGTTAGAGTTGACGGTAAATAGAGTTCATGATTCAGAGTATTTTCAGGGGTAAGACAAGGCTGCAACCTGTCTCCACTGTTGTTCATAATATTTATGGATGATACGTTGAAAACAATAGACTGGCTGGGTGAGATTAAGATATGTGAACACAAAATATGCAGTCTTGCATATGCGGATGACTTTGTTGTGATGGCAGATTCGATTGAAAGTTTGCAAAGTAATATTTCAGAGCTAGATCAGAAATGTAAGGACTATGGTATGAAGATTAGCATCTCCAAAACGAAAGTAATGTCAGTGGGAAAGAAATATAAACGGATTGAGTGCCAAATAGGAGGAACTAAGTTAGAACAGGTGGACGGTTTCAAGTACTTAGGATGCATATTCTCACAGGATGGCAACATAGTGAAAGAACTGGAAGCGAGGTGTAGCAAAGCTAATGCAGTGAGCGCTCAGCTACGATCTACTCTCTTCTGCAAGAAGGAAGTCAGTACCAAGACTAAGTTATCTGTGCACCGTTCAATCTTTCGACCAACTTTGTTGTATGGGAGCGAAAGCTGGGTGGATTCAGGTTACCATATCAACAAGGTTGAGGTTACGGATATGAAAGTAGCTAGGATGATTGCAGGTACTAGTAGACGGGAACAATGGTAGGAGGGTGTCCACAATGAAGAAATCAAAGAAAAACTGGGAATGAACTCCATAGATGTAGCAGTCAGGGCGAACTGGCTTAGATGGTGGGGTCATGTTACACGCATGGGAGAAGCAAGGTTACCCAAGAGACTCATGGGTTCAGCAGTAGAGGGTAGGAGGAGTCGGGGCAGACCAAGGAGAAGGTACCTGGATTCGGTTAAGAATTTATTTGAAGTAAAGGGTTTAACATCAGAAGAGGCACCAAACTTAGCACTGAATAGGAGATCGTGGAGGAATTTTATAAGGAGGCTATGCTCCATACTGAAAGCTGAAAGGCATAATCAGTCTTAAATGATGATGATGATAAGTTTGATCAGCTGTGATCGATAATATTACAATAGATCGGTGGTGTCTTATCCATTGTGTCTGTGCGTTGGTTACAACGTAATGATTGACTAACAATGCTTGTTAGAGTTGGGGGACAAATTTTGGTTGATGGACCACAACTTCTGGGTTTGCTTGCACCGAAAACGGTGATCTTGTACTTGTGTGCAAAAATGACCAATCACTAGAAATGGAACGCAGAGTTATAAATTATTCGGTCACTGCGACATATGAGTTTAAATGTAGAGGTGGTCAATCACTTTCGAGGGAAGTCGCTACAACGCCAGCAGGCTCTTCTAATTTCCTTGCGTAGTGGCTGTCCTTTATTGAAAATCATTCAATGTTATGCTATAGACTGTAAGAATATGATTTACATGGTGCAAGGTATAGTTTCCTGTGAGAGGCCGTGCATCAGTCCGTGTTAATGTTTGTTTAGAATCAGACACTGACTTCGAAGTCGCGGCTGAAAGACGAAATGCTCGGCAGTGTGCAAAAGCGTGTTAGAAAACACTGTTTGAACAAGGGCCAGAGGCAGCTTCTCATTCGCTAACAGTATGGACGATCAAATGTTAAAGGGGGTCTCTGCAGCGTGTGTATACTTAATATGATCTTGTTTGATCTTCTTCATATAGGCAACTGTAGATTAGGGTGTCGAACTTGGCGAGCTGTTAGGAATTCTTGGATGGTCGCACTCTGAGTTATTCAAGGGGTGTATCGTGAATTCCGTTTGACTGCGCTGGAGGTGGATCGCATGGTGCCTTCGTGACTTTTTCACTGTTTGATGATAGAGGATAAAGATGATAGGGTGTTGAGGATCTGTTGTACTTGTACCTAGTTTGAGGTGTACAACATTGCGTGCATTCCCGGCGAATGGTCAAAACAAGGTTCTGTTGTAGTAACTGAGATCGTTCTGTTTTAGAAAGGTTGGAGAAGGTAATAGATATGTCTTTCTCTGACTTAAATTGCAGAGATCAGATGGGTGAAGATAAATGCATACTCACCTATGCTTAGAAAGGGAGAATGCCTTTAAGTGAGTTTTGACAGGAGTGAATATGATTTTATGTATGCGAGTGTTTCAGCGAAGGGTGAATGACGTCGAGTGAAGGGGGAGATAAAGATCTGCGCAATTCAGGAATCCATTTGTGCACCGTATGTCGTTAGACAATAGCTGGAGAGCAGGTATAGGGTAGCCCACTTCAGAATTCTGGTCCTGGGGGCTGAGTGTAAAGCTGTTTAAATGGACAGCTATGTGGCTTTGACATGCCGCCGCCGGCGCTCGGAGACTCGCTTTGTAAGGCGCTATGTGATTAGTTTGAGCATTTAGTACTTGTTTCGGTGGCTATTGGTTTAAGAACTGTAATATTGAAGGTCATGTCCTCAGTGGGACCGCTGTGTAATTGAGTAAGTGTGTTTAGGTATTTGAAGATATGTTTTGTGAATGGCGCAATTTAGCCGCCACTGTAAAAAAATAGCTGTCTGCTGCTGAAAGAAAGAAAGAAAGGGGTGAATTTGCCCGCAGACCTGATGGATGAGTTATTAGATAAGAGCAAGTGATAGTAGAATGATGCTATGTGTTCGGTTATAGGAGTCTCTAAACGGCGGGGCGAGGTTTCTTTATGTGGAAATTTATGCAATCTATAGAAAGTGATATTCGACTGCTAGTGACAACAGTTAAGAGCGGAAAAATAGGTACAAATCGAGCACTGGAAGAATGTTGCGGCAATGGTAATAATATTTAATTCAATGTGGAGGTTGTAAATACAGACCAGGCTTTGAATGTTTGTGGGAGTGTGGTATGTGCTTGATGCTCTGTATAAAAGTTTTACTCTTTAATAGCGTTTGGTATTTCTGGGTATGTGTAAAATTAATTTTACTGTTGAAAGTGCGAGAAAGATGAGTTGATTGGTGTTTAGATTGAGGCTACGTTTGTAATTCGAAAAGGGGATGAGAATGGTAAATTGATTGATGGACATGGTTTGTGGGGTGATATATGAGTGTCAAGACAGGGTTGAGGACGTTTGCATATGTTGATGGTGGGATGGGTGTGAGGTTAGGTGCGGTGGGAGGTGTAAATTAGACCTAATTTTTTTAAAAAAATTGAGAAAGTTTTAGATGGCTGGTCACGCGACGAGGCGAGAGCAGTGATGTATAGTTATGTTTAGTTAAAGGGCCGTGTGATGTGGTGTGTGGAGCAATGCGCAGTGTGGCACAGTGTCATAGGAGGTAAAGACATGTGCTGCTATGATGTGTCTAGCGTATGGAGGCTGCGCTTTGGAAATATGCTACGTTGATATAGAGTTGACTTTCACCCGCGTTCGGTGGTCGCGACTCGGGATTGCGATGGATCGTGGTCCTGGGCGGACGTATCCGTGTGCTTTAACCGCTGACGAGCGCGTTGACCACGCCAACTCACGCTTGCAGAAGCCGAGCAGGGGCTGTGCGAGGTCTGAAATCAAACGGATGGGTGACTTCACGATCCTGTGGGCAGGGTGCGGAGTGGGGGGGGGGGAGTTGCGCACGTCTGCTGAGTTATTTTGTGAGCGGATCAGCAGGCTGTGCTGTGCGTTATTAGGATAGTTTACGAGTACTGACCGTATCTACACATCCGTGAGCGGAATTATTTAGTAGCAGTTTGCTACAGTGTGTACTGAAATTATGATTGGGTGCGTGTCTGTGGGCTGTGCAGCATGGCCAAGGGCACATCTGGATGGCCTTTTGTGATAGCGGGATAGATATACTGTATGGTTAGATAAGTTGTTTGAAAAAATAAATGGAGTGTTCTCAATGATTACACGTGCCTGCAGCGCAGATCAGAGTGATTGGTTTCCGTCACCAACTCGGTTGCATGCGAGTTGTAAATGTTTTCCTGGCCGCGTTGGTCGTGTATGTCAATGAGCTATGAGCTATCCTGACAATAGACGTGAAGGCAGGTCCAGACCTGAGATGCCGGCGGTATACATGAGAAGAACAATGCAGCTTTCACATGTGTGAGAGGGGCGCGGGGGTGCCCTTAGTGGTCGGCTGTCACGAGTGCTCGGAAGCTGAACTTGAGTGAAGGCTCTGGAACACCCTCCCGCAACCGACCCCCACGCACGCGCGTGCGCGCCCTGCCCTGCCTTGGAGCGTAATCTAAGGTGCACAGGTGATATCAATTTCTCCGGTGTTAGTCGTGAATGTGATTATGTTGAGGTCATGTTTTGGTGGGGGGGGGGGGGGGGGAGGCCGAGCAGAGACTTTTGGTCGGTTTGGCAGCTGTGGGTGTTTGGGCGCGTCTGTTGCACTATTTTGCGAGCATGTCTGTGCACTGTGCTGTGCTTTATTTGGAGAGTTTAAGAGTACAGAGCTCGTCTGCTGATATTGTTTACTGCATTATTTAAGAGCCGTTTGCTATTGTGTGGTGAAATTAGGAGCTGTTTACATGTCCGTGGGCTGTGTCAAATGACCACAGTCGGATCAGTGCGGGCGTTTTGTGACAAATATACTCCTCTACTAAATAAAAGGGTTTGAAATAAATAGAGTGCAGTCCTTCCTTACTTCCCCGAGCAGCACAGCGCAGTCCGAGCTGTTTTTGAGCAATAACGGCAATCTGGTCAGAATGTGAGTGAGTAGTCAAATAACTGCACAAATTTACCTGTAGAGGAGTTACAGGTCTGGATTGGAATGAATATCTTGATGGGTGTGGTTGTGTTGCCAAGTGTAGTGCACTACTGGAGTTCAGAAACTGCCTTATGTCAGCCTTACATATCGAAACCTATGAGAAGTAAAAGTTTCAAAAAGATATGTCGCAAATAAATGAAGTACACTCGTTCCTCCTTCCATCAGCCTATGCACTGAAATTATTTGCGAAAATTGGCAGTTGTTTGGCTATTTGAACGTAAATGTTTTGCATTATTTACGAGTGGTTCGCATGTCTGTAGTCTGTGCTAGGAGTTATTTTTAACTGTTTACAATTAGAAAGCGTGTGTCTAGAGCAGTATAAATGAGTTATGTAAGAGTGCATTGCAGGTCAGTATCGTGTGGAACATGTCGCTGTGATACATATACTCCCTTCCTAAATAAAGTAAATTGGTTCCTCCATCCATGGGCCTAGTGCAGGGTGAGTCCTTTTACCCAAAACGTGTTCAAAGAGGTTGAGTGCTGGTGGCTTAGTTTAGTGGTGATGAGCTTGGTTTGCAACACTTTTCTTAGGTTGGTGGCAGAAGAGCCAGTGAGCTTTGCTTAATGGCAGATTTCAAACTTGGCGCTGGTTTCTAGGAGGACACGGCGGTCGGGTTGCTGAGGTTAGTACAAGTGCCCTTTATTTACAAAAATTTTGTTCGGTTGGTAGAGAAAGCAGAAGTGACCTTTCTTTACTGCCACAATTCAAACTCAGCACTGGTTCCTAGGAATAGGTGGTTGTCTGGTTCTCGAAAAGCAGTTGAAATTAGGTGCTTGAACACCTATTCATACGTATATGAAATTGTGAATTGAATTATTTAATATTATTAAAAACGAAATGGAATTAAGTACTTAGGTATTTACAGAAGACTAGGTCCGTCGCGTGTATGGAGGGTGTGTGACGTAAACGGGCCGGCGGCGCAGCTATTATACAATTATTATGCACACGTGTGAGAGTGAATTAGTGTGTGTTCTAGTGCAGACCAAACATGCTGTTATATAGTCATGGCGGATTCCAGTGTAGAGCAAACTTTGCCGCCAAACGTGATTCAGCTCCGAGGCAAACAATTTTGGCGGGAAACGTGCGGAGGCGACGAATACACGTGGTGAGCGGACAAGGGGCCGCTATGACGTCAATCTCGGCAAGTTCCAGCGTGTCCAGCAAAAACATGTTTACGACGTGGGAGCGATCGCTGAGCTGGCCCCCCAGAGTACCGGCAGTCCAGCGCGGGCCCCAACTTACGTGACTGGCATCGGCACCGTCTCTGCGAGCTGGCCAGGGGGTGGCAAGGATTTGAACTAATTCAGTTGGAGTGCGGACGTCGTGGCGACTGCACTGCGATATCAAAGATGTGTGTGCTGTGTTGGAGAACAAGTGATGATCGTACTGCTTGAAATAAAGTCTTCAGTCCCTTCCCCCCTGCAAAATCAAAGGACGGGACGTACGTTACTATAAGTGCGGTTTATTATTTGACGCGATTATGATTGGCTACCAGTGAAAAAAGAGAAGTGACGGAGAAAGTTCGAACGTGTAATCTATTATGGTGTTGGGATTTGAACTTATGATAGATTTTTGTTATGGATGTATGGAAAATGGCTTTCTCGCCGAGAAAATCGGACATCTTGAATAAATAATAAATGATAATAATAAATAGAAGTACAGTTTTCGAGACAATTTTTAGTGGAAGTAGGCCTATTACAATAAATAATAGAAATAATAGTAATACCGAGCGAGGTGGCGCAGTGGTTAGACACTAGACTCGCATTCGGGAGGACAACGGGTCAATCCCGTGTCTGGCCATCCTGATTTAGGTTTTCCGTGATTTCCCTAAATCACTCCAGGCAAATGCCAGGATGGTTCTTCTGAAAGGGCATGGCCGACTTCCATCCCCATCCTTCCCTAATCCGATGAGACTGATGACCACACTGTCTGGTCTCCTTCCCCAAAACAACCAACCAACCAACCTAATAATAATAATAATAATAATAAATGATAATGAATGATAATAAATGATAATAAATGACAATGAATTATAATAAATGACAATGACGGTGGTCAGCACACCGCTCTCCCTGGTGTCATGATGGTTTTCTTTGACCGGAGCCGCTACTATTCCGTCGAGTAGCGCCTCAGTTGGGATCACGACACTGAGTGCACCCAAAAAAATGGCGACAACGCATGGCGGTCAGGTGTTCACGCATCCAAAGCGCGGGCTACGCCCGACAGCGCTTAACTTCGATGATCTGACGGGAACTGGTGTAACCACTGTGGCAAAGCCATTGCCTTACCTGCAATTAGGAATAACTCAAATTGGAAAGAACACTTAGAAAATATTGTGGCAAAGGCTAACTAAAGACTGCGTCTTATTGCCAGGACACTTAAAAATGGAACAGATCTACTAAAGAGACTGCCTACGCTACGCTTGTCTTTCCTGTTTTAGATTGCTGCTGAGCGGTGTGGAATCCTTACCAGATTGGATTGGCGGAGTGCATCGAAAAAGTTTAAAGTAGGGCAGCACGTTTTGTATTATCTCTAAATGGAGGAGAGAGTGTCACTGAAATGATATAAGATTTTGGTTGGACATTATAAAAAAAGGGTGTTTTTCGTTGCGACAGAATCTTCTCACGAAATTTCAATCACCAACTTTGTCCTTCAAATGCAAAAATATTTTGTTGCCGTCGACCTACATAGGAATAAACGATCACCACATAAAATAAGAGAAATCATAACTAGCACGGAAAGATACAAGTGTTCGTTTCTTCCGCGCCCTTACGAGACTGAAATAATAGAGAATTGCGAAGGCGGTACGATGAACCCTCTGTCAGGCACTTAAATGTGATTTGCAGAGTATCCATGTAGATGTAGATGATTTTACTGCGAAGTGATTATCCTATAAGGCGACCCTCTGCTCCTACGTGAGCATCATAGTGGACTAAGCAGCTGCCACCTAAAACCAGTGGCACCAGCACGTGTGTGTAGAGTGGGGGAGTGATGCATTACTAAACAACGTTTCTCGAGGTCAGCGCTGCTAACAACAACCTAAGAGCAAATATCAACAGCACAGAGAAATCATTATTACTTTATAACACATTGTAGGATTGTTTACAGCTCTGACTTCTGGTGAATCACACTAAAATACCCTTTCTTGAATATGGTTGGGACCTATGAGTAATATGATAACGCCTTATTATTAACATTTTTATAAAGGAATGGAGTAAGTGAAAATAAAAGTCAGTTACTTATTCTAACTCAATAATAATGGATATACATATACACTTGACTGAATTCTATGAACATACTAAGTTCTGATAAGCACATGGCTTAACCTCAACAACGTGTTAATAACTCAGTGTGTAGTCAAGTTACATGTAGTGGACATGCTTGGTCCAGCTTCGTCGCTTAATCTTTCTATTTAGAAATGTGTGTGCGTGCGTGTGTGTGTGTGTGTGTGTGTGTGTGTGTGTTTGTGTGTGTGGGTGTGTTTTCAAAAGGCAAGTCAACATTTGGAGCTGCAGACGAGCTTACATTCCGCAGCTCCAAATGTTGACTTACCTTATGTCAGATAAAAACTTTCACGATAACAGACGTGGCCTTCTAGAGATTTATATATTGATTGCATTGATAGTTTAAAACAACTAGTATCTCAGCTTAAGGCACAATGAACATTATATGACATAGCTCGACACTGACTGCAAGGTGCTACTCGAAGATAAAGATATCAGATTCTTAAGGCAGTAGCAAGGGATCGAGAATAAAATTAGAACATTGGAACAGAAAAAATATCGAATGAAACAAGCTTACGGTTTATTTATATCTACAACGCATTTTGAAGGTTTCAGCCTCCATCATCAGATGGATTTGCTTGTGTTAGTATGACATACATGGGTGTGTTGCGTTACGATTTTGGGGTAACTTGATCCACTCCCTAGTGGAGGAAAAAGAAAACGCTACTTTAGAACGTGGTTCTGAGGGGACGGGGGGTTTTACTAAGAACTAAAAATACACCTAAAGCTGATAATAAAAAATTAAAGTAGAATACACTCAGTGGTTACAAGCTCCTTTCTCTACCGTAACACAACAAATGTAAACTGTCATATTTTGTAAACAAAGATGATATCTGAAAACTACTAGGTGTGAAGAACATTTGGGAAAAGAGAAACATTATCTCTAAGTACAAAGAGTACATATCACTGCAGTACTACTCTTTTGTAATGATTTAAAGGATAGTAGAGGTCTTTGTTTAAATATTTCAAGTGGTATACCAATCCTTTTCCGTCAATTTATTGTAGCTTGGGTTTCATACTCGTTTCATACTTGTTTATATCATCAGGTGACATGTTTCAAACTTTAAGTAGACTATTACCTTTCCAAAAGTGGTGAAACTATACGTAAATAACAATTTGGGTTAGGATACAGAGATATGGTTGAAAGGATGGAGACAGAGAGGGAGAGAGGCAGGAAGACAGAATTTCATATAGGGCGAAAGGAGAGATGTAGTAGAGTAAACTTTTCCAGTGATGGTGGTTGAGGCGTAGCGCCGTATACCGATCCTGCCTTGGAGGCGGTTAAGTAGGAGATGTGTCTCAGAGCTGAATAGTGACAGATGGTGACGAGAGACTAGACGCGCACGTAGTTTATGTATCAGCCGATAGAGGACAGTATTGCATAGGGGGACTGTGATTTTAGTTTCGATTGTGACCACTAGAGTGCACTAAAGTAATAGAATGTTTTTCATACACTTTTCTAATATTTTCATAAAGTGTTATTATGTCTTTTTGTGTAGGTAAAATGTTATAAATGTGTTTTAGTAGTACGAAAGATGCGTGAGTGTGGATCAGGGTTAATATGAGGATAATTTATTGTTTAACGAGCTGTGTAGTAGGATTTAGTGTGGGAACATTTCAAAGAAGTATGGATATGGACAAAGGGGATTTTTGTAGAATAGATTTGTAAAGTAAGTTTATGGTAAAGGGAAACTTAATTCAAGTATTAATAACAACAGTAAATAACTTTATGCATAAGCAAAACTTCAGCATATTAGGTAATTACGTCGGTAAAAAGTGCAGTCGTGAGGTTTACTATCTTGCGATTGGTTATTGATGAAAAGCACGGACTGACGCAGGAGAATGTAGTTTTGCTATTGGCTGTTGAGTAAACTGACCAATGGTAAAGCAATATTCTTCGCGCGCCTTTATCTGCTGGTAGAGAAGACTTAGAGTATTCTAGAGAGGAATCTAAGCCTGACCATGAAACAGTTCGGACGTGTGTAGCAGTAGTTCCGATGGAAACGATAAGTTGCCGGATCTAGCAGTGTTTCATGCATCAAAAGTGTGGTAAAGTGACGGCATATTTATTCCGATGGGCGTCTAGAAATTTCGGAATTTTTAAGTGAATTTTGTGACGAGAAAAGACATATATTCCGCGTGGCTATATGAGCAGGTCAGTGGCTAAAAAACTGTGACTGCATTTGGTACCGACAGACTTAATATTTGGCGAGCATTATCAATGAAAAACAATCAGTATTTTTGTAACTATTACGTTTTCAGGAAATGCAACACCATAACATGCTAACGTTAGTGAAAGGGATTATGAATGACTGTGTTAAGACTGGCACGGTCTTGGCAGTGATACTTGTTCACCTATGTTTCAGAATATATTAATTGAGGACAAAATTTCCAAACTTCCATTTCGTGTTTCTCCCGACGTAGATTAGTGACTTTAATTGCAGCCTGGTTCACGTCGAAGTACAGTAGGTTTCACTCTGCTTTCCTACTGATGATCTGCTGAGACAATGTTCACAGGTAGGTGCAGGTCCGTCGTAAAGGGACAGAAAGAAACTCGCCGCCTCAGGGTTCTTAAGATTATGTTTGTTACGTGTAATGACAAAATAGAGGTTAGAGTAAATCATTCGTTAATGCTTCAAAAATAAGCAGGCAGGTATACAATTTATGCTGTTAGTCATTATATATAACAGATCAAATCTGTTTTAAACCTTCGAAATGCGTTATGGATATAGACAAAAAGTGACGGGTAACAGTAAGCACGTCGTTTCATTCGATATCAATGACAGTTTCGGTAAAGAGTAACCTAAAATGTTCACATTTGCAGAAAAAAAAACACATGCAATTTTATTTAAATCACAATTATGTCCACCATGACGCACACAACATCCGTGTGTGAAATACCTGACGCAGTGAGTTCATATATGTGAAACATTTAAACAAAAAGGAAAAATATATGCTCATAAATTATAGACACTAGCTGACCAAACGGGAAAGTGATTATCCAAGTGCCCAGCTATTCGGATCGATTAATACAAGCAGAACTTCGTACTTCAGGCGTTGAGAACAGGAAAGAATGGTAAATCACCTGGACCAGGCAATATCAATCTGGAGTGTCTGAAATATGGTGATGACAAAATTGTGAAACTGATAACACAGCTCTTCAACAAAATGATACATGGAGATTCAATACCCAACGAGATGAAGCTAGGTTACATTAATACAATATTTAAGAAAGGGGATCGCAAAATTTGTTCAAACTATCGAGGAATTTGTGTTACAAACACATTAATGAGAATTTTTGCGAAAGTAATTAAAAATAAACTGGAAAAAAAATTTTAGAACCCAAGAAGAACAATGTGGATTCACGGCTGGGAGATCATGTATAGACCATATTTTCACATTATGGTAGATTTTGGAGAAACATAGGGAAAAATCTAAAAGTATAGGATTAATTTTCATAGATCTAGAAACAGCGTATGATACTGTTCCAAGAAAATTACTTTGGAGAGCACTACATATGGCAAACATAAACCGTTCCTTGATTAAAATAATACAACAGATGTATAAAGATAACATTTGCCAAGTGAAAGTTGGTAATAAACTTTCACAGAAATTTAGAACAAGCTAAGGCCCTTTACAGGGCTGTCCCATGTCACCATCATTATTTAAAATCTATATAGATATTAGCCTTAGAACATGATGTCGTAAATGTAATAGTATGGGATTGGAAATAAGAGATGGAGTTTACCTACATCATTTATTATTTTCTGATGATCAAGTAGTCGTAGCACAAGATGGGGAGGATGGTAACTATATGTGCAATCAACTAGCAGTAGCATACAAAACTTAGGGTTTGAAGATTAATTACCAAAAAACAGTATACTTCACTAATGATTCAGATGAGCTATACATTGAAGGAAAGAAAATCAAAAAGATAAACACTTTCTGTTATTTGGGATCCATCTTAGAAATCGAGGGAATATCAGAGTCAGAAATCAATAAAAGAATTAGTAGCGGACGGAGGGTCATTGGGATGCTTACCTCAGTCTTATGGAGCAGGAATGTAATGAGCAGAACTAAAAAATTAATATACAAATCCATATTAGAGACTGTGGTTCTGTATGGAACGGAGACCTGGACAATTAACATGAAGCACATTAAAAAATTACAAGCTCTGGAGATGGACTTTTGGAGAAGATCGGCAAGAATCTCTTGGAAAGAAAAGATAAGGAACACCGAAGTAATAAGGAGAATGGAAATAAAAGAAAGAATATATGACTTAATGGATAGGAAGAAATTACAGTGGTACGGGCATGTACGACGAATGGAGGAAGCCAGAATACCAAAATTGATACTGGAGTGGGAACCGGAGGGGAGAAGAAGAAGAGGACGACCTGTGACCACCTGGCTCCAAAATGTACAGCGTACAATGAGGAGAATGGGCGCAGAGGAAGAGGACACGCAAGATCGAAACACCTGGAGAAATATTTTGAGAGTATAGTTTAAGAACGTTTATTGTTTTTATTGTAATTTCCAAGTAAATTATTATGTTGGAGATAATCCTCTGTAATGAGGAAAAGCTCAAAATAATCAAATAATAATATAACTTCGTACTGTGTTTCGAAAGTCATCCGACTTAGCTAACTGCGAACGTATTGCCTCAACAAATATACTGATCGATAATACTGCGAAACTGCTGTGAATACTACTACACCAAGCCTTGAAACAGGAACCAGAAAATAGGCACGGGTTTACAGCACGAGATCTCCGAGTGAGCAACATACTCCGTACATTCAGATCGAACGTTCTCCAACAGACTACGTGTCGCATTTGCCCGTGATTAGACCCTGATTCGCGTTTGATTGTTGGAAGTGTGTAGTAGCTAACGGTAATTAGTTTCAACGTCGGCATAGGTACTTTGTTCGTAACAGTTTTTTCCTATATTTTCTGAGATCCATTCGCAGACCTTTTCAGACACACCTTGCAGTTTGTCATGTGGCAACTTATAGTCAGTACTCCTAAAACCAAAGTCAGCAGTTTCAACTTAAACAGCAGAACGGCAGATCGTAAACTGAAGGTACGTATGAATGGAACAGTTTTTCCCTACCAGAGTCACAAAATTATGTTGGTATGGCTCTTAGTCGGACACTATCTTTCAGAAAGCATCTTGGAAAACCTTCTAGCAAAATAAACACGCGAAGCAAACGTATCCAGCTCTAACAGAAGACGTTAGCACATTCTCTTCGAACTTCTCGGTTTACAGATTTCTACGGAAGAATGGATCTCCCCCATGAGGTTGAACAGCCTTCAAGTAAATAGGATAGACACAGCTTGTACAAGTTGGAGAACCATCTCCTGGTCCATATGAACTGTTCCGCTATGCTGGCGTCCAACACTCAGCCACACAGCCCCTCCTCTGTTAAGATGAAGCCCGGTACAAGGAATACTGCAAAATAATGAATAATCTTCAGCTTCCCATCAATGAAGATGCTCACGAGCTGACAACAGACTTCGCTCCAGAAACCCACCCCTGCGTCTGGCCCAACAGCTTACTGATGGCAACTTCTCCATTCGGCAGAAAATGGCATGCGTGAATCATGGACTACGAGTACGTCATCTGAAGCGCCACATCGTACTGACACTCTGCAGGGACCCACGTGCACTGAACTTCCCCAGTGCAAGTGGAAGAATGTTAATGGTATCCGAAAAGGACATGGAGTGTGCGCGTACAACCTGCGCAAAAGGGATGAAGCAGCCCAAGTTCTGACTGTAGAGCACAGAACCGGTGCATGCGGTGTATTGTCGAGGGGTGTAAATTGAGAATGTAGCTGGATGATGTAGTGTAACGACATAAGTTTTTATAAATGGTTTTCTTTTGATATATGACCATGTGCAGACTTCGTCACCTACGTCAATTACAACCCACTTCAAAATTATTTATATTCTTTTTAAATTATCTCAGAATGGTTCTTGAACGAAACTGTAAAACATCATTTGCGTCGTATGCCCAGAATTACGTCACTCGGGCCAATTGGTTTGAGTAAACTTTTTTTCAAATTTAGATGTCGTTTGTTTCTCCTCAGAAATTATATTGATACACTTTATCTTGATTTAATCGATATTAGAACCACATTAAATAAACTTTTGAGATTCAAAGTCGCGATGAACACTGTCAAAATTCAATAATCTCGTCAAATATATTATTAATTCATTCACATAATTCTTCATAAATAAATCCTCAGAACACGTATTTCAACTTTAATGGCATCCACCAGTTTATTATCTTCCTACATACAGACGTGAACCCAAGCCTTGACGAGACAAAACTAACATTTTCAATAAGATTAAACTTCTTATGATATCATTGTTGTACAAAACATTACAAAATCTCGTTTATTTTATTTTTTAGAAACACGACGCAGCAACTCGGTTCCAGGATCTTCTGTGCTCTTTGGCTGTCGACCCGCGACGTATAGTGGCCAGCAATTTTCTCTCTGGTCCCGGCAGCGAAGATGCTGTCTCCGTTCGTTGCGCCGCCCTCTCCGTACATGAAACATATAAAAAAAATACAAAAACTTTAGACAATTCACAACCATTACAAAATATTACAAAAAATACATAAACAAAACACTAAATTAACTTATATTCACCTGCAAACTGGGCTGACACTGGTGGATGGGTGACGCTTCAATTTCGCGTCCCACTACAATGACCAAAATGCCCTTCTCATAGCTATACTATCAAGCTTTCACAGGATAAGAAGGCTAAACGTTAGCATATAACATCTGTTCGTTCGTTTAATATTTCATACAAATATGTACACTCCTGGAAATTGAAATAAGAACACCGTGAATTCATTGTCCCAGGAAGGGGAAACTTTATTGACACATTCCTGGGGTCAGATACATCACATGATCACACTGACAGAACCACAGGCACATAGACACAGGCAACAGAGCATGCACAATGTCGGCACTAGTACAGTGTATATCCACCTTTCGCAGCAATGCAGGCTGCTATTCTCCCATGGAGACGATCGTAGAGATGCTGGATGTAGTCCTGTGGAACGGCTTGCCATGCCGTTTCCACCTGGCGCCTCAGTTGGACCAGCGTTCGTGCTGGACGTGCAGACCGCGTGAGACGACGCTTCATCCAGTCCCAAACATGCTCAATGGGGGACAGATCCGGAGATCTTGCTGGCCAGGGTAGTTGACTTACACCTTCTAGAGCACGTTGGGTGGCACGGGATACATGCGGACGTGCATTGTCCTGTTGGAACAGCAAGTTCCCTTGCCGGTCTAGGAATGGTAGAACGATGGGTTCGATGACGGTTTGGATGTACCGTGCACTATTCAGTGTCCCCTCGACGATCACCAGTGGTGTACGGCCAGTGTAGGAGATCGCTCCCCACACCATGATGCCGGGTGTTGGCCCTGTGTGCCACGGTCGTATGCAGTCCTGATTGTGGCGCTCACCTGCACGGCGCCAAACACGCATACGACCATCATTGGCACCAAGGCAGAAGCGACTCTCATCGCTGAAGACGACACGTCTCCATTCGTCCCTCCATTCACGCCTGTCGCGACACCACTGGAGGCGGGCTGCACGATGTTGGGGCGTGAGCGGAAGACGGCCTAACGGTGTGCGGGACCGTAGCCCAGCTTCATGGTGACGGTTGCGAATGGTCCTCGCCGATACCCCAGGAGCAACAGTGTCCCTAATTTGCTGGGAAGTGGCGGTGCGGTCCCCTACGGCACTGCATAGGATCCTACGGTCTTGGCGTGCATCCGTGCGTCGCTGCGGTCCGGTCCCAGGTCGACGGGCACGTGCACCTTCCGCCGACCACTGGCGACAACATCGATGTACTGTGGAGACCTCACGCCCCACGTGTTGAGCAATTCGGCGGTACGTCCACCCGGCCTCCCGCATGCCCACTATACGCCCTCGCTCAAAGTCCGTCAACTGCACATACAGTTCACGTCCACGCTGTCGCGGCATGCTACCAGTGTTAAAGACTGCGATGGAGCTCCGTATGCCACGGCAAACTGGCTGACACTGACGGCGGCGGTGCACAAATGCTGCGCAGCTAGCGCCATTCGACGGCCAACACCGCGGTTCCTGGTGTGTCCGCTGTGCCGTGCGTGTGATCATTGCTTGTACAGCCCTCTCGCAGTGTCCGGAGCAAGTATGGTGGGTCTGACACACCGGTGTCAATGTGTTCTTTTTTCCATTTCCAGGAGTGTATTTATGTCTTGTTTTCCTCTTGCATCTTTGAAGGATTTTTTTTTTTCTTGTGCGACGTGACACACTGTATTACAGTGTGGAGCACCTACATCTAGGGTTGTGCGTCCTGCTCGCAGGTGGCGTGGATCCACATCGACCGGCAGATGATCTTGACGATCCACCGGCAGCTCATCGCGCGCGTGCCTCGCTTCAGCGTGTCGCACGACAACCAGAAGACGTGGCTGCTGCACGTCAGCGACGTGCAGCAGGAGGACCGCGGCTTCTACATGTGCCAAGTCAACACCAACCCCATGATCAGCCAGACCGGCTACCTGCAGGTCGTAGGTGAGTTGCCTACACACTGTGCATCTTACACTGTATCCACTGTGAATGACAAAATGCAATCACGATTTAAGTTGGCAATTTAAGTGAGCGTTGTACCATTAACTAATACTAAGGCCACGGTAATCTCTTCATAATGTGGGTAGTTGTGCTGTCGGAAAGTACGGAGATGACGGAAATAAATTTCCTTATTTTTCACCAGCTCCACGACTCTAACGTTCCGCTGCACATATTCCAGTTAATCTTTCTTTAAAACCTTCATCTGTAGATGAGTCTGCAATGACTTCAAGTTAATGGTACAGTAAATCGTACCAGAATACAAAAAAGCGTCTAGTTGCATATTGTATCAACGTAGTTGTCTTTATTAGATTAGATGTACTTTTAGTTCCAACTGATCCATGGTGAGGGGATCCTGCGGGATGTAGAACATGTCATAAAATAAGAATACACAATAAATACTTACAAAAATAAGAACAGATGTGCTAATGTACCTTTCACAAATCCCACATGAAATTGCCCTTGTGGATGTAGAATCGGTAAAAAAATAAATAAAGTAAAATAAAAAACTTAAGCCTATTTACATTTAAAAGGATATTAAACTTGTCAATTTGTCACCAAATATTAAATATTCAGTAGTATTAAGTGTATGATAATTCTCAGGTTAGTGTAGCAACGCCTCATCAAATAAAAAAGTAAAATAAGAGACATTTTACTGTACTACAGCCCGTACTTACAATGGCAGCATTGCTGTGCAAAATACGTACAGACGTCGGATTGTATAAAATATTCACAATATATGATATTATTAAGAAAATACACGCATCAACCGCTCTGTAAAGAAATTTATCGATGGAGAAGGAGAAGGAGAAGAAGAAGATGGCCACCAGTAAATTCTTTCTACTCTTTTCATACTGAACTTCATTACATACTTTTTATTGATGTGTATTGCTGAATCAAAGTAACTGATTTTAAATCTTCGTGAAAGTTATTCTTATTTCTACAATTGATTCCATGAAATGAGTTGTCGGTTAAAAAAAAAGATATATTTTAATGACAAATTTCATTAAGGAGTAAATATAATGGGGAGCAGTAGTTAGTATTCCCAGTTCCTTAAACAGTCCTCTGCTGCAGTACGTTCCTGAGTTCACACCACAAATAATTCGCGTTGCACGGTTTTGGCCTCGCGAAACTTTAGCTTGGCTTGATTATTTACCATAGGAAATAATCCGTTTGGTATTATGAATTGAAAGTAAGCCTTGTACGCTAGCTTTTTCGTTTTTGTATCAGCTATTTCTGACAACAATCTCATAGCAAATAAAAATTTATTCATATGCCTCAGGAGTTCTGTGGTATGCTCTTCCCAGTTATATTTATTACCAAGCTGTAATCCCAAGAATTTAACACTGTCAACATCTTCCATCTGCTTTTCGACATACTTTAGGCATACACTGGCAGAAAATATTTTACAAGTTCTGAAATGAATATAGTATGTTTTCTTAAGGTTTAGCGACAGAGAATTGGCTAGGAGCCATTTGTTAATGTCCAAGAAAATTTCTTTAGTCGACCACTATAGGGCTATAGTTCGCTTACTATTTATTGCAATGCTTGTACCATCTGCAAACAAAACAAGCTTGGCTTATGGTAATGTTACAGATGAAAGGTCACTGATGTACACAAGAGAGAGGAAGGGCCCTAAGACGGAACCCTAAGACGGAACCTTGGAGGTAACCAAATGTTATTGGTTGCCAGTCGACTGATGCCTGACAGGTTACTACACGTCTCTTTCTTATTGAGATCCTTTGCTTTCCGTCAGAGGTAAACGATATGAACTGTTTAGCAGCATTTCCTGTTACACCACAATATTCTAATTTACATAACAGAGATAGTAATTTACGCAGTCACACGCCTTTGACAGATAAAAAGCTATAAAAGTAGCTGCAATTTGTTGTCTAATGAATCAAGTGCATTCTCAATCTATGTGAAGACACCCTTCTTAATATCGAAACCCTTCACAAACCCGAATTGTCACTATAATATTATTTTATTTGTGGTACGATGGTTAAGAAGACGAAATTCATCCTTTGTTGAAGCCATACGTAGTGCACGTTGAATCGTATCTGCTACATGTCGTTCTTACACTTGTTCATTATTGGGTCTCTGCGCACGTTGCGAATTTCCTCGCTACGTGTTTTCATCCGGCGTGTAGTTCTGGCTGTAAAGTTGTTGCGGTGTCGATTTTCTATTTAAGATTGGGCTCTTATGTGACTCTGTTCCTTATCTTCCTGTTTCTTCCAAATCCCACTGTATCTCAGCGATTCAACGTAATGTGGTTTTCCAGCTGACAGTAAACTACAGGAAAAGATATAGTCTTCTCCGGCCCTAGGTAAAACATCAAGGTACAATATTAATCTTTATATTCATGAACATTTACTAACACTCTTGTCCACAAATTAACGACGAAAGTTACTTTCACAGGATTAACTGCCAAGGCCGATGTCTCGAAGGAACTTGGACCAAACACTGATCATGCTCGACAATGCCCCTGGGTGCATTGCGTGCTCCTAATTCACGTAATTTGTAGACACGTCTGTTATCATATAACATGATCACTTCGGTGGTTCAGGTGTTATATGATGTGGAGAGCCATAACGTTGCATGGACGTACTGGTTTCCAAATCTTTGAAACCGGTTGATTCACCGATCAGAGCTGTTATAGCACTGTATTCCTTCCGCATGTGCGTCTTTTAGGTGTGCATTCAGTTCTGACTTCATTTTCATGGACGACAATGCGCGATCGCTGCACAGGGGAGAATCATTTGGAACAGGATCAAATTCGGTGAAGAGAATGGCCCACCCGTTCTTCAACATTAAATCCCATCGAAATCTTGTAGCACACATTGGGGATACGTTTTACACCACATCCACACGTGGTAACGACTAATCAGCATTTTTCAATCGCGCTGAAGGTGAAATGGAGCACCTTGCTACAAGAACTCTATATCAACTTTGTGATCAGTAAGGTAGTACGTTGTGAAACTTGCATTGCCGTTCGTAGTGATCGCATCCTTATTAGAATCCATGTCACACCATTTGTGATGACAAAGGAACCACCATGAATGGTAGTGACTTCAGTGTAATTAGTGACTTTAAATAAAAGTGTCATTTCTTGTCGTCTCAATGCGTGTTTTTTTCAGTCACTGTCTGTACTATACTGTAGAAGTTCTCTTTATGTATGGCCCAAGTGCCACCGAACTATATTCTTTCACGGTGACACATTACTCTCGCCCTTACGTTTTGCATATTATTGTGATGCGTATTAATTATGATGGCTCTAGGCCCCTTCAGGTTGACACCATTTGGGCAGATTCTTTTACTAGTGTTCATAACTGTGATTATTTACTCGCGAGCGGCACCAAGCATACTGCCGCACCCAACATTTTCGTTCGACGCATGAATTACCATCAACAGTGTTGCATATCACATTGGGAGGCAGAAGGGACATATGCAATTTAATTCGACATCATCTTTTCCACCAGCTGGTGAAATATAAGTCGATGAAAATTTCTTGCACCAGCATAATTCGAACCAACCGGTAGCTAACATGTTTCTCCGGATTTAACGCAGTAACAGATCATAATGAGCGAAGTTCAGTTGGTCTATTTCTTACGTTCTAAACATTATATCTTGCTGCACATATCTAATATATTTTGTGAGAGGGAATTTACAGGTTTAATCATACGGGTATCAAAGTACGCCCACCATCAAGTTAACCTTTTTCCATATATATCTAAACCTGAAAGAATGGCAAGGACTTCAATTGATGTAATTTCCTTTGGATGTAGCTAGTAAACTGGATATACTGCTTTAAGACGTAAAGTACACACAGGCGTTAATTATTTGTAATTACGGTGTCGCAAGTTAGTATTTGATCCAGATTTAGGTAGAATATTGTTACAATGGAGCTGCAGCATCATTTATTAGTGACGACTCTGGGAGCACAGACACTGACAGACTTTCAAATCATCAGGAATATATGCTACAAACATTCGACGGACTGACTCAGCCTATAGAAAAGTCAAAACAACCTTCTGCAGAATTAAAAGCAAGGATGGTAACATTAAGAGTGCAATGGGAATTCCACTGTTAAATCGAGAGGAGAGAGTGGATAGGTGGAAAGAAAACACTGAAGGTCTCTATGAAGAGGAAAACTTGTCTGATGTGATAGTAGAGGAAACAGGAGCCGATATAGAACAGATACGGGATCAGTTATGAGGAACAGAATTTAAAAGAGCTTTGGAACACTTAAGATCAAGCAAGGCAGAATTGATAGATAACAAAGCGACTATTCATGTGTTTAGAATATATGAGTCCGGCGATATACCAACTGACTTTTGGAAAAATATCATCCACACAATTCCGGAGACTGAAACTAGGTAAGGTAAATGCACCAGCGAGGCCGTTCTGGCGTTGCAGTTGACAATATTAAGTACGACTAAAGAAATATCGAAATATCGAGACACATTCACATGATTTGTCGACCTGGAAAAGCGGTCGACAATGTCAAGTGGTGCAAAATGTAGGAAACTCTGAATAAAATAGGGGCAAGCCATAGGGAGAGACGGGTAAAACACAACATAAGGAGCCCGGAGGTAATAGTAAGCATGGAAGACCAAGAACGAAATTGCCGGATTAAGGATGGTGTAAGACAGGGATGTAATCTTTCACCCCTCTGTTCAGTCTATACACAGAAGAAGCAAGTATGGCAGTAAAAGAAAGGTTCACGAGTGGAATTATAATTCAAGGTGAAAGGAAATCAGTAATAAGGTTCGCTAATGGCATCGCTATCCTCGGTGATAGTGAAAAACAGTCGCAGTATATGTATCAGTGAATGGACAGTCTAATTAGTACAGAATATGTATTGAGAGTAAATAGAAGAAAGACGAAAGGAGTGACAAGTAGCAGCAAATACTTATCATCAGAACTGAGGATCACGGACTAGATGAGATTAAGTAATTCTGCTACCTAGACAGCAAGACAACCCATGATGGACCGATCAAAGAAGACATAAGAAGCAGACTAACCCTGGCACCAAAGGGCATCCCTGGCCAAGAGAGGTCTACTAGTACCAAACATGTGCCTTCATATCACGAAGAATTTTCCTGAATGTACGTTTGAAGCACAGCGTTGTATAGTAATAAAACATACACTGTGGAAAACTGGAAAAGAAGAGAATCGGAGCATTTGATACGCGGTGCTGCAAATGAATTTGAAAATCAGTTGGATTGATAAGGAAAGAAATGAGGAGGCAGTGTGCAGATTCGGGAGAAAAGAAACGTATTGGAAACACTCACATGAAGAAGGGACAGCATGATAGGACAGAGATTGGAATACACCCAGAAAATGATTGAGGACGGAGGTAAGGACTACTCCGAGGGCAGCATCAAACCAGTGACAACAATGGCGAGTAAAAACAGAGAAAAAATCGCAATACAATCCTAGAGTGACGTGTGCAATAAGAAGTGTGTGGAATGAAACTGGTTGGAGGAGCTTCCGGATAGATTGACTAGAATGCAGACGTCATCCCAGCTGTGGTCTGGATCATATTTATGGCCATTCAGTAAAAACACCAGTAGAAATGAAAAGAACTCGAAATAAATTCTACGTTAACAGCTATTAACGTAACGTTCACCAAATGCTGATATTGTGTACTGTCACTTGGATAATCAGTAACAGGCCTCAGCCTTGTAATATATGCTAACAACTGATCAACAATGAGTAAACATTTTTTAGTGTTAGAAACTGCAACTGTCTTGCCAAACGATATGTATCAACGGAAGGCAGTTTTACATGTGCTTGACATAACTCAGGCATGGAGGCTTTGAAGCATACAATGGAAAATAGAAGTCAAATCTTGAAGATCCAAGATCACTAATTATAATTTACTTTTGACGACCGGTTTTGGCACAACCAAGTTGCCATCATCGGATCTTATACAAATACACCTCAATACATCAATATGTAGAATATGCCGTGTCACGTCGTGTCACGTCATTCGAGGAACATGAAGAAAATGATGCATCATGTACCTTGAATGACGTATATGACGTCTTGACACCATATAAAGTACATGTGATGGTGATTTATTCCTGTTTATTTCCAGAATACCCGATGATGACAACTTAGATTTGCCGAAACCGGTCATCAAACTAAAATTGTAATTGGTGGTCTTAGCTACTGAAGTTTTTTCTTCTGTAATTCAGAAATCATAATATTCCCGTAAAAATAAGGTCTTTAAGAATATCGACATCGGCAGGAGCAATTTCACAGCAAGTCAGAAATCATTGATATCGCTACGGCTCTGTAATCGGCACACATGAATATGGGATGACAATTATTGCAAAACGGTAATTTCTCAAAAAAATACACAACCGATTAGGAAAATGAAAGTACATTATTTGATATTTGGGAAAATTCTATCATGTGACACCGTCTACCCTCCCGCAATGCATTCTTAGACTATATTTAGCGTTACCCAGGAACAACGACGTGGGCATAGTAGTAATTTGTTCCCTTTGGGGTGCTTTATTTTGGTGAGTCCCTTTGTCTCTCACTATCTCCGGGTGCTTGATTACTGTGAGTCCGTTTGTCTCTCACAAGTGTTTCAGTGCAGCAGATGTTTGAAATGTTGTTCGTTGTTTCTAACTCACATTGCAATTCTGTGTCCGAATGACAACCAGACATACATTAGTGCCTCTGCGCTAATGTTTGCACATTCATTGCGAATTCGCTGTCACTTATCTTCGGAGGTTGTTGGTAACTCCATGTAAACTCTCTCTTTTAGCCATCACCATATGCAAAAATCGGCAGCAGTCAAATCGGGAGAAACTGTGGACCACGTTTGAGGACCTCCTCGTCCAATTCATCGACCCGGATAGTCTCGATTCAAAACTTCTCGAGCTAGTCGTGAATAATGCGCTGGGCATCCATCGTGCATATGAAGTATGGGCCAATTACCTGGGTACCTAAAATACCCCACCAAACGTTGACACTTGGTGGGCCTTGATGTTTAACTTGCTTTACCCATTGGGGACTCTCAACTGACCAATGACGCATATTATGTCGATTCACATGCCAAGGATTCGTAAAATTTGATTCATCGGAGAAAAGCGTCTGTAAAATGAAATTATCATTGACTGACAGTTATTACTGCATCCAGATGCATAAATTCAGGCGATTGTGAAAATCGTCACCATACAGTTTTCGATGTAGCGATAAATGAAATGGATGCCGTTTGTGTGCATGCCGTATACGTAGAACATTTCTTTGCGAAATTCCTGAACCTCGTGCAGTTTTCCGGGAACTAATGTGAGGATTTGCAGCAACCACAGCTAAAATAACTTTCACTGTGTTATTTTCGTATCTCACAGGTCGCGGTCGGACTCTTCCTCTACGTTTAACACTTACTGTTCCAGTATCCCTACCGGGGAAAACAGGGGCATACCTTTGACGATCTTCGTCAACATTTGTAAGAGCCTCAATATACGCGGAAATGATATCAACCATCTCACACCGTGGAACATTGCAACCACATGTGTTTTTTTTCCTTTATTGGATTTCGATTTCTCCCCAGAGGAAGGGGGGAGGGGGGCGGGGTTGGCAGCAGCGTAATATGCCGCTTTGCAGCCTACAGAAAAGTTAAAAGCTTAATTAGGAGGCACCATGACAATAAAACACAGGCGATAAAACGGTGACTGTTTAAAACTGGAACATGGCTAAAAGTTGCAAAGAAAATATATCGTGTTCTTTGAAGTGCTTACTGCACTTTGCGTCAAGTCTCTGTCCGGCACGCCGCGCGGGATTAGCCGAGCGGTCTTGGGCGCTGCAGTCAGGGACTGTGCAGCTCGTCCCGGCGGAGATTCGAGTCCTCCCTCGAGCATGGATGTGTGTGTTTGTCCTTAGGATAATTTAGGTTAAGTACTGTGTAAGCTTAGGGACTGACGACCTTAGCAGTTAACTCCCATAAGATTTCACACACATTTGAATATTTTTTTCTGTCCGGCACACCGTTTTAATCTGCCAGGAAGTTTCATATCAGCGCACAATCCGCTCAAGACTGAAAACATCATTTTAGAGATTTGTGCGTTGGAAAAATGGTGAATCACATGCTTCTGCCTGCGCTATTATTACCTCAATTTTATATTCAAGGTCACTGTTGAAGCGGCGCGTGAGTATTTCCCGTTTATCCGTTAACTCTGCCAAGACTATAAAAGGAGGAGTAGGGCTTAAAGTCATTAGAGGCAGATCTGAGAGTAGTTGTGGTAGGTGCAGTTTCAAATTTTCTAACTAATTTTTCACGAGACTTTACAATATTTTCTTTGTATGTGTGGCATTTGAAATATTTAGTCATTAGACAGTGAGATAAGTCTGTGACAATTCACCACGGTAACTTCATACAGAAATCTTATCAGAAATTTGCTGCTAACTGATGATCGTCGGTGCGGCAGATCAGATAACTTGAGTTTTTTTTTCTGCTATCGTTGACTTTCATGTCACACATGCGTTGAGATGTAAACGGTCCACATACGTGCTTTCACTTTCGGCACTACTTCCGTTTCGATAACAAAAAAATAATCTTGTATATAGGCAACTTTGGTATGGCCGAATGCATCTCATTTCATTTGAAATTTATTTCAAATACCACCTATCAAAGTGTAATTAGTACATCACCCTTTCTATACGTCGAAATTGGTTCACAGTAAATCAGCCTTTGCATTGTTGGGATCGAGCATTTGAACGAGAGGTTTTTCCAAGCGATAGTATCATCAAAAGGCGTATTCTACATGCAGCATCTGTGCTGTTTTACAAGCAACCGGCTAACAATACCCGGCTGTTGGCCGGTCTGCTCTGTATTCACGCTGCCCAGGCCATTCGCAAATTGCCCCGCGAATGAATGGCTGGGAAGCACCACTGTTTTGCTCTTGCCGTGCGCTTCGATGGCTCTGAAAAATCAGGGTGCTACAGCAAACGGAATTAGGTAATTTATTATTCGTCTCTCCTCTAGCTTCCTGCAGGGGTCTTTCTTTTAAGAATTTGACCTCTTTACATTCGCGCGTAATTACACAGTTTTTCATTCGTTCTTTTCACTACGGAATAAAATCACGTTAGTAGTCTTTTTTTCTGTACGGGTAAATGTATATATCAAGAACACGTGTTACTCCAATAGTCGAGTAACAGCCTTGAAATAATTTTTTCTCTGTACAGTGAGGAGTACACTCACTCTATTCTTTACTGGAGTGTATAAAGTAAAGTCTTGAAAGCGATTTTTTTTTGTTTCATTACACGCTATTGGAAACATGTTGACCCTACTCTTTACAAAATTTAATTTCAGGTATTGTATTTAAGACTAATTTTTTTCTCCTTTTCCGCTGAGTCACTCGCAGTTGAATTTTGTCCTTGAGACATCCCTTCATGTTACACTATTAAGAAGTTATCGTGTATGAAGGGGTCAGAGGGTATTTCTTGAATGTTATAGAGAACTGAGCCAGTCAGTCCTACAGTACAACGGAAGTGATGGGATACGAATGATTAACACTTTAAGCTTACGTGTTGTCTGTTGTTGCTTGTCTCGGAATCTTCGACCGTTGTATGATTTTCTCTGACATTTCTCCAGCCCGAGTGATTACCATAGTTAGACAGAATCCTCCAAATTAATACCCTCTCTTGTAATATCTGGCGATGTTCAAGTTCAACAGAGGATGGTAAAGTGTAGACCTTTGCATTACTGTACCGATGAACTACATATTTGTCTCTCCCTTCAGATGCATAAGCTGTAAATTCCGAACACTGTGCCCGATATTCCCAAACACTTTAGCTAAACGTCACAATTGTTATAAAACGTGCACATCAGTTACGACGAAAGATCTTTATGCAGTTATATGAAGCTTTATACCATATTTCGAAAATAAGTGCCTGTTGTATAACAATGGCAGTTCATAAGCCTTATACTTGATCTTTACACTTGGTACATATATTTAACTAGGCTTGACGCTACGAATGCACGTCGCTCCTTAGGAATATTATGGTAAAATGACGGGAAGTTGTACGTGGGTTGGTCTAATACAACTGCATCCCATATACGTATTCTACATCCAAATTCATGTCTTCACGCTGCAAATTACTGTCCTCTCGTTATAAAGTCTAATTTTTTCTGCCATTTATTACATGAGCTGGTTGTGGGACAATAGTCACACACTACTATATTTTTATACTTTCAAATTCTCGTGATAGAACGGACTGTTCGACTAATGATCCACGTAGAGTGAAGGACTTTTCATCCAAACAGCAGAAGAGCTCGCAGCGTAAATCCCACATGGGAATATTCTGCTGGGAAGAAACGGAGGGGGGATTTCCAGTTGTAGCATTCATTTGACAGCTAAGGGAAATCGTCAAAAGATACTGGTTGGAGGAACTATTTTCTTTTTATCGAATAATGTTACTGTCCAAATTACTTTTACTTTTGTGTTGGCATTTATGGGTGCATATGTATACGTGTGACTGTAAATAGTACGTTGTCCCAATATTTGTTCCCGACCTATCGACGTTGGTACTCCGAGTAATTCATTTCTTAAAGGGCTCTGTTTGAGGTAGTATTACTGACATTTTGTCTTCACCATCTTAACTATTTGTTGGGCGTTATTCATAATATATTTTCAGAAACCCTTGATTCTTTTTTTAAAGTTGATTTTCAAGAGATACTGAACATCTACATTCGTGATTGGCAGTTCAGACTTCATTCCATTTCCATTAGACAAGCGCGACAATGTGACTAGCGTGAGACACTTTTCATTATTATTTTTGGTGTAGGTTCGACATAAGCTGTTAGTCCTACCTGATAGTTAGCCCAACATTGAAATAGTCTTCTAGTAAGTAGTATTTATGCCGTCTCTTTTGTGAGGGACTGAATTCCTTAGAAGTCTCCCTAAGACTCTAGGCCATCTTACGTGTAAGACACTGTTATAGTTCTACATTACACCAACAAATACTGCTTTGTCCTAATTATTGAATAACATAATTGACAGTAGCAGTGAGCCGATAATCGTGACGTTATTGTGTTTGTTTTGTTACATGATGCACAGAATCATATTTATCCTAATAGTTACATCAAACCTTAAGTCTTTACACCATGCTACATTTTGTCAAGTTCTGTCCATATGTTACTAATATTTTATCCGGTAACACCGGATAATCTGTTCATCATCCAAACCTATGGGACCACAAGTAGTAATAACCCACAGGTCACTGATAAACAGGGTGAGGGAGCTCAGACAGGCGACCTTTGCGTCTGTGTATCTGTCCATCATCTCCTCTTAAATCAGTTGACACATTTTAACCAAATTTGGTACACATACTACCTTCTGTGGGGCAATCAGCACTCTGTGTTAGAACCTACTGGCTCCAACAAGAGCAGAAATGTGGGTAAAACGGGCTTTCCAATTAATGCCAAGTATGTCGTGCAGGCAATATCAGTATGCACTGGAGGCGCAATTGCAGACGGGCATGGCTGAGTGGGGAGAGGAAGGAGGAGGAGATGTATATTGAGAGAAGGCAGAAGTAGAGGTGAGCAGAAAAAGGGCACTGGAGTAGATGAATAGGCAGGCAGGTGGGAGTACAATATGGATGTAGAGAGAGGGGGATGAGGAGATCAAAAGAGTGGGGAGGAGGAGGTGTACAGACAGAGGTGTGAGGATTAGGTGGCCAGAGGCAGGAGGAGGAGTAGGTGGGATAGAGATGGGGGTAGGAAGAGGAAGAGATGGAGAGAATGAAGGGAGAATGTTGACAGAGAGAGTGGGAGAAGTAGCTGGCCTGAGAGGTTGGGAAGGAGGAAACATTGAAGGAAATACCCACACCATTAGCACTTCCTATTTCTTTAGGATATGTCTGCATGTCCGAAGGAAGATTGCATCTAACTGGGAGTAACACAGCCACTGCAATATCGTATGTATCCGCCGATACCGGGCAAGCGACTTTCAAGTAATATGTCTTCCCTGTACTGGAATATACAGGATGTACAGCTCGTAGACACATGGTTGACGACATATGGAAGTTTGGATAGGGCAGTGAGTCTTGCTCCGATAACGAAATGGTAAGCCAACCGCTGTCGATAAGCTGAAAATCGGGGTTGAGTCCCCCGAATCCGGCACAAATTTTCATCATCGTTATACCATTATAAAGCTCAAGGTTCTCCATATTCGCGACTGCGAATAATTTCACGTAATTCGCAGATTTTTTACAACAGTAAAAACCTATAACAATACAAATGTCGTTCACTCTCCACGCCCGTGCCCGCTATACATATTAGTGTACTGCTGGGAACCAGGAACATCATACACAAACCATTGGCCGTAGACATAGCCCCAGAAACTCTGAGCTGTTGTCACTGAAGCAAGCCCAGATTCACAACTCTTAACTGGGGAAGACAGAAGCGCGTAGAAGCTGCGCTCTCGATTACACATTGTTTATCTTTCCAGTCATCAGTCTTCTGAATGGTTCGTTGCGGACCTCCACCAGTTCCTCTCCTCTGGCAATCTTTTCATCGCAGAGTAGCAATTACAACCGAAGTCCTCAATTATTTGCTGGATATATTCCAATCTCTGTCTTCTTCTGTAGTTCGTACCCTCTACAGCTCTCTGTAGTACCATGGAAATTGTTCCCTAATGTCGTAAGAGACGTTCTACCATCATCTCTCTTCTTCTAGTCAGTGTGTTCTATATGTTCTTTCCTCGAAATGTTTGCGGAGAAACACCTCATTTCTTAGCAGGGCACCTAATTCTCAATATTTTTCTGTGTCATCACATCTGCAATGCTCTAATGTTTCGCTTTCGATTTTCTCCTGGCTAGTCTGCTTTTGACTTCCTCCTTGCTCGATCCTTGAAGGGTTATTTTGCGGCCTAGGTACCAGAATTCCTTACCTTGATCTACTTCGTGATCATCGATCCTTATGTGAAGTTTCTCGCTGTTCTCATTACTGATAATTCTTATAACTTTCGCCTTTCTTCTATTTACACTCGATCCATCTTCTTTACTCATTAGACTGTTTACTCCATTCAGAAGATCCTGTAATTCTTCTTCACTTTCACTGAGGGTAGCAGCGTCATCAGCAAATCTTATCTTTCATATCCGTCACCCTGCATTTTAATCCAGTCCTCGAAATTTCCTTTTATTTTCCTACTTGCTTCTTCCATGTATAGATCGAATTGTACAGGCGAAAGACTTCACCCCTGCCTTACACCCTTTTCAGTTCAAGCACTTCGTTCTTGATCTTCCAGTCTTATTGCTCTGTCATGGTTCTTGTACATGTTGTGTAACATCAGTCATTCCCTGTACATTACCCACATTTTTCTCAGAATTTTGAACATGTTGCACCATTTAGCACTGTCGAATCCTATAAATGCGTCCTGATTGTTTATCAGTCTTGCTTCCATTATCAGCCAAAGAGTCAGAACTGTCAGAACTGCCTCTATGATGCCTTTACGTTTCCTGAAACCAAATTTATCATAATCTAACAGAATCTCAATGTTTTATTTCCATTCTTTTGTGTATCATTCTTGTCAGAAACTTGGATACATGAGCTGACGTGCGATAATTCTCGCACTTGTCCGCTCTTTCTATCTTCAGAATTATGCGTATGATGCTGTACCGAATGTCAGATGATATATCGCCGGCCTCATATATTCTACACACCAACGTGAATAGTCATTTTGTTGCCGTTTCCCCCTAATGATATTAGAAATCCCGAATTAATTTTATCAAACCCTTCTGCCTTATTTGACCTTAACTCGTTCAAAGTTCTTTTATTTTCTGGTTCTAGTACTGGATACTCTTTCGTTTCTTTGTCGTCTCCTGTTATTACGACATCAGACAAGTCTTACCCCTGGCCAAGGCCTTCAGTGAAATTTTTCCATCTATCCGGCCTCTACTCTACATTTAACAGTGTACCTCCCATTCCAGTTTAATTTTAGCGCCCTTGGTTTTAATTTCATGAAAGCTGCTTTGACTTTTCTATATGCTGAATCCGTCATTCCGACAGTCATTTCTTCTTTGTTATCTTTGCAGTTTATATCCAGGAATCTCTTTCGCCGTATTTCCTATACATTTCATTCCTAAGGGAGTTGTGCTTCGGTATTTCTGAATTTTCTTGAACATTTCTGTACTTCCTTTTTTCGTAAATCGACTAAATTATTTCTTCTGTTATCCACGATTACTTGGCAGTTACCTTCCTTGTACCCACAGTTTTCTTTCCAGCTTCTGTGTTTGCCTTTTTAGGAATGTCCATTCCTCTTCAAGTGAAACGCCTACTGAGCTATTCATTATTGCATTATCTATAGAATCAGAGAAGTTCACAAGTGGCACTTCATTCCTTAGTATGCCACTTCCTTGCGCATGAAACCTACCTAACTAGTCTCTTATACTTGAACTTACTCTTCCTTCTCACTTAAATGTGATTTCAGTCTAAATTTGCTCCTGGGTAAACCTTACAATCCAAGATATAATTTCGGTATCTCTGAATGATCGTGATGTAATCTAACTGGAATATACTCGCGTTTCCAACAATACCTCCTCCTCTTGTGATTCTTGAACAGAGTATCCGTTATTGCTACCTGATACTTATTTTGTATTACCAAGCCCTTCTTCTAGTCCTTCCCTACAACCGCATTCCAATCGCCCATGACTGTTAGATTTCCGTCTCCCTTTATGTCTGGCCAGAAATACTGACCTTTTCATTTCAGTATATCTAAATCCCTTTTCAGATTTTCTAATTTCCCTATCACGTCCGAACTTCTGATATTCAACTCCCCAACTCTTAGAACGTTACCCTTTCGATGGTTATGCAGTTTTTTTCTCTTGGCAACCTTCTCCTCTGCATTTCCCTCCCAGAGACCCGAATGGGGGACCAGTCAGGAATCTTTTACCCGTGGAGAGATCATCATGACACTTTTGCAACTACAGGCCACATGTCCTATGGATACGCATTACATGACTTTAACGCCATGGTTTCCATTGCCTTCTGCATCCTCACGCCGTTGATCATTGTTGATTCTAGCGCCTTGAAGGTGCGGTTTCCCACCCCAAGGCAAGACAGTGCACTGCGCCTCTGCACGATTCTCCACCCTCATTCACAAGGCCGTTGGCAAAACGAGGGTGGCTGCTTATGCCGGCAACCATCGGCCGCCATTGATGGTGTTTTTTATTCAAAGTATAAGCGATGGTATGGTTCGAACCCCCGACCGAGAACTTTTTGATTAATACGATACTGAAGTGCGTGTGTTATTCTGAAACAGGCATTGCGGTGACCACAGCCATTACGAAACACATCACATGTATTCGTAATTGCGAGTAAGGACTACCATAAGCTGTAAGATGGAATGGCGACAGTTAAAATTTATGCCGGAGCGGGACTTGAACCCAGATTTCCCGCTTACCACGAGCGGTCGCCTTATTATTTGGCTATCTGTGCACGACACACGGCCAGAACAAACTTTCATTACGACCTGTACGCATACATCCATCATGTACACTACTGGCCATTAAAATTGCTACACCACGAAGATGTGCTACAGACGAGAAATTTAACCGACAGGAAGAAGATGCTGTGAAATGCAAATGATTAGCTTTTCAGAGCATTCACACAAGGTTGGCTCCGGTGGCGACACCTACAACGTGCTGACGTGAGGAAAGTTTCCAATAGATTTCTCATACACAAACAGCAGTTAAGCGGCGTTGCCTGGTGAAACAACGTTGTTGTGATGCCTCGTGTAAGGAGGAGAAATGCGTACAATCACGTTTCCGACTTTGATAAAGGTCGGGTTGTAGCCTATCGTGATTGCGGTTTATCGTATCGCTATATTGCTGCTCACGTTGGTCGAGATCCAATGACTGTTAGCAGAATATGGAATTAGTGGGTTCAGGAGAGTAATACGGAACGCCGTGCTGGATCCCAACGGCCTCGTATCACAAGCAGCCGAGATGACAGGCATCTTATCCGCATGGTTGTAACGGATAGTGCAGCCTCGTCACGATCCCTGAGTCAACAGATGAGGACGTTTGCAAGACTACAACCATCTGCACGAACAGTTCGACGACGTTTGCAGCAGCATGGACTATCGGCTCAGAGACCATGACTGCGGTTACCCTTGACGCTGCATCACAGACAGGAGCGTCTGCGATGGTGTACTCAACGATGAACCTGGTTGCACGAATGGAAAAACGTCATTTTTTCGGATGAATCCAGGTTCTGTTTACAGCATCATGATGCTCGCATCCGTGTTTGGCGACATCGCGGTGAACGCACATTGGAAGCGTGTATTCGTCATCGCCATACTGTCGTATCACCCGGCGTGATAATAGGGTGCCATTGGTTACCCGTCTCGGTCACCTCTTGTTCGCATTGACGGCACTTTGAATAGTGGACGTTACATTTCAGATGTGTTACGACCCGTGGCTCTACCCTTCATTCGATCCCTGCGATACCGTACGTTTAAGCAGGATAGTGCACGACCGCATACTGCAGATCCTGTAAGGGCCTTTCTGGATAGAGAAAATGTTCCACGGCTGCCCTGGCCAGCACATTCTCCAGATCGCTCAGCAATTGGAAACGTCTGGTCAATGGTGGCAGAGCAACTGACTCGTCACAATCCGCCAGTCACTACTCTTGATGAACTGTGGTATCGTGTTGAAGCTGCATGGGCAGCTGTACCTGTACACGTCATCCAAGCTCTGTTTTGACTCAGTGCCTAGTAGTATCAAGGCCGTTATTACGGCCAGAGGTGGTTGTTCTGGGTACTGACTTCTCAGGATCTGGACCCAAATTGCGTAAAAATGTAATCACATGTCAGATCTAGTATAATATATTTGTCCAATGAATACCGGTTTATCATCTACATTTGTTCTTGGTGTAGTAATTTTAATGGCCGTTACTGTATATTCCCGTACAGATCAGACGTTGTACTGGAAAGTTGCTTGCCCGGTATCGGCAGATAAATACTATATTGCATTGCCTGTGTTATACCGTATTTATCAGCCGATGCCCAGGCAAGTGGGTAAACAAATCTTGTGCTAGAGTGGATTGCATTTCGTCTACAGTGCTGGCATGTGAGTAAGTGTTACGCGCGTAAGAACGCCTCCTGAAGGTCACCACCTATTCATCCCCTTCTGCGCGACACCACATATCTTTGAGAAAGTGCCGCCCAGTTTGACTCGTACTTTCCTCTGCAGTGCCGCCGAACATCATCGACGAAGAATCGACGCAGTCCTCGGTGGCGGTCCGCGAACATCAGAACATCACGCTCACCTGCAAGGCCGACGGCTTCCCCTCGCCCAAGATCATGTGGCGCAGGGAAGACGGACAAGCCATCAACATAGATCGCCGCAAGAAGGGTGAGCCATTTTTATCACTGTCTTTTATGCCGGGAATATTTAGTTTCACTCAGAACTCTTACAGACACTAATTTGTGGTTTACTTCTCATGCTCTTCGATCAGACACGAAATCAAAGCGCAACACACGTGAGATGCAGCAGAATCGGTTCTGTGAAATTACGGAATGAAAGATGAAAGATAGCGCTTCGTGTTTTTGGATCCCACGGACCATTTGTTGATTCACCATGCGAATTATAAAGACCAACCAGTAAAACTAAACAAAAGCACGTGTAATTTGATCTAATTTTTCGCAGAGAGCATCACAAAATTTCTGACCATTAATACAACAGTACTCTGAATGTTATCTTTCATAAGAGCTTGAAAATAGGATTTTATGTCGCTTACTCCGGATGTAGCGTATCTTGTTGGATCAGAAGTAAATTTTATAACGGTTGCATTGGAAGCTCTTCCAGGTTGCAGTAAAGGTGATAAGTTTCACAACATAGTTTTGTGTTGACCATTTGTACCGCTTGTACGCATTTCAGATAACAGCGTGTGAAGTGCCTTCTAATTCAGATGTAGGATAAATTATATCGTCACTAGCGTGATCTCCTTCTTCAGAAATATTCTCTTCACTGGAAGACGTATTAGCTAATGCTTGCAAGTGCTCATCGGAAATAACCCGTTTCGACACGATAGCCACACACAAATTACTGGATTAGATACATGGGCTGCGTCTACAGCAAACAGTTGATGGTAAAGTACAACAGTGTGATCCACGAACGATGGCGGTTCGCGCATTTCCAGGCAAAGACGAGGATTGCATTATTCGAAACGAGACTTGCGGTACGCCCATGCGCGTGCTTTTCGCCTGAAGAAAGCTTACATCCTGAAAATTACGTCCGTCGCTTGTTTCTGCTGAATTTATCACTTACCTCCACTACCAGCGATGACAGCTTACTGCAAATGGAATAGAAATTCACTATACAAGTCTCTACTATCACGTTTAATGCTCGAATTAGCTGCGGGATTAACGACAGATCGCTCACAGTGCTACTGAATGCTCATTGGCTTTCGGAGATTGGTCCGTAGCTCGTGGCCGTGCGGTAGCGTTCTCGCTTGCCGCGCCCTGGTTCCCGGGTTCGATTCCCGGCGGGGTCAGGGATTTTCTCTGCCTCCTGATGACTGGGTGTTGTGTGATGTCCTTAGGTTATTTAGGTTCAAGTAGTTCGCAGTTCTAGGGGACTGATGACCATAGTTGTTAAGTCCCATAGTGCTCAGAGCCACTTTTCGGAGAATGCGTGACTCAGGTGCCCAGAACAAGCCTAAAGTCGATCGTCATCGTTCTTAACTCCAACTAAAATCACGGAAACGCTCTGTAATTTAAATGTAAGAACCGACTTCCATTGCTGTGTAACATTTGAACAATATGCAAGCGAAGATCTGCATTTTTACAAAAGAAGCATTATGCATTTAATTATGCATTTATCTGAGCTCTGTAGAAATAAAACTTTATGTTAATTTTTAGATATCTGAGTCATATAGACCCAAGAAACCCAGGCGTAACAAATTAAGAAACAAAAAAGGGAATAAAGGAATTTTTTCTTTCATTCAACCTTACGCTGTGTAGACTGTATTAAAAATAAAGTTATTATGTTTCGAGCGCTAGCGTTTAAATATACAGTGCGTTAAATAAAGAAGTATCCCAAATTTCGAGAGGTCGAAGCATAGACCGAAACAAGACATAAATGTCTGATAAGCATTGGATCTATGACGTACAGCGTACGAGTCACAAGCACATGTTCATCTTCGGTGCTCTTTCGTTTCCATATTCTGAGACGTGGAATCACGGGCCAAAACAAGAAATAATTTACCAGCAAACGTGGACACTAAAATGCATACCATAACAGCTATGAGTACTTGTTCAGTGGAAGGTGGAAGAGAAGTTTCAGAATAGCGAAGATGAACCAGTGCTCTTAGCTTTTTTTTTTTTTTCATTTAGCCTTACGCGTAGACCGGAACAAGACATAAATGTTCGATAAGCATAAGATCTATGACGTACAGTGTATGACGCATAAGCACATGTTCATCTTCGGTACTCTTTCATTTCCATATTCTGAGACGTGTCATCACGGATCAAAACAAGAAATAAATTACTAGCAAACATGGACTCTAAAATGCATACCATAACAGTTATGAGCACTTGTTCAGTGGAAGAGATGTTTCAGAATAGCGAAGATGAACAAGTGGTCATAGCTCTTCAGGCATAAATTTCGGGTCCCGAATTTACTACACATATTTTACTTGTTGTGGTCCATACTACCACCTCTCAAATTACGGAAAGCGATGGAGCTTGCAATAGAAAACACGTATTTCACAGTAGGGGACACGAACAAACGGTCGTGGCTCTTAAGGTATCATGCATTTTTGAGTCCAAGCTTACTTGACATTTTTGTTGTTGTTTTGATCCATGCCACCACCTTTCAAAATACGGAAAACTTGTGTGGAAGGAAGGACAGACTCATTTCAGGGTCATGCTTACCCGAAGATAATACTGTGGTTAAGTGCCTATTCATTGTCGATTTCTTTTTCTGGCTCGGGTAAATATTTCAGTTCATAGATTTTCAAAGCTAGTGTCAGTGTGAATAATACGAAAAAGGCAGTAATTTTCCAAAGGGCCGTACGACAAGACTCATTCAGAAATTTGAAATAGATATTACTAAGCAAGAACAAGTTTCTCCGCTTATGTTTGCTCCAAACTTTTTCTTCTTTTTTTTTTGTCTTTTTAAATCATCAGTCTTCTGACTGCTTTGATGTAGCCCACCACGAATTCCTCTCCTGTGCCAAATTACGACCTCAATTATTTGCTGGATGTATTCCCATCCTGCCTTCCTCTACAGTTTTTACCCTCTAAGTTCCCTCTGGTACCATGGAAGTCATTCCCTGATGCCTTAATAGAAGTCCCATCGTCCTGTCCATCTTGTCAGTGTTTTTCACATATGACTTTCGTCTCCGATTCTGCGCAGAACCTCTTCATTCCTTTCCTTATCAATCCACCTAATTTTCAGCATTTGTCTGTAACACCACATTTCAAATGCTTTGATTTTCTTCTGTTTCCACTTTCCCAGACTCCATTACCATACAATGCTGTGCTCCAAACCTATATTCTAAGAAATTTCTTCCTCAAATCAAGGCCTATATTTGATACAAGTAGATTTCTCTTGGACAGGAACGCCCTTTCTGCCATTCCGTCTTTTTTTTATATCCACCTTGCTCCCTCCGTCATTGGTTATTTTGCTGCCTAGATAGCAGAATTCTTTATCTTCATCTGTTTCGTGACCATCACTTCTAATGTTACTTTTCTCGCTGTTCTTATTTCTGTGAATTCTCATTACTTTAGTCTTTCTTCGATTTACTCTCAATCCATATTCTGTGCTCAATACATTGTTCATACAGTTCAGCAATCAGGTAATTCTTCTTCACTTTCAATGAGAATGGCAATGCCATCAGAAAATCGTATCATTGATATACTTTCACCTTGAATGTTAATTCCCCTCCCGAACCACTCTTTCATTTCCATCATTGCTCCTTCGATGTACAGATTGAACAGTAGGTGTTGAGTGCATATCTGTTTTACACTGTTTGAATCCTACCTCTTGGCTGTTATACATATTGTATATTAGCTTTCTCTACCTATAGCTTACTCCTATTTTTCTTAGAATTTCGATCATTTTGCACCATTTGAGATCATCGAACGCGTCTTCCAGGTCCACAAATCCTTGCTTCCGTAATTGTCATCCGCAACTTCATAATTGCCCCTCTGGGGACTTTACCTTCCCTAAAGCCAAACTGATCGTCATCTAACGCATCCTAAATTTTATTTTACATTCCTCTGTGTATTATTCTTATAAGTAGCTTTGATGCATGAGCTGTTAAGCTGATTGTGCGATATTTCTCGCGCTTGTCAGCTCATACCGCTTTCGTAATTGTGTGGATGATATTATTCTGAAAGTTTGACGGTATGTCACCAGACTCATACATTCTACACATCATCGTGAATATTCGTTTTGTCGCCACTTCTCCAATGATTTTAGAAATTTTACTACCCAATAAAAAAATCTGTTGGAACGTGTTGCCGTAAAACTGTTAGAAGGGCAGTAGCTTTAACAAATTTAGAAGATGACAAGTCTTGTTTGTTCAGATAGAAATATATCAACTAATAAAATATTTGAGTTTACATAATTCGCCTCTGATAGGAAATGTTCTCCATAAGGATCATTCTCTGTCGCGACAATCTTCTGGAAATAATTTTGGAACATGCAAAAGTATTCATCGCATATACAAGAACATTTACATCTTTTGATTGCTATGCTTCAGGTAAGACTAAGGTTAGAGGAATAGTAACGTGTGAGAGATATGTTTGCAGAGTGAAAGATATTCCTTGAAAGTCTCTCAGACGCAGTGTTACTCAAATGTATCGAGGCTCCTTCTTGTCAGCTCAAGGTGAATCCACGACAGCTGAATTAAACCGCCTGGCAAGAAGAAACTAAAGCAGCCGGAAGGAAATGAGGAAACTAAATGGAACTTCACGGCTTTAGACGGGTCTTACGTTCTTTCAATAATTATGAAATAGAGTAAAATTTACAAGCAATTTGACAGTATGCACACACCTATCAGCATGTCACAGCTCCTCTGCAATGGAAGCATGCACTGATTCGGTTGGTAAGGCTATCGTAAAGCCGTTGTGTCCTGTCCTCAGGCATGTTGGCTCATAATCGTTGTAACTAGTCGCTGACATACTGGATACTGCCGCCAGGGCAGTTCTGACGCCCGAGCTGGTACCACACGTCTTCTACTGGGGACAGATATAGCGATCTTGCATCGCCATTGGAGTAGAAAATCAAGTATATAGTTTCTAGAGACACGTGCCATGTTTGTACGAGCATTGTCATACTGAAAAATGGGACCGAGATACTGTCAAGTGAAAGGAAGCTCACGAGGACGCAGGATGCCAGTGACGGTACCGTTGCGTCGTCAGAGTTCATTCAAAAGGAGAGATCCCCAGCGGTGCGGTCGAGTTTTGAAACTATCGATACGATGATGTAGGTTAAGAACCCAGGCATCATACGCTGCAGCCATTCCCCTGGTGGGCCCTCATTTGCGAGCAACTGACGAAAAAAGAATTTGATATTTTGTGTGACAATAGGGTTAAAAAAGTTAATTATGTACTCTGATTGCGTGGTATAGTCGAAGGGATCGCAGCTTCATATGCAGAAGGTGGTGGGTACGAATCTCGTCAGGCCCACAAATATTTTTGTAGTTTCTAAATCTTCGGCAACGGCATTGCCGCAGTGGCTACACCGGTTTCCGTGAGATCACCGAGTTTAGCGTTGTCGGGCGTGGTCGGCACTTGGATGGGCGACCAACCAGACCGCCATGCGCTTTTGCCATTTTTCGGGGTGCACTCAACCTCGTGAGACCAATTAGTAGCGGCTTCGGTCAAGAATACCATCATGACGACCGGGAGAGCGGTGTGCTGACCACACATCCCTCCTACCTGCATCCTCAACTGAGGATGACACGGCGGTCGGATGGTCCCGATGGGCCACTTGTGGCCTGAAGACGAAGACGGAGTTTCTAAATCTGTACCGAAATCACTTTGCGCAATATTTTTATTCATTTAATTGGTCTAAATGTAATTTTTTATTTCTGTTTCTTTGTCAGATCATTTTAACCACCATATATACTTTTTCATTTGTTTCATTTTCTCTTTATATTATTCTTTTCCCTATCGCAACTACTGTGAATCTGAATTTAATTATATGTATCTATTATAATATTTAATTATTGGAAATTCCGATCTATCAGTTAAAAACAAAAGACGAAATCAATTTGTGTTCTTGCAATGGTGTGAAAATGTATTTTTGTTACCAGGTGTGCAATTTTTTTGCATGATAATCACAATATGAACATTTTAAACATAACTTATTGCACTGTGGACAAAATAAGACAAATTATGATTTAAATGAAAGACGGGTTTATACATAAAACGAAATTCAAGAAAAATGAGACATAGATATAACGAACGCAATAGCGTGGACGGAGAAACAGTGGTAAAACAATAAGAATTCAATCTAAATTAATACATAACATTAATAAAAACACATGGGCGAAGATTTCAAGTGGAGAAAGAATGATAGGAACAAAAATGAAGCAAATGAAAATGTTCATACCGTAATTAAAGTAGTATAACAAAAAAATAGAAATAAAAAATACATTTAAATGAAATAACTGAGTTAAAATTATGATCAAAGCCATTTAGATAAAGACTGAAAAGTGAAACAAACCTACTGCACCAGCGGAGATTCGGACCCAA